>NC_091074.1:115315000-115972500 GCF_032405125.1 Capricornis sumatraensis
ACATCACCGACTCCATGAACCTAAGTCTGAGATGTGGTGAAGAACAGGGAAGCCTGGTGCCCTGCAGCTCATAGGGTGGAATAGAGTCGTGCACGACTTAGCGACAACAACAAAAAATGTGCCATTCTGTTCGCTCAGTCGTGTCCGACTCTTTGCGATGCCATGGACTGTAGCCTACCAGGATCCTCAGTCCATGGGATTTTCCAGGCAAGAATACTGGAGTGGGCTGCCATTTCCTTCTCCATCCGTTAGGCACAGAACAGCGCAAATAGGTCTGGACCACAGTCTCACAGAATCCTAAGTCTAATCAGAGAAGCAAAATATTTAATAAATTAATCCAAATAATTTTTTTTAATGTACCATTACAGAAAACAAAAGAGAAGAACTCGTAGGGAAAAGAGCGTTGTCTGAAGAAGTAGGATTTAAGCGGAGACCAGAATGATGAGAAAGAATCACCCATGACAGATTAGGGGAGGAAAGGGAGGAATTTTTTTTTTTTTTTTGCAGACAAGGACAATAACAGCATATGCAAATGGTCTGCGGGGGGAGAAACTTAGTAAGTTTGCAGAACAGAGAGGAGGCCATGGTGGCTGAGCACAGAGGGTGGGGATCAAGAGCAGTGAGAACTCCACAAAACTTTAAGCATGAAACTGCTATGGCCAGAAGGATCATAACAGTGAATGCTGTGTATGGAAGTAGAGGACAGGCATACAAGCAGGAAGGTATGTGAGGATGAGGTGTTTTGAAGACATCGGGAAGATGGATATGGCCTCAAGAGGGGATGGATGAGCAGAGGTGAAGATGAGGAACCTGGAAACAGACTACCATCTCCGAGTTAAGAAATCTGAACACCCAGGTAAGGCATTGAATAAGGTGTTGACTAGCAAAGAGCTCTGAAATTTTAGAAAGCACCACCCGAGAGTGACATTTACAAGGCATTCACAGGGGATGTCAGAAGAGTTAATAAACAGCTCCTCAGTTCCCTGTCACCCTAGAGTGCTTTACTGACACCAAACATGAGTTCCCTACACCCTGGGGGACCATTCAAAACATTCCAAAAAACTGTGATCTCCCTGCTGCAACATCCCTTCTGCTGATTTAGAAGCTCAGAATCACTGTGCAGCAGTGTCCTGCCTTGGAGAACAGATGCTAGTCGCCTATTTTCCTCCCGAATCTGAGAGTGAAGCTAGCTCATGGGCTCTAGGCTCCAGCTACATCCCTGGGACAGCAGGAGCTTGGCACCTTCCCAAGGATCATATAATCAGTGTGAGGTCCTGTGTTCACATTGCAGCTTGGCCCCTTAGCATGATAGCTCACATGCCAGAGTTTGGACCTGGCTCAGCCACGTTCCCCTGCGTGACTCTGGACATTTCGTTTAACCTTTCTCAGCTTCAGGCTCCTTCCTGCTCTGTAAGGCAGGGCAGTATCACTGCATAACTCTTAGGGCTGTTGCGACGTGTAAATGACATAATTCCTAGAAAGTTCCCAGACAGTGGTTATCCCAAGTGGAGGTTAGCTGTCATCTGCAGCAGCAGCAGCAGTGGCACTGGCTTCCTATTCACCTCTTTCATCTATCTTCCCCTCGGGGTTTATTACAAATAGCTCAGTGAGATAACGTATAAGATAGCAGCTAGACTCCTAATGGGACTCAAGAAAGTCCCGCCTACTCCATTCTCTCAGCAAGGGTCCCATTTACCCTGAAACATTCTGATCTGTAATTCTGAGCAACAGTAAGTTTTAGCCTACTGGTCCATGTCAGAGAGACTGTGACCCCTTCCCATGTATCAAATGTGGACCACTGCTTGTATTTGATGCCATTTCTTTTTTTTCTTTTCCTACCTTAGGTCCTGAACTGAAGTGGGACAGCAAAGCCAAGCCTTTATCTGGCATCGCTTCACCTAAGAATCATTGCTTGGGTAACCATGAAGACTGACTTCTGACAAAGAAAGTCAGAAAAGAAAATCAAAAGCGAAAATTGCATATTTAAAATGAAGGCAACTATTTTACACACACACACACACACACACACACAGCCCAGAAAGGTCCATGAATAGTATACGAATTGTCAAGGTGATGGGGCAGTGGGTGGTTTGTCCAGATTTGTATAGAAGATGTACAGGCCCCCTTGAGAGTACAAAACAAATTCTAAAGTGAATACTTGCGGTGGTACTTCCCCAAATTGTAAATGTGTAATCTGTAATTATAAGTGTGCAATGTGTACCCTTTAATACAGAGATTCTGCTTTTAGGCATCTGTTTTATAGAAGTCGCCTTAAATTTTGCAAAAATATGTCTGTGTGTGTGTGTGTGTGTGTGTGTGTGTGTGTGTGTACAAGGATGTATACTTACTCACTGTGAGTGCAGCAAATTGAGATAATGGCCAGCAAAAATGAAAAGTAGAGCAGATGCTGGTGTGATTGGTGTGTTCCAATCCTGGAATCTTACAGAGCTTTCCAAAAGAAGAGAGGTGTGCAGGGTTGACACGGAAAGATGCTTTTCATACATTGTTTGGTAAACTATGAAATTGCTGCAAAATGATATACATGGCTGAGATAGCCCTATTGCTGTATATCTGGGTGCAAAATGCATATGTCTTATCTATACCATATACATAAAACACATACATTCCATATGTAGGTATGCTGGAAAATATGCTAGAAGATTATAATCAAACTATTTTCAAAGATTAGCCTTTGGGTCCCATTAGTGGGATGGGGTAGCAAGACAATGGAAGGGTTTTTAGTTCTTGTTTTATGCAACTCAGACCCCTTCCTTCCTCCCTCACTGTCTTTCTTTTCTCCCTCCCTTTCCTTCTCACTCCTTCCCTCCACCCCCCTCACATCTTTCTATTACAAATAGTATGCATTTCTTTCCCGATAATAAAACAAAATTAAGAAAACCCAATATCCATTCAGCCATCCCCTACCCTGTCCCTTGATAAAGTGATAAATCTGTTATTTTAATTTCCTTGAGCTTCCATGCATAATATTCAGGAAAGGGAAACATAAATTTAAGCACGGATAAGGAGAATTGGAATTAAAATGCATCAAGTTTCTGTTATGGACCCAACGCAATGCTGAGTAGTCACATATTGACATGATTAAATTCCCAGCAACTGGCTAAGGTGATATCAAGGGTGATGCTTGCAATACCTAAAAATGTCTAAAGTACAGGAATTAACCAGCAAGATGAGCTGCCAGCCATAATCCAGGAGAAGCAGTCTAAAGTCGACCTCTTCCTAGATGGCACAGACCTCAGGAGGGTCCTTGGGAGGGGGTGTGATGGCCAGGCAGCGGAAGGGCATGGGGGTGGGGCATTCAGGGCAGCAAGCTTCTTAATGATTGGCATAGAAGAACTTCAGGGCTTAACAAAGGGTATGTCCACATGGGTATGTACTGGTTGAATGTCAGCCCGCTCAGTATAGTGCTCTTGGGGTATCGGAATCCAGGCTTTGTCTCTTGATAAAGAAAGTTTCTCCCTCTGCCTCTAGGTTATCCCCATATTACCTGAAGGTCCAAGCTGCAAGTAACAGGGGGTGCTCAAGTATGATGAAGTAGTTTGAATCTACAGACAAATTTTATGTGTGAGAGGTGTAGGTGGGGCTAGCCCTTGGCAATATAATTTCATCCCCTCTGGGGATGACTTTTATAGGACTTGCCCAGCTCCTGATACCTGTCTGGTCTGGACAAAATACACAGTTGTTCCGTCCCTGGGACTCTCCAGCCAAGAACACTGGAGTGGGCTGCCATTTACTTCTCCAATGCATGAAAGTGAAAAGTGAAAGTGAAGTTGCTCAGTCGTGTCAGACTCTGTGCGACCCCATTGACTGCAGCCTACCAGGCTCCTCCGTCCATGGGATTTTTCCAGGCAAGAGTACTGGAGTGGGGTGTCATTGCCTTCTCCTAGGTCCCCCCATAAAGAAAGAATCTAATGAGTCTCTCCAAGGACCACCCAAGGCAAGAGGAAGCATATTCAGCCTGAGCTGCTGCTGTGTGTTCCACAATTTGCCAACAGAGCTGTCCCTTTTCTGTCCAGGCAAGGAGGTCCCAGGCGCTCAGAGGCCACAGCACGGCAACCACAGCCCCTAGCTACCACCTTCCCATGGAAAGGGTGACCAGTATCCTGCCTGGATCCAGGAAAAATGCATCTCCTATTTTCTTCTTGCCCACGCATCTTCCTTCCCCACCTGTATCAGATCTAAGGGCAGCTGGGTAGAGTATTAAATGAAGTGCTTGGTTTTATTCCAGACTGTACTTCGTTTTAAAGCAAAGTCAGAGGAATAATGTGGTCAGATGAAAACGGGTGAGATGAGGCCTGAGTTTGCAGGTGGCGAAGAGGTTCGCCAGGACCACGCAGCCAGTGTAGACAAGAGCAGGGCCCGAGCCCACCTGCTCACCCCCACCCCGCCAGGCCGCCTTGCAAGGACTGGGTCTAATGTCTCACGCATTCGCCACTCGTTCTCTTTAGATTTCTCTTGTGTGCGTCTCATCTGAAGTTGATTTCAGAAAATAAGCGTCTGGTTTTGTTATCATTTAGATAGAGTTCTGCTTGAAAGAAAGCACAAGAGACGAAGTTATCTTTAAGACGTGTTGCCGTGCAAAGCTGAGAGTGTGCAGACTCTACAGGACCCGATGAGGAGAGGAGATCAGAGCACCTCCCCTCTCTCTCAAGAGTGTGTCTCCTGTATCCTCTGGATCCAGCATGATTCAGTCCCCTGCACAGGAATCAGGAACCCGTGCTCTGAGCACATGAATAACGGACATGTCCAACAACTGAAAGGGCAAGCCTGGGGATTCTCTTTAAGGAACACAAGACCTGGAAGGCCCCAACCCGCCAGTGAAGTGGGCTGTCAGCATGATGCCACGTGGGCCATTCTGAGCATGACGGCTATCGACAGCAGGGGTGCTCTCTGGCCGAGAGGTTGGGCCTCTTACCTGGACTCTGCCATGCCCTGGGAGAGACCCAGGACGGGTCAGGCTTCAGCTTGTATTTCCCAGGAGGCTTACTGGAATTTCTTTTAAAAAAAATTTTACACTGTTCTGCTTCCCCCCTGCCACAACACAAATCAGCCACAATTATGCATATGTTCCCTTCCTTCTGAGCCTGACTTTCCCCCCTCCCACCCCTCTAGTTCATCACAGAGCTCCAGACTGGGCTCCCGGTGTTACACAGCAACTGCTCACCAGCTAGTCGCTTTACACAAGACATATAGAGAGAGAGAGGATGAAGATGAGATGGTTGGATGAGAAGACAGAGGATGAGATAGTTGGACGGCATGACTGACTCGATGGACATGAGTTTGAGCAAGCTCTGGGAGTTGGTGATGGACAGGGAAGCCTGGCATGCTGCAGTCCATGGGGTCGCAAAGAGCCAGACACAACTGTGACTGAACTGATTTGTTGATGCTATTTTCTCCATCTGTCCCCCACCTCCTTCCTCCGCAGTGTCCAAAAGCCCATTCTCTACCTCTGTGCCTCCATTCCTTCCCTGCAAATCGGTTCGTCAATACCATCTTTCTAGATTCCATATGTATGCTTTAGTATACTGTATTTCCTTTCCTCTTTCTGACTTACTCCGCTTTGTATAACAGACTCTAGGTTCACCCCCAACCAAGGGCTGCTCTCTGCTGGGTTCTGGTCATCACTACTGATGGCCTCGGTCAACATTTTGGTTTCTAGAGTCCCCAGATTTGAGGACAGTGAGATAGTTGGAGGCCTGGAACTGAGAACTTGGGGCTCTAGCCAACTCTTGGATTTATTCAACTGACCGAATCATTCAGCCAACAGACATTTTCAGAGCACCTATTAGGCATTAGTTACTGCGCTGGACACTAATGAAACTGCCCTTGCTTTCAAAAGTCATGGGGCTGGGGTGCACACCATGATGGCTAGAGTTAATGATACTTTATTGTATATTTGAAAGTTGCGAAGAGAGTCAAATTCTCATCACAAGAAAAATGTTGTCACACTGTGAGGCCATGGATGTTAACTAGGCATTGTGGTGATCATTTCTCAACACAGACAAATACTGAATCATTGTATACCTGGAGCTAATGCAAGATTGCATGTCAATTATACCTCAATAAAAAAAAGAAATAATTTTTTTTTTTAAAGTCTCCACATCTAGAGTAGGAGACAGAAAGAGAAACTGATTATTATTGAACAGTGGTAAGTGATAAGCTCAAAGTATTCACAGCCCGCTCCAGGAACTGAAGAAGGCTCTAGACCTCTCCTCTTGGCCAGGCTGGGGAAGACTGTGGTGTGAAAAACAAATCCCACTCTAGGGAAACTTCTCTGAGGTTTGCAATGCATTTATTATTTGAGCCCCACAGCAAAACTATGACGGGCAGAAGTTAGTCACTCAGTGGTGTCCAACTCTTTGCAATCCCATGGATTGTAGCCCACCGGTCTCCTCTATCCATGGACTTCTCCAGGCAAGAATACTGGAGTGGGCAGCCATTCCCTTCTCCAGGGATCCTCCTGACCCAGGGATTGAACCCCAGTCTCCTGCATTACAGGTAGATTGTTTACCATCTGAGCCACCAGGGAAGACCATGAGATGGGCAAACTGGTTGCTAATTCACCCATTTTCCATATAAACACAGTAGGGCTTAATAAATTAAGCTGCAAAAGTCCACATCTAGGAAAACAGGATGATGTCTGTCATATCCAAGTGACTTTCTACTTTAGACAAGAGAAGCAGGATGCTATGACCTGATAGCGTGGCTCCTGAATAACCTCACTCTCTAGGGCCATCTTTCTCGTCTCACATTCGCTGGACATTCTCTACACGAGAGGCACTGTGCCAGGCAGCAGTGTGAAGAATGAAACCAATGCAGAATACTCTTGCTCGAAGATGAAAAGTCACATGAAAAATGAGAAACGATGTTTGAGAAAGTGAAGAATTGAGGAGACTGTCAGTAAGCTAACAGTTCAAAGACAGAAGAGATCACGGCGGAGAAGGGAAATGATGTGGACGTTCCAGGGCACTGAGCAAACAATGGTGGCTGGCACTTAGAGGGAGACAGGCAGGGAACAGGGAGCTGGATTAGGCAGAGTCTTAGGAACCCAGCAAAGACCAAGGGCCTGAGGTCTACAGATAACGGCTCTCAGGGATTCAACATGTACCATACCCTAGGCCTTGTGTTAGGTATTGGTATACATTGATTTTTATATTTAATCCTTCCAAAAATCCTTCAATGAGGAGTCTGAGACTTGGAAGACTGAATTCCCACTTTTCTAGGTCATTCAGCAAACAAAGGGGACAAGATTTGAACTCAGGTCCAAAGAACTCTTACTTACTGCACCACCCTCTTCCCTCCCTAGGTTTCTAAGCTTGACAAAAATGTCTCGTTTTTAAGAAATTCCTGAAGTTCCTATTTTTCACTGAGGATCATGGAAAGATGGATCTGAGAGGAGGGACCTTAAGTGCAGGAGGAAAGAATGTGAAGTTCACAGCTCAGGACTGGTCCGAGCAGTGATGATGATTTCTCCTGGCTCACAAACAGGAGTAGTCCTAACACTAGGGCCTCTGGGCCAAACCTTGAACACATCACCATCACCAGGGTCATAAAGACAATATAAGGGGAAAAACAGGCAGAACAGTGATTCTATAGCATTTACCTAAAGGAAAAATAGCCAAATCTCATCTATAAACAAACTGGAGGCATAGACACTGAAAAAAAGACAGATATCCACACATCCTGTACCCAGGTCCAAATAATCAATTGTCCTCCAACAGAACAATGAGAATGGGTCTTTGCAATAGCATATATGAAAAAGAGTGAGAGGTTTTAGTCATCAAAAAGTCAACCACAAGTCAGCAACAGCTGCCAAAAAAAAAAAGACTCAAGCTGCATGAACAGAAGCATAACACCAGGCAAAAAGGAGGTGAAAATTGCATTGTGCTCAGCGCAGGAGCGTTCCCACCTTGAGGAAGAGAGTGTCACTTCTGGTGTTATACGCCAAGACATGAAAAATTAGAATCTCCATCTAGAGCACAGTGACCAGAATGGTGAAATGTCTGAAAATATGTCACACCAGAGTGGCAGAGAAACTGGGATTATTTGTTGATATTGATTTCTAAAAGTTACCAGATGCCTTTTTTTCTCCCTGTTGTCGTATTTCCCAAGAGCTGTCTTGGGGAAGGAAATTTCAGATTCAGTTTCTGATATGGAGAGCCAGAGAAACAGACTGCAACTCAGTCTAAGGAAAAACCTTCCAACAGTAGCATCTGCAAGTGAGATGAGCTCCCACCTGAGTAGTGAGAAGGCCAGCCAGGGAGGCAATCAAGAAACACTGAAAGATGCTGGACTACATAACTTCTGATGCTCCTAAAAACTCTAATTCCAAGAATACTGGCAGTCTTTTTTTTTTTTTTTTTCCCCTCACCACCACCAAAGAATCAAGAAGTGAGGAACTCTGAAAACCCAACAGAAGTTGGCCATAAATCAAAAATGGCTTATTCCAGAAAACACTTCCTGCATTCTCCTACCATCCAGCTCCTGCGCCTCTCCCCAGCTCCCTAAAATGCCCCCCCACCCCACCCCCCGGGAAGGTGGGATGTAACAGGAAGACTCACCTTTCTTCTCGAAGTCACCCTTCTCTTCCCCTGGTCGGCCCAGGCTGTCCAGGCTGTGGGTCGCCTGGCTGCCGAACTCGTCCTCCCGGGAGACGTGGTTGGCCCGCCGGGGCAGGTCGTCCTCCTCTTCGTAGTCGTAGTCATCCAGGATGGGCGTCTCGCGAATGGGCACGCCGATGACGGAGTTATGCGCCTGCAGCCGGGAGGAGCGGAAGCTTTCCCGGGCCGGCGGGCCCAGCAGCACGGACGGGATGTAGTGGATCTCGTGGGTGGCTTCGGTGCTGGCGCTCTTCTGGGGGATGCGGCGCCGCTTCTGCCAGCGCCGCTGGGCGTACAGCGCCACCGTGAACACCAGCAGCAGCAACAGCAGGGCAATGAGGCCACCCTGGAGCGGGAGGGAAGAAGGACACGCAAGTGGACCGCTGTTCTTTGGGCTGGAGTGCCAGGGAGGGGTCACCGTCCACCACACGCAGCCCACGATCCCTGGGTTTGGCTCTCGGAGCCTCCGGAGCCCGCGGAGCGACACCGTTTCCAGACCTGGCTTTCTCACCAAGAAGCTGTGTGACCTTGGAGAAACTGCTTCACCTCTCTGAGCCTTGCTTTTCACTTGTATAATGGTCAGCCAAGAGCCCCTGCCCTTCCTTCTTCAGGAAGTCCCCACGAGGAACAAATGAGCTGGGTGATGGGCATGTCAGAGAGATGCACGCCGCTAAATGCTAGGGTGGTAGCTTCACATCTAGAGTGAGTCCCGACTCTGCCTCTCACCAGCTGAGTGACCCCAGGACATTTGAGCACACCCTCTCAGCCCTGCTTCCTCGTCTCTAGAAAGAATCCACAGAGGGCTCAAGGGACAGCAGTCTTTCTTCCATCCTGCTGGGAATACACAAGTCAAACAATTTCTGTATCATCTACACTTTTATTATCAGAAACACTGGCCTTTTTAATGTTGATTCCCCACAGGGGGCCTGGGACAAAGTAGGCGCTTCCTAAATATTTGCTGAATGAATGAATGAACACATGCGCTCTTCTAGGGCTCCTTTCATCCGCAGTTTAAGGCACACTGCAGTTTATTTTTCTCTAATACATCCAACTGGTAAATATTTGGTTGAGTCTGCATACCATACATTAAATTGAAATAGGTAAAGTGTTTACGAACAGATCTTACATGATTCATGAGACTCATGAAATACTCTGCTCCGTGAGCTCCTCCAGGGCAGGGGCGTTTCTAAAGCCCATCCTTGTTCCCCACAGCACCTGTCAAAGGCCAAGGTGGAAGATCTGTATTCTCCTCGCCTGCCTTCTTTCCCTCTGCCAGAAGCACCTCCATTGAGCAGGGCTAGCCCCTCGGATAGCTGCTTCTCTTCTGTATACACTGTGCTTTCTGCCTGGGAGATTCCAGGCCACTATGTGGAGTCCCTGCTGTGTAACCCCAAGAGTTGGGGAGGATCATGCCTGTGGTTAGGAGGAGAGGGGTGAAGAAATCAAGAGACTCTGAAGCTCAGATGCTGAGTAGCAGAGCAAGCTCTGAGCCTCAGTGTGTGTGTGTATGTGTTTGGCTTTTTAGCTTTAAAACCCATGTTCTTTTGACCATACCCATTGGCTGATTGTTCTGCCCTGACTCATTAAAGGCAAGGGCAATTTCTGAAAACCACTTTTATAACATCTAGCAAAGATGACAGATGTTAACTAACCCTGAACAGATTATCTTGGTGGGGAGATGACTGCTGTTAAGGATACCTGTTTAGGCTAAGAAGAACATCATTTACTAAAATGATTCAGCCGTCCTATTGACTAAAAATGATGATTCTTTTTTTCAAGTCCTTCAGTTCTCTAAGCTAGAATTCATCACCTCCATGGGGAGTGGGTGGCGAGTGGGCTTGGAGGTGGCCAGGGCTACAGCCATGGGCTGATAGCCCCGTTTTGACTCTGGCAATGAGTTACTCTGGGATCCCCAGGAAGGTTTCTCTGGATGTCAGAACTAAGAAGTAAATATACAAACCAAACAAAGCTATAAGTATATGTATTTATGTGTGTGGGTGGGTGCAATCTGTCAAGTGTACATAAAATGTGTGTGTGGCACCACTGGAGCCCTAGAAAAATAAGAACACACCCCTTTTTCCTCCGCAGAACATATGATAGAGATTGCTCTAGGTCTAGAAGTCATGTGTGATGTGGTATTGTCAGTTTTTTTGCATCAGAGATAAGAAAGGCAAGAGACAGAGGGTGGAGTGTGGAGGGAAGAGATGATAAGAAAGATGAGTGAAGAGAAACAGGAGGCAAGAAGAACCCTATCACTTCATACAAAAAAAACAGAAGACCTGGCCCTTACTATTTTTAATGTTATTTTATTTAATCTTCAAGACAATCCTCTGTGATAAGGGATTATAAGTTCCGTTCCGTAAATGAAATGAGGAAAAGGTGGTTCAGAGAGGTTACATAACTGCTTAAAGTCACACAGGCTTTGATGCTAGGTCCAGCTGGGAATAAAAGGCCAAAATGTGGTGGACCCAGCTCTTCACTGCATAGCCAGTGGCTACTGCACAGTGATTCTACAGCCCAAAGGGAAGGAAAGGAAAAGTGAGAAAGATGGGAAGGGTGCACAGAGAAAAAGGGAACCCCAGGAAGGGGAGGGAAAATGCGGTGTGCAAATCCAGGATTCAGTGGGCACGTTTCAAGGCAGCCTCTGCAGTGAAAACTTTGATTTTGCCTGATTCATCCCTTCTCATCTTCAGATGTTTCGTTCTCTGTAACCCTCCCTGCAGACCTTCCCTGCTCCCAGAGCCCTTCATCCCCACTCTGCCCACTCCAGTTATGGGTGTGTGGCCCTTTTCTCAGACCCAGAACCAAAACTGACCTGGGAAAGATGAGGCTTAACTAACCTGTCCACAGGCAATTACTGTATCACATTATATTGGCTCTCTTCCCCCATCAAATCCCAACAACCCTCCCAGGTCACCCATGCAGTGCTGGATCGGCTCATAAAGCACCTCGGGGAACTTTTGTATCGGGCACAGAGGCCAAGAGCTGACCTCAGGGTGACACAGCGTTAGTCCAGATTCTCCTACTTAGAGGCTGCATGACCTTCACTAGGTCACTACCTTTCAGAGCCTTGGTTTCCTCATGGGTTATATGAAGGCAGTATTCAGTAGCACCTCAATGGATCATTGTGAGGCTGAGATGCCCACAGAGTATTTAGTGTTGTGTGAGGCACATGTAACTGCTCACAGCTACTGCTATTGTCAACAGCATTCAGGAAGTACATATGTAATGCTGAATGAATGAATGATTGACCTTTTGCCCCTGATGTCTTCCTTTGTGACTCAGACAGTAAAGAATCTGCCTGCAAAGTAGGAGACCCAGGTTTGATCCCTAGGTTGGGAAGATCCCCTGAAGAAGAGAATGGCTATCCACTCCAGTATTCTTGCCTGGAGAATTCCACAGACAGAGGAGCCTGGCAGGCTATATGCAGTCCATGGGGCCACAAAGAGTCATACACAACTGAACAAATAACACACGATATTACCTCTGCCCCAGGATGTGCATTCTGCAAAACTTGTCTTGGATTCCCAAACCCTTACCAATGAAAGTGAAAAGTGAAAGTGAAATTACTCAGTCATATCTGACTCTTTGCAACCCCCATGGACTGTAACATACCGGACTCCTCTGTCCATGGGATTTTCCAGGCAAGAGTACTAGAGTGGGTTGCCATTTCCTTCTCCAGGGGATCTTCCCAACCCAGGGATTGAACCCAGGTCTCCCACACTGCAGGCAGACACTTTATCATCTGAGCCATCAGGGAAGCTGAACACTTTGATATGCTCTCTCATTTACCTTCACACCTGTGCATGTTAGGTATCCCTGTCCTATGTTCTGTGAGGAAAGAGGCCCAAAGACAGAAGGCTGTTGATGCAGGTAGCGTGGCTGAACTTCATCACAGATTCACAGTTCTGCTTGGGGTGGGAAGGGCCAGGTGCTCAAGGTGTAATCAGCCTCACTTCTGCTTCCTCAACTTACCTGGGCAACTTCAGACACAGATTTCCCAGCACAGAGAACCCCCAGGAGGAGGCAGCAGAGGGAGACCCCCCACCTCCCTCACTCCACTTTGATGGAAGCTGAGCTTGGGGCCTTTAGCTTCATGATCTGCTGACTCATTTGATGTGACCCCAAGCCAGTGGCTCCAACCCTCTTATTGTGGTACAGGCTCCCTGCCCCTCATTCCCCAGCCTGTCCTGACCTTTGCTCCCACCAGCTAAGCTCTCAGCTAATCTAATGGCCATATGGCTTCCCTTATAGATCAGGATTTCACTGTGAAAACTTGGGCCAAAGAGAACTTCAGGGATCAAGGGCTCACAGTGCCACTGACCCACTGAAACAGACACCCCCTAGGCTGGGCTCCTAAAGGTCTCCGGGGGCCTCATCCAAGACACAGTAGCAGCTCAGATAATGTTTCTAGCACCACTGAGCAGCCCTACCTTCCTTCCTAGACCCTAAAGGAGTGGTGGGTTAGGCTCAGAGCATGCAGGAAAATGTTCTCAATTCAAGTTTACTCGTGTGATCTTGAATTTCCTTGTTCACTCACTGTGTGATCTCGAATTTCCTCAATGCCCTCCAGACCCTCAGTTCACTCATCTGTAAAATGGACTTGGTACTGCTTTGAATAGTACAGCACACAGTTAGGGCCAAAGACTGGGGATCAGAAAGACTGCTCTATAATCTTATGCTATCATCAAAACTGGGCAATCTTGGACAAAGGGCTGAACCTCTCTGAATCACAATTTTCTCATTCACAAATTTGTGTAAAAAGTGTCCTTATCCAGGGAGGTTAGATGTGAGTTCACGGATGTGACGTGTGGTGCTCAGTGCCTACCACATGGAGACCCACGACACTCATTCGTGGCGTCCACAAGGTTGTCGTGTAAATGAAATCTGGACAGTGCTGCGACGGCCCTTGCAAACTGAAGTGTACTGTGCACAAGCAAAGTGTTGCAAGAGAAGCGTGTGGCCACCTCTGTCCTAGTGGGACATCCCACCCAAAGAAAGCAGAAGAGTAACTCAGAGTCGGGGGAAACTACGACCTGCATCCACTAGGACAAGTCCAGGCTGCTGCGCTGCTCCACTCCTGAGGGTCTGGGCCCCTACTTCCCAGCGGGCTTCCTTCAGGGCAAGCAAACAAAAGCAGGAGCTGTCGCTGGAAAGGGGAGCAGGGCCAGAGTATCCAGCCAGCGAGTCTGCCTGCCAAGAGCAAACACAGACCCCAGCAGGGGAGAAAATGCTTCAGGGTGAGCAGGGAGCGCAGGAAGCAGAGGAGGACACAGGCAGAAGCCCGTGGATTGTTAGAAAGCAAGTTAAGAAGAATCCGAGGCTCGAGGGGGTGGCAAGCTGAGGTCCTGGTGGCCTCAGGGACAACCTGATGCCAAATCCGATTCGGACTACGTTCCCTCTAGGGCAGCCCGAGACCAGCAAGATAGGAGAAGCAGCAGCAAGTTCCAGAAATAAAAATCCCAGTCTGTTGGTTAGGGGTCAGTTTCTGTGAGACTGCACAAAGCACAGCCTTGGGTGACGACTTTTACCTTCTTCTTATGGGGCTGAAGATTTCACTAAACTGCCAGGCAGGAAGTGGGAAAGAGAGGGGAGAAGGAGTGTGTGTTCCATTTGTTCTGGAACGTTCCCTACCAGAAGCCTCTCTAGAGCAGGATCTGCCCACTTCTCTTCTGCTGTTACTGACACTGGGTCTCAGCTCTCTCAGTGGAGCCAGGCATGGGTGAGGGTGGGTGATGTCAAAGGCAAACTGACGTGATGGGGTAACCAGGTATCGCTGGGGCATTCAGGCCCGTGTGGGGGTCCCTGTCCCTGCTTGCCCTTGGCCATGACAAGTGGGCTAAGACAGTCTACTTCCTTGAGCTACAACAGGCTCACCCACAAAGTGTGCTGGTTGGTCCTAATGTGAAAGGTCGAGTAAGGCTAAGGATGAAATAAGACAATGAAAGATTAGGATGAAAGGCCTGGCTCCACTGATAAGCACAGGCCTCAGCCCTGCAGTTTCTCTAGGCCTCCATCCCAAATCCAGTTCTTCCAAGCCCTTCCCCTTTGCTTGAAGCCCTTTCCTGACTCTGCTCCCTCCCACTCTCAGAATAATGCCCACATCCCCAGCCTGGCACCCAGGTCCCTTCGTGTCTAGGTCTCTGCTTCCTTCTCAAGCCTCCCCTACCGCCAAATCCTATCTTGTATCCAGTCCAGGAGCTACACTATGTCATTAGTGTCCCCTCAGACTGTGATGCTCTGAGAGCTTCTCCAAGGGCTTCTCCCTCAGTCCAGAGCATTTCAGTCACTCATTCCCTGTAGCGGTTCCCACCTGGAACTGCAGAAAGCAGTTTTACTTGGAAATAGGGTCTTTGCACTTGTGATTAGTTGAGATGAGGGCATACTGGACTGGGTGGGCCCTAAATCCAGGGACTGGTGTCCTTATAGGAAGGAAGGAGCAAGGGCCTACTGACTAGCACAGGGGACCTGCTCAATGTTATGCAGCAGTCTGGATGGGAAGGGAGTTGGGAGAGAATGGATACACGCATAGGTTTGGCTGAGTCACTGCTGTGCACCTGAAACTATCATCACGACATTGTTAATTGGCTATACTCTAAAATAAAATTAAAAGTTTTAAAAAAGGAAGGAAGGGACGGGGACGGACACACACACACACACAGAGCCATATAGTGATAGAGACAGAGCCTGGCTGGATGCCTTTATGAGCTAAGGAAAACCAAAGATTGCTCGCAACCATCAGAAGCTACTGGGAGGCATGGGACAGATTCTCAGATTCTCCCTCAGACCCTCCAAATGAGCAGACCCCCCAAATGAGCAGACCCCAATGCCATCTTGATCTGGGGCTTCTGGCCTCCTGAACCGCAAGAGAAAAAATTCCCATTGTTTTAAGCACCTGCCCCCAAACCCAGTGTATGGTGATAACTATGACAGCCTGGGAAACGGACACACTCATCTCCATCTGCTCATCTCAATGCACCCAGCCATCTCAGCTTGGCCATTACCTCCTCGGGGAGCATCTTTGCCTCCGCAAGCTGGGATGAGGGTGTCCCCTCCTACTGCTCAAATCCCATGGCTGTCAGTTATCCGGATCCACTGCTACAACCTAACAGGCTGGTTGACCATTTTCCCACTGGAGTTTCTAAGCTTTCATTTATCCAGCCTAAAATGTAGAGCTTGGCCCAGGAGGGTGCTTAATGAACACCCAGAAGCCTAAAACTTGCTCTGACTTCGCCAGAGGAATGTAAATCTGGCAGCCCCAGCACCAGCTCTGACTTCAGTGTCCAGAGGACACCTTATCAGACCTGGGACGGCCCCTCCTTGCAGCTCTGCCTTTATCCCAGTGCTCAAGCCTCCAGCTGGTTTGCTTACATACACGATATCAAACATTGAAAAACACACAGAGGTGAAACATTCAAACACCCTCAAAACTGCCCTACTGAGAGAGCCTTCTGAAAAGTCAAACTTAGAACTCCATAGAGCCTGCCCCCATTTTAATCTATTTTTCCTGTTAAAATATCCAGGCACAGGAGAAGGAGCCAGAGAAAGCAAAGAAAAGGATAGTGTGAGAAATGCTTTATTTGACAATGTGTCATTCGGAAACTGATTATTTCTGTCTTCGGCCTTTTTAATATTCCCTCACTACGGCCAAGCCGCAAAAGGATTTGGTATTCTAAGACTGGATTTATAATACTCTGTTTGGCGGTGATAAGAACACGGGCCTTTAATCCTCGGAGCTGTGAACATGCATATTCTCCCAAGTAATGTCCTTCCCTTCCCGTCACTTGTGTCTGGTCCCAACAGCTAACCCCAACATGGCTGAGGCCTGCTGACCCACCGGGGGTTCTCCTGGCCATACGCCGAGTGACAGCTAATCAGCAAAGGGGCTGGGCCTTCAAGTTCTCTGGGAAGTCTTCTTCCAGGCTTCAGACTGCGCATAAACTGGAGGGATTATAAGAAAACAGTCCAAACTCTTGGTGCTACAGATGAGGAAACAGGCTCAGGGAGTGAAAGTGACTTGCCCAAGATCACAGAACATCCTAAAATGCGCTTTGGAGGCAGAACATGCAGCCAGCACTTCCCAAAGCTGCTAAGAAATCATGGCTCCTGATAGCTTGATCTACAAAATAGTTTCTTTCTCCAAACATTCTTCCTCGCCATCCTATGCCTGCATCATGAGTGCCTTTCAGCATGTCAGTGCAGCCTGAGCGGCCTCCCAGGCTTTATTCCGTCTCCCTCACTGTTCTCAACCCATCTTCTATTATGACTAAGGCACGGCTGGAAACAAGGCCCCTCCCCACCGAGTGAGCTGGGAAGTCCTGCAGTTCACGTTCATCAACCACTTAAATCTCAAAACGTATGGCTCTGAGACACCCTTCTCAAAACGTGTGCTTCCCCCATCAGTGCCCCCAACTCTGCCAAGTGCCAACCGTAGGGCAGGCAACAGGCCGAGTACTCGATCACCTGGGAACTCACTGTTCCTGTTCAGTGCTCTGGGATCTCCTCTGCCTGAAAGGTTGCTCTCATTGCTATTCCTCACCTCCACATCTGTAAGCTGACATACCAGGCAGGCTTCATGGGTACCTCCAATATACTCTCCGTGGGGAACTCCTCGGGGGTTTCCCCACCTGCAGCCTGAGCCAGAAGGAATTGCTCTACCTTCTGAATCCCCAGAATACTTCGTCTCAACCCTCACTTGAGGAACTTCAGCATTTTCTGGCTGGTATTAGAGCTTCAGCATTCCCTGCCTTGTCTTAGAGTTACTGATGCTCAAGCTCCCCTACTGGTGAGATGATTATACCCATAGCACAGATGGCAAAGCAGAGGCTCAGGAGACAGACTTGCTTGAGAACACACAACAAGGTGGCAAATGCATGCGACAGGGCCTCCCAGCGGGGCTGCTTCCAGGAGGACTGCAGGCCCGTTCTCTCACAGACTGGGGACGGCCACAGGGCCTTGAGGAGAATAAGATGATGACATACGTCAGAACCATATTGCCAAAGGCCTGATTAGTCTTTAGGCATTAAGGACCCGAGACTTATATTTTTTCAGCAACAGAGTGGCACGATCACACTGTGTGGGGAGATCAGAATCTGGGAGACCAGTGAGTTAGCAATTCATAATCATCTAGGACCTGGATTGGGGGGCAATTTTGCCCTGCAAGAGACACCTGGTAATGGGCACATTTTTGGTTGTCACAACTGGGTAAAAGGTATGACTGGCATTTAATGGTAGAGGCCAGGAAAGCTGTCAGCATCCTACATGGATGCTTATAGGATGGCCAGGAACAACAGAGAAGTGCCTCTTTCAATAATGTGCAGAGACGGAAGAAGGCCTGGCCTCAGGGAGAGATGATAAGACCTGAGATTAGGGCAGCTGAAGTGAGCATTTAGCTAATGGGGTAGAAATAAGATACACCATGGCATGGAAAGACCTGGGGTTTGATTGGCAGGAAGGGGAGAGAGAGAGAGAGAGAGTGCAACATGACAGTGAGGCTTGGATCCTTTCACTGCATTAGAGATGAATCTATGTGTTAACTTTTCCCTAGGTAAGCGTCCAGAAGGTTATGAAAGATCCCAGCACAAAATCAAATGAAGTAAGTTTATGCCTGCCAACAATCAGGAGTGGATAAATGTATATCAAAGGTTTGTATATACATATTATATACATGTACCTATGTATTCATGTGTATAAAAATACATTGAGACCTATCTTTATGTATCTATAGTTGGATTTATTTATGTAAAGTTATCTCTTTGCCTCTAGACAGATATAGAGTGACCTATTTAAGGAGGTCCCATTATAGAAAA
Organism: Capricornis sumatraensis; assembly: GCF_032405125.1. Classification (NCBI taxonomy): domain Eukaryota; kingdom Metazoa; phylum Chordata; class Mammalia; order Artiodactyla; family Bovidae; genus Capricornis; species Capricornis sumatraensis. The sequence continues at coordinate 115,333,428 of NC_091074.1, forward strand.
TGAAACTATTTTCTTTTAAACTAATCATCTACTTACAATGTGTCTACTGCAACCCTATTTTATTTCCCAAGATAATGCCAAAGGAATAAAGTAAAAATGCAGAAGCTTTTTGGAACACACTCCCCATCCAGCTCTAATCTCCTTAATAATCTTTAGATTGGATCAGAAACCTTAAGTGATCATTTAACCCTTTAGCAATTCAAGGAGACAACTAATGACATTGAGCCAGACAGACATGGATTTGGCTGTACTATCTTTCCTGTGAGTGTCTGGTCCATTGCTTGCGCTTCCTCAGTTTTCTCATCTGTAAATTGGGTTACTAACACCTAACTGAGAGGGTTTGGGGAGGATTACATAAGACTGCATTATAGAACATACTGAGCATAATGGTTTGCAAGTTATGGGTCTCAAGAAATATCAGAATCCTTGTTATTAATGCAAGGTCTTATTTCCTGAAAAAAATAGATACAAGGTAATAGTGAAGCTGCCAAATTCCCTCCATTAAAGTATGAGGTAGTCTCGGTACAGTTTCCCAAAGAATTCGCCTGATCACCCTGCTCTATAGAGTTCAAGCTGTGTGACCTTGACCATGGCCCCTCCCTATTTTGGGGCGAGTAGATAAGGTCAGCTGGTGTCTAACAGTCCTTCCAGCTCCAATATCCTAGAACAGAAAGGAAAAGGCAAACGTGGAGGCATCTGTGACCAGGTGAAATATATATATATATATATATATATAAAAATCACGACATCCTGCCTCACGTTTCAGTCGTATAAGCATAAACTAACTACACCAGTGAGGCCTCCAGTGTCCCTTGCACTATCTCATACAGCTGTGCTTCCGCTCATACCGTTCACTCCGCCTGAAACGCCTGGGCGCTGCCACAGGCCCCCCGCCCCCGCCCAACTCCCGCTGATCTGTCTAGTCCTTTAAACCTCCGTTCTTGGGTCATGAGTTCTCAACAAGCCTTTGTGGAACCTGCAGTCTCTGGCTTGTTAAACGGTCACCTGATAAGACCCTCAGCGACTCCTCCTTCTGTCTGCCAACTACCCTCTCATCACCTGAGTGCCCCCGGAGAGCATCCTTAATCAACTCTGTGTACCCAAGACCAAGCCCCAGGTCCAATCCTGAGTAGATCTCATTATGTGTTGATTGTATTTCCAAGTGAGAGGCAGAGAAGGGAAGACCAGGGTTTATTTATTTCTGAATAAATTTGAATGGTACATGGTACACAGCAGAGCTTCAATTACTTCTTGGAAAAATTAATGAATGAATCCATTACAAATGCCTCTCGGAGGGTAGGTGACTGACGTATACCTACATCTGTTTGGCAAGTCTCCACTTGTGTGGGAGAGAGAGGAGTGAAAACAATTCATGGGAGGCATTTAGCACAAATCAGCATCCTTCTCCACATCCTCGGACGGCCTCTCAAGTTCTGTCGGAAATTCCATTCTGAAGATGGATGAATGGAGAGCGGGACAGAAAGCATCTTTCAGAGGATTTTTTTTTTTTTTCCTATTCTTTGAGTCATGAGCATAAAGAGATGAACCCAGGTAACTATGGAGGAGCCAAGCACTCATTCACTGATTCACCAGGGGAAGGGCATGTCTGGAACCAGGCAGGTCCAAGTTCAAGTTCTTACTCCGCCACTTTCTAGCGGTGTGGCCTTCTCTAAGTGAGGCTCAGTTTTTTACATTCTAACGTGAAATAATACTATTCACCAAAATGGGCTGTTGTGAGGATTAGGTAAGGTGATATATGTAAAATTTGTCATCCGGCCCGGGACCTATTAAAATACATTCAATAGAGGACTGTTGTTGGCTTAATTATTATTACTAATATTGTCAAGCTCCATCCCTGTGCTAAACCTTCTGCCTGGATTTGGGAACACACAGATAAAGCCTCAAGAACTTGCAGTCAGTTTGGGGAAATAAGATAAGTGAGCAGATAATGATTGCAATGTCCCGTTTGATAAGCTCTCCTCCAGAAGGACGCACAGTAGGAAGCAAAGGTTTTGATAGCTTCTAAGTGCAAAACATAGAAGGGGTGTGAATAAAGTCTCCCTTGCCATTCCAATTATAGTCATGTTCAAAGGTGGAAGAGTGGGCTGGCCTGCTGAGTACAGTCACACCCAAAACCTGACAGAAAGCCTAGCTAACCGACTATACAGCCTGCTGACCACGCGGGCTCTGCAGGTGATGGCCCCGGGTTCTGGTTCCCGGGCTTTCACCTACTGGCTGTGGACTTTTGGGTGGGTCACTGTCCTTTTCTAAGCCTTGGTCTCACTGGAAAGTTGAGCAGAGCAGTCTTCACAGAACGGGGCTATCGTGAGCATTAAACCATCAAATGCACCAAGACGGATTCAAGATAATGTTTAGAACACAGCCAGTAGTCAATAAACGGTGGTTTAAAAAATTTTGAGGAAAATTCCCTCGAGAAAGAAATCAGAAAACTTAGATCCTAGCTCCAGCCCTGTCCCCTTACAAACTGAGGAAGGTGGCAGAAAGCTCACTGGTGCATTATTTTTTTTAACAAGGTGGCCATAGCAGCTTCGTGAGCAAAGTGTTCCTCATTTAACAGACAAGGCAAGCCAGCCTCCAAGAGGTGACTGTGCCAAGGTTGTAGACTCAGTTAGAGGCGGGGCACACACTTGTTCCAGAATCCGAAGTCTGTAACGATCCCAAAGCTTTCAGTTTGCCCCTCCAGTCGGTGGTACCCAGAGCCTGTGTCCTTTGCTTAGGGCATCATTCACAGGGAATGTGTTTCAGACACACAAATCCCATGGAGAGATTCCTATTATCATGCCAACTGTAAACCAACAACCCAGTCCTCTGAGGCTGAAAGAAGGGCTCAGACTGGCAAGGATGCCGGAGGCTAGGGACAAACTCTTCAATACTTAATATACGCAAACTAACTTTTGTACAGGGAGCTTCGCACGTGAGCCAGCTTCTTGAGAAATCTTGGGTGGGGAAAGGAAGTGTGGTACAGATGCTGCTCTGCAAATAGCACATAGTATCATCAGTGAAGACCTCCTTTTTCTCGCCTGGTAGATGGTACTCCGCCCTCTTGTGTCCATCAGAGCATCTCTGTCCTTCCCTTCCTTTAACTTTCTTCAAAGCACTTACTGTCCCCTTTGTTGTACAGTAACGTGTTAAGTTTGTTTATGGCTCTAATGGAACAGACCCTCCGTAAGGTTTTGCTTGTTCCATATTGTCTCCTACTTCATTGTCAGTGCTGAGAGCAGCGCTCAGTGCTTTGTGACTGAATATCTTTTGGATGGATGAATGGATGGATGGACGGGTGGATCGATGTATAAGGGGATAAATGAGTGGGTAGATAGATGACTCCACAAATGTCCTGGAAGCCCCAAAATAGAAAGGGCCAGGTCTAAATCATCTTTGAGTCCTGTCCTAGGGCTAGAAGACTGGAAGATATTTAGTGAATTCACACACACACACACACAACTGCCAATAATCCCCTCCTAGAGTTTAGGGAAGGGACACTGTTCTATGGGTTATTAAAAGGCAAACAGGACTACAGTCTGGCTACTTCTCCCTGCTTTAGGGGCAAAGAGAAAGAGTTAGTCTGCACTGCAAGCCTGTTTAATAATTTATTCACTCTTAAATGCTCAGGAGACAATGAACCAAAAAGCAAAGAGGTGAGAGGATGTGCGACCCAATTATTCACGCACAGTCGCCTTCCACAGAGAGCAAACTGAGAGCTGTACCTGTCTGCCATTCCCAGCACTACACCTGCATGGACATAATAGGACTTTACGTGAAAAGGGACATCCACAGTGCAGCATCAGGTCCAGACTGTCACTGAGCAGCCGGACAGCCCTGGGCCCACCACTTCACCTTTCTGAGCCTCGGTTTCCTCATCTTTAAAAAGATCACAGTAACAGGCACGTTTTCCTCTATATGTAAAGACTCCATTAAGAGTCAAATTTATAAAAGAACTTCCTATGTTGCAAACTGACTTACACATACCAATGCTTAGGAAAATCCGTGTTGAAAAAAGGAAGAAACCAACAGCAGCAGGAACTCGGGCAGAGAGTGACTGAAGTCACAGAAAAAGCTGCAAATGCAGAGACTTTCTAATCTCCCCAGTGTCTCCATCACTTACCCACCAACCTTCCTCAAAACCTATTATGAGTCACACACCAGGGGTCTCTTGGAGACACTCTTTTGCTGCTATTTCCCAGCACTGGGAATGGAGCTGTTAGCTGTCTGGAAGGCAGGCTGTGATGGCCTGGCAATCTCCTACTGGGCCTGATCATGAAACCCCAGGAAAGGCAGTTACGAAGGGCAGAGGGTCAAGCACAAGATGCCAACCAATGAGAAGGGAGAAGAGGGGAGCTCAGCAGGAGGTTGGTCTGAACAACAACAGGGGCAGGAAGCAAAATAACCCAGAGCTCTCCGTGCGCCCATTAGGACTGACCTGGGATGATTCACCCTCTCCTCTTTGAGTTTCTACTCCATCTCCCGAGTTTTCAGAAACACAGGATCCAGCATTTCCTGAGTACGCCAAGTTAGCAGAGGGAATTGCCAGCCACCTCCTGCCTTATTCTCAGCCATCGCTCTTCCCTCGGGGAAGCTCTCCATCCCAGCCAACACTCGGGCAACCCAAGCCACAGGCTGCAGGGGGGCTGGGAGGTGATGCTTTCCTTTCTTGTTCAGGGAACATCCCACCCGAAACACTGATAACCTCCCCTATCTCCCCCGCGAGCATGAAGCCCCTCAGCACGTGTTCTCTGAGACCCTGCTGTCAGGGTCAAAATAGCCCTAAGATATTTTGTATCTATATCCTTCCAAGGTCCACCCTCAGCTCCACTTCCAAGAGTGCGCACTGTCCTTAGCTCAAGTCCAGGGTGAAGTCCAGGGACCTAAAATCCCAGCATCTCCAGCCTAAACAGGTCACTGCCAGTCCCCTCAAACCAGCCACCCAAGAAGACACATCATTCAGGGGGCAACCAGAGCCTGAGGCTGGAAGGGTGAGTGTGCGAGCAGCCCGGAGCTGTGTAAAGAGGAAATGGACGCAGCTCAACCGAGTAACTAGGTCGCAGAGTCACCTCCTTCCCATTCTGGGGAGGGGCTGAACTCAGCTCAACACAACGAGCCTGGATTCCTGGCCCCTCCAGAACCCTGTGCGTTCTGAACCAACCAGACCGCCCTACAGGAACAATGGACGTGGAAGGGGACTGCCCCAGAGAAAGGCCCTGTTTCTGAATCTCGTCTCACTCCTGAGCCTCCAAGGATGCTGGAGCTAGTGGTTCCCGAGGGGGCCGTAAAGGTCACCACAAACTGGGCGGCCCGGTCCCCGCCACCCGCTCCATAGACTGTTCTCAGCACACTGCTCTATTACGATCACCACATTCACCAACAACTCTCCTGTCTCTCTTTCCTTTATAGGCAACTTTTCTTTTTTCCTGCATTTCTCTTTCTCTCTCTGAAAGCTTTTATATCCCCCTGCCTTTTTACCCACACTGCTCTGAAACTGTACTACAGTGCAACTAGGTGCAAAGTCTTGTTTTATTGGCTTTTCTTTCCGTTTTGGTTCTCAGTGGGCACTTTCGATCTGAATAGTTGTCCCTTTCCTCCACACAGGGAGGAATTCTGGCATGACTCCTTCCCTCCCATTGTCTGTGGCTGGTTTCTGGGGCTCCTCCCCTTTTGCTCCCAACACACAAATATTCTAGAGGCTTGGCCAGGGTCCCCTGCTCATCACACCTCCATGCCTTCAGGGCTGCATGCCATTCCAGGAGGCAGAGAGCAGGCTGCCAGCGGGACTCCGGAAGAAACCAGGGATGGGCCGAAATTCTGGAAGGATGCCCTGTCTTCAGCTTCTCTCAAGCAACTGGTCCTCACTCAGAAGCAGGATGTGGTGGAAAACTGCTGGACCTAAACCGGTAGCAAGCTCAGCGGACGCCAGGAGTCCAGAACTTAATTCTCCTAATGAGATTTTTGGGCAAGTCACTCAACCTTCTTTTTTCACCAGTCAAATGGCAACAATGATTTATTTCCCCTGATTCCCCAGGTGGTTTGGAGAACCAAGCAGAAGGATGCAAAGAGGCTCTGAAAATTACTAAGTGCTGGGCTCAGGGGTAAAGAATCCGCTTGCCAATGCAGCAGACACAGGTTCAGTTCCTGATCTGGGGAAGTCCCACGTTCCATGGAGTAACTAGGCCCATGAGCCACAACTGCTGAGCCTGTGCCCTAGAGTCCAGGAGCTGCAGCTGCTGAAGCCCACAGGCCCTGCGCTCTACAACAAGAGAAGCCACCTTAACGAGAAGCCCGCACAGCACAGCTAGAGAGCAGCCCCTACTTGCTGCAGCTAGAGCAAAGCCTGAGCGCCAGTGAAGACCCAGAACAGCCACAAGCCAATCAATGAAGTCATACATAAAAAAGAGAATTACTAACTGCAGTTTACATACAAGCATGTGTGTGTCTGTGACACCCGTGCATGAGATGCGAAACACTCTGAAAGCTCTCACCGCATTAGAAAGATGGAAACCTACTAACTGCATCTCTGCTCATCCTTCGCGACCGAGCTGAAATGCCCCTGCTACTGTTTATCTGACTCAGCACCTGAAATAATTGGCTTGAATTTCGAACCACACAGGGCACAGCCACACTGACGGAGTAGTGGACGCTGAGACTGACCTAGGAAGACAACATTTTCGTGCTTCTCTTCCTAGTTTCATTCTGGATCATAGATGCTCGCTGAGTGTAAGAGGGAGAAAATGACCTAACTTCTTAGATTTCTGTCTGTATCTCTTGTCACAAAATATATATAGGTTAATGAATGCAAATGAAAAGTGCATATGAGAGGACTCCACTGTTACAAAGAGCTTCTTCTATCTGTCTTGCGAACTGGAGACCCCTCCTTCCCTATAGGATTCCATTCGGAGCAATAGCTCCCTGCTAAAGTGCTGATGGACTCTCGGTAACAGAAGGTGTCTTTGCAGTGCTGAGAGCTAGGCAGCAGGAAGGAGGGTTATAGAAGAAGTAACGGGCAGAGGGCAAGAGGCAGGGCCACCCCTCTCGCCCCAGATCAGAGAAGGTGGCAGTGGTACCCAGCCACCTGGAACCAGGCTGCAAAGGAAGCTGTGGGCAGGGAGAGGTGATGTCAGGGTTGGAGGGTCAGACTTACAACTCAGCAGAGACCATACAGACATGCCTGGCGTGGAGCCCCCTGCCCCTGCCCCCACGTCCCCTTTCTCCGCCCAGTCTCCCAGTGCCGGCGAAATTCTGCTGATCTGGCCACCTGTCTCATGCCATCCTCATGCCGTGCTCGGCAGGGGCTGCAGAGAAAAGCAGCAGCGGCAAACGCTCTCTCCTTTCTAAACCAGAAGCTCGCTTACTAACCATCAGAAAAGAAAGAAAGGAACTCAGAGACCTTCACGTTAGCCAACATTATTATAACCGCATCGGAACAGTCTCCTTTTTAAACAAATCTTAATTGGTCACTAATTTATAGAAAAAAAAAAAACCCATAAAAAATAAGAACTCTTCCAGTTCAAGTAGAGGTTGGGAGTCTGAAATTTCTAGGGTTCCAGGGAACAGAATCAGAAAAAAGTACACTTTCATGTTGTGAAGGGAAATATTAAGACATTCATCGACATCGACAAATTAATTGCACTAAATCTGCACAGGGGATCTGAGGATTGTGCTAATCTTCTCATTTTTCAGGTATGATTATGTCACTGGCTCCAGGTCACAAAATGTGTCTGCGGCAGATCCATGATCAGAACCCAGACCTGTAAGATTCCGTAGAAAATCTGGGAGGGTTTCTTCTACCCTCCAGGAAAATCTCTTCCCATCTAAAAGCATGCTACTGTAACTACAAGCAAACAATATAAACCACCCCCACGGCAACAAAATAGTGCCAATCGCACAGCACTTAGGTTTAAAAGCCTCTCCCAGCCGCCCTCCCTCATCTGGGCATCTAGCTGAGCACTGCACAGCGGGGGACAGGCAAGGTGAAGGAGGCACTTGCCTTACAAGCAAAATGTAAAGGGATGCCAAAAACGTAGTAATCAGGATAAACCATATTTTAATACAATATTTTAGAAAATCAAAATGAATGCATTCCTGAGATTTGTGGGCAAGCTTTTCAATTCTGCACACAAGATGAGTGAAGCACTCATTCCCCTCCTCTGGCCCCAGCCATGCAGCCCTCTGAAATGGGGAGAGAAATATTTCTTGGTACCAATTTTATTATGAGGAAGATGATCAAATCACATTTCTAGGCAACTAAAGGCAGGCCCTGGTCCTCCAGTTGCAGGCCTCTCAATCTTGGGAACTGGGCAATGTAGGTGTGATGTGGGTTTAATGGGCCCCGTTACACACACCCCAAAATCGAGGCACATGGTAGCCAAGTAAGTTCCCTGAGGACCAGGGCAACAGTGTGGTAGAGCACATAAATAACCCCAGTTCTGATAGGATCTCACACTCCGCACCACCTCCCATCATTACCAAAACGTGAAGAGTATGTTTCCGGATAAGAGAGAGAAGTGTGGAGGAGGGGCTGAGTGCCCCTGCAGACGACCACAGTCCTGAAGCAGTGCCAACTGAGCTCTGTGCTCGCCACCACCCTGGGGAGGTGCCAAGGCGGCGGTCCTGGGCTGCAAGCAGTGAGCTGGGGAGACGGCAACAGTGGTCGAGCAAAGGAAGGAATGCCGCCAGCCTGCTGGTTGGTTGATTTGCCCCAAAATGTCATGAGCAAAGGTGAGGGGGCTCGGGTCAGGATGTGGGCTCCTGGGGGGCTGGCTCTGACACTTGAGTCTCCCTCTGAGTTGGACTGGAAGCTCTGTGAGAGCAGGGGTGTTATCTGCTCACTATTTGATACCTTCGTTGCCTGAAACAATGCCTAACACACACAGGGGCTTGACAATAGACAAGATAATGGGTGAATCTCAGGCTTTGAAATCCAGTACAGTACAGTGAGCCCTGGACTCTCAGCTCTTCCATTGACCCCACACAAGGGGCGACTTCTCTCTGCCTCAGTGTCCTCACCTGTTAAATAAATATGGTGAACCTCATGGATGTGTGGGGAGACAAAGGTGAGTTAATATAGGTCCAGGTTCAGTGTCTGACACCTCATGTGCTAAGTCACTTCAATCATTTCCAACTCTGATCCCATGGACTGTAACCCACCAGGCTCCTCTGTCCGTGGGATTCTCCAGGCAAGAATACTGGAGGGGGCTGCCATGGCCTCCTGCAGGGGATCTTCTCAACCCAGGGATCGGACCGGTGTCTCTTATATCTGCTGCACTGGCAGGTGAGTTTCTTTTCTCTTTTTTTTTCTTTTTTTTTTTTTACCACTGAGCCAGTTGGGAAGCCCCTGGCACCTCATAAGTCTACATAAATATTAGGCAAAAGAACAGTAAGAAGAGTTAGCCCCCAAAAGCAAACAAAGTGGAGACAGCTGATATTTTCCTTTTGAGGCAGACACTGGTTTACTGCTGGCCTCGGATGAGGGGCTGCAGAGCAATCCCTGAACCACGGAGGCAGGGAAGCCAGTGCTGTCGGGCACCTTCTCCCTAGCGGGCCCTGCCTTCCTCACTTTACCTACATTATTTCACTTAATCCTTACAAATTTGTGAAGAGGCTTCTATCATCATCCTCTTCTCCCAGATGGAGCCTCAGAGGGAGGAGGCGGTTTGTTGAAGGTGGTTAGAAGGGAATTTGTTCAAGGTTTGGTCACTGAGGCCAATTAGCTGTGAAGGTCAAGCTCCACCGCTGCTGTGCCAGGCTGTGACCCACCTGGCTCTCCTCTGTGTGCCCATCTGCAGCAGAGGGTGTCAGAGAGGATATGGGAGTGCCAGGCCTCCCCCTCCAGCACTCAGTGGAGACAGGCAGTCATGTTTCCCAGGGAGCCCAGGCAAGGGGTGCCCCTGCTCATGGCTTTGGGAAGGCGGCAAAGTGAAAGCTCACCATCTCACAAGCTGCCAGTTCCTGCACCCCACTCCCTAAAGGAGCCCATGGTGGCTCAGGCAGTGAAGAGTCTGCCTGCCGTGCACGAGACCCGAGGTCCGATCCCCGTGTCAGGAAGATCCCCTAGAGGAGGAAATGGCAACCCACTCTGGTATTTCTGCCTGGAGCATCCCATGGATGGAGGAGCCTAGCAGGCTACAGTCCATGGGGTCGCAAGGAGTTGGACATGACTGAGCGACTTCACTCCCAAGAGGGAGCAAAGAGGTATTTTAGCAAAGATACTCTCACCCCCACCCAGAGCAGGAAGGGAAGGCAGAGGCGCATTCCCATGGGCTCTGGGCAGAGGACCACTGGTTCATAGGTATCCCCTCGGTACCCTGGCCCAGCCCTGTGTGTCCATGGCCTGGGAACTGGGGCTGGGCTTCCCTGCAAGCCCGTACTGAAGGACAGACAGATGTCAGGGATGTAGGTGACAGACAGAGCTCAAACCCAGGTCAGCCTGACTCTGGGAGGCCTGTGAGTGATGCAGGTCAAGCCTCTGCTCTTCTCAGAGCCTCACCTATGAAAGAGGGGATATGCCCGGTGGTCTGTGAGGGTCCTCCTAGGGATGGACATCTTATGAGTCTATGAACGGATAAGGCCACTGTCAACATCCCAGCTCTGGCCCAGCCTGTTGTTGAATCTTACCTTCAGGGATGAAAGACTCATTACTTCTTGGAGGCATAATACTTTGGAAAAAAATTCGGAATGACTCTCTCTCTCTCTCTGATGAGCTGTGTGACTTAAGAGACTAATGTTCTTCTCTGATTCTTATTCAGTAGAGAAACAGGATGTTGGTGTCCACCTGGAAGGACTGCTGTAAGAACTAAATGAGCTAAAGTGGCTGAAGGCCCTAGTGCTCGGCAGCGGTGGCTATTATTCTCCACATTGCCAAGCTGCCACTCTCCCAAATAGAAAGAAACTTAAAGGGGGGAAACTCTCTATTCACACACAGATACTGAACTTCCAGTCTCTCCCAGATGTAAGATGTTCCACAGAACTCAAGGATCCATCAGGGAGGGAACGCTTTTTTGTGGAACCTTAGATGCATCACTTGACTGAGGCCCAGAGTGGGTATCTGCCTTGCCTGAGGTCACACAGCCGCATGCCACAGCCACAGGATTCCCGAATCCCAGGCTCACCATCTTTCTACGGGGTTAACAGAGAGGCTCTGCTAACCTTGGCTGATCCTAGAGGCAGCGCTGAGGCGCTTCCCGAGTGGCTCAGTGGTGAAAAATCCGCCTGCCAATGCAGAAGACACGGTCTCCCGGTCTGGGATCACACCAGATCCCTGGTCTGGGAAGATGCCACATTCTGTGGAGCAACTAAGTCTGTGCACCACAGCTACTGAGCTTGTGCTCTAGAGCCCGGGAATTGCAACTGCTGAGCCCGGGTGGGCAACTACAGAAGCCCACATAGCCTCCAGCCTGTGTTCTGCAACAAGAGGAGCCGTCGCACTGAGCCGGCACGCCGCAACTAAAGAGCAGCACCCAGCTGTCGCAACGAGACCCGGCAAAGCCAAAAATAAGTAAGCAAGTAAAAATAAAAGTCGTGTCTGACTCTTTGCGATCCCATGGACTATACCGTCCATGGAATTCTCCAGGCCAGAATGCTGGAGTGGGTAGCTGTTCCCTTCTCCAGGGGATCTTGCCAACCTAGGGATCAAACCCAGGTCTCCCGCATTGCAGGAGGATTCTTTACCAGCTGGGCCACAAGGGAAGCCCCCAAATACTGGAGTGGGTAGCCTATCCCTTCTCCAGGGGATCTTCCCAACCCAGGAATCGAACCCGGATCTCCTGCACTGCAAGTGGATTCTTTACCAACTGAGCTATCAGGGAAGCCAAATAAAATATTATTAAAAAAAAAAAAAAAAAGGCAGCACTGAGTCGTCTGCATCAAGTCCCGCAATGTTCCCTGAAGCCAGACGCCGGCCTGGGCGGGACACTGGGAGCCCAGAGCCGAATGAGGAGCGGCCCCTCCTCCCAGGGGAGGGCAGTCGGGCGGGGCGGCAGGAGGAGTCAGGGAAACCGCCCACACAGCCTCCAGCATGTGATCCTCCCTCCCCGCTTTGCTCCTCCTCTCTCTGTAAAAGGCCTGGCGAAGCAGCCAGATGCTGACAACATCTGGGCCTCCGTGGTTGGGCAGCAAGTGGCTCCCGGCTGCCACCGGAGAAAAGACATTGTCAGCGTGAGGAACGGTAATCAAGAGCTCACGTCTGCAGAGCGTTCCCTCCTGTTTCAGGGGACGTCCCCACCCCACCTCACTCCCATTTATCAGCTCTAGTGAGCATTGCAGACAGCAGCTGTCTGAAGGCCAGGCAGGACCATTCCCTCTGCTTAGAAGGCAAGAGCAAAGCTCCCAGAAGTTAAGCTTCCTGCCCCAAATCACAGAGCTCACACAGCAGCCAGGGCCCAAACCTCATGTCCCAAGACTGCTGAAGAGTGTGCCCCCTCTGTGCTGGGCTCAGGCTTGGGCTGTAAGTGAACACAAATATGAGTGCAGCCCTCTCTGTACGTTTAAAGCAAACATCCAAAGTGCGCAGACCAGCCACCAGGCACGCGCGATCACATGGTTGGTAGGATTACCCGCTAACCCTCTCAACATTATGAGCTGACTACTATTTTTATCCATCTTTTCTGGATATGAAGTTGAGAGAGGTCAAGTAATCTGGCCTATGGTCACAGTGGTGACTAAGATGAGCCGCTTGTAAAGTGGGAGGTTCAGAAACTTGGGGGGAAGAATTGGGGACACTGGATTCCTGGCCCTGCCATTCTCAAAAACTGTGGGACACTCTTGGTAGGAGGCTGAGCTGGGATTTGAATCTCAAAGCCAGGCAACTTTGGGTGTGGCTCTGTGTACAAGGGTGGAGGGGGACGGGGGAGTTTTCAAAGAAGAGGGACGGAGTCTTGAAGAGTAGAATCATGCCAGGATAAAGGAAAGGACGTCAGAGGCTGAAGCAATGCCCTTCGCGGCTTATGCATGGCACGTTCCCAGAATGTGAGGCTGCGGGTGGTTGGAGCCGAGAGAGGGAGGGAGAAGGGAAGGAGACGTAGGAATATAATACGAAGCCTGACAGCAGACAGCCAAAAGACGAGGCAGTGAGAATCATCCAGGGTGGTGGTGGTAAATTCAGAGCAGACGCCTGAACTGCCCTTAGCCGTGCGGCTTAGAGACCTGCCCCTCTGTCACTCATGAACCAGATCTCTCTCTAGAATAACAATTTCTAAAAGAGCTTATCCAGTCTAAGCCCAGTTTTGCAAATGGGAGTCTAAAGTCCACAAAAGGAAAGGCTTTGCCCAAACTCATTTAGCACTTCAGGGATGGAAGTCAGGAGGGAACTTGCCTCCCAGCGGCCACTGTTCAACCTTTGTTTTCCGCATATCACAAGGCTTTAGCACAAGGCCCAGGCTCGCTCCTCGACTGCCTGAGTCCCAGTTACACTTCTCCTTACCATCTGAGCCTTTCTGGGCGGCCCTTTGTCCACTGTGAAAGAGCCACTCCAGATGAGAGGGAGAAAAGGACAATTCGCTCTATGCCAGCTGCTCTTTCCGAGCCTAAGGCCATTCAAAACCAGTGGGGCCTTCAGCTCTGACATGAACCGAGTCCAGTAAACAAAACTGCACGGAGGTGACTGTGTCCTTTTGATGCTTTTCAGGGTTGACACAGTAGCTCCTCAGAGCCTGCGTGACTCACAAGTTCTCTCTAGTGGATTCGTCTGGGTACATTTTCAGCTAGAAGAAACTCTGACAGCTGCACTTCTATCAGCGAGGAGTACCTGCTAAAGGATCCATCCAGTTTCGTTCACGCTAGAGGTCATTTTGACTTTTGTATGACTTCAAGCAGTGGGTATCTTGTGAAGAAGGGGCCTAAACACAAATACTTACAGAGAATGTGCATAGCGGAGGGAGCAAGATACAATAAAAGGGACGGTAGGGAGTGGTGGCGACTGTGGGCAACGAGAGCACACGTGACCTTTCTGAAGGCCCATCTGCTACTGAAATCCAGCCAACTGTTGCCATTCCAGAATGCGGACCTGTTATACACAGAGCAGGCAATTCTGCATGTACACACACACAAGCTATACTTTCATTGTGAAATCTCATTTTCAAATTTTGGGCAACCGATCTGTTTTTTTTCTAATTGAGTGCCTACCATGGACAAAATGAGACACATCTATGGCTTAGAGACAGTCTTGGGCTCCCAGTTTACAAACTCTGTTCTACAGAGTCCGATTAGTTTCATTTAACTTGGAGCTAACTTTGACATTTGCATTACTATAAATCCTCTTAGAGAGTGTTTCCTGTGCAGAATGGTTCCCCTGAACTCAGCTGACATCCTCCTGAGCATTCCTATAGACTGCTGGACTGAAAACTGGCAAGTTTCCACCTAGAGGCTGTAACGTATAAATATATCTCAAACCACCATCCCTTTTACACTCTGCTGGTGGATATAATTGAGTTTCTCTCTGTACCAAATGAGTTCTGAGTTCTTAGTACTTGATGTACTTAATGGAGGAAAGTCGGGAGGAGTCTGGAAAAGCAAGAATAACACGGAAACAGAACAGGGATGTGCAGGCCGGAGGTGTCATAAAGGTTTTATAGCCTCTTGTTAGAAGAGAAAAGCAGGAGTAATGTAATCATCTCACCCTCTGCGAAATCAAGACTTTATGGGACCGTGCCCAGCAACATACATATGCGTGGCCTGGAGACAGAGATGCTAGGAGTCCATCCTCCATAGCAGCTGCTAGGAGTTGACTTTGATTCCCCGTAGGAGGCAAGTGGGCCCAGGGATAGTTGGAAGTGATATCTAGCTGGGAAACCTCCTCCCCCAGGAACATGATAAGAAGATGTCCCTACAGGCGTTCCCCAGCACATGTCATGTGGGCCCTATTGGTGTGTAGAACCCACCAGGCAAGGCTAAGGTTGCCCAGAGCAAAACCCAGTGTCAAAACCTCACAGGGATTCTCACATGGCCCCTCTGTGTGGCCCTGAAGATGGAGGATACTAACTCCAAGCTTCTAGCTTGCCTGCGGACTCATTCATTCTTCCACTTATCTGTCCATTCCACAAATATTGAATGATTCATCATCACCCTTATCATCACCATCACCATAAACAGCACTGCCATTTATTTAGCCTTCTGTTTTTCAGGCACTTTGCATTTGCATTGATAAGTCTCTTCATTTCTACAAGAAAGCTGCAAGAAAAGTATTACTATATGTCCTTTTACTAGTGAAGAAACCAAAGCTCAGCCAGGTCATGAGGTATTGTCAAAGGGAGGTATCTTAGAAGTGGCAGAGCTGGGGTGTGGAATTAAGTTGTCTGACACCCCGCCTCCCCCAGACAGTGGTTTTCTCAATGCAAAACATGACCTTTGTTAATAGTATAGCATTTTATGGTGCATTGGAAAGAAACTTTGATCCTGAGGGTAGGCCTAACCATACTCATTTTCTAGAAATAGGAATGAGTCTCAGACAAGTTAGGTGACTTGCCAGAAGTCACACAACCATCGTGTGGGTCTTAAACATAAGTCTTCCTCCAAGCCCAGAATTCTTCAAAATGAAATATAAAACCCCCCTATATGGTGGTGACGACAATCACTCATAGTCATGGAAGCCATCAATTATTGATCCTTCACTGTGTGCCAGAAGTCCTACCAAGCACTTGAATAGCATCAACTCATTTAATCCTCATGACCACCCTATAAAGTCAGTGCAGTAATTACCATAATAAAGAGACTGGGCTCAAAAAGATAAACAAAGCTTGCCTAGCTCTTTACACAGCTAGTAAAGAGCAGAGCTGGCATTTATACCCAGGTTTGTCTTCCCAAATTCTTAACCCCACCCATGATGGGCAAGGAAGGAAGGCCTTGTGAGGGATAGTAAAGCTGAATCTGTCAAAGACTTTAAGGGGCACCCATCCAATATGCATTCTCTCTTTCTTGCTGAGTGACAGACCCAGATTTTATTTACATGGGGACACTTTCAGCTAACAACTGCATCGGACTCAGGTGGCCACGTTCTGGCCAATGAGGTATCAAGTATAAGTGTCAGGAGGGGTACCCCAAAAGCTCCGTAAAGGGGGCTGCTTCAGCTAGCAGGTATGCTTCACTTTCCCTTTCTTTCTCCCCTTCCGGCTGCTCAAGACTCAGACTTTCCTGAAGTCATCTCAGACCATGAGGATGGATGCTATACCTTAGGATGACGGAAAAAATTTAAAAAGGAAGGCGGGATGGAGAAAGGAAGAGGAGAGAGGAAGGAATGGCTAAGTCCTTGAAGACATCACAGATCTGCTCTGCCAGGCATGACTGTCCTCTCCTCAGACTCACTCTAAATAAGAGAAAAAATAAATTTCATCTTGTTGAAAGTGCTAGTATTTTGCCTTTCTTATTAAATGCAGCCAGCCTTGATGTCAACTGATACAAATCTGCCCTCAAGTAGCTCCCAGTCCTGTAGGGGAGACGAACATGAGGCAAACTGATCACCGTGATACAAGAAGGGGTCTCCAGCTCCAAGGGGAGGTGAGCAAAGGGCTCCGTTCATCCCCCGCGGGCTCTGCTGTCACAGCCCTGAGAGCAGAACCTCTGGGCTGGGGCACACTCTCTGTGCAATGGCAAAGGATGAGCTGTCCATTCTGAAAGGCGACGCATCCATTTCAATTAGAGGTGCCCAGTGCCAGGACTGTAACCCATTAATCCTGCCCATCTGAAGGCTGATTAGTCGGAATATTTGGGTGAATGGATAATAAGAGGCTAATGAGGCTGCTATCTGGATGCTGCTGCATGTCTTTTTTTGACACAATATTGCGGATGTGTTTGCAGCATCTGTGACTAATCTGTGAGTGGCGGGCGGCCCAGTTTGCAGAGGAGCGGAGGGCTGGGGTTCAGGGGACTGGAGTCTCAGCAGCTGGCACTGGCTCTGGCTAGTCCTTGGCATCTGTGTTTGAACCCAGGTGGCCCAGGCGCCTCCTCTAACTGCCCCTCTGCCTCCTAAGAAGTGAAGCCCTGCAAGTGTAGCCAAGGAAGCTGGACACAGGCCGGAAGATGGGTGGTCTCTGCCAAGGCTTCTGATCCCCCCTGAATCCACTCAAGCAAGTCCCTTCCAGTCCATGGCTTTCAATTGACTCATCTGAAAGACTCACAATCTTTTTTTTTTTTTTAATCGAGGTACTAACTCATCATGGGATCTACTCTTTCAATAAACTTTTAAGTGTACAATACAGTATTGTTAACAATACTGTTATGTAGTATATAACAAATCTGTTATACAGCAGATCTCTAGAAGTCATTCCTTTTGCAAGACTAGAAATGTATACCCATTGAATAGTAATGCCTCATTTTCCCTTCCCCCAGCCACTGGCAACCACCATTCAATTATACTCTCTGCCTCTGAGTCTGACAATTTTAGAGACCATATATAAGTGGAACCATGCACTATCCTGGAGAAGGAAACGGCGACCCACTCCAGTACTCTTGCCTGGAAAATCACATGGATGGAGGAGCCTGGCAGGCTACACCCCATAGGGTTGAAAAGAGTTGGACACAACTGACTGAATAACACATATACTATTTCCCTTTCTCTGTCTGGCTGATTTCTCTTACAGCACACTGTCCTCCAGGCTCATCTGTGCTGCTGCATAAAGTAGGATCTCCTTCCTTTTTAAGGCTTAATAACATTCCATTGCTGGGCTTCCCTGATGGCTCAGCGGTAAAGAATCCGCATGCAATGCAGGAGTCGCAGGAGACACAGGTTCGATCCCTGTGTCAGGAAGATACCCTGGAGGAGGGCATGGCAACCCACTCCAGCATTCTTGCCTGGAGAATCCCACAGACAGAGGAGTCTGGTGGGCTATCATCCATGGGGTCGCAAAGACCTGAAGCAACTTGGGATGCATGCAATATTCTATTACACACACATATATGGATATTCCATTTTGTATCTATGTCTATATGTCACCCAGTCACCTGCCAAAGGACATTTAGGTTGTTCCTACACCTCAGCTACCAGGATGACAAACAGAGCTGCAATAATCTTGAACCAGACTTACTTTACCTCCTGGAATCTGCACATAACTCTGTCTGGTGCACTCTCCCCATCACTGTTTGCCTCGCTAACTTCTTCCTGTTCTTTAGATCACCACTTCCATCTAAAAAATCTTCTCCAGCCACTACTTGCCCAGGACTCTCTATGCTGCTCCGCATCCTGTGCTTCTGACGTCCTGACAATCACCACACATTATCACAGCTGTGTGCCTCCCCGTCCATTCACCTCTAAGCTCCCTAAGGGCAGAGGCCACGTCTGATGGCTCACAATTACATCCTCGGTGCCTGGCACAGTGCACAGCACAGACACAAGACAACAAGGTGCTTTTCTAAAGCCTTGCTCAGTCCATGCCGCTAATGGAGTAAGAGGCAGAAGGAATGTAGGGCTGAAAAAAAAATCACTTTGCAAACCTCCAAATTGATATACAAATGTAAGGAATTAGGGGTAATGAAAAAGTCCTTGAAAGTACAGGAAGAAAGCGTTTCAATTCTTTAAGAGCTTCACACTTGCTCAATGTGTCACCAATAATTATCCTGGCTTTCCCTTCCCTCGTTCGCTGTAATTAAGACAGAGTGTCTGTGTGAGTGGAGGAGCCAAGGGCCGCAGCAGCAGCTGTCAGGCAGGGTGCGGATCCAGCGCCATGGCCTTGGACAAGTCCTGAGCCCACTTTGGGACTTGGGGTCCTCCTCTGTGCCACAGAATAAAAATCTCCACCCTCAAGCTCACAGGTTGTTGTGAAAATCAAACAGAGTAAATGTGTGTACAATGGCTTGTGATCTGCAAAATGCTATGAAAGTGTCACTTTAATAGCTTCCTGCTGGTGTCTCTAGCGAACAGCGGATATTAGAGCTTAGATGTCCGATCTCTAGACGCTGGGGAAGAGGACAGAAGTAGAGGAGAGGGTGGGGTGTCCGATGCATTTCTTCAACTGAACTCACTGTGCACTGAGCATCTATTCTATGCTGAGCAAAGTTCTGTTCTAGACGCTGAGGAATAAGAGGTGAGCGAAGCATGCCTTTCCTTCCAGGACCTTCACTTTGGTGGTGGGGGTAAGGGGCACAGGCAGGTGAAGAAATGGTTACTATATGGCAGGTGCCTCTGCAGAGCTGTGAGCTGCAGGGAGGAAGGGAAGGTGGGCCTGACCCTGATGTAACTGTTTGGACCTCATCCTGAAGGAACTTCTGCAAGAATTGAAGGTGTGTGAGTTCTATCTTGTGAGAGGTTTTGAGCACGAAAACGACCAGGTTAGATTTAGCAGCTGAAAGGTCATTCTGGAAACAGGCAAAGAGGGGAAAGCACTGACGAACGAGACTGTGATAGCACGCTTCTCAGAACTTCGGAGAGAAAAATGAAAGAAGAAAAACTGTAGCAGAATGAAAGAGAAATAAGAATCAGAAAGGAATGTTAATTGAAAATGTGAAGGGAGAATGTCTAATAAGAAACTTGTAAAGATAAAGATAGAATAAGCAAAGATTAATGGTTTGCCTCCTTATCTTAAAGGCTTGCTGAGGCCATCCGCTGCCTAAGCTGTTCATCATTCAGGTGGCACTCCCGGCCGTGGGATAGAAACCTACGCAAACAGACTCTCCATCATGGAAGGAGATGCAAGAAGCAGAGAGAAAACAGAGGCATGGGTTCTGATCCTAGTTCCGGTCCATCTGCCCCGAGCGAGGCAGGGACGTTACTTTCTCTCACCTATAGCACCTACATCACAGAGGGACGAGAAGGTCAAAGGAAAGGACAGATGGAGGACATCCCACTCAGTTCCTAGGACAAAGGAGTGCTTCCACGTCCTTCCCTTTCATCCAACCTTTGCCTCACTCCAGACCCCTGACCAGCAAACAACACTGAACATCCACTAGGTACCAGGCACGCAGGAAGGTGATGCCTTGCAGGCGGTCTTGCTCAAGGAACGTACTGGGTCTCGCTGGGGACTCAGCACTGTGGTGAAGTAGGCAGGGAAACGTCATCCCTGCTGTGCAGATACAGGACCTGAAGCCAAGAGAACAGAAAAGACTCCCTGCCCAGAGCTTGGGGCTTTGGATGAACCCAAACCCCTCCTGCCCCAGTTACGGCCAGATCCTGGCACAGTGATCAGAGGAGGATCCCAGGGCTCAGAGGAGCCTCTTCCTAGTGCCAGCAGACGCAGGCAGAGCCCTACTGTGAGCTGGTTTTCCCAGGCCTGGTGACCCACGACAAGGCTTCTCCCTCCTGTCCTGTCATCTCCTCCTGGACAGAAACCTCGGCAATGTATGCTTATGCCTCTTTTAAAAGAATCATCTGTGGGAATCTAAGGAAAATGACTTCATCCTTTTAAACCTTGGTTTCCTCATCAGCAAACCGAGAAAATCCTCTCTAATCCTGCTGAATTCACAAGAGACCAAATTAAAATCATATATAAGAATATACATGAAAGTGTTCGCATGGTACAAACATACTTTTGGTAAGACTGCTTTTAACCAGAACCACAAGAAATAAACTATGTTCTCTCAACTGTCAAGGCTTTTAAGATCATCTTAATTTTCTTTGGATCTAAAATGCTTCCTAGAGCCTGCTGGAGCTTAAGACTTGTGAGAGCAGAGAGACATGTTACCCATCCTGAATAACACTGTAATAATAATACCTACAACAGTGCCCAATATTGAGCATTCAGTCAATCAAATATGAATAAACAGACTGAAATAATTAAGTAATAATAGATGGATGGATGGATGGATGGATGGCTGAATGAAAAGGGACATATTTTAACTTCAAGACACTGTTATATTTTGACATGAAGTGTACATATGTGTGTGTATATTTATGCATGTGTGTGCTCAGTCACTCAGTTATGTCTGACTCATGGACTGCAGCCCACCAGCGTCCTCTGTGGGATTTCCTAGGCAAGAATACTGAAGTGGGGTGCTAATTCTTTCTCCAGGGGCTCTTCAAACCCGTGTCTCTTGCACCTCCTGCATTGGCAGGCAGATTCCTTACCCCGAGTGCCACCTGAGAAGCCCTCGTATCTGCATACACGTGTACATATATAGAGTAATCCCTCCACATCTGTGGATACAGAGGGCTGACTACATCACACCATTTAACACCAGGAACTCGAGCACCTGGCGAGTTTGGTATCCACAGTGGTCCTGTAATCAGTCCCCTGTGGATACCAAGGGATGGATATATGCAGACACACACTTCCCAGCTAGAAAGAGTCTCCAAGGCAAGGTAACTAGACTCTCCAGTTTGTAGAAAGGGAAAATGAGGTGAAGGGATGGGAAGGGGCACCGGCCCATGAGTGAACAAGTGGCTGAGCAGTAAGCCCTGTGGTTCCGGGAAACACATCCTGGACGGGAGGGCCCCAGTCACTGGTGCTTCCTCTGCCCCTACTTTCATGAGTACTTCTGGGAAACACACTTCCACTCGTCACTCAGGGTTTTTGTGTTTTTGTTTTTTTCACTGATAAAGGTATTATATGCTGGCCAAAGAGTGAAACAATGTCTCTAATGAAATAACTTTCCCTCTCCGTAATATGCCTTCCTGTTCTGGGTCCTTGGGGAGTTTCCAGTGTAGGAGAAGGGCTGAGCTAGTTTCTTTTCCCTTAAGTTCCCTGAATTCATATTTCCTTTTTTTAAAAGCCTGTTTGGAAGGAAATGTAGGTAGATAAGGCAAGAAAAGCAACATGGAAGGCCTTGGGTGTGGCATCATTTGTCCTGCCGTGGTCCTGGAGCTTGTCTGGGTTTCTGACGCATGTACGACAAGGAAGTAAGCGCCCACCCAGGGTAAGGGGAGCTGCATCCTCACAGCAGAGGCCAGGCTGCAGCTGCAGGCCAGCAGCTGCCCACACCCCTAAGGGACTGGCCCTGCAACCGCCCTGAGCTGCCCTTCTAGAATTAAAGCCTCATTTCTGATAAGGCTGTGCCATCCTCCTTTCTAAGGCATCTCAGGCACCTGGCGTAAGGCCCTGGGGTACAGCAGGAGATCCCGAGACACAACCCAGGTGAGTGACTGTTAAAGCCACAAGCCCCTTATCCGTATGCGGCATGGCTTATAAAGCCCTTTATATATACACAGTCTAATTTTCCCTCTCAGACACCCCTGTCCAAGAGCCTTAATTCTCTGCATCTCTCAGACAAGGCAACTGAAGTTCAAAGGGGCTCAGGGGTATTCAGGTAAACAGACTCATGGCGGTCTATTTAGCTAACACTGTTGTGTGCCAGGCTCTGAATACATCTAGGAGAGATGGAGGCTCTGAAGTCACAGCGTTCTCTGTTCTTCAGGGCTGTAGACAGGAGGCGGGGCCCTTGACCATACGGAGTCAGGTGTTATGGTCGAAGCAAACTGAAGACAATCTGCCCGCACTTGAGATGGTTATACAATTCAGACAGTGAGGATGAAAGCCAGGCTGGCTTCATGGAGAAGCTGAGACTTGAACTGAATTATAAACAATGAATAGCAATGACTCCGGCTTAAGTGGAATGAAATAAAGAGAAGGGAGTGTCCAGGTGGAGGGTACCCTATGACTGAAGGCCTTCTGGTTAAAACATCATGGGGCATTTTGGATGCTACAAGAACTGCACAAAGTTTAGTGCAGACATAAATGTGAGGTTGGGAGTGGCTGGGAATGCCCAGCTGCCTTAGATATGAGATGAGGGAGCTAGGACTTAACCCGGAAGGGAACAAGAGCCATGAACACCGCAAGCAGAGTATGCACAGCTCCTGAACAATCGCACAGTCATGCGTTTGACCAAGAAGCAGAAAGGCAGCATGTATTACAGACCCCCAAAGGACCCCAAGGGCAGAATGCAAACATTCTAAGTTCACAGCCAACAGCCCCCACAGCCCGCATGAACCACTCTGTGCTGTGACCCCCTGTTAGCATCACTTACGACCATTTTGGCCAAAGGCTTTCAAACTTCATTTTGCAGCAGAACCCTTTGTTCAAAGTAAACTTTACACTCAAAATCCAACATACAGGGACTTCCCCGGTGGTCCGGTGGCTAAAACTCTGCACTGCCAATGCAGGGAGCCCAGGTTCAATCCCTGGTTGAGGAAGTAGCTCCCACATGCCACATCCAAGACCCGGTGCAGCCAATTAAATAAATAAATCAGATATTTCTTAAAATCATCCAACATACAAAATCTACAGGAGGAATGCTTGTGCAGAAATGAGGGTACTTGTTATATGTCTCCACTCTCCACCACCTTCCTCCCTGGTCCAGAAGTAACACCCACAAATCCCTAGAGTCCCAAGGAGCATGACTTAAAGACCACTGACCTCACCTTTTTCAATGGAGAGACTGAGGCCCAGACTGCAGACACACACTTGCTCAAGCAGCAACACTGCCCAGGAACAGCTGGAGCCAGAACCCAGTCCTGGGCTCCCAGGCCGACACCCATGCCGCTGCCCTCCTTGCCATCTTTGTCCCAGCCTGCTGAGACGCCAGCCCCAGGGGCCCTCAAGGTGACACTCCTTCCAGAGAACGTCTCCGCCTCCTCACCTCCTTTCTCCCTCGCCTTGAGAAGCGACTCAGGAACCGCCCACACTAAGTGCCAGCTCTCTTTCTTGGAAACAGATGTATCGGCCTCCTGTGACCTGGCAAACAGACTCAGAGCCTCAGGCTTCTCCTCTGCAGGCTGTCCACGCAGGGGCCTCTGAGTCCATGGGGACAGGGAGGCTTCCTCGGAAACACACACACACACACGCAGGGACCTCTGAGTCCAGGAGGCTGCCTCAGAAACATCACACACACAGACTTACACACACACACACATACAAAGGGGCCTCTGAATCCAGGTGGGACCAGGAGGCTTCCTTGGAAACATCACACACACATGCACGTGTAAATACAGACACAGACACACAGACACACATACACGTATACACAGACACACACGCAGACACACAGACACACATACACAGACACACACGCACACAGACACACATACACACACGCACACAGACACACACGCACACAGGGGCCTCTGAGTCCAGGAGGCTTCCTTAGAAACACCACACATATACACAGGGACTTCTAAGTCCAGGTGGGACCAACACACACATGGACACGCACACACATGCACACATACGCACACACACACACTTTAATGCTGCAGTCCTGGGAACTAGCAAAGTCTACAGTGGGCAAGGAGTCAGGAGACTGAGTTTGAGTGCTGGTTCTGTTCCTTTCGAGCTGCCTTATCTTGTCTGACACAAGTTTCTTTGTCCCTTGAGGTCTGCCCACTCCCTAGTCTGTTTGACGATCAAGTGAGATAATGAAGGTGGAAGGACTGATAAACTGTGAAGTAGTTCATATATGTAAGGAATGATTTTATTCGATAAGTTTTTGATCATTTTCCTTGGCCAGGACATCTTCATCAATTTCAGTTAATACTGAACAAGTATTTCTATTTGCCCACTAATTTGTTAATGGATGCTTTTTAAAAAGATTTTTTCTCATCATTATTTGATCCTAACTTCTACCCAAAGATTTCACTTATTCACTCATTCATTCAACAAATGCTCAGGAGCATCAACTATGTGCCAAGCACCAGCTCTGTCGGCCTTACAATGCTCACAGTCTCATGAGGGGCATAGACACTAAGGATCCTGTGGGCAGTGGTGGGATGGAGGAAATGGACTGATAGAAACCCTTAAGGGCACATCCCACTGCCTTGGGGTGAAGAGTCACCAAAGGCTTCCGGGAGGAGGTGATGTGTAAGCTAACATCTGAAGGCTGAATTGCAGTAATCCGGGATAAAGGAATGGGGTGGAGACAAAGGAGGGAAGCAGAGGACCACCAGGGTGGAGAGAAGAGCAGGCGGAAGGAGGCTCACGGGGTTCAGTGTGGCTGGATCAGGCAGGGAGGGGCCAGGGACAAGACTGGGTTAGGAATAAGCACAGGTCCAAGCCTGACTTCCCTGAAGCTCAAACGGTAAAGAAACAGGCTGCAAGGCAGGAGACCCGGGTTCGATCCCTGGGTCAGGAAGATCCTCTGGAGAAGGGAATGGCAACCCACTCCAGTGTTCCTGCCTGGAAAATCCCATGAACAGACAGCCTGGTATGTTACAGTCCGTGGGATCGCAGAGTCAGACACAAGCGACTAACACCACTACTACCAAAGTCTGAATGGTTCTGTAAGTCAAACTAAGAAATCAGAACAATCCCAGAATCCTTATCTTAGAGAAGAAAGTGAGAAAAATGGAGATAAGTGATTTGCCCCAGGTCATAAATAGGAAGCAGTTGGAGGTGGACTGTCAACCCAGGCCTGTCCCTGTGCCTGTAACTCTGCCGCCTCAGACGTCTGAGTGGCCTGTCTACTCTTTCCTCGTTCACAAACCGAGCCAATGAAACCTTCCCCAAGACATGTCTCCTGGCCATCTTCTTTAAAACAGAACCACCTGGCAACATATAGCCCATGACCCTCATTCATTTTTCTTCCTTACACTTCATTACACCCGTTATATCTGTCTTCGTTACACTTATTACATAAAGCACAAACACATAATATAGTATAAAAATGTGTTTGTCTATTATCTTCTTCTCTCACCAAAATGTGAGTTCCATGAGGATAAGGACTTGACTGAGTTCATGCTAAATAATGGTACCCACAACAGCACCCGGCACATAGAAGGAGTGCAATAAGCTCTGCTCAGTTCAGTTCAGTCGCTCAGTCATGTCCGACTCTTTGCGACCCCATGAATCGCAGCACGCCAGGCCTCCCTGTCCATCACCATCTCCCAGAGTTCGCTCAGACTCACGTCCATCCAGTCCGTGATGCCATCCAGCCATCTCATCCTCGTTCGTCCCCTTCTCCTCCTGCCCTCAATCCCTCCCAGCATCAGAGTCTTTGCCAATGAGTCAACTCTTCACATCAGGTGGCCAAAGTACTGGAGTTTCAGCTTGAGCATCATTCCTTCCAAAGAAATCCCAGGGTTGATCTCCTTCAGAATGGACTGGTTGGATCTCCTTGCAGTCCAAGGGACTCTCAAGAGTCTTCTCCAACACCACAGTTCAAAAGTATCAATTCTTCGGCACTCAGCCTTCTTCACAGTCCAACTCTCACATCCATACATGACCACAGGAAAAACCATAGCCTTGACAAGATGGACCTTAGTCGGCAAAGTAATGTCTCTGCTTTTGAATATGCTATCTAGGTTGGTCATAACTTTTCTTCCAAGGAGTAAGCGTCTTTTAATTTCATGGCTGCAGTCACCATCTGCAGTGATTTTGGAGCCCCCAAAAATAAAGTCTGACACTGTTTCCACTGTTTCCCCATCTCTTTCCCATGAAGTGATGGGACCGGATGCCATGATCTTTGTTTTCTGAATGTTGAGCTTTAAGCCAACTTTTTCACTCTCCTCTCTCACTTTCATCAAGAGGCTCTAAGTGAATGAAATTCACTCACGCACTCATTCATTCAATTTAAAATCCTTGCTCTGATTCTCAGGGCTATATTTCACTCCTAGTGACACAATAGGGAGCTTCTGACCTTTTAGTTAGCATCGGAAGGAAAACAACACGACAGGATGTGATTGAGAAAGTCCGTGCGGGCTGTTTACAGCAGCCAGGACCTGGGAGCACCCTGTCCATCAGCAGATGAATGGACAAGGAAGCTGTGGCACAGACACACAGTGGGATATCACTCGGCTATAAAGAGGAACACATTTGAATCAGTTCTAATGAGGTGGATGGAACTGGAGCCTATTCTACAGAGCGAAGTAAGTCAGAAAGAGAAACACCAGTACAGTGTATTAATGCATATATATGGAATTCAGAAAAGACGGTAATGCTGTATTCAAGGCAGCAAAAGAGACACAGACACAAAGAACAGACTTTGGACAGTGGGAGAAGGTGAGGTGGGATGATTTGAGAGAAAAGCGCTGAAGCATGTATACTACCATATGTGAAACAGATGACCAGTGCGATTCCAATGCATGAAGCGGGGCACTCAAAGCCAGTGCCCTGAGACGACTCAGAGGGGTGGGCTGGGGAGGGGGTGGGAGGCGGGCTCAGGATGGAGGGAACACGTGCACCCGGGGCTAATTCGTACTGATGTATGGCAAAAGCCACAATATTGTAAGTACCCTCCAATGAAAAAATCAATTTAAAAAAGGAGGGAAGGAGAAATATGGAAAGGAGAGAAAATAGAATACACCATGAAGTGCTGTGCTGGAAAAAAAAGAAAAAGAAAGTCCGTGCTGCACAATGTAGAGAGTGAATTCAGCACAGCCGCACCTGGAGGCCAGGAGAATGGTGAAGGGCCTCCTGCACTAATGTTTGCCAGGGAGGATGCTGGTCTAAGGGAGTAGTGAAAGGCATGGGGAGGTAAATCTTTCCAAAGCAGCCTCTGATAAAGTTGCACCCTTATGGGTGGAAGGAGATGTACCTTTGGAAAAGGAAAAAGATTTTGTACTGCTTAACGATGGTGGGGGAGAATGCTTAAATCATGTGGAAGTTAAGGCCAGGCTCATCTAACGGTCAGAGAGGCAGATACCTGATGCAGAGCCTGACATCTGAGGGGTCGCAGGCTGACCTCTGGATAGCATGCCTCACCTCCCTATTCCCTGCACACTCCTGCCCATCTGCGGCCAAGACTGAAGAGGCAGAACTCAAGGGTGGTGGGTTTCATTACAAGAAACACTGGACAGAAATTAAGGAGGAGTTGCAAGTACCTAAGTCAGCTGCATTAATTCATATGTTCATTCATTCTTTAGTCATTCATTGAACTAATGCCTCTGATACCCTCAAAGAGCCAGACACAGCCCTGGCACGGAGGACAGAATGATCGACAGGACAGAGCTGGTCTGTGTCCACATGGTGTGAGGGGCCCAGTGTTTCCCTGACTACGCTCTTTGCACAGTTCAGTTCAGTAGCTCAGTCGTGTCTGACTCTTTGCGACCTCATGAACCACAGCACACCAGGCCTCCCTGTCCATCACCAACTCCTGGAGTCTACCCAAACTCATCTCCATTGAGTCAGTGATGCCATCCAACCAATTCATCCTAGGTCGTCCCCTTCTCCTCCTGCCCTCAATCTTTCCCAGCATCAGGGTCTTTTCAAATGAGTCAGCTCTTCACATCAGGTGGCCAAAGTATTGGAGTTTCAGCTTTAATATCAGTTCTTTGCAAAAATCAAATCACTGCTACCTTGTTAGAGTGTTTTGTATTTGCCAGGGACTAGCCGTGCCCTGTACCATTTACTCAGAAACTCTGTAAGTCCATAATCATCACTCTCATTTGTCAATTAAGGGAGCGGAGGCTCTGAGAGGGTTAGGAATGCACCGGAAAGGAGGCAGCCTCGGATGTGGGAGCACAGATTTAAACCCACATCAGGCTTTTCGGCCAAAGCCCTTCATGGTCCTGGGCAGCCTCATATCTTTGCAGGAGTGGGCTGTGAACTCAGACAGCCCTGGGGTGAACCCAGGCATCACACAATATGCCCCAGCGCACTGACAACAGGGCCTGGCTCTGGGAGAGTGCTGTATGAGCGTAACTGTCATCAGTGTTGTTACTGTTAAAAGGCAAGTTGCTTCATCTCTGAGCCACGGCATCCTCCTCTGGGAAGTGAGGACCCTAAAGCCTCAGCGTTTAATGAGAATTACAAAGAAGTAAAGAGAGCACAGACTGGGTCCCATTTGCTTGTCCATCCCACTGGGCGGTAGTCAATAGCAGAGCCGGAGCCCCTGACCGTGGCTGAAGGGCATTTCCACAGTCCTGAAGGACGGACCCGGACCTGGACCTGGAAGGGGCCTCTTGATGAGGTTGCTTTACTCCTCATTCCTGGGGCTGCTGATTCCTAGGGCTGCGGCACTCTTCGGGAGCAGTTCGGCCAGGCCCACTTGCTCTCCAGCAAAGGCAGGGGGAGGAGGGGTGAGAGGAGAAGCTGGGACACAAGCCCAGGAATAGCAATGCCCTCCAGGATGCCCTGTGGCCATTTGCGCTCCAGGCTGGGGATCAGCCCCGAAGACACCTCTGTGGCCATCATCAAGCACGTTTCCCTGCTGCCAGAAGGCTCCCCTGGGCTAAAGAAACTGCCGACATGGCAGGAATCCAGCGACTCCAGACCAGGCAGGCATTGTCCCCAAAGGGGGAAATGCACCGCCATTCAATCGGGGACTGCTATGCCAGCCCTCCAACTCCTCCTCTGCCTGTGTGCCCCGTGCTTATCCTTGGCACGTCTCTCAAACAGCCAGGGATTACCTGCTCCAGGTGATGTAAGAAACGGGAAGCTTGAAAGGGTCAACAGCAGTCACCATCTGTGTCCCTCTGATCAGGCAATGTCCGGTGTTTGGGCTACAGTAGCCATGAAGGGGTATCAGGGCATAGTGTGGGAGCAACTGGGTCTGTAATGACCCCGACTCTGCCTGCTGGCCTTGAGTACTAGAGTGAGGCTGAACATACAGCTCAGTTGGTAAAGAATCTGCCAGCAATGCAGGAGGCCCCAGTTTGATTCCTGGGCCAGGAAGATCCCCTGGAGAAGGGAACAGCTACCCACTCCAGTATTCTGGCCTGGAGAATACCATGGACTGTATAGTCCATGGGGTCGCAAAGAGTTGGACACGACTTAGAGACTTTCACTTTCACCTCCGGGACAACTGGCCCAGGAAACCCAGTTGACTGATCCCCTCCTGTGCTTTCTGTTGGGTAGCCTCGCCAGACACACACTCAGAAGTTTTTCATCTGCTTGGACCGGCCAACTTCAGGAGACAGTCTGAACAGCTGTGGTCTGTCTATTTCATGGGTCTTGAGTAGCCCCTACAGTTTTGCCTCTTCAGGCCTCAGATTTTCCCATCTGTCAAATGAGGGCATGACTAGCTATCTCCAGAGGATGGTGTGTGGAATATAGGACAAGAGACAGACAAGGAGGCACCTAGTAAGTGTCAGTCAGATAAGCGGTGGTAATGGAAGAGACAGAAGAATACAGAAGTTAATGCTCATTCATTGAGCATTTACTAGGCACCAGACCCTGCTCTGGAGAAGGAAATGGCAACCCACTCCAGTGTTCTTCCTAGTGAACCCTGTGGACAGAGGAGCCTGGTGGGCTGCCATCTATGGGGTCGCACAGAGTTGGACATGACTGAAGCGACTTAGCAGCAGCAGCAGACCCTGCTCTAAACACATGAACAGTGATTAATACTCTAAGTAGAACTTGTTATTACTGATGCATGCATGTATGCTAAGTCACTTTAGTCATATCCGACTCTGCAACCCTAAGGACTATAGCCCCCCAGGTTTCTCTGTCCATGGGGTTCTCCAGGCAAGAATACTGAAGTGGGTTTCCATGCCCTCCTCCAGGAGATCTTCCTGACCTAGGGATCAAACCAGTGTCTCTTATGTCTCCTGCACTGGTGGGCCCTTGACCACTAGTGCCACCTGGGAAGTATTGATATACTGCCTTAAATTCACTTGACACTTTGGCTCCCATGTTTTTGTAGGGATGACTGCCACAAAGCTCAATATTTCTTGGTCATTTAACCTGACCAATAGATCTGGAGCTTCTAAAAGGGCCAAGCCCAGGGTTACAGAATGAGGAGACCCACATGGGGATTACAGTTCCTGGTCATAGAGCTGAAAGTGAAAGTGACTCAGTCAAGTCCGACTCTTTGAGATCCCATAGACTAGTCCATGGGATTCTCCAGGCCAGAATACTGGAGTGGGTAGCCAGGGGATCTTCCTTGCAGGCAAATTCTTTACCAAATAAGCCACAAGGGAAGCCCAAGAATACTGGAGTGGGTAGCCTATCCCTTCTCCAGCGGATCTTCCTGACCCAGGAATCGAACTGGGGTCTCCTGCATTGCAGGAGGATTCTTTAATAACTGAGTTATCAGGGAAGCCTGATCATAGAACTGACCGTCAACTTATTAAAACAAGGGCATGGCTGCCTACCAAACTATAGTGAATTTAACTTATTTTTCCATAAGGACTGACGATAATATAGTTTTATAATGAGCACGTATATAATTGACCTAAGAAATGTTTCACATACTAAAAACTACTTGCCTTTAATGTAATGGATGTGTGCAAACATGTCTGTCCCCTTCTGTTCCATTCCATTCTATTCTTTTACACTCTGGCCTATCATTTTCTATCCTTCTCTGTTCTATTTCATTCTATGCTATTCTATCCTAATCCATTCCATTCTATCCCATTGATTCTATGCTTTTATATTCTCGCCTGTCATTTTCTATCCTTTCATTCCATTCTGGTCTGTTACAATTTTCTATTTCATTCCATTCTTTTTTTTTTTTTAATTCTCTATGATATCTCTTAAAAATGTTAGCTGCAAGCCATTCGAAATTTTATGAGCCGTTAAATGGGTTTGACCTATCTTTGAAAAAGTATTCATATAAAGAAACTGTTTGTTCCAGTTGTTTATACCTGATACACTCTCTTGAAATGAATTAGAAACATAGTTAATACTAGTATCTTAATAATCATTAAGCAAACACTCGGAATTACTCTGGCTGCAAAGGGTCAGAGGGCCCAGAACTGACTCACTGGCTACCTCCACTTTTCTAAACACCTAATAATCGGTGAGGATGACTTAGGGCTGATGCAAATGATAAAGAGCCCCTCAACCCATAGGTTTTCAGAGGAAGGATGGGAGGCATAAGATTTAAATCACTGATTAATTCAGTTCATTTGTATATACATGTCATATGCTTATGTGTGCCAAGACAAGCACTAGGATTCTTTCCATGTGAAGTTCCATGCCTGAGTCAAATGATTCTTACCCTTATGAGGTTTTATCAAATGTCCAACTTGTACTAAAGCACTTTACACACAGCCTCGCCTTAAACCCTCCCTGTTCCTTGAGAGACCATTGGCATTGTACCCATTTCACAGATGAAGAGACAGGATCAGAAGTAGCCCCTGGTCATACAGTGACACACGTTAGAGCCGCAATTTAAATTCAGGTTGTTTTCATCTCAGATTCTCTGATTTGAACTGGAACAATCTGAGAAAGTGTCTCAGAGGAGGTGCTTTCTGAGATGACTTTATCTGTAGAGGTGAAGAAAAGCCTTTCCCCTGCCTCTCAAAGAAAGAGACTAGTGTGAGCAAAATACAGAAGGAAGGCTGGAGCTACAAGGTGTGTTGGGAGACATGGAGAAGCCAAATTTGGCTGGAGTACAGATTGCATGAGAGAGAGAGAGAGAGAATTTCAGTGGTGCTTGGAAGCTACGCCGAGCAGAGGGAGGGAACAAGCAAGGCGGTTGGGCTGTGGCTGGTGGGGGCCTTGGGGGCAAGTCCCAGGCTGAAGGGCAGGGTTGACAGGCCTCTGGCAGAGATTAAGCTTCAGCCTTGATGTGGGAAGGGCAAGGCTCACAGCAGCAACAAATTACTTCTTTAGAAGCACACAGTCCAAAGATGGCCAAGTCTCCAGGGGAAAAAAACACATATTTGGTCTGAATTAAATTTATGTCCACAGAAATAAAATTCTCCCACTCGGATCACTAAAAACCACCCTCTCACTTTCTCGGTTTCATCTGATGCTTACATCTGGCTTGCGAGGTAGATAGGCAGAGACGCTCATTTTTTCTATGTGACGATGGGCGTCAAGACTCAGGGCTTCATGTAGCCTCACCCAGGACTCCTGTTGCAGCTGGGTGCCTCCTCTTCCCCTGTCTTCCAGGGAACCCAGTCTTCTTTCCTTCTGCAGAGGCTGCTGCCAACGTGGGGCAGCACAAACATTGATTGCTAGAATCTTGAGGCATCTGGTCTGGCACCAGCCTCAAAAACACCACTATTTCCTGAAGGTTATTAGAGAGCAACTTCATCACCAAGAAACCTCCTGGAGAGATTCATGTACATCTCCCTTCCCTGTTACTGGACCTGGACTCCGCCCAATTCTGAGTGACAAGACTGACTTCAACCTATGAGAATAGGAGTCTTTCTGAGGGTGGGGCTTTGGGAATAGTGGGACAGGAGAAAGGGACCTGTTATTTACTGAGTTCTACGATGTGTCATGCATGATGGGTAACTCATTCAATCGTGAAACCTCATCATTTTTATAGGCTGAGATTCCCACCTCAAGAGCAAAGCAACTGAGGCTTAGAGAGGTTAGAAGACTTGTCAAGATCATACAGCTGTGCAAACAGCTGGGTTGGAACTTGGGTTTGTGGGGTCACAAAGTTCATCTCACCATATCTTGATTAGAGAAACAATGATGAGAAATCAAGATTGTGTTAAACTAGCATGAAAAAGGAGAAAGGATAAAAGGAAGATGGGGACAGAGGGAAAAGAAGGAATAAGAGAAATGAATCATTTAATTCTTTCTCACATAAATACTACCATCCCATCACTACTACTATACCTTAGACCCTCTCACTTTCTTAGTTTCACATTCAACAGCATATTTAATCCTCACAAAAAGGATAAGCAGAATGATGCATACCACTTGCTCTGCATTTTAGAGATAGAGACTGTGGTTTAGAGAGATAAAAGTAATTTTTGAAATATACTCAGTTACAAAGATGGAATGATACCCAATTTGAAAAAAAGTGTAGCCTAAAAATGGGAAGATTTTGAGCAATATTCCCTGCCATGTTTTTATAGCACTACTCATGGTAAGAAAAACATTTTTCTCCAGCTTTATTGAGATATAATTGAGAAGCAATATTGTGTAGATTTAAGAACCCCTATATATTGTTGGTGGGAATGAAAATTGGTATAGCTATTATGGAAAGCAGGATGGAAATTACTCAAAAAATTACAAATAGAACTACCATAGAATACAGCAATCCCACTTCTAAGTATACCTCGGAAGGAAATGAAATCACTTTCTTGAAGAGGTATCTGTACTCTGCTGTTCATTGCAGAATTTCTCACAATAGCCAGCACATGGAATAAAACATTTTTCAAAGGAACCCACTCAACATAGTCTCACTCACACACACGCACACACACACACACACACACACACAACAACAACAACATTTCAGAAGCAAGACTGGTCCTTACTTTCTACAATCAATTCTGATATTCTCCACTGTATTCTATTCTATTCCATTCTATTTTGTTGCAGGCAATGCTGGTCCTGACTCATTAAATGGGTTGAATAGCTTACTAATGAGGCAAACACAGGAGTGTGGAAATGAACCATGGACTTTAAGGGCATGAAAGCATGAAAATCAGCTCAAAGGATCCAAAGGACTCCCACGTGGAAGAAAAAAATAGACTCATGCTTTACCATCAGAGATGGCAGGACTATGACCAAAGAGTGGAAAATGAACACAAATTTTAGGTCAACATAAAGAGGTCTTTCTAAATGGGCAACACTGTCCCAAAATAGAAAGATCACCTTGGGAAGTAGTGAGCTCCCTGGCATTACAGCCATACAAGCTGAAGCTTGAAGATCAGTTGACAGGGATACTGTAGATAGAATTGAAGGTGACCCCCAAGTTTCTTTCTAGGCTCGAAATACAATTTAGCATCTTTTTTTTTTTTTTTCCCCTCATTTTTCTCCCTAGGGCAGCAGCCATCACAGAAAAGTTGACTTTGATGTCAGAGGACACAGAGGGAAAATAGAGATGCTGAACTGCGGCTCCCCTGGCAAACCAGGAAAAGAAACACACCTCCCTCCACTCTCAGAAAATAGAGAGGATGTGGAATAAAACAGCAGACTAGGGGAGGAGTCAAGATATAAGAGAGCAAGGAAATCAGAGGAGAGGAGAGATGTGTTTGAGTCCTATGCCGCTCTCTCCTCAGTGTGAGACTCACCGCAGTCTTCCCAGCTAAGCAGTGGGGACACAGCTGAACTGCATCTCCTAGGACTATTACTGTCTCAGGTTCCAGGTGCTCCTGCTGCCTTACTCCTGGGCTCCCTTGTCACCATGTATGATGCCAGCTCAGCAGATGAAGAAGGTGAAGGGAAGAAGAGGCAGCAGCCCAGACTCTTCTTTGGAGGAAAGAAATGAGGAACAGTTACGGTCCATCTCCATGCCTTGTGCTGACTTAGAGACTCACATCCCATCAAACGTGCGGGGCAGGGAGTTCAATTCATTAATTTTGGTGGTAGAGGGAGGCTGACAGGCCTGGTGCTGACATGAATAATGATGGATCACCAGGAAAGGGCCCAGCAAAACCTGCAGCTTAATAAGACTCGGAGAGTCTCCCTGGGCATTAATGTAGGCCAAGTGCTTTCCAGCCAATCAGACCCAATTTCAATTTAATGTTGCAAACAGTTACCACGCAGCTCAGGCTCTCAACAGCTCAGCTTGGGACTCAAACTGGGTTACTCATTTGTTGCCTTTTCCTGCTCATTTGGAAGCACCTGCCTGGCCATTGTCTGCACTGTGGTTTGCAGCAGGGGAGGTGGCAAGACCGCACACAGGGCCACGCGAAGCCCCAAGGGGACACCCCCCGCTCCATCACTTTGTCCTCTCCTTTCTAAAGTCTATTCTGCACTTGCTTATGAAGACTTGCTGTTTCTCCATAGCCTGCAGGATATAACTCCAGTCCCTGCCATCAGACTGTTCTAGTCTCACCCCCTACCACGCTTCCCCGGGCAACCTGGGCCTCAGTCACAGCAACTCACTTCCACTCCTGAGAAAGCGCCCTCGCATCCTCTCTGTGTCTGCCTGGGCTGTGCCCTCTGCCTGGAACGCCTTTATTTGCTCTCTCTGTTCTCCGCCTCACCTCTGTCTACCCTCCTTTCCTCCAGAGGACATCGGCCACAGAAAAAGGCAAATGGTGAACTAGCAGAGCCTTGAGGGGCAGGGCCTGTCTATTTCACCTTTTGCCCAGAGCAGACGGCTCAAAAAAAAAAAAAGTAGAATTGATGAATGAATGAAGGGGTAACTTTGGATATCTCTCTCTCTTTTTATGAAGATTCTTTCATGTGGACCACTTTTTGAAGGCTTTATTGAATGTATTACAATATTGCTTCTGTTTTTATCTCTTGTTTTCTTGGCCGTGAGGCAGGTGGGATCTTAGCTTCCCAACCAGAGACGGAACCTAAACACTGGAAGGTTAAGTCTTAACCACGGGGCCACTAGGGAAGTCCCCTGGATGAGACATTTCAAGTTTCCAATCCCGTTTTCTCAGATGTAAGATGAGAAAAATAATCAAACTAGCCCCGATGCAGATATTCGTGTGGCTACTCATAAAGGACGCTTTCCTTTGCACTCGCATACTTTCCATTTCCCCCAAGATATGATTTTGGAATTCTCGTGGCTTTGGGTGAAGGGATTAGGCACGGCCCAACTTTATCTCTGAGGACCATGATGCAGCTCCAAAGCTATCTACCCCTTCAGCAGGATACGTGAGTGCAGAGCAAAGAGAGGCCAGTGGTCCTGCCCTGCCTGCAGCTCCATGCACTGGGTCTTAAGCTCCACTGAGCAGCTCTCATGTGAACAGAGGGTGAGAGGGCTAATATAATTAAGGGAATCCCCACTCGTCTTCTGAGGACCCATCTTTAGATGCAAACCTCATCATTCCAGTCCACTTCCTAGTAAATAAATGCCAAAACTGAGGCAAGAGCTGAAACAATGTGGTTTAAGTTTCATAACTCACTTTCTCGTAACATGTCATATATACACACACACACACACACACACACACACACACACACACACACATATATATATATGAGAGAATGACAGGGGTCCATACCGTACCGTGTCAGGAAAACATCAATATTCTTTAGAAGAATTAAAAGATCAGAAATTGTGATTTCTTCAGTTGGTCTTTAAATTTAGTCACCAAAATGGGGAAATAGAAAGGTCTGGATAAATGACACGGCCTAGGAGGAGGTAGGGGAGATACCACTGTTCTCCATCATTAATTTTCTGTATGACGTTGGGCCATTCATTTCTCTCTGAACTTCAGTTTTCAGTCTGTGAAGTTAACCTTGCTCAGTTCAACAAAAATACCGCATACCTATCTTGCGCCTTCCAGACCTGGAGTTACAGATACTGGCACAAATAACACACAGCTTACATTGACTAGAAAGACTGAATTTGAAAGTTTTTCCTTCATTCTGGATTCCATACATCATAAAGTGAGCTCTTCTCACTGTGTGTGTGTGAGTGTGCATGTATGCATGTACATATGTAGGTAGTATTACTCCAGGGAGTGCGTGGAAACATGAGGACAACATGATTTTCCTCAGCAGCTGTTTAGTATGAGTGCGATGGTATTTGAGAGCCTACACACAGAACAGTGAGCATAACCGAGTGTCTGCTTTCATAAGACCTACAGACTAGTGCTAAAAGTACCACCCATACAGGGGAAAGCTAAGAACCCTGGGCTTTCTCACTCACTTAATGGAAGCATAATTAGAGGCGGGCTTTCAGTCACAAACAGAAACCAAGGCAAGCTGAGGCTGTGTCCAGCAGAAATCAGACCAACAGTGGTTTGGATGCATGCTTGTTCAGCACCTAGGCCAGCGCCCTGTCTAGTAGCTGGGCTTTGGGCATTGCTGAGGCAGCTGATCTGTTCAATCCGACTTGGCCTAAAAGACTTTACAGATCCTTGAAGTTCATGTGGTGCATATGTAGGACCCGACTCCACTTTCCTAGCTAAGCCTGAATTGTCCATATCACCAAAGGTTTCCCTACTAAATTACCCAGCCAAGTCACCTGCTTAAACACTGTGGAGTTAAAAGTCAGAAAAACTTTTAATAACACATTATTCCCCCCAAAAGACCTTGGAAGATTCTCTCCTCATTCTTACCTATGCTTTCTATATTTTCCACCATCTGTAGCCCTAAAGTATGCCATTTGACTGGAAATGTATCACTCAAGGCACCTGTGGTGGAGTGAAATTGGTTATGATTTCATGGTTCCATTCAATTTCAGCTAGCAGCAGGCAAGGAGGGGAGAATGTTCAGTTGTGGGAAGATCCATACTTTTTGCTTTTCTTAAGGCACTGTTTGGAAGGAATGGCTTTTGTTGTTGTTCTGCTAGAGAATGTTGCCATAATTTTGCTGAAGACTTGTATGGAACCTTTTAGGATATGTCCTTAAAAATATCCTTCTCAGGTGAAGAAGACAGTATTTTTCACTCCTTAAAAAAATATATATATATGATCAGCATTATCCTGGGGGTCAAGCCTCCTACTTGACTATGTGGGACTCTAAAAAAATTAAATAATACCACACCATTTCTCCTAAAATGTCATCCATGACTCTCACTAGCCGACTCCATCCTCTGCTGTCGCTGCTGCTGCTGCTGCTAAGTCGCTTCAGTCGTGTCCGATTCTGTGCGACCCCGTAGACAGCAGCCCACCAGGCTCCGCCGTCCCTGGGATTCTCCAGGCAAGAATACTGGAGTGGGTTGCCATTTCCTTCACCAATGCATGAAAGTGAAAAGTCAAAGTGAAGTCGCTCAGTCGCGACCCCATGGACTGCAGCCCACCAGGCTCCTCCATCCATGGGATTTTTCAGGCAAGAGTACTGGAGTGGGGTGCCATTGCCTTCTCCGACTCCATCCTCTAGGAACCAGGAAACTACAAGAAACAAGAGAGTAAGTCTGGACTTAGGAATCCCCAGGGCCTTGTCTAGGAGTTGAGAAGAGAATCTTATACACAGAACAAAATCAGCTAGTTCCTTTCCCTGTGGCTAAGCATAGCCATTGGATATGGTCTTCAAATATCAGAATAGGAAAAAACAAAAAAACACAACTTTGTTCTTTTGTAACAGGGACCTGGTTTTCCCTTGAGATATTACATGATTGATACCCCTTCAACATTTCTCAGTCTACATGGTCTGGCTCTGGCTCACCTGAGTCTAAGTCCAGGGGCAGTTACCTGACCCAGAAGTGACTAGTTGGAGCATCGCAGAAACTTGTTCAGGGCCTGTGGTGGGCAGAGTAATGTCCTCAGTAGGCCTACATCTTTATTCCTGTAACTGTGAATATGTTAGGCTACATGGCAAAGGAGAATGAAGGCTGTGGATAGAGTTAAGGTTGCCAGTCAACCGACTTTTTAATAGGCAGATTTTCTTTGGCTTCTCCTATGGCTCAGCAGATG
Organism: Capricornis sumatraensis; assembly: GCF_032405125.1. Taxonomy (NCBI): domain Eukaryota; kingdom Metazoa; phylum Chordata; class Mammalia; order Artiodactyla; family Bovidae; genus Capricornis; species Capricornis sumatraensis. The sequence continues at coordinate 115,372,399 of NC_091074.1, forward strand.
AAGAATCTGCCTGCAAAGCAGAAGACACAAGAGATGCGGGTTCGATCCCTGGGCCAGGAAGATCCCCTGGAGAAGGAAACGGCAACCCACTCCAGTGTTCTTGCCTGGAGCATCCCATGGACAGAGGAGCCTGGCAGGCTACAGTCTAACAAAGAGTTGGGCACAACTGAGAGACTTAACACTTTCACTTTCGTTGGTTATATAAACAGGTCCAATATAATCACAAGGGTCCTTTTAAAAAGGGAGAGGGAAGAAGAGGAAGTCAGTGTGATGTAGTGTGAGAAAAACTCGACTTGTTGTTGTTGGCTTTGCAGATGGAAGAAGAGGGCCACAAGTCAAAGAGCGTGGGCAGCTTCTGCAAGCCGGTAAGGGCGAAGAAACAAGGTTTCCCATAGACCCTTCAGAAGGAACGTAGATCTTCCACCAATAGTGTGATTGTAACTCTGTGAGAACCGTTTTGAATTTATGAACTACAGAACTATGTATAATATAATCAAAGTGTATTATTTTAAGCCACTAAGTTAATAATTTTTTTTTACCGCATTAACAGAAAACTAACATAAGGATACACATGTGAGCAGACGATAGCTTGTCCAGGCACTTAACTTAAAAATAAGAAGCACTCTCTCTCCTTCCTGGCTGTGCTAAAGTGTTAGTCGCTCAGTGGTGTGTGAATCTTTGTGATCCCATGAACTGTAGCCGGCAAGGCTCCCTTGTCCATGGGATTTCCCAGACCAGAATACTGGAGTGGGTTGCCACGCCCTTCTCCAGGGGACCTTCCTGACGAAGAGTTCAAACCTGGGTCTTCTGCATTGCAGGCAGATTCTTGACTGTCTGAGCCACCAGGGAAGCCCCAAGAATACTGGAGTGGGCTGCCATGCCCTCCTCCAGGGGATCTTCCTGACCCAGGGACTGAGCCCATGTCTCTGATGTCTCCTGCATTGGCAGGTGGGTTCCTTATCACCAGCTCCACCTGGGAGGCCCATTTCTAAAGTACAAAATGATCTTACCATGACCTGGGGAGAGTTTGTCCAAGAACCGAAGCCTACCAAGAGGAAACCAGAGTGAAGGGACAGAGACATATTCCTGACATTAGATCTCACCATCTCTAAGCTAAAGGCCACTTTAGATACTTCAGTTTCTTGAGGAAGCAAAGACCTTATTTATCCTTTAGCCAGTTTGAGTTGGATTTATATCACTTGGGGGGAAAAAAAAAACCCTCTTAACACAGGCACGGTAGAGTGAATACCACCTCTTGAAATATCCTATTCCAATTCTGGATACTTTTGCTATTGTGTCTTTCTAAAATAGAGCTGGGATCGGCTGCCGCAGGACTTCTCCCTACTGTTCCTGTATCTAAAGGCCACACGGGACAAATTTAGCTCCCACCTCCCCTCCAGAGATATTCAGGATTTAAAATAGTAATCCCCACCGAGATTCCCAAGTCTTCTCTTCTCCAGGATAAATCCTCCCAGTCATCCTCAGAACTGTGGTAACATGGTTTTGCACGCTTTCACTACCCTGTGGTTAATCTTCCCTGGACACACTCCATTCTGATTATGTTTTTCTTTTTTTTTTAAAGATAATACCACAACTACAGACAATATGCCAAGAAATGACTAAGCAGATCAGAATATCTGTTTTAGGTGAGACCTTACATTGATGAAATCTAAATTGAAAAAACAAAAAAAAACCTTTTGTTGTTGTTATTAAACACTGTTACTTACACTTCACTCAGCTTATTGTCCAATAAAATCCACCTGTGTTTTCCCAAGGTGCTCCTGAGTCATTTGTCCACACCCCACCCCCGACTACATTTACAGTTCTTTTTTTTTCTTTTTTTTTTTTGATGTGGTTCTCTTTTTTTTAAATCTTTACTGAATTTGTTACAATATTATTTCTGTTTTATGTTTTTCTTTTCTTTTGGCTGCAATGCATGTGCGATCTTAGCTTCCCAACCAGGGACTGAACCCACACCCCCAGCCCTGGAAGCCAAAGTCCTAACCACTGGCCCACCAGGGAAGCCCCTACTCAGTTCTGATGAATAATGTTCTGAAGCATACAGAGGTCTTCCAAGTTATACCTATCGAATTTCATCATGGAGAACACCGCAGAATGAGCAAAACACAGGGATTCAACTCAGATGAGCCTGGACTCAAATAGTTATATGACCTGGAATGACTCCATAATTTCCCCCAATCTTAGCTTCCTCATGATAAAATAATAATAGTGCCTTCCCTATAGGGCCATTGTAGAAATAAACAAGATAATGTATGGAAAGTGCTTGGCATCCTGCCTGGCATGTACTAAGCGCTTAGAAAACGGTACCTATTATTACATTCAATCAGGAAAAAAGAGAAAATAGGTCAGAGCTTTCAAGCTCAGGACTGTCTTCTTCCGTGTGTGCAAATGGAAAAGTCAGTGCCGGGAGAGAGGCAGAGACAGAGGAGGAGGGAGAAGAGGAAGTCCAGCCACCCTGCCCTACGCTCCTGGCGCACATCCAAGTCAAAGACGAGCACCCCTAGCAGATAGGATATCCAAACTCCCCTACCGCTGGAAGAGCTGGACTTGAAGAGTTTGTTTTCAAACTGGGACCTAGTAGGCAGGAAGCATATAAATCTCCTTAAAGAAAATTAAATAAATTCCTGCAAATCATAAACACAGCGGGGAAATGAAGGTGTCTGGAAGTGGAAACCTCCAAACAAAAACTTTAGGCACGGTTTTGGAACCCCCCGAGCCAATCTCTCCCCTTATAAGAAAGGAATGTGACAGAGAATGACAGTGTCTGGCTCTGTCTCAACCAGCAGATCTATTTCAGAACTACTGAAAGTCAAGGTCATTTTTTTTTTTTTTTCCTCTTCTGGGCCACAAAGGAAGCCCAATTTGTCTTTCTCCAGAAGAAACTCAGAAAAGGACTTGAGTGTACATGGTTATTTGAAAACTGATTCCAGGAAATGCTGGTGGGGAAGCAAGGAAATCAAAGGGGGAAGGAAAGAGGGGCAATAAAGGATGGTTAATTAAGTCAGACGCCATCGTGCAGGGGTCCCCAACCTCTGGGCTCTCATGCCTGGTGATCTGAGGTGGAGCTCACGCAATAACAATAGAAATAACGTGCACATAAATGTCATGCACTTGAATGGTCCTGAAACCATCCCGCCAACCTGCCCTGGCCTTTGGAAAAAAAATTATCTTCCACTGGTGCCGAAAGTGTTAGAACTGCCGCCACACTGGACCACAGGAGGTCTGTCCCACTGGGGTGGCAGGGCCAGGGGGAATGTATTAACCACCTTCCAACAATCATCAAGTAAGGGCTGCCGCTGAAGAGCTGAGGACTCCCTGGCATTCTAGCCCACCTCCAGCCTGGGAAGAGCATTACTAAGCTGCCAGAGAGCCTCCAGCCAGAAGCACAAGTGCTGGCACCTGGAAGTCAAGCCAGCATGCATGGAAAGGGTTAGTGCTGGGGGCATCTGAGCTGGACACCAGCAGGGACTGCTACAAAGTTTGAACAGTAATGAGGCAGAGTCTCTGAATGAGCCTAAAGCTACCGACCAGCAGATTCGAACCAACCCACTAATCAATTATGAAACAATCATTAATACTGTGTTGCTGTTCCAAGATGTTTAAGATACAGAGAAAACATGTAAGTGCTTCATCATTCTACTGATGCAAGTAAGCCACATCCTTACACAACAGCTCCTCCTAATCAGAGATAATTCTAAGCAAAATGAGTAGGAAGTCCCCCAATATTTTCATGGGTAGGAAATTTCCTAATGTCCTTAGGCTCTTGCAAGCTATTTTCTGTTTGGAAGAATTCTTGCCACTCTCAACCCTTCAAGGATCATCTCAAAGGTCACCTCCTCCATGAGATCTGCTCCAGGGGATAAACAAGATGAACTGGCATGTTTAACTCCCAGTGACCCACACCAGATACGCCCAGATGTGCCAGGCACGGGCAGCTTATTCACATTCTGGCATTTCCCCTCCCCAAGCTTCGAGTCAGCTGTATTTTATCATCTAGATCTTATGGAATCTTGCCAAGGATTCAAGCTGCTCTATGACTGCTCAAAGCTAAGATAGGCAAAGGAAGGCTTGGTAACTTCCTTCCTCCCTAAATTCCAGGGGACCCAGTAGTAAACATATACAGAAAGGAAAAAAAAAGCATACATACAACATATAACACACATACAGCACAAATACATGCACCAAAGCACAGAAATTATCTGGCTACCTGCTTCCTCCAGTAGGTATATTTTAAGATGAAATCTGGAGGAAATGTTAGGCAAGTTAGGTGTTATCACATTGCTCCATGCTGGCCTTCTCCTAGCAGAGTTAAAAGAGCCTCCCTCAGCCTGAGTGATGGCTACTGACAGCGCCATGGCAATGCCAATTAGATCGCCCCGTGCTGAGAGCAAGTCACAAGGCCAGTGAGGCCAGTCAGGCCATGACCCCTGCCCTGACTCAAGTCTCCCACCTAGAAAAGAGGTCGCCGTTAACAAGTGTCCACCCTTTTCCTTCTTCCTTTCTTGTCTCCTTTTTCTCCCTTTATATTTTTGTTTTTATTTTGCTTCACAACTCCCTTTCTCCATTGCAGTAATAAACTGCTGCAGGCAAGATCCCCTGACGAATGCTAAAATCAGTGGGAAAACTCCATGAAGAAACAGGATATTTCCAGAGTCTCCAAGCATCTCTCCCAAATAGCTATTAATTATGGCAGTGGTTCTAACAAATACCCACACATTCTTTGACACCTCTCTCTCCAGCAGGTGGCTCTTAGCCCCTCTCTCGTTGCATGTGCTGGACTTAGGAAACTTGCTTCTAATAACAGACTATGGCAAGAGAAAGATATAAACTTTCGAGTGCAGAAACTTGGCAGACACCCTCTCACAGAAGTGTTCAAGGTTAACACCATCAGTGATAAATTCTGTGGATGTCACATACCTGCTGATATGAAGTGACAAGAAGACCACTTGGTCTTTGTAGCATTGTTCCCCCAGTCTATAATTCCAGTCTAACTATGAGAAAGCATCAGACAGATCCAAATACAGGAACATCCTGTAAAATACCTGACCCAGTACTCTTCAGAGGATTCAAGATGATTATAAACAAGACTCCCCTGTCCAAGGGGAAGACGACTAGGGAGAGAGGGTAACTAAAGGCAATACGGGACCAGGCCTTGGGTCCTGAAACAGACAAGGGCATCCGTGGGAAAACCGGCGAAACAGGAGTAAGTATTCAGTAAACAAGGTTGCATCAACGTTAAACTTCTCGGTTTTGACAAAGGTGCCATTGTCACGAAAGATTAGGGGAAACTGGCTTAAAGGTATATGGAAATTATGTGTGTGTTCTTTGCAGCTCTTCTGCAAATCTACAATTATTTCCAAATATAACTTGAAAGCCACCAAAGCAAACAAAACCCAGGGGAAAAAAATAACCAACCCCACCTGTCAGCGGTGGTGTAGAAGAGCCATGGGGTAGGATAGCGTACTAGAGACCGTGCGCCTGGTGCCCACCGGCTCACCGACTCCAGCCTGGAGTGCGTTTCCCTTTCAGGGCAGTGCCTCCCTCTGTGACGGGGTGGGGAGCGCAGGGTGACTGAGCTGTACTCAGGTCACGCTCACAGGGCACGGCCTCGGTGGTGTGTGGCTGTCCCACACACATCCTGTGCCCGCTCGCCCACCACTAACGTCTCCAAATTTCCAGCCCAAGCGCATCCACTTTTGTCTGTTACATATCAGGTATCCACATAACATTTCATCTAGATGAAAGTTTCTGGTGTAAAATGTTGAGAAGTACCAGACTCAATCACTAATAAGGTTCTTTCCTACACTGACATTCACCTTTCCCTGCCAAGTCTTCCCTGAAATAACTACAAAGGACTTAAACACTCCCTTTCTTCTCTGTTCTATGAGCTTTTCACAGAAGCAGCCATGTCTGTATACCTAGCTTGATCAGTCCCCAGCCCTCGTTCTGGGATAGAATAGTCAGGCATGCATGCTCGGTCGTGTACAACTCTTTGTGACCCTATGGGCTGCAGCCCACCAGGCTCCTCTGTCCATGGGATTCTCCAGGCAAGAATACTGGAGTGGGTTGCCATGCCCTCCTCCAGGGGATCTTCCTGACCCAGGGATCGAACCCATGTCTCTTATGTCTCCTGCACTGGCAGGCAGGTTCTTTACCACTGCACCACCTGGGAAGTCCCACAGAGTAGTCAATATCAGGTGAATTGGTGCTGAATAGGAAGCTATGAATCTAATAACCTCTGGGAAAGAGAATAAGTGTGGAACACATCCCTGACCCCAAGGTCTTGCTAATATCAACTACTGCAAAGAGATCTTGACAAAGAGGCAGAAGTTGTCGATTATTGACTGATGTCCAAATCCCCGGCACAATTTAAGACCTGCATGAACTTTCCCTTTCCCCAGGAAGCTTCCCTTGATCCCTGCAGCTGGAAGTGACCCCTTTCTCATCTGTGTTCTTACCATCTTTGGTCTGTGCCTGACATGGTGCTACCTGTCTTCCTTGAATATTTCTCTCAACATCCCTACCCAATGATAACGGGAACCTGGAAGGACTGCTGCTGAAGCTGAAGCTCCAGTCCTTTGGCCACTTGATGCAAAGAGCTGACTCACTGGAAAAGACCCTGATGCTGGGAAAGACAGAGGGCAAGAGGAGAAGGGGACGACAGAGGATGAGGTGGCTGGATGGCATCACCGACTCAATGGACCTGAATGTGAGCAAATTCCGGGAGATGATGAAAGACAGGGAAGCCTGGCATGCTGAAGTCCTTAGGGTCACAAAAAGTCAGACATGACTGAGCGACTGAAGAACAACAGGCTGCAATGCTACAGTGCCTTGTGCATAGAAGATGCTCCATAGAAGAAGTGAATGAACAAGCTCCAGGCCTCCTCGTTTCAAAGAAATCTACACAACACTCCAAGAGATATGGGTTTGAATTCCAGCTCCTAGTCTATGACCTTAGAAAAGTCACTAAATGTCCCTAGGGACTCAGTCTCAACTTGGCCTCTGTTTATAGGGCTGTTAATAAACTCCACAGATCAGATCACACAATCCCAGGTGTCTGAGACAGTACGTGACATGTAGTGAGAGGCTGCTCAAGAAATATTAGGTGCATGAATAACTAAATTGTAGCCTCTCTGAATGTGGTTTCTTTATCTGTAAAGTAACAATACAAATACCTACCTTGGGCCTCTGGTGAGATTAAGTAGCAGGGCACAGTCGCATATTCAGCACAGCGCCTAGAGCATGGCAACGGCTCAATAAATGTTTGTTCCTCTTCCAGTCTTTTCCCATCAGGTATTCTCTCCAATGAGGGGACCCACTTAAGCACTTCTCCCAGCCATGTGCTTCATTACTGAGGCCAAATTAAGAATACGAGGTGCTTACATTTGAGAAAACGCAAAAGATGCTAGACCATGGAGTGCAGCATGGGGTGTAATGTATGCACAGGAGCTCTGCTAAGAAAACATCCAGGCCCCCAGTCGGGAGACGAAAGCAGCGCTATTAGCATAACAGGTGTCTTTGCAACAAGAATGACACTTTAAAGACAAATCCCCCCAATGCATTTCCTGAACGCAGGAGTGCATATTTAATTACACTTAATGCTATCTTTCCCTCTAGCTCTGTGCATGGAGGGGACACATCCCTCCACAAAGTTGGCAAGATTTTTGTAGACATGGCTGGAATCCAAAACTGCTTCCCAGCTCCAGCGCCCAGAGGAAGCACAGCAACAGAGGAGCTTCAGGGAAGGCGCCCTGGGCTTGCTGTGTTTGCTTGAAGAGCACAGAGCTGAGACACAAGATCGTGGAATGGGAAGAGGGAAACGCACCGGAACCCAGGAGAGCTCAGGTTCTCTGTGGGAAAGGCCTCAGGCTGATCCATGTTATGAATTAGTTTTAATTCACATGGCAAACAAAATGGTATGTATAACCATCATTCTCATTTTTCTAGAAGAAAACTGAGGTTTAGAGGACTTGAGTGATTCTAAGGTCATAGAGGGCTTCCCAGGCGGTGCTCGTAATAAAGAACCCGCCTGCCAATGCAGGAGACATAAGAGACGTGGGTCCGATCCCTGGGTCGGGAAGATCCCCCAGAGGAGGGCGTGACAATCTACTCCAGCATTCCTGCCTGGAGAATCCCATGGACAGAGGAGCTTGGCAGGTTACAGTCCATACGGTTGCAAAGAGTCAGGCATGACTGAAGTGACTTAGCATGCACCCACGCAAGGTCACAAAGCTGATGGTGGAGGATGTCAGAGTTTCACTCAATCCTGTCTGGACCCCAGCCTCAGTGTCTTCCTCCTTGTTCACTATGTCAGAGGCTCACACTCATTCAGTGGGCACGTGCTCTGTGGGCACGCATCGGATCACCTGTTTCCCTTATGTCATCTCATGGAACCCTTCTCCTGTTTGGCAACACCTTTTTCTCTGTTTCACAGAAGAGAAAACTCAGGCTCAAGTAAATCAACTTGCTCAAAGTCATAAGTAGAGGGGATCGAAAGTTTGGGATTTAAATCCAAATTTGCCCATCTTTTATCCTCAATGTCACACTGACTTACTCTGTGAGTTTGAAGGAGTGAATTTCTTTCACCGGGCATTGATTTTCCTCCTTTAAAAATGAAACTCTTATAAGCAGAGATTTAAAGGCCCCGCGATCCTTTAATATGCCATAATTGCTCGTGCTTCTCCGACACGAGTTCTTCCCTATTTGCCACCACAGGCATCCCTAACCTTCCTACTGTCCCCAGGGGATTCTGAGATAGCTGGGAAAAGGAGATTTGACTTTATCACGGAGTACTCTGTGGTTTTCGATATAATGAACCTTTCTGAGCCTCAAGCAGGGCTAACAATAATAACAACAGCTATAATATCAAAGTCTAAATACCGAGGATGGTTTTGAAGATAAAATGTGATAGTAGATATGCGAACATTGTCTTGAAACTGCCAAAGCACTGTACAAATATTAGTTAGCATTAACAGTATTATGACTGCTAGGATAAAATATATTCTTTGAGGATAATTAAAATCTATAGCCACACAGAGTTGATGCGTGAAAATGTAAATGGCCCTCATTGGTTTCCACATGAGAATTCCTGTGTTTTACAGGATCTGCTCTTCAAAATTCCTCACTCAGCTTTTAATAGATATTACCAGATATCTGTTACAAATGGATACTCAGAACATTTCAGGAAGAATGAAGGGGTGCTACTAAAGCACAGCAGCTCACGGCATCAACCTTGGACTTCTGTGACCCTGCGTCAAAGCCTGAGCTCCATCACATCTAACAAAAGCATGCACTGCTCTGAGCCTCACAGGTAACAGGCAGTGACCAAAAGCCTCCTCACTGGACTCTCATGGCGATTCGATAAAGTGAGAGTGTGGAAAGCAACCAGCACGATTCCTGGCACATAAAAAGACTCCGCAGACTCTGCCGTGGCTAATAACAAAGTGGTACCAACACACAAACTGCAGCAGCTGAAAGGATGGGGCCAGGCACATGGGCACACAGAAGTGCATCAGGAGGCAAGCGCTCAGGTGTTCCCTTTCAATGCCTCTTACTCAGATGCCCCGGCTCTGACACGCACCCTTTCACACGACGTTAAAGGGTGAAAAACGCATTTGCTTAAAATCCATCTGCCTTTTTATAACTTCCAGAGACCAAAATCTGCATGAGCAGCAGTTCTCTGCTGCTCCTAATTAATTCCTAAACAAAGAGCGCTCCGGCAGCAGCACCGTTTACGAAGCCAGTTGACCTCCCGGTGCAGAAATGATGACACAGATGTTGTTGCTGCTTCACAACCTCATTTGTCACTTTGCACCACTTGGGCAGGCCAGCCACATCGTCACCTTCTGAGGGGCAGTAGGTGGTTCCCAGGGTGTCTCTGAGACCTCTGCTGTCACCTCCCATGACTGCTGGACTTCCTGCCCTCAGGGACCTCCCACCAGCAGCCTGGGGTGGGACAAGCCAGAGAAAACATCAGCTTGGGCTTTGCTTTATCTAAGAGATTCCCAAGGTGAGGACTCCCTACTCTGCACAGGGTTTGGGAGGCTACAGGTAGTCACAATCACCATGAACTGAGCTGGGTGCTATCCTGGCATTCTGCTTGGGTCACCTCATTTCATTCAACAGAGTCTTTTAAGATATGAGTTACTGTTCTTGGTGTACCATCTGGGAAATGGGATACTGGAGATTAAGAAGAGTTTGCACAACTTCAGAGCTGCCCAGCACAGGGCACTTCCTATTGATGAGGCACCAAGGGCTTCACTGTGCTCCCACCACCATGAGGATCTGTCCGGTAAGACGTTTCCTAGGTCATGTAGGAAGTAACTGGAGAAACAGGAGCCTAACAAGGGGTGGGGCTCTCCTATAAGGTAACTGTTCTCTCAATCTCACTGGTCTTAACATGCAAATAGGGAGAGCATGGGCTCCAGGCTCAGAGTCTACGACTCGGGCTACCTGTGACTTTGGGCAATCTCAGTTTTCCCATCCATCAAATGGGCATAGTCTTACACATCTCATCTGAGAATAATCATGGACAGGGAGTCTTATAAAGGTTAATGAAGCAGTGTGTGACAATGTCTCTGCTAGCATATAAAAGGCTAGCAGGGCCTATAATTACTCTCAAATAAATGTTGCAATCACCTAAGTGGAAGCTGTCACCCTCAGCGCCTCTCGCTGCAACTTGAGAATCTGTACCTAGTGCTAAAATGTTGCCAAAAGTTAACAACTGTAATGCATGACAAGGGCCAACGGTCCATTTCCCAATCTATGCATCTAACATTTTACTGAGCTGCTAGTATATGCCAGACACTCTAAAAACCTCTCTCCAGTCTCTCTCCCCTTTCCGTCCCATCTCCTTTCTGCTTTGTGATCACTTCCTCCCCTCTCTCTTTTTCCCCTTTTGTCCCAGGAATAAGAGCCCAGGAAAAGGAAAATATTTAGTCCAGCTTCTGTCACCCTTCAGTCATCGTCGGCTGGAGAGGCGCTCACCGCAATTCTCCACTATATTAGTTTGATCAAGCTGCCATAACAGAATTCCCCGGACAGGGTGGCCTGAACAGAAGTGTATTCTCCCACAGTTCTGGGGGCTGGAAGTCCGCAGATTAGGGGCTGGCAGGGGTGGCTCCTGGTAAGGAGGCCCTGTGGACGGCCACCCTGGCATTCTGTCCTCACGTGGCCTTTCGCCAGGCCCTTGCATTGCAGGCGTCTCTTTCTCTCCTCATAAGGACACCAATCCTATTAAATTAGGGTCTCACTTTCATGACTTCATTTAACCTTAATTACCCTCTTAAAGGCCCACGCTCCAAGTACAGTCACAGTGGAGCATAGGACTTCAGCATATGAATTTTGGGGAGGGGGACATGACTCGGTCTATAACATTTGCCCGTCTGACTCTCAAAATGAAAGGGCAGGCTGAGTATCCAGCCCCAAAGTTCACTGTGGCCCTTAAATCACCTGCTACACGACGTCAGGCAGCCAGCCCCCAATGGTCCTACCTAGTTCTGGCAGGGGCCCAGAGACTTTCTGTTTCGGCACTGACCAACGCTGTGACCCTAAGCCAGCCCCTTCTTTGAGGCTTGGCCCAGTCTGCTATAAAAGGGCATAAAAACGGACAGCTACTTAATAGATTGTCAAGTTTTCATGAGATGTGAAATGGCAACATGTCCTATTATCAGTAATGGGTCAATGGTGTGAGAGCTTTAAGAACAACTGAAAATCACCAGGAAGCTTCTCTGTATCGTACACCAAGCTTGCATCTACCGTGGATGCATCCCTATCTGGCAATGATTTTATTAGAGGAGATACAGTTGTTATGCCTTTCTTCCATTTGAAGCAATCTAGGCTTAGAGAAGGAGAGTCAATGGCACCCCACTCCTGGTAGGCTGCAGTCCATGGGGTCACTAAGAGTTGGACACGACTGAGCGACTTCACTTTCACTTTTCACTTTCATGCACTGGAGAAGGAAATGGCAACCCACTCCAGTATTCTTGCCTGGAGAATCCCAGAGACAGAGGAGCCTAGTGGGCTGCCATCTATGGGGTTGCACAGAGTCGGACACGACTGAAGCGACTTAGCAGCAGGCTCAGAGAGGGCAAGTAGCAAGGCCAGGATCACACAGCTAGCAAAAGCCCGACAGACAGAGGTCCAACTGATCACCCTCGCCTCTCAGCCACGCCGCCGCAATTACTGTGATGGCACCGACCTGCTCTGCAGGTGAGCTTCCTTTACCTGAGAGTATCTGCAATGAAGGGAAGGGGGTCTCCTCCACGTCTTCTCCAGGGGCTCCATGCACCATCTCAACAAAGCCCCAGGCACAGACACCAACATATTTCACTCCCTATTAAGGGAGGCCGAGACAGGGCAGGCCTCTAGACACTTCATTAGGGGAACATCAAGACACATAAGGACTGTAATAAAAAAGGAGCTGAAGAGGGGGCCCATGGGGAAAGCCCAGAGCCACTCTGGCTCGTGCCCCTGCAGAATCTGAGAGCCGGAAGGGAGGGCTGGGGCACAGAGGGTCAAGGGCAGGGGAGGGTGAGATGGGGATGCTAGCAAAGGGCTTTACAAGCAGGGAGGCAGATGCAGGGTCTAGACCCCAGCTTGGCCTCCCTCCAGCTGTGTGACCTTGAACAAGCCCACTAAATTTGATGTACCCCAACATTTCAATGTGTAAGATGGCGATAACAATGCCTGCATGGAAGGGATTTGTGAGAACTAAATTATAATTTTAAAAATTAAGGAGTCGCGGCTGTGGTTGTCCCACTGCTGGTCTCAATGAGCTGCAGGTTAGTGATTCTTCACCTCTGCTATCAGCCAACATTAGGGGCAGAACTTGTCATCATGCAAATTCCCGGAACTCCACACTAGGTGTTCAGATCTGGTAGGTCTGGGGCAGGACCCAGGAAACTGCCTTTTAAACAAACAACCAAGGTAATTCTGATGGAGAAAAGAGATCTGGCTCCACATCTAGTAAAGTGCGAAAAGTAAACAACAGAACTTAATAATACTAGGCAATTAAGAAAATTTCTAATGCATAGAGTGGTAAAGCAAGGGCTTTAGAATCAAGACACTTGGTTTCCAACTTTACATTGCTTATATTGGATGAAAATCTTATCATCTATGGATTTCGGCCTCTTCCCATGTGATACAAACTACCCTACAGAATTCTTTTAACAATTAAGTAAAATAATGCGTGTAAAGCTCCAAGCATAATCTCCGGCGTATAGTAAGTGCTCGGTATTATTCCTGTACAAATTCATTTTCGCCCAACACTTGAAAGGAACGTGCAATAACCCCATAACTGTGGAAACCCAGGGGTGGAAACAAAGGCACAAAAAAATTTTCTACCTAATTCCAACCTCACATTTTGTTTAATCAAGCAGTTTACAGGGGGGCAAAAATAATTTGTGGTTTTAAATGCTTTGATACACGCAGGCACTGCAATCGTGATAAATCATCTCCAACATATGCCCAGCTCCTCGAAGTGACAGATGACAAACAAAGGCAGGACAAGGTCCTCCATCACAGGCAGAATCGTTGGGTTAATGGAAGAATTATTGCCTCTGAAATCCACTCCAGTCCTATTGAGGGGAATGTTCCAATTTATCAAAGCCAAATGAACATTAATTGCAGCAGTCTGCTAAGTTTTCTAGCCGCTATGACCTTCATTGAATTTTAATCCAAAACAGATAAGATTTCCTTCCACACAAGAGGAAACAACACAATTAGCTCAAAATGACAGCTAGATTACGAAGCAGGCACACACACACAGCAGACACACACATTCACACTCCCGCATGCACCCCCCCTCCCCCCATGAGAATATTGATTCTGCCTGACTTAAGATTCAGCACCAAGGAGGTGGGCAGAAAAAAGGTAAATACAGACAATCACTCATCTGCATAGACTCCCCTCCCTTCATTCAGGAGAGAAATTCTGGAGGCAGAAGGCAAGATGGAGAAGGTGGCAGGCAGTAACAGAGACAGAATTTCTGTTAACTACTGTAATTAATGTTATGTCTCATCGGGGAGAGATTAGGAAAAAACAGAGAGGGAAGGAAGAAAAAACAAGTATTATTTTGCTATTAAAGACGCCCTTGAGCTGGGGAACATTAGCAGCAGAAGTTTGAATTGGGTAATTGTTTGACTGGTATTGGTGGATCTGCAGGCAGGATGATCACCACAGTGAAGTGAAATATGGTTGTGCCGAACCTGTGTGTTTACGGCTCCCACGGCACGGAATGAGGGGTCGTCTGCTGAGTTCAGACCACAGCTGGGGGAGGTTTAGAAAGTGTGGTGCAGTAGAGGCGACAGACACACACACACACACACTCACACTCACAGTCAGAGATCTATCTGTAGATGGAAAGGCCAGCACACGCGCGCACACACACATACACAGAGTTAGAGATCTGTCTGTAGATGGAAAGGCCAGCTCTGTCACTGACCTGTCACATGACTTTCACCAAGTCCCTCTTTGAGACCTACAGACTTAGTTTCTGTATTTTTTTCACTCTAAAATGAAGGAGCTGGACTAGAGGAGTTTTAAAAGAGCTGTTTTTTTTGGGGGGGGGGCGGGGCGGACCTAAGTCAGAAATATGTGATTTCATCACTTTGAAAGGTGTTACTTTCCTCCACAGTCCAAGGTCAGTCCTGCCTTAACAATACAGAGTCAGGTATTAATTAAATGATGATGGCGATGGGCCCCTGAAACATCCTTACCCATCCTCGCTTCTGTAAAAGAAGAAATATTGGGTTGGCCAAAAAGTTAACCTTGGGTTTTTGTACCATCTTATGGAAAAACCCAAAAGAACTTTCTGGCCAACCCAATGTTACAGAGGAGAGTGATCACTTGGAATCAGAAATTTAAGTTTAATTTTGGGCTCAGGCACTGGCTGTGTGATATCAGAAGAGAGTGACCTTCACCGTCGAGACTTTGGTTTTATCACGGGTGAAACAGAAACCAGAACAGCAGCAGTGTTAATGAAACTGATGATACAACATCTGTGGAGTTTACACATATGACTTCATTTAATTAATTCCAGGAGGTAAAACCTATAATATCATATTTTACAGAAGGTGAAACTGAGGCACGGGGAAAGTAACTTAACCAGTGTCACACTGAGAGTTCAGTGCTAAGACCAGGATCTAACCCAGGCGGTCCTGTTCCAGAAGCAATACTCTTTTAGCTCTTTTATATTGAAATCATTACAGACCAGCTTCCAGGTGGCTCAGTGGTAATGAATCCACCTGCCAAGCGGGAGACGTGGATTTGGTCCCTGGGTTGGGAAGATCCCCTGGAGAAGAAAATGCCAGCCCGCTCCAGTGTTCTTGCCTGAGCAATCCCATGGACAGAAGAGGCGGGTGAGCTTCATTCCATGGGGTCATTCCGACATGATTTAGGGACTAAACAACAACAACACATTATAGACTCGTGAGAAGTTGCAAAGTTAGTACAGAGAGTGCCTGTATAGTCTTTACTCGGTTCCCCCTACAGGTAACATTTCTCATAACAAAATATAGCTGGTCCTCTTTCTCTGCAGGTCCTGCATTCATGGACTCAACCAATCCTCTGATGGCTCAATCCGCGGATGCAGAGCCCATGGGCACAGAGCACCAACTTCACTGTCATCATTTTATCTAAAGAAGTTGAGCATCCATGAATTTTGGTTTCTATGGGAGGGTCCTATAACCAGTCTCCCATGGATACAGATGGACAGCTGTAGAATGATCAAAACCTGGAAGCTAACGATGATCGCACCTCATCACTAAACTATACACTATATTTAGATTTCACTAGGTTTTCCACCAATGTTCTCTTTTTGGCCTAGGGTCTAATCCAGAATCCTAAATGGCATTATTAAAAAAAAAAATTTTTTTTTTTTAAATTTTTTGGCCAAGTCACATAGCATGTAGAATTTTAGTTCTTCAACAAGGGATTGAACTCGCATCCCCTGCATTGGAAGCACTGAGTCTCAACCACTGGACTGGCAGGGAAGTCCTAGCATTATTATCATTCTTTTTGAGTCTCCCTGTTGATGCTGCTAAGTCGCTTCAGTTGTGTCCGACTCTGTGCGACCCCATAGATGGCAGCCCACCAGGCTCCTCCGTCCCTGGGATTCTCCAGGCAAGAACACTGGAGTGGGTCGCCGTTTCCTTCTCCAATGCATGAAAGTGAAAAGGGAAAGTGAACTAGCTCAGTTGTGTCCAACTGTTAGCGACCCCATGGACTGCAGACCACCAGGCTCCTCCATCCATAGTCTTCTCTTATTTACAACAAGCCCTCGGTCTCCTGTCTTTCCTGACCCTAACACCTATGGAGAGTGCCGCTCAGCCGCCCTGTGCCACGCCCCCCGCGTCCTGTGCTCAGTCGTGTCCGACTCTGTGCAACCCCATGGACTGTAGTCCGCCAGGCCCCTCTGTCCATGGAATCTTCCAGGCAAGAATACTAGAACAGGTTGCCATTTTCTGCTCCCGGGGACCCTCCTGATACAGGGGTTGAACCCTCGTCTCTTGCATCTCCTGCATGGGCAGGCAGATTCCTTACCATCAGCACCACCGGGGAAGCCCATACCTGTGGTGCATGGGGTTAGCTGTTCAGCAGCATGTGGGAATCTTCCCAGATCAGGACGCAACCCGAGTCTCCTGCATTGGCTGAGCCACCAGGGAAGCTCTTTTCTCCTGCTGAGAATCACGTTATGCCATTTTTGACAAGGAAGGCAGAGAAATGTCTCTGTGCCCTTTTCAATCCATCCTAGCAGGAGATTCGGGTTGTTGATATGCCTTATTCCTAGTGATGCTAACTTGGGTCACTTGGTTAAGGTGATGTAGTGGGTGGAAACCCACAAAGATATATCCACATCCTAATGCCGAGAATCTGTGAGTGTGACCTTCTTTTTACAGCTGTAATTAAGTTAGGGATCTTGACAGGGGGACATCGTTCTGAATGATCCAGGTGAATCCTCAATCCACTGACACTGTCCTTATGAGAGACACAGAAGGGAAGGTGAGATGCAGATGAAAGAAGAAATTGGAGTTGCATTGCCACAAGCCAGGGATGCAAGGAGCCACCATAACCTAGAAGCAGCAAGGACTGGATTATCCCCTAGAGCCCCGGAGAGCATGTAGCCGGGATGTCACCTCGATTTTGGACTTCTGGTCTCCAAAACTGTAAAAGCATCAGTTTTCTGTTGTTTTAAGCCCTGCGGTGTTTGGTTATTTGTCATAGCAGCCCTAGGGAACCAATGCAAGTGGTATCTGCCAGATTATTCCACTGTAAAGTCGCTAGTTTCTTTTTGTAATTAATACATATCCAGGAGGGGGTGTTAATTCTTTGAGACTGCAAATATCTTGCTGCTTCTTGAGGTTTCACCCATTAATTTTAGTATACATCGGTGGATCTTGTCGGCGGTAATTATTACAGTGGTGACGATCTAATGGTGATTTTCTAGTTCCTTCTTCCCTTCTACATTTATTAATTAGAATCCCACTGTAAGAAAGAGCTCTCTCTTCTATCCCATTTAGTTACTTAGTCAATTATTTATATCAGTATTTTGGAGTCGATATTCTTAATAACTCCTACTCAACCTGGTTCAAAGGATGCTTTCCAAGGCCAATCCCAATGGCCTGCCCAGGGTCAGGGGCACTGGCAGCGGCAGCCCTGGGTGGTGCAGTGTCCCCACGGAGGAGGTCACGATTAGTCCTACCATAGCCCTAACATAAGAGACTGAAGACCCCAGGACTGGGCCGCCTCTGGCCAAACTACAGGGAGGGGGCACAACCCCACCCATCAGCAGAAAGCTGGATTCAAGATTTGCTGAGCAAGGCTCTGCCCACCAGAGCAAGACCCAGTTTTCCCCACAGCCAGTCCTTCCCATCAGGAAGCTTGCACAAGCCTCTTATCCTCAGGCATCAGAGGGCAGACGGACTGAAAACCACAAACACAGAAAACAAACCAAAATGATCACATGGCTCGCAGCCTTGTGTAACTCAGTGAAACTTTGGACCACGCCATGCAGGACCAACCAAGATGGATGGTCCATGGTGGGGAGTTTTGACAAAACATGGTCCGGTGTGGGGGGAATGGCAAACCACTTCAGCAGCATTCTTGCCTTGAGGACCCCGTGAACGGTATGAAAGTGGTGAATCGGAAGGAATTTTTAGAAGGCAAAAGAAAGGTATCTTCTCAGAGCACCGTTCTAAGACATCCCATGTGTATTTTATCATTTATTTCTCCCATGAGTTCCATGAATGAGCGATCCACAGCCTCCCTGGAAATTGAGGAGAAAGTAAGAATCACAGAAATTCAGCAATATATCTAAGGTCAAACGGCAATACAAGAAAGATTTGAATCCACACCTGTCTGCCTCCAAACATATATTGCTTGCTTCCACCAGACCAAGCTGGCTTCTGAAGATGGGGAGAGGGAGGAATTAACTGGAGAGAGAGGTATAAGGGCCAGTAAACCAAAAGCTAAGCCCACCTTGATTTTTACTGCAGATGGACTCAAGGCATGCGGGGAGGGGAGTAAACAGTGGGAACAAGGCACCCCATCCATGCACACACTCCATTCATTCATTCCCTGTCACGAGAACACACCAAAAGCAAGAAGCAGTTTTCTCCACAGTCCGTCCTTCCCATTAGGAAGCCTGCACAAGCCTCTTTAAGACACGAAAGCCAAAAGCCCCAGGCTCGGCCCTGTTTCGTTTTCTGGCTGTGCTGGGTCTGCACTGTGGCACTGAGCCTTCTCTTGTTGCGGTGCATGGGATCTCTAGTTGTGGCACTGGGCTTAGTGGCCCCAAGGCATGTGGGATCCTAGTTCCCAAACCAAGGACTGAACCCACATCCCCATGTTGAAAGATGAAATCGTAACCACCAGGCCACCAGGGAAGTCCTTAGCCCCATGTTCTTGAAGGAAATGGGGACAAGAGGCTGGAAGAAAAAGCAAGTAGCCGTGGACGGGACATTCTCCTTGAGTTTTTCTGCCAGCCCATCTGGCCTCTCCCCACGTTGCCGCTCTGAAGGATCTGGATCTTCCTGCGCCTCACTTCCAGGACATGGCGCTGCAGCCCCACCCCGCTTCACCTCTGCCGCCTCTTCTCAGAGCTGCTGGCCCAGGAGCCCCGCTCAGACCCTCCCCGGCTCTGCTGGGAGTGGCCCTCATCTTCCAGACTGCCTCCTCGGCCTCCTCCTCACTCCGAGGGCCCCTTGCTCACCCCCTCAGTCCACACTCCATGGCGCTTTCTGGGGACTGGATTCCATTTGGTCCCACTCACCCTCCTATTTCTCTCACCCTCCTATTACCTCTCTGCCGTTTCCTCCTTCCCTGCCTGTGCTTTCCCTGCTAAGTCCTTTTCTGTCTGTTCTTGCCAATTTCCCTTTCTTTTTCTACATCTCCCCCATTGCCCTTGGCTCCCTTTTTCTGTTTCATTTCTCTCCACTGCTGGTAGCTTCTATACATCTGGTACACAATAGTCACTCAATAAATACTGGTGAATGTCTGTGGTGTTTGTTTTTTTTTGGATCTGTGTGTCTCTCCTCCACCTCTCTCACATTGTGCAGATCTTTTTTCTTATGCATGTTCTCATCCTGCATTTATTTTTGACTCCAGGCCCCGTTTTTTAGATGAATCTCAGGGATGCCACGTCAACCCTCTTCATCTGGGCTTGACTGTCGGCTCAGACAAATGGAGTTGATGGATGGAGAATGTCCATTTTCTGGCCTCATTTTTCTCCATCTGTAAGATGAAGGTTGAGGTAGCTCCCATGGCTGTTTATAATTGTCCACATGCCCGTTCTCCATATAGGACCGCACACCCCTGCCACTGGCCTCGGGCATGGCCACAGGACGTGCTCTGGCCCACAGAATGTGAAAACACATATCTAAGCATTTGTTTCAAGAGCCAGAATAGATATCTGCCTGCTCTCCCATTCATTCCCTCTGCCATGAAAACCAAACGTCTCAAGCTAGGGCTCCCCTTCAGCCATAGTTGCAGAATGAGAAGACAGAAGATCTAAGCCACCACAACGGCGGCTGCTGACATATAACGTGCATGAGAAATAGGGCACTGTTGGTCACTCACTGAGATTCAGGATGATCTGTTCATAGAAAAAGTAAGCAAACGCTGACATCTCAAGAATTGGAAGCCACAAGGGCTAAGGTGTCTCCAGCTCCGATACTCCAACCGAACTGTACAGTACTATAGCTTTGTGGAAAGACCTAGCCAAGCGCTTTCCTGTGCATGATCTCAGCTCAGTGAGACAATTTTAACTCTCTTTCCATTTTGCAAGTGTCCTAACAAGAAGTTCAGAGGTGAAGGTTTATCCAAATCTCTACAGCTGGCATGAGGCACAGTCTAAACTTGAAACCAAACGTACTGACAACACCTTCTGCTCAGACTACTTTCCTGCTCTGCAGCCCTGCACGCTGTGGGAGACAAACCGTATTTCCTTCAGGATGGAAGCCATGCCTTATTCTCCTAACCTTCCCATAAGCCTAGCCAGAGATCCTGCAGGCTTTTGGTGAATCTTTGTTGTTGAGGCAAGTCATGGCCAAACTTCAAGGTGCATGTGATTTACATTTTAAAAAACAACCAAAAAAAAAAAAAAAAAAAGGATTTCGGATTTTCAAAATTTCAAGAAAAATGTTTTCTGGGGAAATATGTGATTTATGAGGCATAGTACACATATAAAAACGTACTTGACATGTTTGTACTTCCAAACTTCATCTTGTCTTGGCAACATACGGAAGCTTGAGGATCTCAACTTGTAGATGGGATAATAAGGCTGAGAAGAGAATGGGGCCGGCGCAAGGTCACGGAGCGTGTGAGCGACAGCGCCAGGACAGCCGAGTCCCAGGCCAGGGTTCTTGGTGCTATGTGTATCACATGATTTTTCAACTGCTAGATTTTCCTGGCATCTTTAAAAAATCTCTCTCTTAGTCGAGATGTCTCCCCTTCTCCTCTGCCTGCTCTTCCGAAGGCTTTGTGTTCTCCCATGCTGGTTGACCTGTGCATCCTTCATTAATATTAAATAAAGTGAAAGTCGCTCAGTCACGTCCGACTCTTGGCGACCCCATGGACTATAGAGTCCATGGAATTCTCCAGGCCAGAATACTGGAGTGGGTTGCCACGTCCTCCCCTGGGGGATCTTCCCAACCCAGGTTTCTCGCATTACAGGTGGACTCTTTACCAGCTGAGTTACCATGTAAATAACACAGCAATAATGCTTATCATGATTAGTTGAATTGTGCTCCCCGCCTCCCCACCCCACCGCCAAAAAACATGTTGGACTCTAAATCCCCAGTACCTCAAAACGTGACCTTATATGGATATTGGATATTTACATACATAATCAAGTTATGGTGATGTCATTAGGTGGACCTCAATCCAATATAACCTGTATCCTTATAAAAAGGAGAAAATTTGCTTAATTACGTTGAATTGGTTCATGGTGCTTTTCAGGTCTACAATAACTTTCTACTTCTCTGCATATTCAGTCTGCTAATTTTTGAGAGTTTGATATGGAAATTCCAACTAAAAGATCTTAATTTATCTGCTTAAATAATTGTAATACACAGTGGAACTATATATAACTTTGTTCTGTATTTTTTAAGTCTCCTATAAATAATGTTATCATACTTTCATAATTTAAACAATTAAAAAAGGGGAAAAAAAAAAGAAAATCTGGACATGGAAACAGACTTCTACCAGGGGGAATATAACCATGAAGAATAGAGTCATCCTGCCACCAGCCCAGGTGCCTTGACAAAAAGTCAGGGGAGAGGTCTGGAGCATACCCTCATCGTGGTCTGCCCACACCTTGATCTGAGAGCTCTATCCTCCAAGACAGTGAGGCAACACATTTCAGTTGTTTAAGTCCCTCAGGCTACGATACACAGTGATAGCAGCCATAGGAAATACACGCTTATAAGCAGCAGAGTCTACACACGGAGGACAGGCCGACTACATGGCAGGCTCCGGCACAGGTGCTCCACGTGCATCACCTCAGCTGATCCTCACGCAGCATCCTTGGGCAGGTACTTCCATCCTCACCCCACTGTCGATGACTACACAGAAGAAGGAACGTGCCCAAGTCCCAAGGCCAGTAAGTCAGCTAGAGTCCTTGGGGTCCCAGGTCTACAGTCCTTGCAGGGCAGTTACATTCTTTACACCTACATTTTCTCAAAAGTGTAACAGGAGTAATGACACCTATTGAATTAGGATTATCATAGGATTAAGTGAGTTAATCTGGCAATGACTATAACACTGAAGTGAAGTGAAAGTCGCTCAGTCGTGTCCAACTCTTTGCAACCCCATGGGCTAATACAGTTCACTAAATTCTCTAGGCCACGATTCTGGAGTGGGCAGCCTATCCCTTCTCCAGCAGATCGCCCCAACCCAGGAATCGACCTGGGGTCTCCTGCATTGCAGGCAGATTCTTTACCAACTGAGCTATCAGGGAAGCCTGACCTTAACACTAACCAAGCATTATAAAAGTGCTTGTTAGCATTATGATAAGATCCCTTGCTGTCTTGATTATTTTCTCATAAATTTTCCAGTTAGTCATTGTTTCTCTTAACATATGATCCCCAAAAGTAAACACAATATTTCAAGTCTAACTTAGAACCTTCTAAAACTTAGTTGTTTAGAGAACTGGTTTTTCAGGAATACAACCTAAAGTGTATTCCTTTAACATTCTAATTGCAGAGCTGGCTTGTTCTGAGCCTATGGTTGATTTTGTTAAAGCCTTTTTTCTTTTTTTTTTTTCCGTTTTTCTAGCAGATAGGATTTTCATTGTTGGGTTTAGTGGGTAAGGAAAGCACTGCATGATTGAATGAGTAAATCAATGGACTAAGGAATACATCATATGCTGTGAGTGAATAAACACAACAGTTGGGGAAATGATCACAAGCCATTTTTTCACAGAAAGCTTTAAAAAGTATGATCCCCATATCACACAGATCCTTTAAACAAAGCTACTGATTGAGAATGGTAATAATTTCTTAGATTTATGTGGCAGTTTCTAATCCTCAAAGTATTTTCCTATGATTATTATCACACAGAATCATAGATCTTCTAAGTTTGAAGGAACTACAATAGTCTTCTAACTTAACCATTATTTCTCTCAAAATCCTGACAGATAGGGCTTCAAGCCTTTGCTTGCATACCCCCAGAGTCAAGGAACTCACTACCTATGACACAGTCCCCTCCATTGCTGGAGAACTCAAACACTTTGAAGGGTTGGTCCTCTGTAACCACACCCCCCACCACCACCAGTGCCCACCAGTACAAATCTCTGGCATTTTCTGTGGGCCAGTCCCTTTGAAAGAAACATGTCCTCAAACGTCTTCCTTTTCACACATCAAATCAAACATTTCCTTCATCCCTTTGCTCAAAGCATTTTGGCAACAATATTCATTACTGTGGTCTCTACAGCTAACAATTTAATACGAGGTATCACTTTGTAAGCACTTACTGAATCTCGGGCCCTAAACCACACAGAATCATGGCAAGGGCAAAGATTCTAATTAATCTCTGCAGACAAGTTGGGATTCCAGCACTGGTGCTCACTGGTGAGGTGAAGTTCAGCAAGTTACAAAATCTCACTGACTCCTTGGTTCCTCATCTGTAAATGAGGGACAAGAGCAGTGCCCATCTTATAGAAAGTGAACACGAAAGTCGCTCAATCGTGTCCGACTCTTTGCGACCCCCTGGCCTGTACAATCCATGGAATTCTTCAGGCCAGAATACTGGAGTGGATAGCCTCCAGGGGATCTTCCCAGCCCAGGGAGCAAACCCAGGTGTCCCCCATTGCAGGTGGATTCTTTACCTGCTGAGTCACAGGGGACAGCCCTATCTTACAGAGGGGCCAGGACAATTCAGTGAATGATGCTTGTGTTACTACATTGTGCCTGACATCAAACTTTGAAAGTTGGGTCCTTTACAAGCCCTCAGTGAGCGTAGCCATTAGTTTTATTATGCAGAACCTTTGCATGTATGACCTTATTCAGTAGTTTGGAAAAAAAAAAATCTAAGAATTAGAGTTTTACAGATGATGAGTTTGACGTGGCCAAATCCATAAAGAGATAACTGTTTAACCTTGGCATTGACACCCAAGTCATAACCCTTCTTAATAACATGTTCATAGATTCCAAATAAGGTGGGGGTCTCTGCACGAATTTGTTCAGAATATTTTGTACTTTAAGTCAACAACTAATCCAGAGAGAAGAGAAATGATGGTCTACAGATGAAGGGCAGAGGACCCACCTCTAAGAACAAAATATTGGCTTTGCCATTGAACCCTGACCAGCTCACACTGGTAGCTATTGATAAGTATTAACAGTTCAGGGTCCACATCTGTGAAATAAACATAATAACAGTGTCCCCCTGAGGATATACTGTGAGGATTAAATTCAATAATGCATGTAAATCAAACACTACCTGGCATGTTGTAAATTATCAATAAATGCCAGGTATTGTGACTATTTCTCTAGATCAGATAGCAAGATAGCAGAAAAAACAAGACGAAATCCAACATCTCTTGTCCTACGTTAGAGTATTTTAAACACTGTTGCAACGGTAACAGTAGTAACCACTATTCCTGTGTGCCTATGATGTGCCAGATGGATATTGGGTACTATTTATATATGTTTCTCAGGCTGTTCTCATTCATCCTGTGAGACTGGTAGGATCAGTTGTTTTATAAAGAAACTGAGGCTCAAAGAGGAGAGGGAAGTCCCCAGAGTAAAACCATCAGGAAGCAGGAAGCAAGAAAGACAGTGTCTTCCAAACCTCTGCTCTGTTCTCTGCATCCATCATCCCCCCTGCACGACTGAGGCAGGCACGTGACTGCTCAGGGTAGCTGAAGCTAAAGCCGCAGACTAGATGAATGACCCCCTACTCTCGTCCCCTGCCCAGGCGTCCACCAAGTACCTCCTTGTTGCCTGACTCTTGGGATATTAATAGTCGGATGATGCAACCTCCTGGGATAAAGCAGACACTCAACAAGCCGGAAAGGGCATGCTGGTTCCACTCCAGCAGGCATGGATTGTCGCAGGTTCCAGTGACTGAGCTGGAGCTGGTTGCTCTGCATGGGTGGGCAGGATATTTATGCCAAAGTAAGTGGATGAAAAACACTGACCTGGACTGCCAGATTTCTCTGAGATGTGACTGGATGGTTTGGTCTTCTCCTAAACCATCTCAGGTCTTCACTGGAGATAATGACAATGCAGAGTTTGACAGAGGGAAAGTCACAGTGTCCTCAGCAGCCCTGTGACATGAGTTTGGAGTCTTGGAAAATCCTGGCCCCAACAGAGCTTTCTTATTAGCCAGCGGGAGACCTGGGTTCCATCTCTGGGTGGGGAAGATCCCTGGAGAAGGAAATGGCAACCCACTCCAATACTCTTGCCTGGAGAATTCCATAGACGAGCTTGGTGGGCTACAGTCCATGTGGTCATAAAGAGTTGGACATGACTAAGTAACTTTCACTTTTCACTTCCAGCCTTCGGCAAGTCAAAGGAACTCACTTAGTCTCAAATTTTTCATCTGTGAAATGGGAGGGCAGAACCCAGCCACCAGGAATGCCATTTTTATTTATTCAGTCACTCATTCACTCATTTATTTATTAAGCTGTGCTGGGTTTTAGTTGCAGCCTATGGGTCTTCCATCTTCCTTGAGGCATGTGATATCTTTAGTTCCAGCAGAAATCTTAGCTGGGGCATGGGGAGTCTAATGCAGGCCCCCTTCTGGAAGCAGCGTGTCTTAACCACTTGACTGACTATCAGGGAAGTCCCATGAATGCCATTTTAAACATTTAGGATTTTTAAATTTTGTTTAAAAAAACTTTTTAAATTAAAAAGATGGGGAAGGTGGGAGTGGGGAGAAGCAAGCACTGTTTTTTGTTTTTGCTGAATTATCTGTGGCCAGAATGGCAAGGACAGAATTTGAGCCACAGAGTCTGAGATGCCTGGATGGGGAGTCCTAGCTTGTATCTGGACCTCAGTTTATCCATCTGCAAAATGAATGGGTATAATATATCAGCTTGCCTCCATAATAAAAGTGCGTGTGTGTGCGCTAAGTTGCTTTAGTTGTGTCCAACTCTACGACTGTAGCCTGGTGGGCTACAGTCCATGGGGATTCTCCACTCAAGAACACTGGAATAGGTTGCCATGCCCCCCTCCAGGGGATCTTCCCGACTCAGGGATCAAACCCGAGTCTCTTAGGTCTCCTGCATTGATAGGCAGGTTCTTTACCACTAGCACCACCTGGGAAGCGCAGATAATAAAAGTGTACCAAATAATAAAAGCTGATGCCCTAACATGCCAGGCTCCTCTGACACAAGTGCTCTGTTACACAGTATTAGCATAACCCTTATTTTTATAGATGACAAAACAGGGGGCAGAAGAGTTAAATACGTTGCCCAACATCACCCAGAGTGTTCCGTGGCAGAGTGGAACTTTACACCCAGGCACTGGAGCTCAGGTATGAATGCATGTCACCTCCCTCTAGATAGAGGGCAGGGGTCTCTAAGGACATCCCCGCCCTGAGAGGCTGGGCTGCCATCAGTGGACGCCAAAGAAGCCACTGTGTTCCTGGATGTGACTCTGTCTGCTGAGGGCTAAGGTGAGGATGGGAAAGATCAAAATATTGGAGCCCTGAAGGGGGAAAGAACTGATGGGACCACAGGCTGGACGGCCTAGGCCACCTCAGCTAGCAGGCAGGGAGGGTGTGGAGAGCGCCAACCTCTGCACAACCTACTCCACCAGCCACATCCTGGATTACAAGGAAATTCAAGAGACATTTTGGGTCTTGGTGAATTCTTTCCAAGCTAAACTCACTGAGCAAGAAAAAAAAAACAAACCCGAGGCTCACTGACAGTCTTTGGGGAGAGGTCTGATTTAGTATCATTAACATTGGGTGTGGAAGCAGAGAAAGTCCACGCAGGACTAGTATTATCACTGGTATAATTTTGTCAAAGTCCCTGGGTTATGGGAGGACATAGGTGAGTAAATGCTATGCTGAAACACAAAATGCTTAATAAATGTGAATCCAAACCGAGTCTCACTCCCAGATATTCAAAGAAGAGTCACACCTGTCCAGTCAGTCTTCTTCACATCAGGTGGCACCCCAGGCTGCATGAACTACTCAGCAAGCACCCCAAGAGGTGCCTACAAACTTGCAACCCAGAGTCAGCATGCAGGCACCCACTTGGCTTGGCATGTGGCTGCAACACTCGCTAAATATAAAAATGGGAAAAGTCTATCACACTCATTCCATGAATAACACAAAGGCCTTGATTTGCTCCTCCACGTGATGAGCATGCGTTAGGTCCAAATTTAACATGGCTGTCTGGCTGGGGTATGTGCGTGTTTTTCCAAAAAGAGAAAACTTCCAAGCACTTACTCAGCCCTAATGAGAATGTCTCACACACAGTAAGGGTTGAAGAGGGGCCCGGAGCACAGAGGCCGAAAGGCCAGCTCCACTCCATCGCAGGTTCTTGCTAAGTACTATTGAGGACTAAACGAAAGGCAGAAAGGAAGGGCTGGCTCATAGCCCCATTCTGCCAAGTGACCTTAGGCCAATCGCTTCACCTCCCTGAGCCCTACCTGCCTTACACATAGGCTAGGAATAACATTTCCTACACTCGTGCGTCTGTGCTAAAGGTAAAAAGGAGAAAATAATGTCAGAGGGGACTGAGGAGTCAGAGGCACCAGACTGAGTTCAGCTGTAGCTATTATCTGATGTTTTCTGGAGCCAATGAGACCCTGTACATTCTTCACTTTGATTCTTTTTTTCAATTTACTGTACAAAGCCATTAATTACAGCTTTTCAAATCCATCGTTAATGTGAGTCTACATACATCACAGACTTACCATTCCAGTGATTTCTGCCCTGGCATCCTTCTTAAAAGAGGCAGCAGCCTCAGAGTTCCAGATCCTGAGGCCAACAGAGATGGGAGGCCACTTCACTTCTCTGTGTCCGTAACTTCATCTCTAACATGGAGGTGGCAAGCCTGACTTCTTGGTGGGAATGCAATGAAATAATGCCCATGACTGCCCCCGGTGCAGAGCGTGACACATGGTTAATAAATTCTTACATTGAAAAAGGGAGTGTAGAGAATAGTTGAGTTTTTATGGCCAGACACACCACACTTGGGTTCAAATACCCAAGAGCAGCTCCATCTCTTCCTAGCTATGTGACTTTGGGTAATTTTCTCTGCTCTCTGACTCATTATTCACAAATATAAGTGAGGGTAATGGGGCGGGGCAGGGCGGATGGTATGTAATAGCCCTGGCTATGCAGAGTTCAGCTCTGGGGGCCACCATTCAGGGTCTACACTGAAGAGGGTCTTGTGAGAGTTAAAACACATCAAGGGTGCTTGGGAAAGGGCAGCCCCACTCCAGTTTTGTTTGCTCAGTCATTCTTGGAAAGGCCAGGTGCGCTGGAGCACTGAACCTCAGCCCTCAGCCCTCAGCCAGGCAGGCTGAGCACGTGGCAGATGTTAAACAGCTATTCCCAGAGATGTCGGCCAAAAGGCCAAGGAGCTAGAGACCCTTTATTTTCTCCTCTGAAGCACAATTAGCTTGTCACAGCTGACAGATGATGGACGAGTATACATCAGCCCAAGTGACACCGCAGAATCCATCTGACCTTCTGTTCATCATTCTGACCTCTCGTACTTAGCCAGCTCCTTCCCTCCACCTGCTGGCAATGCCTTGCCTCCCGCCATGGTCTCCCCACCTTGACCTGCCCATCACCGCCCCCCCCCCCAACTCCCTGAAGCCCCCTCCTGGGTTCCCGCTCACTCACCATCACAGAAATGTGGAGAATATGTATCTGCTCCTCTACGATCTCCGAGGGCTCCTGGAGGGTGGGGGCGGTGGCCTGGGCCAGCTGCCCAGAGCTGCTCATGGACACGTGGAAGTACAGGGTGCCGTTCTCCAGCCACTGCTGCCGCCAGTGGACCAGCGAGATGTCCGCAGCTGTGCCTGACATCTCTGCAAGACAAGAGGCAAGGCACTGGGTGAACAGCGGGCCTGGCCTCGGCATGCCGGGCAGGAGAGGAGCCACACACATTCAGGAGCTCCAAAGGCATCTCCCCTGCGCTGGATGTCTTTCCCAGCATCAAATCTATGAGCCAGAGTCACTCTGCTTTGCACCTGAAACTATCACAACATGGTTAATTGACTATACGCCGATATAAAGGGAAAAGTTAAAAAAAAAAAATTCCATGAGCCAGAGATTGTCACTTCCATTTACAGGCCAGTCAGCTTGTAGCAAGGTTATCCCAGAACAAGAGTGGCAGAATCAGGATTTGAACCCAGGTCTGCCCAGTGCCCCTTCAGGAGCACCATGCATGACAGCGGAACTCATTCCACTCCAAAGGTGGAAACAAGCTAAGCAAGAGGTGAAGAAGGTGCGTACGTCCTTCTGAGACCATGGAACTACAAGCAGGTGAAGGAAGGACCTGAATGGGAAGCGGGGGAGCTCAGAGCGTGAACTCTTCAGAAGCTCAGCTGGAAATGCTCATGGCAGAAATGCAGAACCTCAGAGCTGGGAAGGCCCAAAAGAACATCTGGCCCAGCTGAGGGGCTCAGGATCGTCCTCTACGGGAAAGGAGCTTGGCGAGTGGGCTGTTCTGAACCATCCCTCCTGCTGCACTCAGAGCGGCTTCACTCCCCTCCTCACGTCGCCCTGATAGTACTCTCAAACAAGGAAGCACTGGCACAAAGATTTTCATGGCTGAAAAATACTCGAAAACCCACTTCCCCACTCCACGGATCTCATATAGCCAATGGGAAGTTAGGACTTTCTAGCCAATTGTAAAGTCACCTAACTCGAACTTCCTGACTCTCGCTTCTATGCTGTTTTTCCCTCTGAAGATACTTGAGAAATATCACTTCAGCAGTACTTCCATTCAGTGTAATTGTACCAGCATAGCTTCTTGACAAGAAGGGCAAGGACATATGGCGCCACAAGCGTCCTTTCATTGGCATCTACAATCCTTCCATCGTGCTGTCTACTAAAGGGAGATCTCCCTGAAACTATTTTGAAGGACAAGGCCAATCAGCGTGTCCTGTGAATAGAGAGGGTGATGGGGTTCTTGGAGAATTACCAGATCTTTCTTCAAATCAGTTACTGTAGGAAACAGAAGCAATCAATCCATCCATAGACAAGTAGTGTACGAGGCTTAATAGTGCACGAGGCTTGGACCTCTGGACCACAGTATGGAGAGACCGAGAGACTGCATTCCCCTAGTCCCCAGAGGCGTTCTGTTCAACACACACTTGAGGAGCTTGAGGAGGACTGATGAGGAAGACGTGTTAGACCTTATCTAGCCAGCTCTCCCCAGGCCCCATCATGTTTGCTCACACTGAACTAAAAGCAGTCACCTTGAAGCAATGAGACAATGATATCCGTTCACCAAACGCTACTGATTTATTCCTGCATCGCCCCTCCCCCCCCCCCCATAGACTCTAACTCCTTCAGGTTCACAATCAAAAGTCAGGGGAAGAGCATCTGCCACTTAATAAGTGCTATAAAAAGTTAGCTATTAATATTTATTGTCATTATTATTAATAGGGACAGGATCTAATTCACCCTTCAGCTGCTTAAAAAATAAATAAATAAATACTTGAGACATTCCTGATTGCCTGCTTTCTCTCCCACTCCTCATCCAGCCCATCAGGAAATCTTTCAAAAGGCACCTGAAACGCAACACTTCCCGGCTCCTCTGCTGCACCACCTGAGCTAAGACACCCTCCTTTCTCGCCTGGCTTACTGCAAAGGCTTCTTTTTAAAAAAAAAAAAAAAAAAAAACTTTATTTATATATTTATTTTTGGCTACACTGGGGCTATGTTGCTGTGCGTGGGCTTTCTCCAATTGCGGCGAGCTGGGTTCACTCTCGCATTGTGGGGCACAGGTTCCTTACTGAAGCGGCTTCTCTTGCTGCACACCACGGGCTCTAGAGCACACGTGCTTCAGCAGTTGTGGTGCAAGGACATAGTTGCCCCACAACATGGGGGATCTTCCAGGACCAAGGATCGAACCGGCGTCCCCTGCACTGGCACACAGATGCTCAACTGGACCACTGGGGAAGTCCTGCAAAGGACTCTTGACTCTCTTCTTCCACCCTGGCCTGTCTATTCTCAACCAGAAGCCACAGGAATCCTGCCACAGCCTGAGTCAGCTCATGTCACTCATCCGCTCTAAACCAAGAGCCTCCTACCTCATCCCAAAGCAAGGGCAAAGCAGCTGATACAGGGCGAGTTACTCATCCAAGGGAAAACCTGCCTGGGGTTCCCTTGCTGCACTCAGAGTGGAGAAGAGCTGGAGGTGGTCCCAGGAGTGCGTCGGCTCCTAGAACTGAGAACCGAAGGACCCCAGAGCTCGCCTTGCAGCCCCGGGGAGCAGACTGGCGGCACAGCGCCTCGTCTATGAGGCAGGTCTCTCCCCAGCACCTCCTCTCCCCAGCCGCCAGCCTCAGCACCCGCGGACTTGGCAGCAGCTCCCCTGGCAGCCGGCCAGCTGGGCCAGGGCAACGTGAAGACACGATGGTGAATGGCCTTGCTTGGTGCCTTGCTCATTTTTCTCTCGGTGCATCAGAGCCAGAACCAGATGTCCAGGGAACCCAGGGACTGGGCTTTGCCTCTGGAAATTGTTGTCTCTCATTAAGCAGCTCAAGAAAGAGGATGTGCATGCTGTTGGTTGGGCGGGCACTTACTGTGCTCAGAGTCCCTGAAATGGCACCGGCAGAGAGCCCCCGGGGCAGCCACAGCGGGCTGACACAGCCAGGTACAGAAGGAGGCAGAGACGGTTGGGGGAGGCTTGCTGAATCTGCGCCTCTTACTCCTGGGGCTCGTCTGGCCCGTGCCTGAAAGCCCATCACTAAAGCAGCTTGCCATCCCCGTGTTCAGACTAGAACACAGAGGGTCACACGGGCTTAGGCACTTGTTTAAGGTCACTGGTGAACTGGTACCCAGCCGGACCCAGTGGACTCCCAGTCCAGGTCAATTTCTACTGTGCCCGTTGTTCTTACAGCACCTTCCTTTTCCTTCACTAAATTAGCCCAAGGACCAAAACTAGACTGAGCTCTTTGTTTGCTACGGCGATGACTGCACAGTCAGCAGACAGCAAACGTTAAATGATAATAACAGTGTGTGAAACACAGTAAATATTGAATCACAGAGAATGGCTCCAGCCGAACGCTATTGCAAAGAAGAAGAAAAAAAAAAAACTGCTGTTGGGCGGGGACAAGGGGGCATGAAACCTCGGAGGGAAAGCTGCCTTAGCGGAAGCAGAAGGTCTCATCGTTCTCGCGTTCATTTATTCCCGTGTTTCTTTGTTTAGTCATTTGACACACCTTACTGAGGACGTGCTCGATGGCAGGCGCCTTAGCAGCCTAGAATCTGGGGTGAAATGAGGCACAGGTGTGCCTTCAGGAGACTCACAGTCCTTTCACAGCAGGAACTCCGACGTCGCCCTACGTCGCTGCCCACGCATGCGCACATCCTCCTTTTAATGTGGCCCGGGAACCGCGCAGTATCCTGCGCCACCGCCTACATCATTCCCTCAGCATGCTCGCCAGCCCGCAGGACTTACTACTGTTCCCCTTCCGTAGTGCATATGTGCTTTCTGTCATGTCTCTCTGGAACTCTCCACCCAAACCTCGGAAGCGGCCTTCTTCCCAGCCAGCACCTACTCGGAGAGGCCACGGGGCTCTTACTCTCTGCGACCCCGTGGACTGTACAATCCATGGGAGTCTCCAGGCCAGAACACGGGAGTGGGCAGCCATCCTCTTCACCAGGGCATCTTCCCAACCCACGGACTGAACCCACATCACCCGCACTGCAGGGGATTCTTAACCAGCTGAGCTACCAGGGAAGCCCCTTACCTAAAGTACTCCTCTTCAAAACTACAATTTGAAAACATCCATGCACCCCTATATTCCTAGCAGCACTGTTCACAAAAGCTAAGACACGGAAGCAACATAAATGCCCATCAATATATAAGGAAGATGTGGTGTATATATACACAATGGAATATCACTCAGCCATTTAAAGAAGAAAATAATGCCATGGGCAAAAATATGGACAAACCTAGAGATCATACTAAGTCAGACAAAGGCAAATATCATATGATATCACTTATATGTGGAATACAAAAAAGATACAAATGAACTTTTTTAATAGGACAGAAGGAGATCCACAGATATAGAAAACAAACTTATGGTTACCAAAGGGGAAAAGTGAGGGGAGGGATAAATAAGGAGTTTGGGATTAACACACACACACTACTATACACAAAAAAAAGATAAATAACAAGGACCTACTGTAGAGCACAGGGAACTATACTCAGCAGTTTGTAATAGCCTATAAGGGAAAGTTCAGTTCAGTCGCTCAGTCATGTCCCACTCTTTGCGACCCCATGAATCGCAGCACGCCAGGCCTCCCTATCCATCACCAACTCCCGGAGTTCACTCAGACTCACGTCCATTGAGTCTGTGATGCCATCCAGCCATCTCATCCTCTATCGTCCCCTTCTCCTCCTGCCCCCAATCCATCCCAGCATCAGAGTCTTTTCCAATGAGTCAATTCTTTGCATGAGGTGGCCAAAGTACTGGAGCTTCAGCTTTAGCGTCATTCCTTCCAAAGAAATCCCAGGGTTGATCTCCTTCAGAATGGACTGGGTGGATCTCCTTGCAGTTCAAGAGACTCTCAAGAGTCTTCTCCAACACCACAGTTCAAATGCATCATTTCTTCGGTGCTCAGCCTTCTTCACAGTCCAACTCTCACATCCATACATGACCACAAGAAAAACCATAGCCTTGACTAGACGGACCTTAGTCGGCAAAGTAATGTCTCTGCTTTTGAATATACTATCTAGGTTGGTCATAACTTTTCTTCCAAGGAGTAAGCGTCTTTCAATTTCACGGCTGCAGTCACCATCTGCAGTGATTTTGGAGCCCCCCAAAAATAAAGTCTGACTCTGTTTCCACTGTTTCCCCATCTATTTCCCATGAAGTGATGGGACCAGATGCCATGATATTCGTTTTCTGAATATTGAGCTTTAAGCCAACTTTTTCACTCTCCTCTTTCACTTTCATCAAGAGGCTTTTTAGTTCCTCTTCACTTTCTGCCATAAGGGTGGCGTCATCTGCATATCTGAGATTATTGATATTTCTCCTGGCAATCTTGATTCCAGCTTGTGTTTCTTCCAGTCCAGCGTTTCTCATGATGTACTCTGCATATAAATTAAATAAGCAGGGTGACAATATACAGCCTTGACGTACTCCTTTTCCGATTTGGAACCAGTCTGTTGTTCCACGTCCAGTTCTAACTGTTGCTTCCTGACCTGCATACAGATTTCTCAAGAGGGAGGTTAGGTGGTCTGGTATTCCCATAAGGAAAAAGAATCTGAAAATACGTGTATAAAACTGAATTGCTACGCTGTAGACCTCGAACTAACACTACACAGTAAATCAACTATACTTCAATGTTTTAAAAAAGATAATAAATTACTGCTCTCCATATACATCCACTCTCCA
The DNA here is from genome assembly GCF_032405125.1 of Capricornis sumatraensis. Taxonomy (NCBI): domain Eukaryota; kingdom Metazoa; phylum Chordata; class Mammalia; order Artiodactyla; family Bovidae; genus Capricornis; species Capricornis sumatraensis. The sequence goes on from NC_091074.1 coordinate 115,406,961, forward strand.
CTATATCACCTTTACAAACACTTTCCATGGAACTTATCACTATTAGAAATTTATTCCATGTGTTTTCTTCAACATGCATCTAATACTTATCTCTCTAGGATGCCTGGAACCTTGTATGTCTTATTCCTGTCATATTTTCAAGTACTTGAGCATATATAAGAGCTAAATAAAAATCAGATTGCTGATGATGAACACACATACATATACACACACTCATACACATATCCATAATAAGATGATGAAGGTCGTGTTCAGTCTCACAAGGAAATTAAAAAGAAAGTAAAGGTCCATTGGGAACTTGATCGTGGGACGGGACTCTCCTAGCTTTGATACCAAGAACATCTTCGAAACGTAGTGACAGGAGCGTTGCAGAGGATGGGTATCTTGGTAGTCCTTGAAGGACAGGAAGAGGCAGGGAGATGGGCTAGGTGGCTGGTGTCTCAGGGCAACAAAGCCAAATGCACAAGGAGGCAGGCAGAAGAGTGTCAGGCTGGGACTGTGGTTCAGACACAGTTAAGGGCATTGAATGTTTGGCAACAGGGTATAGTCTTTAGCATGCAGTAGGGAATCCGCTGAGTGGACTTGATCTGAGAGCTAGTCCTATGTCCATTAAAAACGGGTCAAAGAAACAGTAGCGTGCATGAAGCTTGTTCTTGAAATTCCCTGCTGATTGATTTTCCAATTGCATTTTCCCTCTCCTCTTCCCCTGCTCCCTCCATATAAACATTTCATTGAAGTCTTCAAGTCATATCACAATCAAACTTAAAGCAAAAGGGGGACTAAACGCATTTGGTCGGGAACCAAGACGATTCCCATAAAGGCAGATTATGCTGACATGATGAATATAAAATGAAACAGCAGATATTAAAGTAGGAGAATGGTGCACCATGCCTTCCGGCTGTAGACTGACTCCAATGCCGGCCTCCCTCCAAGCCCAATGAGCTTAGTTTTATATTGGAATCATAAAGAAAGCCAGGGATTGCCTCTTCACCTTTCACTGTTCTCCCCACATGGGCTGCAACTCGTGAAATATTCAACAGGCTCAAATCCCCTCTACCACCCGCTAAAGCCATTCGAGAGGATCAGCCTTCATCAGTGATTCTGGGAAGATCTCTGTGCCGTCTCAGCAGCCACAGATGCCTTTCAGCCTCCTGGAAAAGAAATAAAAAAGTCCCGAAGGCGTGTTGTGGTTTTAATTGGCTTGTTCTTCCTAATCTATGGCACTCATTGTATTTTTATTTAATTCTGGAAGGTCATTATGAAAATAAGCAGCTCTTCTGATCACCAGCCATCTTGGTAACATCTCCCAAGTGGCTAACTAACCGGTCCTTCAGATTCCACAGCATCAGCTGACCCTCAGGCAGATTATTCGCAGAAGGCCAGAGAGTGCTTCTGATGAGTTTGCAAATGGTCTCTGCCTCACTGGGGAGCGGGGTGGTGGAGGGGGTTAGACATTATGTGGGATGAACTCACTGCCTAGGCAGAGGGAGCTGGGGAAGGTAGGGACACTGACTTCACGCACCCCTGCAATTAGCTGTTCCAGCCTCCATGGGCAGTCACCTCTATGCAGGAAGTCCTGCTGAGTGGACTTGGGAAGCAGACCTCAAATACACACCCCTCACTGTCATCTCTACAATGTCAGTCTTTACACTGTCACCTCTACGGTGGCTGCCTTCTTGCCAACCTTTATCATCTCTCCTGTGGACTGCTTCAAGTGGCTCTGGGCCAGTCAGGGTCTCATCCGAAAAGAGAAGACACATAAGCTGATCAAGATGTGTTTAATAATGTGATCATTTACAAAGGCTTTGGAAGTGTTCTGGGCTTCCCTGGTGCCTCAGTCAGTAAAGAACCCGCCTATGAATGCAGGAGACCTGGGGTTTGATCCCTGGGTCGGGAAGATCTCCTGGAGAAGGGAAATGGCCACCCACTCCAGCATTCTTGCCTGGAGAATTCCGTGAACAGAGGAGCCTGGCGGGCTACAGTCCAGGAGGTCACAGAGTCAGACACAACTTAGCAACTAACACAACACTAGCATTCTCAGAGAAACAGAAGCGACAGAACATAAACAAACATGTAGGAAGAGACTGATTGTGAAGGGCTGGCTCACGTGATGATGGAGGCTAAGAAGCCCCACAGTGCACCACATTCCAGCTGAAGACCCAGGAGAGTCAAACGTGTAAGTACCAGTCTGAGCTAAAGGCCTGAGAACCAAGACAGTAACGTCAGAGGGCAGGAGAAGACGGACGTCCTGGCTCAAGCAGAGTGCAAACCAGGCCTTCCCCCACCTTTTGGTTCTATTCAGCCAGGATGAGACTAGATGAGGCCCACCTGCACTCACAAAGGCTTTCTCCCTCACTTAGTCCAACTATTTAAATGCTAACCTCTCCTAGAAACACCCTCAGAGACAAGCTCAGAAGTAATGTTTTGCCAGCTGTGGAAATCCCTTAGCCCAGTCAAGGTGACAAATTAATCGTCACAGGCAGGTTGAAGGTCAAACAATGATGAAGCTCCCCAGAGTTGGCAAAAGCAAAGCATTGTTACCATCCTAGGCCAGAGGGGGCAAAAGGAGGGTGGGTTATAATACCCTAAAAGAGCCACAGCTGTAGGAAGGGGCGGCCAGGCAGCTGCTGTGACCTTCACGTAGCATAATCCAGGAAAATAACCCAACTGCTGACAAGGCATGACCCAGCATGGAGGTCATGACTCAGCACTGAGGTCACCTGCCTTCTAAAGTTAATCTGCAAGTGCCTAAATGTGGGCCAACCTCACCCAGACTCTCAAGGGTGCTCCATACAGGTGGGCTCTCCAAGGTACACAGCAGGGAGGGAGAGCACGGAGAGTGGATCTCAAGGGCAAATGGAAACTTCCCTAGCAGCCCCAACTGGTATCCCTGCCCCCAGGCTTCCTTCCTCCAGCCATCCTGCAAGTGGCAACCAAGGTTATATGCCTAATTTGTAAATGTGCTCCTGCCATTTCTTTGCCAAAAACCACTCAATGGCTCTTGATTCCCATCAGGAAGAAAACTAATTCCACCAGCCGGTCATCTGCATTTCTCCTCTGCCTTACCTTATTTCACACCTTTCTATGTTAAATCTCATCAAATTTTTATGTGATCCTCCACAAACACAATGTTGTTTCCTAATTCTGCATCTTTGGGCTGCTTTTTCAGAGTTTGCGATAGCCTGTCCTACTGAACCCCATCCCTCCCTCAGGAAGACTTCCTTGACCCCCATGGAACACCCTCTTTGTGCTTCCATAAAGAGGAAATATTGCGTGCTGCATAAGATCACAGACTGGAGACCAACTGCTTGATTTTGAATTCCAGTTGCCCCGTGTTCAAGTTGTATGACTTTGGAGAAGCTTTATAGCTTCTTCAAGCTTCAACTATCAAATCTGAATAACATCAGTTAGTACCTGCTTCATAGGGTTGTTGTGAGAATTAAATGAGATGATACAAATGAACAAGCTTTTAACGTTAATCTTGATCCTCAGTGAGCATTCTGCAGTAACATTTCTCTTACACATTACTTTATATATATTGCTATAGAATCTTAACATGGTATTTATCTATGTTAAAATGATCTGTTTATACAGCTCACTTCTCTTGCTGGACTTTGGAACAAGGACACACAACAGCTACATGAGTGTCCCTGTGACTAACACAGTGGCCAAATATAAAGAAGAAGGTTCTTTAAGTCTTTGGTGAGCTGAACTGAGCTGCCCCATATCTGAATTCAGATGGACATTCCCAGAAGACAGAGAGAGGAAATGGCAACTCAGGATGTCAATGACTGCTTAATTCCCACATAACTACTGTATAGAAATTTATTCAACATCTGGCTCAAGTTTAAGCACCCTAAAGAATGCAAATGAAGAGAAAGATAGACCTTTTAACTTTCAAGGGGCTTACATTCTCATAGAAAGGCAGAGGAAGTTTACATAGAAAATGCACAATCTTAAGATTCTGTTCAGGCATAAGTGTATGTATATACAGCTGGAAAGAAGTACACTGGAACATCAAGACTGGGGGGATCAGAGGTGATTTTAATCATGTTATGATTCATTTTTCTCTACGCTTTCTACATGGAATATATATTACCTCTGTAGCAGATGCAAATACATGCTCGCTTTAAAATTCATTTAGTCAACCAACCTTTTCTGAGATCTGGCATTGAGGAAGTCTATTCTCAGGAGCTCAGTCCAAGGAACAGAAAAAGCATGCTATGAGTAGCTATAAATCAAAGCAGGAAGCTTAGAGCAGAGGATATGACTTGTGGCTGAATCTAGAAAGTATTCAGAGAGGAGTCTTACAGGATGGACAAAATTTCAACTGGTGCCCAAGGAACAGGGGGAATTTCGGATGGAGGAGACAGAGACAAGGAGGAGGGAAGGCTGCACACGCGCGGGGAGGATGCCCGGAGAGTGTGCAGAATCTCATCGTGCAGAGCAGACACAGAGACACTGACACAGCTTCTGCGGAGAGGAGAGTGAAAAGGGGGTCACTATCAGATCCATTCTGTCCTCTGCAGCCAAAGATGGAGGAGCTCTATACAGTCAGGAAAAACAAGACCTGGAGCTGACTGCGGCTCAGATCATGAACTCCTTATTGCCAAATTCACTTAAATTGAAGAAAGTAGGGAAAACCACTAGACCATTCAGGTATGACCTAAATCAAATCCCTTATGATTATACAGTGGAAGTGAGAAATAGAGTTAAGGGGCTAGATCTGATAGACAGAGTGCCTAATGAACTATGAACGGAGGTTCGTGACATTGTACAGGAGACAGGGATCAAGACCATCCCCATGGAAAAGAAATGCGAAAAAGCAAAATGGCTGTCTGAGGAGACCTTACAAATAGCTGCGAAAAGAAGAGAAGCTAAAAGCCAAGGAGAAAAGGAAAGATGTAAGCATCTGAATAAAGAGTTCCAAAGAATAGCAAGGAGAGATAAGAAAGCCTTCCTCAGCAATCAATGCAAAGAAATAGAGGAAAACAACAGAATGGGAAATACTAGAGATCTCTTCAAGAAAATTAGAGATACCAAGGGAACATTTCATGCAAAGACAGGCTCGATAAAGGACAGAAATGGTCTGGACCTAACAGCAGCAGAAGATATTAAGAAGAGGTGGCAAGAATACACAGGAGAACTACACAAAAAAGAATTTCATGACCCAGATAATCCAATGGTGTGATCACTCACCTAGAGCCAGACATCCTGGAATGTGACGTCAAGTGGGCCTTAGGAAGCATCACTACGAACAAAGCTAGTGGAGGTGATGGAATTCCAGTTGAGCTATTTCAATTCCTGAAATTTGATGCTGTGAAAATGCTGCACTCAATATGCCAGCAAATTTGGAAAACTCAGCAGTAGCCACAGGACTGGAAAAGGTCAGCTTTCATTCCAATCCCCAAAAAAGGCAATGCCAAAGAATGCTCAAACTACCACACAATTGCACTCATCTCATACACTAGTAAAGTAATGCTCAAAATTCTCCAAGCCAGGCTTCAGGAACATGTGAACCGTGAACTTCCAGATGTTCAAACTGGTTTTAGAAAAGGCAGAGGAACCAGAGATCAAATTGCCAACATCTGCTGTATCATGGAAAAAGCAAGAGAGTTCCAGAAAAACATCTATTTCTGCTTTATTGACTATGTCAAAGCCTTTGACTGTGTGGATCACAATAAACTGTGGAAAATTCTGAAAGAGATGGGAATACCAGACCACCTGACTTGCCTCTTGAGAAATCTGTATGCAGGTCAGGAAGCAACAGTTAAAACTGGACATGGAACAACAGACTGGTTCCAAATCGGAAAAGGAGTACGTCAAGGCTGTATATCGTCACCCTGCTTATTTAACATATACACAGAGTACATCATGAGAAACGCTGGGCTGGAAGAAGCACAAGCTGGAATCAAGATTGCAGGGAGAAATATCAATAACCTCAGATATGCACATGACACCACCCTTATGGCAGAAAGTGAAGAGGAACTAAAGAACCTCTTGATGAAAATGAAAGAGGAGAGTGAAAAAGTTGGCTTAAAGCTCAACACTGAGAAAACGAAGATCATGGCATCTGGTCCCATCACTTCATGGGAAATAGATGGGGAAACAGTGGAAACAGAGTCAGGCTTTATATTTTTGGGCTCCAAAATCACTGCAGATGGTGACTGCAGCCATGAAATTAAAAGACACTTACTCCTTGGAAGGAAAGTTATGACCAACCTAGATAGCATATTGAAAAGCAGAGATATTACTTTGCCAACAAAGGTCCATCTAGTTAAGGCTATGGTTTTTGCAGTGGTCATGTATGGATGTGAGAGTTGGACTGTGAAGAAAGCTGAGCACCGAAGAATTGATGCTTTTGAACTGTGGTGTTGGAAAAGGCTCTTGAGAGTCCCTTGGACTGCAAGGAGATCCAACCAGTCCATCCTAAAGGAGATCAGTCCCGGGTGTTCATTGGAAAGACTGATTCTAAACCTGAAACTCCAGTACTTTGGCCACCTCATGCGAAGAGTTGACTCATTGGAAAAGACTCTGATGCTGGGAGGGATTGGGGGCAGGAGGAGAAGGGGACGACAGACGATGAGATGGCTGGATGGCATCACCGACTGGATGAACATGAGTCTGGGTGAACTCCGGGAGTTGGTGATGGACAGGGGAGGCCTGGCGTGCTGTGATTCATGGGGTCGCAAAGGGTCGGACAGGACTGAGCGACTGAACTGAACTGATGGTAAACCTCTGGGCATCTCCCAGCAGAATAAAAAGTGTTGGATCCCACTTGGAACACCTTCATGCAATCAGAATAAGTCCTAGTTTAGAGGCTAATGAAGCTCTTCAAATGCTATAAATTAAAAGGGATGGATGAATGGATGGAAGCACGGATGGGTAAATAGATGGATGTATGATGGATACATGAGTGGGTGGTTGGATGGATGGATATATTCCAATATTTTTTACTTTATCAATAATCACACAGCCTGGGTAGTGAAAGGAACACTGAATTTGGAGTTGAAACCCTAGGTTTGTGTGGTAATTGCACCAACTGGCCAGTTTATCTCAGGACAAATCAAAAAGCTTCTATGATTTTCTTTATTTGTAGTGTGTGTTTGTGGGAGGGGGGGTAGTCATGATCTGTCCTAGTTACATCATATCTAATGTAGAATTGAGAGAAAACAAGGTCATACCTAGCAATGTGCTTAGAAATCTGTGAAGTCCCGTGGCTAGGCTTGAAAGCAAATGCAATCACGATTCCCCTCACTCAACACTGTGCCTCACCATAATTATTTACTGACTGTCTAAGACGTGCCAGGCACAGTGCGAGGCTTTGTGGAGAGACTGATGAAACGATGCATGTGCTGCCTCCACAGACCCTCCCTTCTAGTCTGGATTTTCCTCGGTTCCCACTAAGCAGCAACAGCAGCACCACTTCCTCTTGCTTCCATTCATTCATTCATCCACGCATCCATTCACAGCAGAGGACTGTGTCTGTCTCCATAACTGCCATCCTCAGTGTTTAGCTTGCAGCAGGGGTTCCATAAATACTTGTTGCATAAATGCACCACTCGGTGCACATAAGTTTCCTGCCCTCAAGTCATCAAGGAGAGCAGGAAAAGGAAAATCAGCAGAAACTACCCCCTGACGCCAGATGCGAGTTCGCACAGGATGCCACGGGGACGTGCATGAGAGGCGGGTTAACGCTCCCCATTTATTTATGTGGCCAGCGGGCTGAGTGTCTAAGCTGGGCACTTCGTTGGTCGACGAGATCCTGATGTCAGGTGAGGTTAAACGCCTGCAGGATGGCATCGCTCCTGCGCTAGGTTTGAGAGGTCCCTCGGCAGGGATAGAAGGTAGAGAGACGGCAGGGGCTGCGACCCAGCCTGGCCCTGAAGCAGCAGTGCGGAAGAGAGTCCCCGGGGAACCCCGGTCCTCCTCCCTTCCAGCCCCCGTCTGTCTGCGCCCATCTCTGCCTCTGCCTCCAATCTGCCCACCCCACCTCCTCCGGGAACTGCGCCTTTTACTCAAAACTGTTTTCCCCAGCCACTCGGTGGAGGTAAATAACATAGTTATACCCGGTTAAATAAGGGAGGGGAACAAGAATTAAGAGATATTGGCAAGGGAGAAAAGCATATCGTTTCAGATTAGATTTGAAAATAGACAGAGGCTTGATGGAACTGATTCTCATTACCCCTGGTTATTCTCTCCTGAACCATTTTCCTCCCTCCTTGCTGCATCTTTTTGCCTGTTTCTTGTCATTTAGCTTTCGTTATGCACCCTTAGTTTCTTTGTGTTTGCTATTTCTTTTGTTTCTTAAGACAAAAAAAAAAAAATTCACAGTCAGTGTATGTTTCTCCCTGCTTTCCTCCCCCATTTCACAACATCACACATGGATCCTGAGGACAGGGACGTTCACCAATGCCTACGTGCCAGGCGCTAAGCGAGGGGCTTTGCTTCACTGCCTTGGCAGCCCCCATGGGAAACCCACACGGATACAGTAGGTAGTATACTGCCCCCCCTTTTTTTATCTGAGATATTTGAGACCCAAAAAGGTGATTGGACTTCCACAAGATCTTCCATTTAGGTAAGTGGTGGAGAGTGAATTCAAGCTCTGGTTTTCTGATTCCAAACCCAGTGTTCTCTGGAGTAGGGCTGAGAAAAGGAATGTGCACATTTAGTAGAAAGACTGAGAGATCAAGTCCACATGGGGGGCGGAGGGTTTAGGGAGAGACAGAAGTACCAGGGAAGGCATCCTCCTGGGTAAGATGCTCCATCTGCACATCCCATCATATATAATTATTTACAAGGGTTAAGTGGTGCACCCTCTGTTTTTAAGATGGAAAGTGAGGAACAGGGAGCATTTTCTGTCTTACAGTGAGTGAATGTAAGACCACCTCGCTCCTTCCAATAGTTTACTGGGTGACCTTCCACAAGTTAAGTTTATCTAGTATCTATGCTTCCCTGGCCTTATATGGAAAATGGGAATCATGGGGCGTCCCTGGTGGCCCAGTGGAAAAGACTCTGCACTTTCACCACAGCAGGGAACAGCTTTGATCCCTGGCGGGGAAACTCAGATCTGCAGGCAACATGATGGAGGCAAGAAAAAGAAAACAGGAATCAGAGAGGCAATCCTTTGTGATCACTGCGAGAATTAAGGGAGACAAAGTGCTGGGAAGAGCCAGCGCAGCATTCAGCCTAGGCACACTTCCCGTCACTGGCCTGCCTTCTCTTCCCTCTTCTCTCTTGCCACTGGCAAGACAAGGAGAATCGGGTTGCTTCGAGAGCAATGGAAGATGACACAGGATCAAATATAGAAAAAGAAGGCAGAGGTCACAGAGACAACACTTCTTGCTTCACTTGGAAAGTCTTCAAGACCCTTCTGTCCGGTTCCTACTGGCTATGAGTTGGAGTCATAGAAAAATCACAACAGGGAAAGAGTGCAAAGGGATGGTGATCAACGATCCAGTCATCCATTGTACTGACTGGGGTCACGAAGACCAGAGAATGTAGCAATTTGCCTGAAGACACACAGCTTCACAATCCTGTGCTATGCATGGATTATGGAGGGGGCTTGGGGGTTAGACAGAGACAAGGATTCACAGCAGGGCGGGGTGGTGGTGGGGAGACACAGATCTACAGAGGCAGACGTGGAACCTTCCTGACTCCTAAAAGGGATTTTGCACAAGGGGAGAGGGTATAGAAATCCCTCCTAACTCCAGAGCTCCCTTAGCCCCTCTGGAAGCTGTTACCAGGATGGTTCCTTATCGGTTGCTGGGTTTGACTTGTCAACCCCCAGCACCTTCACTTCAACCCCCACGCCACCGTGAGTGCCAGTGCTGGATTCCAACCAGACAGGTCACAAAATGTGATGAGAGGGAGAGCATCGCGCTGTGCAGTGCTGTGGGTTCGGGGGGAAAATGATACCTTAAAACCCGGCAACCGAACAGATGAATAGACCAGGCTTACCTGCCAGGGATGCCACCCGTGATTTGCAGCAAGATGGGAGAGGTTGGACAGCAAGGAATATCTTCATGTGATGGATTCATTCCAGGGCCAGACACTGAACTAAACCCATTGCCTCTGTGCTCCAAGCCACAGCCCAACCTCCCAGTCTTTGTCCATGATGCCTCCTGACTGAGCTGCCCTAGTACAAGGGTCCCTGACCTCTGAGATCTAATGCCTGATAATCTGACATAGAGCTGATGTAATAATAGTAGAAATAAAGAGCACAATAAATATAATATACTTGAATCATCCCGAAATGATCCCCCCGACCCCGGTGCATGGAAAATCTGTCGCCAAGAAAACGAGTGCCCAGTGCCAAAAAGGTTGGGGACCGCTGTGCTAATCCCTTCTTCCACACGCAGACATTATCCACCTTATAAAACCCAGCCAAACTGATCCCTCTAAGAGCCCTGCCCCAGATGCCCTCCCCTCCTCTGAGCTCTGAGCCCCTCCGCCAGGTTTCCACCCCTCCCATGACTCTCTAAGATCACCTGTGCATACTTCTTATTTCTTTTGCTAGGTCATGAGATTCTTCTGAACCAGGGACGACTATTATCTCCTCTGACTCCCTCTTGGTAGCCTAGCACGTTTTGCAATAACACCTGCTTCATAAATACGGGCTGACATAAGATTAAAACAGAGGCCCCAAGAGAGTGAGACTCCCTGGTCCAATTTACAGAAGGGGGTGCTGAGATACAGCGGGTGCCCAAGGTGCTTGGAGAGATGGGGACCCAGAAGCAGAAGGAACCAGGGAATAGTCTCCTATCCTAAAAGCAAGGGGTTCACTTGCACCCCCAACTCTCACCCCACCGCACTTCACAGCATCTACCAGAACAGCACCAACCTGGATCCTATGGCATCTGGTGGTCAGACCATGACCACGAACATCTTGTGTTCCGCCCGTGCCTTCAGTTGCATCACCGCCTCCCTGTCCCCCTGCCTTTGAAGTATAACTCCGTGCTCTTGTTCACACCATTTCTCTCCCTCAGCTGTTTTTCTCACTGCTCTATGTGAGCCTAATCTTTAGAACTCAGCTGCAACTAAACCAATCTGTTAATGGTCCTCCTTCTAACCTCTTCACCAGTATAACGTGACAGTGCTGATCTTCCCTCCAACCATCAAGAGATGAGTCTATTTCTCCTCCCCTTGAATCAGAGATGGCTGCATGATTTTCTCTGGCCAAACGGGCGATGCCAAAGATGACACAGGCAGGGACTTGAAAAGTGTCTGTGAATCAGGGTCTTGCTTTCTTTTGCTGCTCCTGAAAACCCTGAAACTGCCATGGGAAGAAGCCCAGGCTAGCCTGCTGCTAACGACCAGACCTGCGAGAGAATCCACCCGGGTTCACCCAGCTGCCAGCAAACCTGCCAGCTGACCACGTGAACGTGAGACAACCTGCAGGAGGCCCGCCAAGAGCAGCAGCAGGACGGCCTGCCTAAGCTCAGCCTAAACCACCAGTTCACGTAATTACGAACTGAAAACTGCTTTATGGGTTAAGTTTGGGTGTGTTTGTTACGTAGCAGTAGCTGACTAGAAGAACAATTCAGACATCTCCTCCTTCGTGAAGCCGCCCACCCTCCCTCTGGAGCTGAGTTGGGGGCCCCTGCTGTGCTTATCACATTGCATTGTAATCATCAACTGAGTTATTTCACACATTACTTACCCTATGCGACCCAAGTCTCTGGGCTTCTTTACAAAAGCCTAGCCTCCCTTTGCTGCCTGCTATCTCAAGCCCTTGCTCAGAATAGGTGCTCAAAACACGTGCAAGACAGAACAAATGGATACTGAACACTTCTCAGAGCTTGGGATCCTACCATATCCCCCCAGCCCCTCCTCCTCCTAATCAAAATCTCCGTGGCCCTGATTTGAGAGAGCGAGTGGGTATTGATTGGCTCTGACTACATAGCTTCGGGAGCATACTCTGCCTCTATATTCCTTAAAGAAGCCCCGTGCCTGTTCGGTGTGTTCCCAGCAGCCTTGATTGCAATTCAGCCTTTACCCCATTACTCTTATTTATAACACGGCAGAGCACAGAGCCCCAGGCCGTCAGCAGAATGATTACAGGACCCTTTTGACTTGCAATTCCACACCATTCAGAACAATTTAAACCCGCCACAGATGGTGCCCGGTGGCAGGAAGAGGACCATGAGAGGAGGCCAGGCTGGGGCTAAGGAGGAGAAAAGGACCCTCTTGATTTTCTGACTGCATCAGAGAAGGAGAAAAAGGCTCAGGATGTCCTATGTCCTTTTGGACCAGGGTAGGGAGCTTCCAAATGATGATAAATCATGGACTTCTCCCACAGGGTCAGGCCCAGGGGTCCCTGTGACCACTGCTGGACTCCTTTTTATTTGATTTAAATTCCAGCCTTCTCAGTAAGAGGACGGAATGCAGCCCCCAAATCACCAGACCACCAGTCAGGAAAGAAGAATTCCACTCCGGTCTTGGCTCTGTGACCCTAGGTGAGACCTCAGCCTCCTCATCTGTCAAATGGGAGGACTGATCCTTCCACCCTAACTCCTTCACTAGAAGATTGGAAGAAGGGAGAAACTCATGGAGAGATATTTTGAATAAAATGTTGTCTGTGCCAAGTTCATACTGTGATTAATATTATTGAACCTGATGGAAGAGGCCCGCAAAACTGAAATGAAGAGGCTCTAGGAGAAAGACTGCAATTCCTTCCTACGTGGTAACACGCCAGCTCCCTGATACAGCACAGGATGATGGCTAGGTCTTTGAAACCAACCATCTGGGTTCCCACCTCTGCCACTCTATGAGGTGAGCAACCTTGCAGAAGTCACCTAACTTCTCATTTTCCCCATATAGACTGGAGGGAAAGCATCATAATAATCACTAGAGTGTGGCTGGCAGGAAGGCACAGACTACACTCCTGCATCCCTGTATCCCAGTGCCTAGAACAGTGCCTGCTGTAACGTAGCCACTCTAACAAAATAACGGAATGATGGACATTTATTAAGCGCTTATGATGTGCAAAGCTCTGTTTCCAGCTGTTTGCACATTTTATCACATTACATCCTCCCAACATCTCTATGGCTTGCAAATAACAATCAATCCACATATGGAGTGTTGAGATAACGCATCTGCACAAGGCCTGACACCAGGCTTACTCGGTGAGGACTGTAACTAAACGTGCCGCTCCTGCCACACTGCCTCTTCTGCGCTACACAAATATGCTGCCCTTCTGCCAATTCACGTGGAGGTTTGGGATTACTTGCCCTGAAGCTCTGGGGGCCTGTCTTTGACTGTAAATTTCTGGAGAATAAGAATCACAGTCTGTCCAATCACCCCTTCTGGGTACTGTGGTTTCAACCTAGAATAGCATCTGGAGGTGGGACTAGGAACCAAAATCTCTGAAGTATCACACCTCCCCACCCCCTTACCCTACTGCTGGCTCCACTTCTGGAACCACAGAAACTCAACTCAGACTGAGCCAACTCAGCCTTCGCCATGACAGGCCCTATGCTGGTGCTTTCAGACACCACTTTCCTGAGTCTCTACTTCTCCTGTAGAGTCAAGAAAACAAACTCAGAGAGGACAGGGAGTTGTCCCAAGCTTTTGAACTGTGGTGCTGGAGAAGACTCTTGAGAGTCCCTTGGACAAAAAGGAGATCAAACTAGTCAATTATAAAGGAAATCAACCCTGAATATTCATCAAAAGGACTGATGTTAAAGCTGAAACTCCAATACTTTGGCCACCTGATGCGAAGAGCCAACTCACTGGAAAAGACCCTGATGCTGGGAAAGATTGAGGGCAGGAGGAGAAGGGGGCGACAGAGGATGAGATGGTTAGGTGGCATCACTGACTCAATGGATATGAGTTTGAACAAACACCAGGAGATGTGAAAGACAGGAAAACCCAGCGTGCTACAGTTCATGGGGTCTCAAAGAGTTAGACATGACTTAGTGGTCAAAAATAAAAATAGTAAATCAAGAATTGGGTCAGCAAGAATCCAGCCTCTGGACATCAAGGACAAACTCTTGCGCTCCACATGCCAGATTCTGAGCAGCTTCCTGGCTTCACCAATGACCTGCTTCCCTTTCTGAACCTCACTTTTCTCACCTGTAAAATGGGAGCAGCCACACCATCCTAGGAGGCTGTTCAGAGGATTTACTAGAGAATGCTGTTAGTGGAAGTGGTGCCTGGACCATACTCTCTATCTTATTGTGAACTGTCTTGCTATCAAAGAACATAGAGAACCACGTCTCCCCACTCCACGGTTTGTACGGGGTCTTCTCATCCACAAGGGCCAGTTCTATCACACAATAATTATAAATGGAAACTGGGAGAAGTGTTGTCCACCCCCCTGGTGCCCCATGCACTCATCCTATGCACCTCTGTGACTTTTTATCTTTTCTGAATTTTTCTCTTTAATGACCACTTGGTGGTTTAACTCCAACCACCAACATCACCACCCAGGATCCTATCCACAGAGTGATACATTAGGAACACACTAGAAAGAGTCATGTTACCAGAATGTCCTTGTGATGAGCAGGTGTACCCATCATGAGGCCAACCAGGGAGTATGCTGGCATGAGAAGTGGGGACAAGGTTCGAGAACTATCTTCAGAGAATATACGTGGAAATCAGCCCAAGGGAGTCTTCGGAATGCAGGAAGTCAAGTTTGCACAACGTCAAAGGAGCTGAAGAGATGCCCAGCCAAGTGACATGCCATCTCAGAGGCACGGATACCTTCTCATGAACGTCTGCCCTGCTGTACTTCCTGGAAGGCACCCACATCTCCCTTCACACACAAATGCATGTGTTCTCACGCAGTCATTTTCCCATGCATGTGCATGAATACACAGACTGAAGCATTCATGTATGAACACAGACCCTAACACAGAATATACCGGGCTGCGTGTAGAATTAGAATCGTATGTACACCCTGCAGAACTGCTCCCTTCCTTACACTAGCATCATGAGTAGCCATGCACACACGCACATCCATGCATCCTGTGACACACATAAAGGGGCCTCTCCATGAACACACACACACGAGAACCCTCTGACAACATGGCAAACACAGGCATATGCAAGGCCTCACACATGCACACTCCGTGTGTTCACCCCATTTGCACACTGCCGTGTGTGCTCCTTCCTACACACCCAAACTCACACATGTACGTGCACTGGTATCTTACTCAGGTGCAGATGGCCACGTTCGTGGGCAGAAGTTCACATCTGTGCTTGAGCGTGGTGCACATACCCAGGATAGAGGTACTTCCAGCCTGAGGACACACCCCAGCCCTCATTCGTGTCTTCATATAAGTGACACCTGGGAAAGGCCCTCTCAGCCCCAAGAATATCCCTGGATCTGTCCTCCAAGAGGCCTGGTTTTGCACTCAAGGAGAAAGACCAAATCATCGCCTGTCCCACGGTCTCTGAAAGCTATCTCCTCTTTTCTAGTATGACTGACAGGCCCTCATGGAGCAAAGGAGAGCTGAACAGACTCTGTTCCTCAGCTGTCCATCCACTTAATGCTTTCTGATTTTGTTCCAAGGGAAAAAAAAAAATCCTATTTCAGCCCACAGTCTGATGCCCTTGAAAGAGAAAGACTCACATGAGGCAGACAGAGGCCACTGATGCCGGATCCCGGGTGGCCCTGATGACATTCCCATGGGGCTCTGACTCTGTGGACTCTGCAGGCAGCTTGGCTGGCAAGCCAAAGCTGGTGCCCTGCACGCAGGGCCTGGAGAGTCCAGAGTGGAAATAATGTGCTCTGATCCCCCTCACGCTATTCTGATAGCTGCACGATGCTCGGCACCATCACACACTGAACTCATCTGAGCCTCAGAATATTCTCCATGGAGCTATCTGCAAGTCCACTCTACAGAGGGGAGACTGGGCTTCCCAAAGGCAAAGCACTTGCCAAGGTGCCACAGCAGCCAGTCGGGAGCAGGCGTGCGGATGTGAATGTGGGTCTTCCTGCCCCAGAGCAGTTTCTAGACTCAGAGGAGCTGGAAGCAAGTGGGCCAGCTCTAGGTTATTGCCTGGAACCTTGCTGACTTCGGGTGCCCTTTCAGGAGACTCTTTCCAGAGAAAAGCACTCAGGGAATCAGACAAAAAGGCAAGTAAGGATAACACATTTGAGGGGAAGGAGGAAAGGAGTAAGGAAGGAGAATAGGATAGTTTGGGAAGAGAAGGAGGAAGTGAAGATGGGGATATGAAGGGAAACAGCTGAAGAGGCGGTACAGTCCATGTTCCTTCTCGTAGTGTCTGCTGAGCACCTTCTCACTCTTGAGTCCTGTGAGAGCTGCCGGTGGGATTCTCCAAGGAACTCCCAGAGGAGCATGGGGGCAAGGTCTCTTTCATGTTAAAGTGAGTTCAGCTGTTTCAAAAATATTTGCACAATTACTTTCCAAATCAGCAAGGAAGGAGAAATGCAAAATGACCTTAACACACCTCCCCTGTTCCTGGCCATAAATCTGCTCACAACAACAAGCATTAACTGCCCATCAACCCTTTCACACATAAGCTCACAATCCATTATACATACATTCATAGATATATGTGTATGTCTATACATATGGATGCATACATATTATACACACACACACACACACACACATGCATCTGGCTCAGACAAATGACACTAAGCAGAGATCACATGGGATTTCAACAGCAGAGGCAGCATTCAGACCACACGGCCAAGTCCCTGGTCCTTGCTCTAAAATGTTCATTCCTCTTACTGCCCCGCTTACTGTAGCTGCATCTACGACCTGAGATGGCTGGCTGGTCTTGACAGTACCGGCTGCTTAGCAGAGGAGAACACAGCTGGACAGCCCCTGGGAGATAATCCAGAGATCGCAACACTTCACTGAAGTCGGAAGAGGTGAGGCGTCTTGGCTGAGGTCACTGTACAATAAACGTCTGGACCAGGATGAGGGCCTGACCTTCTGACCCCCAGATCGATGCTCTTTTCTGAATGTGCCCTGTGACAGGCAATGCATTTTCAAGATGAGAAAACCTCACCTTGAGGTCACTGACCCAAAAGGAGGAACAGATATGAGAGAGCTCTCCTCTCCTAGACAAGGGTGAAAGGGCTGGAGAGGAAGTCATCCTTCTATCCCTTGAGCAACAGGTTTAAAAAGAACAAAACAGAAACAGATGAGCCAACTGAGGCCTGAGGAGAGGAAAGGATATGCCTGAGATAAAAATGGAGATAAAATGGCATCCAGTCCCATTGCTTCATGGCAAATAGATGGGGAAAAAATGGAAACAGTAACAGAATTTATTTTCTTGGGCTCCAAAATCACTGCAGACAGTGATTGCAGCCATGAAATTAAACGATGCTTGCTCCTTGGAAGAAAAGCTATGACAATCCTAGACAGCATATTAAAAAGCAGAGATGTCACTTTGCTGACAAAGGTCCGTCCAGTCAAAGCTATGGTTTTTCCAGTAATCGTGTATGGATGTGAGAGCTGGACCATAAACAAGGCTGAGTGCCAAAGAATTGATGCTTTTGAACTGTGGTGTTGGAAAAGACTCTTGAGAGTCCCTTGGACAGCAAGGAGATCAGAACAGCCAATCCTAAAGGAAATCAACCCTGAGTATTCATTGGAAGGACTGATGCTGTCGCTGAAGCTCCTATGCTTTGGCCACCTGATGTGAACAGCCAACTCACGGGAAAGATCCTGATGCTGGGAAAGATTGAGGGCAGAAGGTGACAGAGGATGAGATGGTGGGATGACATCACTGAACACGGCTCAGTGAACATGAGTCTGAGCAAACTCCGGGAGACAGTGAAGGACAGGGAAGCCTGGAGTGCTGCAGTCCATGGGGTCGCAGAGTCGGACATGACTGAGCAACTGGACAACAAAAATGGAGCAGGTTTCTCCAGCAAAATCTGGGCTCCTTTCCCAAAGGATCTGCTCTGACCAGCACTGGAAGCCACTGAGTGTTGAGGCTGAAGAGCAAAGAGGTGGAGACAGGCACACCAGTAGCTTGGCTCCAGAGGTGTCACTCCCCACTCCAAGATCTGTGACCAGAGCCAGCTCAGGGTGTATGGCTTGAGGCCACACTGGGCTTAGTTAAGCTTAGTTAAGGCTCTGCTGTCACCATGCTGAAAGTGTTAATAATTTGTGAACAAGGTGCCTCACATTCTCACTTCAGAGAGGTCATAGCTTCGACATGTCCCCTTTAGCGGCCTTAGCGTCCTCAACGCTGATTGGTGATGGACAGGGAGGCCTGGCATGCTGCGATTCATGGGGTCGCAAAGAGTCGGACACGACTGAGCGACTGAACTGAACTGAACTGAACTGAACTGAACTGGACTCAGCATGGTCTGTGCCTTGCCTGCATCGTCCTTGGCACACGTCTTCCCAGTACAGGCTGATAGATCTTTCTCCTGAATGTACCCGCACTCCGCCCGGGTCCTTCCTAACCCTCGTGCAGAGGCCAGAAGTTTTACTGTCCTCCACCTGCTTCACATAGCCCTTAGCCAATGGCAGATGGGAGGTGGGGAATCCATGCCCCAGCTTGGGATGATCTTTGGTGTATTCTAGACTACTGGGCTTCGCTTGTAGCTCAGTTGGTAAAGAATCTGCCTGCAATCCAGGAGACCTGGGTTCAATTCCTAGGTCGGGAAGATCCCCTGGAGAAGGAAACGGTGGCCCACCCCAGTGTTCTTGCCTGGAGAATCCCGTGGACAGGAACCTGGCAGGCTACAGTCCACGGGGTCGTAAGAGTTGACCACGACTGAGCGACTGAAGCACCACCACCACCACCGGACTCTCCCCTAGAGTTCCGCAGTGGGCCTGAGTCCCTGATGCCCACAGGAGCCCCTGCTCAGCTATACACCTTTCACCGGGTCCTTGCCTGGATCTGCTTCATTTGCCCTCTTGGGGCTTATTGGGACCACTTCCCAAACACATTACTTGCCCTCATCCCCTTGTCCCAGGGTCTGCTTCTAGAGGAGCCTAGTTTAAGACAGAGCTGCCGTGAGCCTCATAAAGATACTGCACGTAAAGTACTTAACGAAGCATCAGGCATAGATTCAAACCCTCAATAAATGGTAGGCTTACCACTACCTCCCTGCCAAAGCTACTTTATGAGAAGATATGAGGGAGATGACAGAACATTATAACTGATCTCTAAATGTATCCTGCTAATGAAATCACCTCTGCAGACCCTGCTTGTGACCAGTCAGGAATGATGCTCACGATCCCACTTCCCACCAGAGGCAGACGCCAGTCATTCTGGCTCCTAGGACCCAATGCCAAGGGAAAGCTCAAGGAATCAGCAGGCTCCCTTCCTGGCCTCCGCAGCAGAAGGGAAGCACAAACCCACCCAGAACCTCAGAGCTTAGAAACTGAGCCTCTTGTCTACTCTTTAACAGATGCAGAAATTGAAGGACAGAAATATGCCCAAATATGCCAAATGAACGTGTGAAGGGCACGTTCAGAAGAACTCAGGTGGTCTGTCACCTATTCTAATAAACCTAATTATACATGATTTATACTTTCCTTTTAATTGCCCTATGCGCACACACATACATATAGAAAGTAAGCTCCACAGCTGCAAGGATTTTTGCCCGTTTTGTTCACTGCAGTGTCCCCCAGGAACCTAATGGAGTGCCTAGCATGTATTAAGTGCTCATTAATACGTATTAATTGAGCAAATGCCCTTCCCATGAAACCCACCGTATATCCCTGCTGAAGTTCTTTCTGGCTTTCCTCAGGAGAAAAATTCCAAAGGGCTTCAGAGGTGGCCCCCATTATGATCAGAATAACATGGTTAAAATGGGGACCTGGAACCAGACCACCAAGGGGGCCCCTGACTCCACTAGTTAGCGTCTAGAGGACTTTGGGCAAGTTATTGACCCTCAGTCTCCCCATCTTTAAATAGGACAGCTGACTGCATTTATCAAAGGAAGTCTCGAAGGTAAAGCACCAAGCCCAGGGTCGACACACAATGCAGACTAGCTATCTAGACTAGACTAGGGTAGAGAGAACAGTCCCCTCGCCTCCAAGGCTTCCCTCTTGCTGCTAATATAGTAAGGGACATCTTTCAAAATGTGAGGGGATGCACTGATGCTGGTGCAGAGGATGGGTGCACACCTTCCCATTTGTATCAGATTAATGAACAGAAAATAACGACCTGAGAAATTTATATCCTCCTCCAGTGGCTTCTGGCCCTCCCACTGACCCCCAGGAGAAAATATCAGTGAGGGGCTGCAGTGTCTCTAACAAGCCAGAGAAAGCAGCCCACGGGCTCAAATCCCCTTGGCTGCCAGCCCCAAGGGCCAGAACGTAACCTCATTGCTTTGCTTTCATTGTACTTATTTTTATAGCGGCCTTCTAATTTTAGAATGTGATGCTAGTTTTCCATTTGTCATCATGATAGTTAAGTTTCCATTTATAATACACATATCACTTTAGGAGAAATAAAGAAGAGAATGCAGATGTGGCCACAGTGATGATGATATTCCGGAAATGATGAAGATTTGGGAGTTTTGGTCTAGACTTGGCTCATAAGTCTCCCTAGAACAGGGGCATGGGGTTCAGGGTTTCGTACCTAACCTTGTCATTCACTTATGTGTTATGACTTTGAATGGACCTGTTCGCTGCCAGAGCCTCCATCCTCCAATCTCTAAAATGAAGAGATCAGATGTCTGAGAGCTCTGAACCTTTTTGAAATGTCTTGAATCCTTTCAGGATTCCAATAAAAACTGGAACAAATCCGTGCAAAATGCATCAAGGCCTTATGGCCACCCCACCTGTTTTCATGGTGTCTCACTCCCAACGAAAGTTTGCAGACTCCAGAGACTGCTGGCCTCCCTTTGTTTAGTAATGTGGTTTCACCTTTTATGTCACTTCCCCTCTCCCTGCCCAACTCCAGACAAAGGAAATAAAGCCACCAATAAGCTCCCTTAATTAGAAGGTTCCCTGGTGGCTCAGACTGCCTGCAATGCAGGAGACCTGGGTAAATCCCTGGGTCGGTCGGGAAGATCCCCTGGAGAAGGGAAGGACTACCCACTTCAGTGTCCTTGCCTGGAGAATTCCATGAAAAGAGGAGCCTGGCAGATTATAACACAGGGAACTCTGCTCAGCGTTATGTGGCAGCCTGGATGGGAGGGGAGTCTAGGGGAGAACGGATACATGTATATGTACGGCTGAGTCCCTTTGCTGTCCCTTCACCTGAAACTATGGCAACATTGTTCATCAGCTATGCACACGCGTGCTCAGTCGTGTCTCACTCTTTGCGACACCATGGACTGTAACCCACCAAGCTTCTCTGTCCATTGGATTTCCCAAGAATACTAGAGTGGGTTGCCACTTACTTCTCCAGAGGATCTTCCCAACCCAGGGCTCGAACCTGGGTCTGCTGCGTCTCCTGCATTGGTAGGGGGATTTGTTTTTTTTTACGACTGTGTCACCTGGGAAGCAGGTTAAGCAGCTATATTCTAATACAAAATAAAAAGTTAAAAAAAAAAGACCCCCCCATTTAGAAACCTGACTCACTGCAGAGCTAACACACAGCCCTGGGTGCCAGTGTATCTCCTTTGCCCCTCTCTGTCTGCACTGAAGTCCCTTGGGTGGGGTTGGATGGAACGGGCCTTGGGAAGGACACATGTGTCGTTACGGCAGACCTTCAGGATGCTGGATCCCGGTGGCTCAGTTGGTAAAGAATCTGCCTGCAATGCACGAGAACAGGGTTTGATGCTTGGGTCGGGAAGATCCCCTCGAGGAGGGCATGGCAACCGCCTCCAGTATTCTTGCGTGAGAAATCCATGGGCAGAGGAGCCTGGCGGGCTACAGCCCAAGGCGTCACAAGAGTTGGACACGATTAAACCACCACAGGACACTGGAACCCTGGGCTTTGGTGCCGACCTGACTCCTCTCTTTGGATTATTTCATATCTCCTGAGCTCTAGCCCCAAGGAACCTGTGAGCACAGGACATCCAACAGACAGAGCTATCAGACCTCCCCCTGCTGCAGTGAGGCCTCAGGGTGGTGGGACTAGCATTCAGCTCATCAGTGCATCAGAGTGAGAAATGTGGCTCCGGGATCGTGCAAACGACAGAATGGTAATACACAGCGGGTGACGATTAACTTCACCTTAAGGGGCAAGCACGGTGAGTCTCCTGGACAGACGGTGCCCCAGTACAGCCATGAAGAGTGGACAGATGTTTGCCAGGTGAAGATAACAGGAAAAGCTCTTTGGACACAAAAGCACAAAACCCATGCTGAAGAAAAACAAGTCCTCTCGTGCCCCTGGCTCATGACACTGGGGACACGGACTTCCGGGTGACCTTGCAAAGTCACGGAGACGTGAACCTCCGGTATCGCCCAGTCCCAACAGGTGTCAGACGCTGGGGATGATCTCAGTGTGAACCACGTGGCCATCTGTGATCAGAAAGCTCAGGATAGAGTCATCACCTGCACTGAGGACCAGGGCCTGCCTGTCTCCTGGCAAATCGGAAAAGGGTATCTAGGTCTTGAAAGCCAGACCAGACAAGACCCGTCTTCTCAAGGTTTTAAACGTTCTCTGGAACTTTCTTTTTTCCCTTGTGCCTTGACACTGATGTCTCTGCTTCTTAAATGCTCCTTTCACCCCTCTCTTCCTGCAAATCCCTTCCTTATCGGGAACAACAACAATAAAAAAAGTATGTATCACTTCCCTAACTAACAGGCAAAGGCTTTTAACAGGTTTCTAATGCACTGCTAGACAACGCCTTAAGGCTTGAATCCCCAAGGACACCTCTCTGAAAAGGATACAGAAGCTGTAGCTACTGGGGCTTTAGATTTTATTGTTTTCATAAAACACTACTAAGAATGTATCTGTCTCAATCACAGGCAGACACACACAGAGTGAGAGTCTGCCTACCTCCACCCTGAATGTTTAAGTGAAGTGACATACAGATGGAAGCCTAATTTATTCTGAACAAACAGCATCCCAGGAAAACCAGAGTCTTCCTTAGAGATGAAGAAACGGGGTTCAAAGAATGGGTATTGGTGGTCAAATCTGAAGTTCACTTCCATCTCGCAAAACCTCATTTAAACCTCTTCAGTTCAGTTCAGTCACTCAGTCGTGTCCAACTCTTTGCGACCCCATGAATCGCAGCACGCCAGGCCTCCTTGTCCATCACCAACTCCCGGAGTTCACTCAGATTCACATCCATCGAGTCAGTGATGCCATCCAGCCAATCTCATCCTTTGTCATCCCCTTCTCCTCCTGCCCCCAATACCTCCCAGCATCAAAGTCTTTTCCAATAAGTCAACTCTTCGCATGAGGTGGCCAAAGTACTGGAGTTTCAGCTTTAGCATCATTCCTTCCAAAGAAATCCCAGGGCTGATCTAAACCTCTTACCAAGATCTAAATATCGCTCCCCACTTTATCAACTCCAACACAAGGCCCTGTGGCCCTACAGCTGCCCTGTTATTTCCCCAGGGTTTCCTGAGTCATGCCGTACTCAGCTCTGACCTAAGTAGGATTATTTAAGGACAAATTCTTTCAGATCTTTTCTGGTCTCCAAAGCTTTACCCTAACCTTTGATATTTTTATAGGTGATGGCTCAGATTCTTGCTGATTCATATTCCACCAGATTGTCCCCTAAGACCACCTGAGTCAGTTAAGAAAGCTGTTGGGAATTGGTTCCAACAGAAGGACCCAAGAATGATCTGAATTTCAGTACAGTAGGTGCACGAGAGAATTTCTCAGCTGGGTACCTTTGGAATGGCTCCTTTGAAACACACCTACGGCATGAGTAACAAATACTTACTCCCACACACCCTGATGATTTCCATCAAAATACTTTGAATTTAGAACCTCAAGCCTTGTTAGAATCATATATGCTGACACCTTCCTAAATGACCTAGGTGCTTCACAAAGTTTTATGAACATGAAAATATTATACAAAGTAGGTTTCTCCCCTTTTCTGTATTTTAAAGAATAAGCACAGAAATGCTTCAGGAAATCCTTATGGAATCATGAGTAGTGAAATGGTAGAGCCTGTCTTCCAGTTTCAAGAATAGCAACCCAGGAGCATTGTCTATGTACTCGACCAAGGTGCTAAGACAGTGAAGCTCAATTTTTTCACCAGCTTCCCCTTGAAGCCAACCGTGGCCCACGGATGGGAGGCTGACAAGCATGTGGCTCTGGAGCCAGCCTGGATTACAATCCCAACTGGACTTCTTACCAGACATGTGACTAAATCCCTCTAACTCTCTATAAAACTCAGATTCCTCATCTACAAAAAATAATAGGATATCACTTTCCTCCCCAGGGCTGCTGTGATCTGTGCAACATCTGGCAAACAGAAGTTCTTAGCAAATATTATTTTTCTGTTCACAACTTTGTACGTATTTCTTTGAACTCTTGAGCAGAACTTCTCACTGTGCTTCCAGTTCCCTAAATTCAGTCGAGTGGGCCAGCTCTCCCTAATTCTGACCTCTTAAGACACGTTTTTGCTAGAGGACTTCTTAATTTGAATCTCCCACTCAGGGGAAAGATGACACTAACAGGTAATATCAATTGAGGGCTTGCTATGTGCTCAGAACTTCTAAGTGATCTAAATGAGTTATTTATTTCATATCACCTTCACAACAGTATTAGCAGGAAGAGACTCGTACCCATCCCATCATGCTGTCGTTCAGTCGCTAAGTTGTGTCCGACTCTGCAACTCCATGGACGGCAGCCCGCCAGGCTCCTCTGTTCTCCACTATCTCCCAAAGTTTGCCAAATTCATGTCCATTGGGTCAGCGACGCTATCTAACCATCTCATCCTCTGCCGCCCCATCATACAAATGATAAAGAGCAAAGAGACATTAATGAAGTGCTAAAAGATCTGATCACTAACTGCAAGTCACACACTGTCTGGAAACCCAGCCCATGCAATTAACCACTCCTCTGAAATGGCTCCCCGGACTGTGGGCTTTGCAATCAGGCCGCGTTGTGAAGTGTGTAGGCTCCGACAGAGACTACCCAAGTACAATTAAGTTCCTGCACACGAACCTTCAAGTTGTGAACTTCTGAGGACATGAACGTGCGTTTGTTAAGTTAGCTCTCATGTCTGGAGCATGTCACGCGTGTGCAGCCTCTCCAAGTGGATGCCCTTTTCTGGACTTTACTGTGCGGTGCTGTACGGAGCAGGGTTTCCCAGGTGATCCGGGGTAAGGAATCCAGCGGCCAGTGTAGGAGGCCCAGGAGACTTGGGTTTGATCCCTGGGTCAGGAAGATTCCCTGGAGTACTGGAAGAGGCACTCCACTCCAATATTCTTGCCTGGAAAATTCCCTGGACAGAGGAGCCTGGGGGGCTACAGTCCATGGAGTCGCAAAGAGTCAGACACAACTAAGCGTGCACACATATATGGGCTGGATAGAGTACAGAATCTTTATTTTAAGCCCAGGATGTCTGGGACCAAGCATAGAAGCAGTAGTGATATACCTGGTACTATGGTACGTTTCAGGGTACTGTACTGTAAGATTAAAAATGTTTTGCTTCTGTGTTTTTTAGGCATTATTTGTGCGAAAACTATTATGAACCTATTACAGTACAGTACTATATAATCAACTGTGTTAGCTGGGGACCTAGGCTAACTTTGTGGGACTCACAAACACACCCTTGCAATGGAACTGACTCATATGCAGGAGATTTACTGTACCTCCAGGCAAGCCACTTCCCTCACTCTGCGCTTGGAGAGCTCAGCCATCAACTAGGGGTAATTAAACAGTAGACATAACTTGCTGAACAGTATTGATAATCCAATGAAAGGGAAGGGTGGCGAGGGCAGGGGAAGGAAGGAAGGACAGGAGGTATGGCAGGCTTTCTCTCTATGGCAGGGTCTTTACCCTCTCTCTCTCTCACAAGAGCCTCCTGAGGAGCTGGAGGGAGGAGAGGCCCTGGAGGGATGATGCTGTCGGTCCAGTACACTCTGTTCAGGAAGCACCCCGGAGCCCCGCCTGGAGGGACACAGAACAATGCTCTCCTAGTCGCCCGCCTCCAGGGCCCCAGCCCCCAAGAACGGCAGGGTGCGGACTCCCTAAAACCCGCACGCTGCTGGGCCTCCACTTCCAGGTTTCCTGGCGGGCACTGCGGGTAGGAGAACCAACCACAGACCGGCGTGGGGCTCGTGGCTCTGTGACAGACAGCTGGCGGGGTCCGAGGGTAACGTGGACTCCGGCCTGGAGATCCTTTTGCCTCTGAGGCCACGAGAGGTCAGAAGCGGCCCAGAGTCCGTGAAAGGCGGAGGGGAGCAGAGTGGAGCTCAGGAGGGTCCCGGGGCTCTGCGGGTCGCCCTTGGCTCCAGGACGACGACCGCGGAGCCCCGGCTCTGTTCGCCGCTCCCTCGGTTGCTTCTTCCTCCTTTGTCGCCCTGTGCCTTCCCGTTTCCCCTTCCCCTCTATGGACCATCCACTGTCACCAGGCTGCCTCCTCTGTTTCACCCCACTTCTGCTCTCTCCCTGCTTCTCCCTCTTTTACACACGTGCACACACTCACAGGCACACACACATACACATAATTCCATCTCCCTCAGATTGCTGAAGTGAAACCATTCTGGAGCCTTTTATGTTGTTGAAATAGCCTTAGACCCCTAAATGGGATTTCCAAGCCTCAGGGAGCATCCTCCGTATACATCTCCGTATACAGTTCTGCCTCCATGTACACCATACACCGCCCCCACCCACCATAAGCCCGTGGCCCATCGAATGCCAGCTCTGAAGAGGCTCTCAGGGCCGGCTCTACTCGGCTGTCACTCACTGCTGCATCAGGAGAGGCTAAGACACGCCTGGCAAACAGCAGCTGCTCAGTACAGACGCGCTGAATGAACGCATTCAGGAATGTAAGTTTGTGACCCCATTTTACAGGTGGGGAAACCAAAGCTCTGAGACAGCTAAGTCTCCTGCCCAGGATCACACTGTGAGTTAGCAGCAGAACCAGGATTTTGCCTGCCATCTCATTTCTTACTCCCCAGCTCTCATGCTATTGTCAAACCCAGGCCTTTTTTACAAGACGCTTCAGTGCCCTGTGCTCCTGTGATCCTCCGGGGAGGGGCAGCACTTCCATCCGCTGCCCATCATCAACCCCGTCACAGAGACCACCCACCTCCCCCACTAGCCTTGGGGGAACCACAGGGAGGACTCCCCCGAGAGAGCTGGCCCTGAGACAGGAGCAGCCCTCCTGGCCACGGCACTGGCAGTGTCCCTGACACTCGGTGAAATCAGGCCAAGTGCCAGCCCTTAGCTGTCCACTCCAGAGAGGGGCCGTGACCCAGGGCGGAGCGCCACCAGGACTGGGTGTGTGGAGATGGTTGCACCCCTGGTCAGAGGAGCTGGGACCTCAGCAAGGTCCCAGATGCAAGGTGACCCAGAATCGCTCTGCTTTCTTTCGGATTCCTGTCGGAGCCGCAGTGGAGTGCAGGCAGAATGGAGCTGCCGGGCCAAGTTACAGGATGCTCACTAGCAAGGCTGCGTGGCCCAGGGTAAGGGCGCTATCTCTAGGGCCAGCCTGACTGAGTTCAAACCCCTCCTCGGCCACTCACTGGTCTGTGTGCCTTTCACAGCAGCTCGTGTTCTCTAGGCCTCAATGTTCCCATCTATAAAATGGGGATATTATACTAATGCTTCTATCCCTAAATTTTGTGAGACTGAGATACACTATCATGTGTAACATGCTTACAACTTACAACTTGGGCATAAAAAAATCTGTATCTTATAAATGTTAGCTACTATCATCACCATTCATCTGAATATAACAGGACCACAGTCATCTCACAGTTTAGGTTACTCCAAACTCCCCAGGTCTCTGCTAAGGCTTGGTCTGTCTTAGACTTTCCTGCTTCCTGGCTGAAGGAAGAAGACAGTTGGGAGACTCAGCAGATTTTGAAGAGCCTCTGGTACAAGAGAGGCCAGAAACCCAAAGTGAAGGTGAAAGTCGCTCAGTCGTGTCCGACTCTTTGTGACCCCATGGACTATGCAGTCCATGGAATTCTCCAGGCCGAAACACTGGAGTGGGTAGCCGTTCCCTTCTCCAGGGGATCTTCCCAACCCAGGGATCAAGCCCAGGTCTCCCGCATGGCTGGTGGATCCTTCACCAGCTAAGCCACCAGGGAAGCCCTGAACCAAGGTCAGGGCCAGTTTAGTTGTGCTGTGCTCTCCGAGAGACCTGTCACCTTTCTGTTTTCCCAGCGTGGGGCACCAGGTAAAAGTGAGTGTTAGTCACTCCGTCTTGTTTGACTGTTCGCAACCCCGTGGACTGTAGCCCACCAGGCTCCTCTGTCCATGGAGTTCTCTAGGCAAGAATACTGGAGTGGGTTGCCATGTCCTTCTCTAGGGCATCTTCCCAACCCAGGGACTGAACCTGGCTCTCCTGCATTGCAGGCAGATTCTTTACCATCTGAGCCAACAGGGCAGCATGGCCGCTAACTCCATCGTGAACATGCCTCTGGCAGGGATTCCGCACACAGGTATGCAATATACTCCTCTTGTGATGAAAACGTGGGGGCCTCCAGTGGAAAGGAGGTGCCCACGATCACCCAGGACTGCCCAAGCCAAATGATGACCTACATCCTGCGTCCCAGCCACTGGCTGTCACGTCTTCCTCCCGGGTGCCCTGGGAAAGGCCCAGGGTTCCAGAAGCTCCCAGACCTCACTGTGATAAAGCACTTTGTGAAAACACAGTTCTGCAGAAGGACCGACCCCGAGGCCGGTTCTGCTGCTGTGAGGGGTGGGGGCTCAATTTCTCGCTATGGGAGGCAAGTTAAGGCAGTTTGTGTTTTACACAGGGTACCACTTAGAGAACTGCTTTTTCCAAAGGCTCTTGGGAAAGTTCCTTCTCTTGCAAAGGGTGAGCCTTTTTGCTCTAAGAGAACCATTTATTCCAATAAGATCGAAGTAATCATTAAGGGCCATGCTCCTCTCTGAACATGATTTTTATTAAATATGTAGTGAGGCCCTGTAATGAGTTGTTTCATGCAGGTCTACAGCTGCACCTTCATGTGACAAATACTGGATGTAATTTCACCCATATTTTAACCCAGTGCTTTCTCCTGGTGGCCCAGTGAGGCATCCAGCCTAGCAGAGAAAAAAAAAAAAAAAAACAAAACAAAAAACCAAAAACCTAGATTCTATCAATTTATAATTGTAAAGCCTCAGATAAGTTACGTCCTGTGAAATGGGAATAAGAAATTCATCCCACTCCACTCTAAGTGTAAGTGAGGAGTCTGAGTTTCTGCCTGTTAGTGGTCCCAACTTCACATATGAGGAACCCGAGGCCAAGAGATCAGGACATGAGTTAAAATGCCTGAGGCCCACAGGACGCTGGGTGGCACACACGGGCTGCCCGATTTCTCTGCTACCTCCTGCGTTCGAGGATCTGATGCACTGAAAGCTGACTTAAATAGGGATTGCTTTAAATAAGCCTTTCGGTCCTCTTACCCACAAAACGAGGACAGTGAGAATATCGACTTCACAAGGCAGCAGGGAGAGTCAAATTAAGCTACCAGGTGAGCTTGTTCGGTAGGTGAGGGAGAGACGCATTGATTTAAGAGATCACAAAGGCTTGTTTCCCCTACTTATTTAGCCCCAGTAAGGACTGATAGGGCCCACATGTGGTCTCATTGATAAGATGGCTCGTTATGTCAACCTTGCAAACGAAGACTAAAATCACAGCGATCTGTGAGACTGATCAAATTGCCCAAATGGCATCCTGTTATCTCACTGGTGCCTATCTTCTCAGAGCTGCGAGACCACCAGATTCCAGACCTCTGGCTACGTGACCGTGCCTTCAGAGGACTTGTCATTGGTGGGGTATAAGAAGGACTCCGTCAGAACGGGAGGACGCTGGTCCTCCTTCAGGGCCGGTCACCCTCTTTTCCCTCTAACAAATTTCCCTTTTCTTGTCTGACTGCCCGGCTCGCTCTCTTCTTCTCCGCACTCGCCTTACAAGGACCACTGGGATTCTCCTCAAAATGCCTGTTTCGAAGGCCTACCTTCACTGGCCTCAAACGGGAATCTGGCAGGGGCCCAGGTATCAGTGCCCGCCTGGGGTGACTTTGCGCCCAAGTCTGAGAATCAACACACGAGACTGTTCTGCATGTCTCTCAGTGGAAAAGACGGAAAGACTTTTCCATATAAGATCATATTTACTTCTTAGAATCAACCAGTTAGGAAACAGAGAGGTTAAGCAAGGCCACAGAGCTAAGAAGTGGTAGCTCTGGACTTCATATTCCTTGAAGGTCTAACTGTAAAGTCCACGCTGACCCTATACTATCACTTTGCCCCTCTTTACTGACGAGATCCAGTACCTCTGCTTCCTTGCAAGGCTCTTGGGAGAGTAAAACCTCTCCTGTGTCCTCAGACTCTGGACAGCTCGGGGAGATATATGAATCACCCCTTTCAGAAGTCTCTGGATTCCTGACCTAAAGCCTAACCTAGGACTCAGATGGTCCCTCCCCGACCCCAAGCTCCCCGCAGGGGCCACCCACCAACACCACATCACAGAAAGAACGGCAGCCCATTTCCTCTTTGTATCCCTTCCTGAAACAAGCGAAAAGCAGGAATGAAGAAATCCTCTGGAAGTTAAAATGTGAAGTGTGCGGAGGCAGTTCCGGCTGCCGGGCAGCCTGACATCCCGGCTCCTTGTTTTCTTCCACACAGTCCTGATGCGTAAAAATGCCTGTCTCCTCCACCGCTCTGTCAAGCAGGGTCACGCACTGTGCTCCGTCAAGTTTCCTTCACTTAATGTCAGACACAGACAGGAGGAAAGTGAAGTCCCAGCCCAGCTGGTGAGAGGCACACAGCCACTTCAATCCATGGGAAGGAGACCTGGCTATGAGAGGCACCTAGGATGTGAGCGCAGGCTCTGGGGCTTTTGGCAATGGCATCCCCTCTCCGAGTCTCAGTTTCCTCATCTGTGAAATGGGGTGAAAGTTCCCAAACCACAAGGCCCAGTGCTTCACACAGCATGAGGCATACAATGGGTGCTCAATGAATATTTATACATCGAAGGAGGGATTGATGAGTCCCTAAGCAATGATTCAGTGACACGCCGAGATCAGCACCAGGTCAAGAGCAGATGCTCAACAACATAGTTGTGACGCTGGGAAAACCCCTTGTACTCTCTAGCTACAGTTCTCTATCTGACTTCCCTGGTCCTCTAAACGACCCGGAACTTCACAATCTCCTCCCCATCCCTCCCCCTGCTCGGGCATCCAAAGTCGAGTTCCCTGCTCAATGAATGAATAACCTCATGAAATGATTCAGGGTAAGGTGCCAACCGCTGCTAGTGACTAATTCAGATGGGTGGCACCAAGTCACAGGTCCCATCTGCCTTTCATTCATTGTCATGAATAGCCAATTGTAAGAGAGGAGGGGTCAGCACTGTGACAACATTAGGAGACAGGGGTAGAGTGGAGCCTGGGCTAGAATCAAATCGAAGAGGCAAAACCAAGCAAACCACCTTCTCCAGCAGGCCAGGTTCTGACGTCCCAGAGCCAGACTTCTCCACCTTGGAACTACTGGCATTTGGAGTCGGATCATTCTCTGTTGTGGGGAACCTCCTGCGCTAGGTGGGATACTGAGAAGCATCCCTGGCTTCCACCTACTAAATGCCAGCAGGATCTCCCCCTCCACAGGTTGTGACAACCAAAAATGTCTCCAAACATGGCCAAGTGTCCCCAGGGGGACAAAATTGCCTCCTGGAGAGAACCACTGGTCTAGAGTAAAAATAATAAAAATGTACCACCCCAATAATACACATCAGTCCTAGGTGTTCATTGGTAGGACTGATGCTGAAGCTGAAACTCCAATACTCTGGCCACCTGATGCAAAGAGCTGACTGACTGGAAAAGACCCTGATGCTGGGAGGGATTGGGGGCAGGAAGAGAAGGGGATGACAGAGGATGAGATGGCTGGATGGCATCACCGACTCAATGGACATGGGCTTGAGTGAACTCCGGGAGTTGGTGATGGACAGGGAGGCCTGGCGTGCTGCAATTCATGGGGCCACAAAGAGTCGGACACGACTGAGTGACTGAGCTGAACTGAATAATACAGAGCTAATCAGCTGCAGGGTCTTGAACACACCATGGTATCTCTTACACCTGCAGATTCTGTTTCCTGCGTCTGGCGTCTCCTCTCCCTGTCCTGCTCCCGCCTCCGCCACCTGGCTAACCTCTACCGCTCCCCACTCCTGGGCCAGTTCCTCCACCAAATCTTCCACAGCCTCCTAAAACCGCAGCAGCAGAAAGACGCTTCCACGTGTGCAAGCAAGTTATACTCACTCAGTCACTCTTGGTTATTTCTCTGCACCCCTGAAGGAAACCTTGCATTCCTGGAGGGCAGGGTCCCTGCCTTAATCATGCTTTAAATTCTGAGCTCCTAACACCATGGCCTGGGACTGAATAAATAAAGGCAGGAGCCGAACACTGGTGCTTGATGATTGCCTACGACGTGTCAGACCCACTGGGCATCTTATGTCAACATGTCCTCACGCCGACGTCCAGGCGCTTTACAGGCTATTATCACCACACACGTCTAGTGAGTAAAGGCCTCCTGGAGAGCGGGGAGGACTCACCCAGCACCACACAGGCAGTGATGGCACCACAGGCCGTGCGGACTCAAGCCTGTCTGGCTCCCGCTATGCCAACCTGACCTGTCTTTTCACTCGTGAGTTCACCTGTCTTGCTGCCCATGACAGCTGAATGACAGAGCCCTCTGCCATAGCTCCTTGGGGCTCCAAGAGCACCCTACTGCTTGCTCTCAGTCTAGGGCCCCTCCAACCCTGCTGGCTCTGGGCAGTGGGGCGGCAGGCGGAGGGATGTAGGTGGTGTCGACGGTGCATCCTGACCCCAGCACCGCACACGCCCAGGTGGGCTCTAGCTCAGAAGCGGGGTTTCTCCCCAGCTCTGCTTTCTAAGCAGAGGATGCAGGCATCTTCAACATGCTCTCCTGTCTCTGGCGGTGTTATTACACTTCTTCAACCTACCCAGTAATAGGGACCTTTGGGGGCTAGAATAGAAACAATGATTTTTTTTCTCCTCTCTCCTAGAGTCAAGACCAGAATTTAATAAAGGAAAAAAAAAATACTAAGGTATTCCAATTCCTCCTCTCTGCAGTTTTTTTTTTTTTTAATTTAGTTTTAGGTGTGATGTTACATTGACAGTCCTGAGGGCTGAAGTTTATCCATTCTCATAATAGGTCTAATGCAGACACAGTAAGCCATTTTTATGCACACACACACAGAGGCACACGCACACAGCTTGAAAAATAAAACAATTTATCTCACAAAAACAAAGAAATCAGCTGCAATAAACTGATCTGGGCACAGTCTGCTTGTCCCATCTCTAGATTCCTGAAGCCACATTCTCAAATGCAAATTGACATTCCAGGCAATCAATTAAGACCTTCCCTCTGGCCAAGCACCACACCACTGTTTGATCCTATCTGCTTTCACTAAGTGCCTGGGATTGACTTCTTGGTTCTGGCCCTTCCCAGGCTGAGTCTCTTCAGAGAACATGAACATTAGCTTCCAAAACCTTTCATGGCTTTGCCAACCTTCCCATATCCCAGTGAGAGGCCCCCAACTCTGCAGAGTACCATCCTGCCTCCTGCTTCATCCTGAATCACCAGCACTGCAAGCAGAAAAAGAGGCTGGGTGGAGTGGGGGAAGATTCCATGAAGACAAAGAAACCTTCAGTGTTAGAAGTCAACGTGATCTCAGTGTGGAATACATCCAGGATTGACTCTCATTCCAGTATGAGATATGTCCCTCATGTGGAAGCATGTAAGAGACATTCTAATTATTTTTTTTATTCATGCGCATTTTTCCTTTCTGTCTTTTCATTGTTGGAAGCTAGATATATAACATATACACTTTGCAGATGAGGAAATAGAGGCTCAGAGTAAAACTGAGTTGAATCTACTGGCATTTAACTCAATTCACATAATCAAACAATATTTACTAACAGCCTAACTATCAACTGAATACCACGGTAGACCCAGGGGTCACAAAATGGAGCAAGACAGACACGGCCATGTGCCCTTCTACCTGGGGAGAAACATGTACCCATCAGACATACGGTACCCACAGCCATACAGAAAGCTGGTGGTGGGGTAAACACAGTGAGGCTGGAGGCTGAAGGAGGAGACCCAGCCCTGGAATGATCTTGCAGGCTCATGGGAGGCGGCAACAACTCCACTGAGAGCTGTAAGGTCAGGAGGGCTCTCAAGGAGAACAAGAACAAAAGTCTTGCATCCCAGGAAAAAGCAGTGAATACGGTTCCTTCAAAGAACTGGAAGAAGCGGTGCACGGCTGGTACCTAGGTTTGAGGGAGCAGGGACAAGGCATGCAGGCGATGCGGCCGGAGAGATGAACAGAAGTCTGGATCCTGCCAGGACTTGCAGGCCACGTTAGGGTTAAGAATTTCCCCTGATGGCCTGAAAGGAGCTTCCGCAGAGATTTAAGCACCTTAAAGAGAGATGAGATTTGTAGGTCAGCCCTCTGTCTACTCTACCTGCAGAAGGGAGAGACTAGATCTGAGGGTAGTTGGAGGGGGTTAGGAGTGGCACTGAAGAAAATTTATTGCAGGAGGAAGGACCTGTCCTGGGTAACGTACAGCTAGAGAAGCAAGGGTGCCTTGGGCATCCTGAGGGAAAGAAAAAGAGTTGAGCACTCTGCATGTTGTGTTTCAGGGGCAATAAGCCTGAGAGGGCAGGAGTGAGATGTTGCTGGAACAGCTAGTTGGCGAGAGACTGCAGCATCATCCATGTAATGTATTTAATAATAAAGTAGGCAGACAAGAGACGCCATCTGAAGTGTAGATTCCTGGCCCTGGTCCCTCAGGGAGAGACCAGTGACAAGCCAGGCTCTGGCAAGTCCAGCACAGACTGGCCTGCCCTTCCAGAAGAAAGCACGACTGCTCTGGATTATCACATGGCGGGTCTGGGCCAGAGTGCAGGAGCTCGCCTCTTACCTCCTGGCCCCGCCACACAGACAGCACAGCCCTCCTCCCACCTCCTCTGTCGCCATGCGCTCTCCAGGCCCTCTCTCTGATGTCTGCGGAGCAGCGCACTCAGCTGGTCCAGAGTCTGAGCTGGGCTGACCTAGACAGACCATGTGACTGAGAGCCGGGCACTCGGGACCGGAACCCCACTCTCCTTACCGGGTTCAGAGGCTCCTCTTCCCCTCTCCCACCAGGCTCTGTAATGATGAAGGGTAGCTCATCAATTCCCCTCCTAATTACCTGCTGTGTGTCCCCGTGGAGACTGAGAAGGAAGTAATTAGGATGGATACGTGGGGGTTATAGGAAGCGAAAATGTCCCACTGTCAAGATAAGACCATTTGCTCACTACCCCCTTCCCTGATAAATGACTGAGCAGGACTGGGGCATTTTTAGAGACAGAGAAGCCGAAAGGGGAAGCGGGGAAACGGAACGGGAGAAGCGGGGTGGAAATTCAGCATGCCGTGGCAGAGCAGTGGGGCCCTGAACTCTCTCATCAGCTCAGGAGCCCCAAGCGCCAAGCCTTCGGACTCCAGCGCGCGTGCTCAGCTGCTCCGTGGCGTCTGACTCTGCAACACCATGGACTGGAGTCCACCAGGCTCCTCTGTCCATGGAATTTTCCAGGCAATTTTCCACGGCGTGGGGTGCCATTCCCTACTCCACTTTGGACCCCAGGCTGGCATTTAAATGAGGGAAGCGGAATGGATGGGGGGAAAGTCAGTAGCATATACATGATGATAAATGACAAGTGACACTCAGCCTTAGGGACAGGGACTCCATATCCCTTTCAGAGGAGTCAACACAGCGGCACCCTGGCAGTGCACTGCCATGCAGGAAAGAAGCCCAGTGTTGGCAGCTCTTCTCATTTTTCCAAGAGAAGCTGGAAATCCAGCTGTTGTGTGAAATTTCTCTCTCTCTTTTTTTTTTCATTTTGGAAACCTATCTACTTTAAAAAAAAAAAATTATTTTATGAGCCAAGCAAAATGATATCTGCATGCCAGATGTGGCCTGTGGGCAGCCAGCTTGAGATCGCTAATTTTAATCCAATGCCTTCTTCACAGACACGGAGACTAAACAGACAATCGGAGTCCAAAAGGACCTTGCCCATGGTCACAGAGCAAGTTTATGGTGGGGCCAAGGCTCAAACGAACTTTTTTAACTCCCATCCTCCCACTTTTCACAATATGAAAAGCTGGCGGCTGATCATAGATCACAGGGAAAAACAGGCATGTTAATAACACCAATGAAAGAACATTGTACAGCAGGAAATGGAGAAATCGCTGCCAGTGGTGGCAGCAGGGGAAGGAGGAAGGGTAGACAAAAGGCTTCATATGGAAGGGGCTGAGCCATGTATTGTTTTCATATGAGGATCTTGGAGCAGCCACTTCTACATTAGAGGGTTGAGACTGAGGATATGGGCACAACCCCAGCCCTTCAAACAGCTGGGTGGTGGACTGGAGTAGGGGAGGCAGACCCATAACGCGATACAGGTGATAAAGTGTTGCAAGTGTCAAGAAAGGATCTTCAGAGAAATGAAGCCAACAAAGGAGGTGTGATGATGACAAGAAGATTTTCAAAGATAAAATGACACTTAGGACAGAGTTTGAAGGATAAACATATTCCCAATGGATAGGGGTGATAAGCTATAGGTCAAACATCAAGGACTGGGACATCTGAGACCAGGAGGAGGGCATGGATTCCAGGCAAAGGGAGCATATAAGGAATGATCCTGAGATGCAAAGGCAGGGGAGCATATGTATTGGGAAGTGGAGGTCATTTTAGCTACAGGGTTTGTTCAGGAAGGTAGCCTAGAGTGGCAGGGCTGAAGAGCAAAGTCAAGCCCAAGTGTGCAAAGCAAAGAAGGATGTATGTGTCAGGTAGGGAATGGGCAACTGCTGAAAGTCTGCGAACAAAGAATGGAGGTACTGACATTATCAGTGTGTTGTCTAGGGAAGAGTCACTGGGTAATATGTATATAGTGAACTGGAGGATAAAAACCTGATGCAGAAGCCCCTTGGAAGGTTGCTAAGAACTCGCAGGTCCTTGTTCAAAACTGTTTGTTGAGCAACTCTCATGATCTAGGTGTTGCTAAGAGCTGGCAACCCAGCGATGAAGGAAGCAACTACTCAATACGCGCACTGCACACTCAGCATGCAACCAGCACCTTTTGAGAAGAGGCTTTCAGCCTCATGCACTTGAGAGCCAAGCACAGAGCTTGACATAGAATAAGGGCTCAGGAACGTTTGCTCCATTTATGTAGACAGGCCCAAAAAGGATAAACTGAAGGACCGAATTTGAGTAACTCCAGCAGAGCTCAGTTAGAATCGAATATGGAACAATGTTTACTGGTTCAAAATTGGGAAAGGAGTAGGTCAAAGCTGGATATTGTCACCCTGCTTATTTAACTTATATGCAGGGTACATCATGAGAAACGCTGGGCTGGAGGAAGCACAAGCTGGAATCAAGATTGCTGGGAGAAATATCAATCACCTCAGATATGCAGAGGACACCACCCTGATGACAGAAGGCAAAGAAGAACTAAAGAGCCTCTTGATGAAGGTGAAAGAAGAGAGTGAAAATGATGACTTAAAACTCAACATTCACAAAGCTAAGATCATGGTATCTGGTCCCATCACTTCATGGCAAACAGATGGGGAAACAATGGAAACAGTGACAGACTTTATTTTCTTACACTCCAAAATCACTGCAGATGGAGGCTGCAGTGATGAAATTAAAAGATGCTTGCTCCTTGGAAGAAAAGCTATGACCAACCTAGATAGCGTATTAAAAATCAGAGATATTACTTTGCTGACAAAGGTCCATCTAGTCAAAGCTACGGTTTTTCCAGGGGTCATGTATGGATGTGAGAGTTGGACCATAAGGAAGGCTGAGCACCAAAGAATTGATGCTTTTGAACTGTGGTGTTGGAGAAGACTCTTGAGAGTCCCTTGGACAGAAAGGAGATTCAACCAGTCCATCCTAAAGGAAATCAGTCCTAAATATTCATTGGAAGGACTGATGCCAAAGCTCCAATACTTTGGCCATTTGATGAGAAGAACTGACTCACTGGAAAAGACCCTGATGTTGGGAAAGATTGAAGACAGGAGGAGAAGAGGGAGACAGAGGATGAGATGGCTGGATGGCATCACTGACTCAATGAACATGAGTTTGAGCAAGCTCTGGGAGATGATGAAGGACAGGGAAGCCTGGCATGCTGCAGTCCATGGGGTCACAAAGAGTTGGACACAACTGAGTGACTGAACAAGAACAGCAAGCAGAGCTCAGAGGCATGGGTAAGAGAGAAGATACACAGTAGAGATCAGCAAAGATCTCTGATTCTGAGATCAAGATTCTGAACCTGTCTTGGGATTTTGTAATTGTTTGCAACCCTGAACAATTACCTTTTCTGGCCTGGGCGCCAGTTTCCACATCTACAAAATCGAGGTGCTTGAGCAAGTTCAAGCTTCTATGTCCCAAAGGTCATATGTGAAACTGAATAACATTCTGAAATGGGGTAGATTGAGATGGAGGAATAGAGTATAACATGTGCAAAATCTCTGAGTCTGGAAAAACAGGGTGTCGAGAAGAGGAAGGGGAGGAAAGCTAGATATGGTAACCTGTGGGGCTACTCAGAGCTGCGGAGCTGGATATCGGCCCATTTCCAGAATCACTTGTATACCTTGACCTGCTCGTGGAAAGACTTCAGGTTGAATGGCCATTGCTGTTTCCCCTCACTTGCATTATTATAATTATTGAGTTCATTGGTACTCTGAACACTGCAGAAAAGCACTTTCCAGATGACTGCTCATTAATCCCTCACCACCGCTGGGCATGGTAGAGACTGCAGAGCAGCCTCATTTTTCATCCCAGGAAAATGGGCACAGAGAGGAGCTAAAGAGTCACCCAACCAGGCGGATGCTGAGTCAGGACTCGAACTTGGGGTCTTTTTCCAGCCATTCATCACCAGCCCTAGGGTGGATCCAGCCAGAGAGGCACCAAGTGATTGAACGAATAAGCAATGAGTTGCTGCAGGGAGAAAGTGATGGTGAATCCTCTCCAGAGTGGGAGACAAATAGGAGTCTTATGGAGAGAAAAAAGAAGAGTAGATGCCCTTTGGAGACTGAAAGGGAACCTGAAGGCCTTGGGTACCATCCCAAGGAGTCTGGGGCTTAAGGGATGTCTCATCTAAGAAAAGTAACCTCTGCTAAGAGGGTCATGGAAGGTTCACCTCCAGCTGGAGAACCAGAAATGGGTGACCTGCTACAGGAGGGTGGGGAAGAGTTACAGGAAGAGAAGGTATTTGAATCGATTGTCCTGAAACAAGTCACACACACACACACAGAGCAGATACGGGAAGTTTGATTCACAGCTCTGAGCAAACGGCAGCTGCTCTGCCTTCTCCAGGTTAAGGAGTAAATTTGTCCAACTCCTGCTTCCAAGTTTCTCATTCTTTTTTATTTTTTTTTCAAGTTTCTCATTCTTTAACATGCATTCAGGGTCCCTGTTACTAGTGGGTAAGGGTGAATCAGGACTGGGCTTTGAAGGAGCAGAGGAGAGGAGAACCACCCAGAAAGCGGGAGAAGAAAATCTGTTGTTTTTAATCAACTAAATGACAAGGGAGGGGAGCAGGAAGGAAGGAGAAAAGAGTGGCCACAAGCACTTACATCTCCAAGATCACTTGGCAAGAGGTGAAAGCTCTCAGGACTCCATGCAAAGTGGGCCCTGCTCGGTTGCTGCTGAGGTCGTAAATGCAGGGCCCAGAAAAGCCAGGAGGTTGTAACGGTAATAGCTTCCGCTGATTGTTCACTGTGTTCCAGGAATGGCACCGGGCACTTCAGTAATACTGGACACGATGACCATTTTCAAGCACATACTGTCTTGGGAGACTGTGCTGGGCCCTTCTTGTGAGTGAGCTCTTTTAATCCTCAACCTGGCCTGTGAAGTGTGAACTACTATCACTGCTAAATCAAAGCAAAGAAACTGGGGCTCCGAGAGGTGATGGAGTTTCCCCAAGGTCATCAGTGGCTGGCATAACAGGGACTCAAGCCCAGGACTCGGTGACCCCACAACCCTCACTCCTAACCACTCTGCACCCAGTGGAAAGTGAAAGTGAAGCCACTCAGTCGTGTCCGACTCTTTGCGACCCCATGGACTGTAGCCTACCAGGCTCCTCTGTCCATGGGATTTTCCAGGCAATAGCAATGGAGTAGATTGCCATTTCCTTCTCCAGCAGATCTTCCCGACCCAGGGATGGAACCCAGGTCTCCCACATTGTAGACAGACACACCCAGTGGAGCACTTATTTATTTGCACCTATGGTTTTTTCATTAGAAACTTCTCATGCTCAGTCATGTCTGACTCTGTGACTCCATGAACTATAACACGCTAAGCTCCTCTCTCCATGAGATTCTCCAAGCAAGAATACTGCGATGGGTTGCCATTTCCTCCTTCAGAGGATCTTCCCAACCCAGGGGTCAAACCCACTTCACGTGTGTTGCAGGCAGATTCTTTACCACTGAGCCACCTGGGCTTCCCAGCTTTTCCATTACCAGAGGCATAAGCTTATGGTACCAGGGGCATAAGCTGATGTGGCCTGAGACCCTGAAGGAGAGATCCCCAATGAGCCTGGCTGCTCCCCCTTCATATGCTCCTGCCAGGAGGGATGATCCTGAAGCCATAAGGCGGTGAAGAACCCTTCACTGTTCTACCTACTCTGCCCAAGGCTTCAGGAAACCCAACTGGCATGGTTAAGATGTGCCCAGCTGAGTCAGAGAAAGGGAGCTGAGCCAAATGCTGGAGACAGACGGAAACACAGAGCACAGCTTTTCACCCTGAGCCCCTCTCCGAAGCCCCTCAAGGTTGGTTCCTGGAGAACTCCCTGGGGATGGACGCTGGCCCAGAGCACAGAAGGGAAGAGAAAGGAGCAACACCTTTGACTCTGAGCATGAATGCAGTCAATAGCCCACAGACCCCATCTGGACTTCAACACCTCAACTTGACCTTTAGTGTAAAACCCTGCCTCCACCCAAATAACCTTTTCTCTGGCCCCTCTGCACCAGACCCCTTTTCTGTGTCAGCCACCAAGAATACAAGTAGGGAGAGAGAACACTGCAGAGATGGTTCACCTTCTATCCCACTCCATCGAAAACGTAATCTTCTCTCAGCAGGAAGAGAACCCCCACCCCCAGTTTAGCTAGGCAATTTCCACCTTCCCTTGGAGCTGGTTTTAACTACACACCTGAGTCCTGGATACAGGGATGGAAACGGAAATTAGCTTAACTTGCAGAAAATCCCTGAGACGAAAGGGGCATGCCCTTCTTCTGGACTTTTCTCCTTCACGTGGCTATAATTTGGACACAGTGGATGCTGCTGCTGGTATAGCCAAGTTGGCATGGCTAAGTCACTTCAGTCGTGTCTGATTCTTTGTGACCACGTGGGCTGTACCCTGCCCGGCTCCTCTGTCCATGGGATTTTCCAGGCAAGAATACTAGAGTGGACTGCCATGCCTTCCTCCAGGGGATCCTCCCAATCCACTGATGGAACCTGCAACTCTTATATCCCTGCATTGGCAGGCAGGTCCTCTACCACCAGCGCCACCTGGAAAGCCCAGGCTGGTCTAGGAGGTGAATTTGGGAACACAGCCCACGCACAACAAAGCAACAGGGTAAAAAGGACCCTAGGTGTCCTCCCGCATGGAACACCTGCAACAGAAGCGAACACTGATCTTGTGTAAGCCGCTGGGATGTTGCACTTCCTGTCACTCCGAGCTGAATCGATACTAACACACAGAGAAAGAATTAGATCCTGGAGACTGTAAGTATCTTGACTGCAGCAGTCACATTTCCTATGTCTTGTGTTTATCCCCAAACAGTGTGGATTAATAAAAAGAAAAAAGGCTTGGGACACAGACTGGAATTAGAGTAGGTTTCTCCCACTTACTAGACAGCTTAATTCACCAGGCCTCAGCGTTCTCACCCATTAAATGGGGCTCCGAGGATTAAATGAGATCAGCTATACTCCAATGCAGAAAGCTTCGGCTGTGACTGTCTTAATTATTGGCATATTTATCCAGCAATGCTGGCAACAAGTTATTGGCACATGGCGAACGCTGGATAAAGAACTGAGGAATAAACGGGCAGTGCACACCAAACACGTGCTCCTTTGTGGATGTACTTGGAACACTATGAACACCAACACAGTCCCAGTACACTTTCCCCATCGGATCTTCTGAGGATAAACCAAAAGCCTAACGACGATACAGGCAGAGGGGAGGAAGGTAGGACTGTGACTTAAATGTCTGAGTTTGGCTGCAAAAACACTGAAGAAGGGTCTCTTTGCCCTTTTAAAGTTGGAAAGCAGAAAGATAATTACCTTCCTCTTTCTACAACCTTCTGAGAACCTTTCTCCTCAGCAATGGCTCCATTTATGCTCCATTTGATTTTCACACATATTCTAAGATGCTAATTTTCTTTCAGACTTCGCCAGGCAGGCTCCTCGGCTTCTAACTGAAAGGGACAGAACCCAGAAAATATGAGGCCCAGTATGGCAGAGGGGACCAGCTCCCTGCCACCAAGGAGCCTGTAGTCTTAACACAAAATGTGAAGAGGAGAAGAAAGGAGCTCCTTTTTGTTTTTCGAGGACCTGCTTTGTCTCATAATAACAGGACACACCACTTATCAGATATCTCTGCTATGGCAGGCTCTGCGCCAGAGGTCTTTTCCATGTGCTCTTATAACCTTTACAACAAGCCTACAAGGATGCAGGCTCATTCTACTTAATGGATGGAAAAAAGAGTGGAGAAAATGGAGATTTCAAGGGCTTAACCCCTTAAGCCCAAGGCAAGAGCTGATGCCTGCCCACGCACAGATGGGTGTATGAATATTTATAACAGCATATTCACAATGACCAAAAGGCCACCCAAGTGCCCATCAACTGCTGAATGATCAACTACATATGGTATATGCATACAATGGAATATTCTATTACATTAGTCACTCAGTTGTGTCCAACTATTTGCGACCCTAAAGACTGTAGCCCACCAGGCTCCTCTCTCCATGGAATTCTCCAGGCAAGAATACTAGAGTGGGTAGCCATTCCCTGTCCTGGCCCAGGAATCAAATCTGTGTCTCCTGCACTGAAGGCAGATTCTTTACTGTCTGAGCCACGAGGGAAGCCCAGTGGAATATTAAATTGTTTTAAAAAGGAATTTACTGACACATATTACAACATGGATGAACCTTGAAAGTAGCACGCTAAGTCAAAGAAGCCAGTCATAAAATACCACATATTATACCACATATTTGGAGGAGGATGCTGGGAAAGATTGAGGGCAGGAGGAGAAGCGGGGACACAGGATGAGATGGTTGGGTGGTGTCATCAACTCAGTGCACACGAGTTTGAGAAAATTCTGGGAGACGCTGAAGGACAGAGAAGCCTGGCGTGTTGCAGTCCGTGGGGTCAAAAAGAGTCAGACACGATTGAGCAACTGAACAACAACATGGCAACCTACTCCAGTATTCCTACCGGAAGAGTCCCGTGGACAGAGGAGCCCGGAGGGCTGCAGTCCCTGGTGATGCAAAGAGCTGGACATGACTGAAGCAACTGAACACGCATAAGCATGCACACCACATATTATATGACTCCATACATGTGAAACTTCCAGAGAGTAGATTAGCGGTTCCTTAGGGAAAGTGAAAGGAAGTGAAAGTGAAGTCGCTCAGTCATGTCCAACTCTTTGCGAACCCAAGGACGGTAGCCTACCAGGCTCCGAGATCCATGGGAATTTCCAGGCAAGAATACTGGAGTGGGCTGCCATTTCCTTCGCCAGGGGATCTTCCCAACCCAGGGATCGAACCTGGGTCTTCTGCATAGCAGACAGACGCTTTACCGTCTGAGCCACTGGAGTGATCCTGTATGTT
This sequence comes from Capricornis sumatraensis, assembly GCF_032405125.1. Taxonomy (NCBI): domain Eukaryota; kingdom Metazoa; phylum Chordata; class Mammalia; order Artiodactyla; family Bovidae; genus Capricornis; species Capricornis sumatraensis. The sequence goes on from NC_091074.1 coordinate 115,450,837, forward strand.
CCTTAGGGAGGTGTTCTCTAAAGGCAATGGGGTTTCTCTTCAAAATGATGCAAAGATCTAAGACTGATCAATGATGGCTGTGCATCTCCATGAAAATACTAAAATCCATTAAACTGCATACTCTAAATGGGTGAGTTACAGCATGTGACATATATCTCAATAAAGCCTGTTTTTTAAGCTGATGGCTGAAACCATGTCTGGAAGGCTTCCAGCTCCTGTTTATGCCACCGCATCACCTGGCCCTTGGCCTGTGCCACCTCACTGAATTCTGGGAATGGTTCTGTGAGGTGAGGATGACTTCTCCCATAAATGAGGAAACTGAGAGCTGGAGAGGAAACATAACGTATTCTCTTTCCAAAGGAAAAGTTAATTCACAGAGAAGAAAACGGACTTTCTCAACATCTCCATGCAGAAGGCACCCACCTGCGTTTATTATAAACAGAATCTGAGACTCAGAACAGATCCTAAAATGATCTAATCCAGTAATTTTCAAATGGCTCAAAGTGCCCTCCCCTAAAGATGCCCAGGAAGGTCTTCTAGGGGACTGCAGGGTGATTGGGAGGACCAACAGAGCAGTGTTTAAATTCTACTTTACAGGCTCAGCTTCCAGAGGAGACTTCAGTGAAAAGTTCTAAGACCATGTAGAAGTCACTGATCTTGTCCAACTTGCCCATTTTAAACATTCTGCTGCTAAGTTGCTTCAGTCGTGTCCAACTCTGTGCGACCCCATAGATGGCAGCCCACCAGGTTCCACTGTCCCTGGGATTTTCCAGGCAAGAACACTGAAGTGGGTTGCCATTTCCTTCTCCAATGCATGAATGTGAAAAGTGAAAGTGAAGTCACTCAGTCGTGTCCCACTCTTTGCGACCCCATGGACTGAAGCCTACCAGGCTCCTCTGTCCATGGGATTTTCCAGGCAAGAGTACTGGAGTGGGTTGCCATTGCCTTCTCCGATTTTAAACATAAGATAATTCAAATGGGAGAGAAAGAAAGGTCTCTTTGAGTGACATGCTGAGTTAATATTAGGGCTGGGCAAGGGGCCAGTTTTCCTTCCCTTCCAAATCGCACATTCCTCCTGGCCCAGATTAATGGCCTGGAGCAAGAAGATGAGGTTCCAGAACTTGATTCTACTCACCAACTCATGTTCCAAACCACAGGTCAGCAAGCTCTTCTATAAAGGGCTGCTGCTGCTGCTGCTAAGTCGCTTCAGTCGTGTCCGACTCTGTGCAACCCCATAGACGGCAGCCCACCAGGCTCCCCAGTCCCTGGGATTCTCCAGGCAAGAACACTGGAGTGGGTTCCCACTGCCTTCTCCGTATAAAGGGCCAGAGAGTAAGTATTTTTGACTTCGCTGACCATGGTCTCTTTAGCAGTCCACTGAAGTGGGAAAGTAGCCGCAAACAAGATGTAGAAAGGGGTGTGGCTTGTTCCAATGAAACAGGTGGGGCAAGGAGGCATTTTGCTGACCCCTGCCCTGGACAGACCCCTGGCTGTCAGTCGCGTCTCTCCACAGGGGTGGCAGGGGAAGGACTTGATGGAGGCAGTGGCTCTCCCCCGTGCCTTCGCTGGCACTGCCGAGGGCAGCAGCCTGGCTGGGGGGAAAGAACACGGTGCGGAGCCAGGCAGCTCTGCTTTCAGCTCCAGACCTTCAGTCATTCACCTGGGAGACGAGGCTAACTTCTGGCTCTCTGAGTCATTTCTGTATTTGCACCAGGGGGACAACAGTGCTCACTCGAGGAACCTCTGCAAGGAGCGCTCCAAGTGGTGGGCTACCCTGATGGCTCAGTGAAGAAGAAGCCTCCTGCCAATGCAGGAGACCTGGGTTCGACTGCTGGGTTGGGCAGATCCCCTGGAGAAGGAAATGGCAACCCACTGCAGTATTCTTGCCTGGGAAATCCCCTGGCCAGAGAAGCCTGGCGGGCTACAGGGTCACAAGAGCTGGACACCGAGTCACTAAGCGACCGCACCAAGCAACCGGAAGCTTAAGTCAGGGTTTCCGTTGACGGTGGGGAGAAGTACGATCCCAGCAAAGCCAGCCTCACTCTCTGCCTTCACTTCCTAAAACTCTGCTCCCGATGAATGGAGTATTACTCAGCCATTAAAAAGAATACATTTGAATCAGTTCTAATGAGATGGATGAAACTGGAGCCAATTATACAGAGTGAAGTAAGCCAGAAAGAAAAACACCGGTACAGTATACTAACACATATATATGGAATTTAGAAAGATGGCAATGATGACCCTGTATGCGAGACAGCAAAAGAGACACAGATGTGTAGAGCGGACTTTTGGACTCAGAGGGAGAGGGAGACGGTGGGATGATTTGGGAGAATGGCATTGAAACATGTATACTATCATGCAAGAAATGAATCGCCAGTCTATGTCCAATGCAGGATACAGCATGCTTGGGGCTGGTGCACGGGGATGACCCAGAGAGATGTTATGTGGAGGGAGGTGGGAGGGGGGTTCATGTTTGGGAACGCATGTACACCCGTGGTGGATTCATGTCAATGTATGGCAAAACCAATACAGTATTGTAAAGTAAAATAAAAATAAAAATTAAAAAATAAAATAAAACTCTGCTCCTGCCCAGCTGGGTCCCGGCCCTCTCCCAGCTTCAGTCACCGCGCCTGCCCCGCTAAGCTCCTTTTACACACGCTGCTGCTCTATGCTCACCACCGCCTCTCCCTGGAATTCTCTCCCCTAGATCTTCCTACAGCTCATCCTCCTCACTTTCCTAGGCTCTGTTCAAGCGCCACTTGTTGGCAGAGTTTTCCTGGTAATACTATCTAAAGCAATAACCACTGTTTTACCCTGGACCCCAGGCATTCCATCACATTACCCCACTTTATTTTCTTCATAGCCTTCTAAATCCCTGCTACCTTAAATGCCGAAGCTATGCATTTATTTACTTGTTTATTGTCTGTTTATCGCTATGTTCCATAAAGATCTTACTGGATCCTCCTGGTTTTCTCGAATCAAAATGGTGGCTGGAAAATAGTACGTACTCAGTAAACATTTGTGGAAAGAAAAAGAAAAATGCTACACACTGCTACATTTTTCTGAACTGAATTCACCTTAAGCTCCTACATTTGGGAAGTCCTAGGCTTGAATACAATACAAACATCCCCGAGTTAGGAAGGTCAGTCTAACGATATGCCGCTCAGTTAGGTACAGACTTACTTGGAACTCAGAAATCCTGTTTGGAAAGCTCTGGTCTCTAATGACATTAATTGCCAAGAGCTAGCATTGCACTCAGAATGCAGAAAGCCTGTCCCGTTAATCTCCATATTAAATTAGACCTGCAAGGGACCTTTAACTCCCCCCGACTTACATTTTGTTGACAGAGAAACTGAGGCTCAGAAAGCAGAATAGACTTTCTCACAGTCTTTGGTATTTAATGAGGAACCATTTAAACCAGTCAAGTCATAAAATTCCAGCACCCCAAGGTCCCTTAAAACCACCCCAACTGATAATACAGATGAGAGACCTCAGAGCAAGAGAAAAAGAAATGGACTTGACCAAGGTCACACAGCAGGTCAGCGGTAGAATCAAGGCTAGAACCCAAGTCTGTCTGTACCCAGACTTCCACTCCCCATGCTGCTCTCTGCAGAGAAAAAGAAAAGAAAGAAAAGGAAAAGAAATTATTCCAGGCACACACTTAGCAATGCTCATAAATCCTGACAATATTAACAATACACGACAGCTTCGTTGAACAAATTGGCAGCCAGTGTAGGCAGCTTTAGGAGGCAAGAGGTCTTGGGGGGTAAAAAATAAAAGACCACCAGGAACACAGAAATCTTCCCTTTCTGCTCTTTTCTAAGTCTTTCTATAAAACAAGGGCTCAGCTGGAGATACTGGGGTACAGTAAGAGTTTGAAAGAAGCACATACATGGTGGTGTGTGTATATGTGTGTGTGCGCACACATACACACACACACGAGCTCCCAAGAGACTGCATGTGGCATAATCTATTCGTAAGATGTCACTCATCTTTTGTACAAATTAACCGCCACCCTCCTCATGCCGAGATTAATTAGCTCTTTGTTTCCTTGACATTCAGCTGGGGAGATCAGAAAAGAATTAAAGAAAGTTCTTCAGGAGGTGAAAGGGGAAGCCAGGGCTTCGGGGTCGGGGGAGCTTCCCTGGGGCTTCAGATGGTAGAGAATTCACCTGCAATGCGGGAGACCTGGGTTCAATCCCTGGGCTGGGAACAGCCCCAGAAAGAGGGCATAGCAACCCACTCCAGTATGCGTGCCTAGCGAATCCCCAGGGACAGAGGAGCCTGGCGGGCTAGCCCATGGGGTCGCAAAGAGCCGGACACGACTGAGCGACTACGCACAGCGCAGGGCTTCGGGGCACTAGAAGCCTGGGTCATCAGCACCCGCTGCACTGCTTTCCCACGGGGACAAAGATGAAGCTTGCCTGCATCCTTTTCTGCTCCATCCTTATCCAGATACTGATGAGTAATAATAATATCTCAAGTCTGCTCCATGCCTGTGTGTCCTGACTGCTTTGCAAGCATCTTACCAAATCCCAACTCACTGCCATCAAGGTCCAGCCAGCTCTGTCTTCAACAAGGTTTCTGGCCTCAGCGAGGATGTTTGATTCTTCACCCTCCAGCCACATGGCTTCCAGAATTAAAGGAAGCCATCCCACTCATTCCTCCTGCTTCCCAGGTGCACTCTCACGCCTTTCTTCTGTGCTCAGAAGTCCCAGGTCCCCATGGGTCTGTACCCTCAGTGGGGACATGTCACATCATTCTCCTACAAGTGGAAGCTTGAGCTGCTGTGACAAGTTCTGCCAGGAATGGTGAATTTGAAAAGAAATGCAGGACTTCCCTGGTGGTCAAGTAGTTAAGACTCTGCACTTCCAATTCAGGGTGCTTGGGTTCGATCCCTGGTTGGGGAACTAACATCCTACATGCCCCACAGTGTGGCCAACAAATAAATAAATAAAAAGAAATACGAAACACTAGTTCCACACTCAAAAATATGGACCTTCCATGTCCCCCCTTATCTGTGTATCTGTTTGTTGCCATTTGTATGAATAAATAAGCCATCTAACATTATTTTTGGAAAGAGGAGCAATATAAATAAATACATAAGAATAAAGAATGCTAATGCTGAATTAATGAAGATGGGTTTTTTAAATACATATATGCAAATCACATTTAATGTGAGGAATCCAAGGAATCATACACGTTCTTCCTGCACCTCTACTCCATGCAAAAAATTACCGTGAATTCCTACATGAGTTCCTGTTTTACAGATGGGTCTACAGAGTGCAATGGGACCCAGGCAGACAGAAGTTAAATGGCTCCTTCAAGGAATAAAAATTGTTTAGTTACATGGCGATAACCTGTGACTTCTGGGTTCCAGAGATCAAAATCCCTGCACACTAGGCCCATCCAAACAATCCTGGTGAACTTATTAATATAACAGGGAGCAAAGGACAGAGAGAGCACTGCTGTGTGTTTATTACACACCGTATGTTGTACAAGACCATGGGCACGGTCATGCCTGGCACTAGATGAGCTGATCGGCAAGCACTGTTTAATCCCGCTCTCTTAAAAACTCTATGAAGTGAAAGTAGCATACCTGTTTTTCAGATGAGGATAAGAGTGAGAAAGTGAGTTCCTGGAGGCAGAAAAGCTGGTAAACCTAGCTGGTACATATGTCTAACTCTAACGTGTAACTTTCACTGTTGAGACTCCCTCTTAATGAAGCAGAAGTCAGTTAATGAGGAGGGTGGGAGTCAGAGGGAGTAAATTCTCTGCAACTAATCAAGGAGGAAATGGCACCCCACTCCAGTACTCCTGCCTGGAAAATCCCATGGACAGAGGAGCCTGGTGGGCTACAGTCCACGGGGTAATGAAGAGTCGGACATGACTGAGCGACTTCACTTTCACTTTTCACTTTCATGCTTTGGAGAAGGAAATGGCAACCTACTCCAGTGTTCTTGCCTGGAGAATCCCAGGGACGGGGAAGCCTGGTGGGCTGCCGTCTATGGGGTCGCACAGAGTTGGACACGATTGAAGCGACTTAGCAGCAGCAGCAGTGATCAAGGAGGAGAGACTCTGTTTTAAGTGAAAAACACCATGTATGGCGCACTGGGTGAGCTCAGAGTCAAGGGGAGGAGCAGAAGCGCACACACGTGTCCCAGTATCCAAGGAGCGCGCAGGGCAATGGCTGACCGATGCGCGTGACCGTGGGGAAGCTGACCCAAGGAGCGCGCAGGGCGATGGCTGACCGATGCGCGTGACCATGGGGAAGCTGACCCAAGGAGCGCGCAGGGCGATGGCTGACCGATGCGCGTGACCATGGGGAAGCTGACCCAAGGAGCGTGCAGGGTGAAGGATGACCGATATGCATGGCCGTGGGGAAGCTGACCCAAGGAGCGTGCAGGGCGATGGCTGACCGATGCGCCTGACCGTGGGGAAGCTGACCCAAGGAGCGCGCAGGGCAATGGCTGACCGATGCGCGTGACCGTGCGGAAGCTGACCCAAGGAGCGCGCAGGGCGGTGGCTGACCGATGCGCGTGACCGTGGGGAAGCTGACTCAAGGAGCCCGCAGGGCGATGGCTGACCGATGAGCGTGACCGTGGGGAAGCTGACCCAAGGAGTGCGCAGGGCAATGGCTGACTGATGCTCGTGATCAGGAAAGTTGACCTATTGGATACAGCAAGTTGGCTCATCTTTCCCCATGTTAGCAAAAGTCCATCTGAATCTAACTCTGTTCTTATTTATATGAAAATAAAACAAATAGAGAACTGATGCCTATCTTTCTATCATTTGCCTAGCTATAATTTTATAATGTGAAATACTTCCAAGTCATCCTCTCACCTTCACAGACTACCTGGAGAGAATAGGAGGGTTAGGAAAGATTCGCATTTTGCAAGTAAGACAGTGAGCTACCAGCCCTCTATGAAATAGCTGCCTTGAAAAATATATAATTATTTTCTATTCACATTACCCTTTAGGACACCTAACATTTTGAATCATCAACATAACTTTAATGGATGTGTTCCTCCCCTATCTTTTATTTCCTCAAAATGAAACATGCCCACTAATTCCTTCTTAGATCTACACCAAAGGAGACAAGCACTCCCAACCCTAAGCTCTTCTCCATTTAGCTGCCCAGCCACCCACCCACCCACCCATCCATCTACCCAGATTAAAATCTATCCAATTTTTTTTTTCAGATGGAGTACTTTGTGATGGGTTCTCTTTAAGACATGGTCCACGCCCTACAGAACTTGGCAATTAGTTGTAACATACTCTGAGACACAGAAGAAAGTGACAGAAAACCTTGAGGGTAAGAAAGAGAGATCTATCTCTGCACAAGAAGTTAAAGGAAAGGGGGAGAGCAGGGTAGACTTCACCGCAGAGGAGCACTCTCACTTACTATGCACCCAGGATGTATCAGGCACCATACTAGGTGTGTTTCATTTATCATCATACTTTTGACAATAAAATACTTTGATCATGTGAAATACATACTGGGGGAAGGCGTGTTTTCTCTCCTCCACCCCCATCATGACCACTAATCTCCCACGTTTTATCTCTTAAATGTTTTGGTGAGGCCTATGACTATGATTGGACCACCTTCAGTTTCAGACTGGGCCACTGAAACCAAAGAGCACACCCCTCCCTTTTCTACCTCTCCTGACACCACAGACCGATGGGTAAATTCAATCCAGCAGCTCTCATGGTTCTCCCTTGTCAACCAGGAGAGTTCACGCAGCTCTCCAGAGACAGCTAGACCCCACAGTCTAGACTGGTAGAGAGGTGACGGAGGACTTGTAGACCCCACCTTGGGCTGCTGCTTAAGCTTCTAGCTTCATCCCAGCCTCCCGTATGAGCACAGCCTCCCGTATGAGCACAGCCAAGTACCGTTCTCCAGGTGCTCTTGAATCCTTCAGGAGAAGTGACAGAAATGGCAGGATCCAGGCACTGCTGGGTTCCTAGCTACAAAATTGCCAACATCCCCAGTCACTTTTCTCTTAGCAGTTGGTATTAGTATTTCCCATTTTTCCAACGAGGATTCCAAGGCTCAGAGAGGGCAACGGATTTTGTTTCAGGTCACAGCTCTTTTAAGGGATAGAGTCAGGATAGGAAGGCAGATGAGTCTAACTTCACGACAGCCACTCTTTCCACCATGTTGGAGATGGGATTTGAAGGATACAGAGGATCTCTGAATTACAGAGTCAAGAGGAGCAATGGTAACCCTCTCCCGTCCCCAAAGATCCACTGAGATATCTCACACTCACACACACACACATCTCCAATGTCATCACACCAGCAGAGAAGCACCACGCTTTCTCTTGGAGAAACTTTTTTCTCTGTTAAGAAGAAAGACTCCAACAGCTTCCTTGAGACCCATTTTTCATACACTTAATGTCAGGCCTCCCATGTTTCCTAATGAAATCTGACACTAACAGAGAAAAATGGATACATTAATATTGAGTTCATTAGTAAATAGATTATCCAAATGTTTGGGGTGAGGGGAGGAGGAAGGTGAAGGAAGAAAGAGAAAGGGGGAGAGAGGCACACAGACCGACTCAGCTATTCTGACAAGAGCCTCTCCGAGGACCAGACGCTGATCAAATATTTATGGATTTTAATGCACTGATCTGTTAAGCCTGGAAATATTCTCTATTACCAAAAAATAATTTTTTAAAACGAGAGAGAGGAAGACTCAACCTGATGCTCCAGCACTGCACTGAGATAGGAACTAAAGCTCGCTGAGAAGAAAATGGGGCCCAGAGAGAAACTTTTGTAGTGGGATGCACAGATGTAAGACTCCGGAGACAGCATACCCTATCCCTCACTCACATACCTCCAGGCCAAGAGAAAGACACGTGGAAAAGAGAGAAGGTGTAGCCATGCGGGGAGAGATAGTAGGCTGGCAGGAAGAGAGGTTGTAAAAGAAAAATACCTGTGTATCATGTTAGATTCTCCCCTGACCCCAGAGAATCCATCAGCTGTCTCATGGCCACTGGTCTCTTCCATGCTAAGCCCTGTGTGGGGAGTGAAGCCAAAACAGCAGCAGAAACATGTAGTTCCAACACAGAGAGCAGAAGGGTCTCGGTCGCTACCTTGGACAGCTCCCCTTACTTCCTGCCTCTGTAAAACTGTTAGTGGCTCAGTTGTATCCGACTCTTTGTGACCCCATGGACTGTAGCCCACCAGGCTCCTCTGTCCATGGGATTCTCCAGGCAAGAATACAGGAGTGGGTAGGCATTTACTCTCCGGGGGATCTTCCTGACCCTGGAATAGAACCCCGGTCTCCAGCATTGCAGGTGGATTCTTGACCGTCTAAGCCACCACGGAAGTGCAAAGGAGACACTGATGGCAGTCTTAGGCTGCTTCACAGAATCCCTGCCTCCATGGTCAAATGAGGCGACGGGCAGGGAACCCTTAATATAAACTCTAAAGCACTATAAAAGGCATGACGGTGCTGTTTTGGGAAGAGATCCCCAGCCTTTTATGTCTGTATGATGAGCTGGGAAGTAAAAGCAAAAGGAGTCCTGGCTCTGCCAGCTATTATCTGTGACCTTGAGAGGCTACTGCATGTGACCTTCAACCCTCTGCATCTCAGCTCAACACGGCCAGCCTGGACCACTGCTCGATGACCCTTCAGGACCTTCGCACAGCCTGGTGCCTCTGACATCTCAGAGGAGACTTGAGGAGGACGCTGGCCATGGTGCTGCTCCTCTAAGAGGACCAGGACTACCCTGGTTAAGTCTGCGGTGGAGAGAGGCGGGGACTGGACAGGCTCTCAAAGCTACTGCAGCTCTCGCATTTGGTGAGATGGGACATTTTGTCTCTCAAAAGTCCTTGAGCAAGGAAATCTCATGTCATGCTCTGAGAAGAAAACAACTTAATAAAAGCGAGGACAGAAAGAAAGAAGGAAGGAAATAGTCCAGGTAGAAATGGGCCCTGGAGAGAGTCGACGTTCGTGAATCAAATCGTTTCTTCTCTGGTCGCTGCCTTTCAGCTCTGTTATGGGCACTCTATTCACTGAGACAGGAATGATCTGCCAAAACATTTTCACACACAAGAGACAGAGATACACAGACAGATGGTGAGAGACAGAGGCAGACGCAGCCTCCAAGCTAGAGGCAGGAACTCTCCTGTTCTTCGTGAGCAGGAGGTTAAGAAAACAAAAGGAGGAAGAAAAGACGTAAAAGCACGTAAAGCAGCGACAATCAGGGAGGAAAGACAATGCCACGTTCAGAGCAGGGTCGGTGTACTCCAAAGAAGCAGTGGCATTTCCTTACACAGCAAGATGAATCCTTTCATATGGGCCTTTTTCATGCGGGCCTCCGGCCACCCAATGTATCAGCAGAGAGAGAAACGCACGGAAAGAAGGCGCACAGTGAAGGCGAGGATACAAAGCGGGAACCGGAAATGCATTTTGCGCCCCAAACCTCCTAACGTGACTTGCTGGTTCTATTGTGACAAAGCGAGAGGTCTCCGAGGAGTTCATTTCACGTCTCATCCATCCCGAGAGTAATGGGAAAATCCCGCCTTGTTTCTGCAAAATATCAGCACACACTGTGTGCCACAGACACTCAATTCCATTAGTCATAATGGAACAAGACTGTCCCAGAAGTTGTTTTCAATTGCTTGAGTGCATCCTGCATTTAGGGAAACGAGAACATATGAGCTGTCTGACTCAAGTGGAAGTGGGGACCCGGGTTTGTAACAATGGCCACGGCTATTTTCTGGTATGGATGGCTAGCTGGACACCTGGTCAGATATCACCTCTCCCCATGGCTGAAGAGGTCATCTTCCGTGTCTCCATTCCACATCTCTAACAGAGCAGCACAGAGCTATTCACTAACTGCCGGTAACCAAATGCAGGTCCCTGATCAGCCCCCACCCACCAAAAGTCCATTCTGTGGGTGCCGTGATCAGGTTCCAGGCTGTGAGAACGCATCAGATAAAGTGCCAGATGGTCAGGAGTTTGAATCCCCTATCCTGCCACTCGAGCTGCTTGACTGTTGGCAAGTCACTTAGCCCTGCTGAAACTCAGTTTCATCAGGTGAAAAATGAAACAGAAAGGATACGTGCTTGGTGAGATAATTCAACTTAATGTGGCAAGGACAGTGGAAAGCCTGGGGGGAGCATAGAGAACTTGGGAAAGGCTAATCTGCAGTGAACTGGAGCTTCTTCCCAGAGTGAGTCTTGTCTCTGGATCCCCTTCCTCTGTGTGGGCTGAGAGTTGGGATTTCAGCACCAGAAAGAGAAGCTCAGGGACCCCATGTTTAACTCCCTGTGCCGCCCCTGATTCACCAGAACATTAGGTCATTATTAGGTCCCCCTGGGTGAACCTATAAGTGAGGGGGGTGGGTGGACTTGGCATGTAGTTTAACAATTTTCAGGCTGTGTTTTAGAACAGAAGTATTTCTTCCAACACAGCTTTACCCTAGAAGTACAAGTAGACCGTGCATAGCAAATGGGAGTGTGGGTGTTTTTGTGGGCCACCCTTATACCTGTGCCCCATCTTCAGAAGCATCTCTCCTGAAGAACCCCAGACCGCTGTGGACTACACTGAGGGAAAGACACTGTCTCAGTGACCCCAAGGTCCTGTCGAAGGACAGCCGCTGAGACCACAGAGGGGTGGTGCCGTGGGAATTTCAGGAGCTTGGTGTGCTGGACAGGTCTTTCCTGACTTCCACTTCCGAAGCTGGCTTCTGATCAGGATGCTCCTTCACCCTCATCACAAAAAAGCCAAGACAGGAAGAGCTGATGCGAGAAGCAAAGCTTTAGGAAACGAGAGGCAGCCAAAAGGAATTTTGTCCACTGTCATTTCATTCCCACACAGGGACAGCGAATCTCTTAAGCGGCCACCCCAAACACACAAATATCATTACTGTTTGTATTTGTTTCCTCTGACTGCTATGACAATTTACCACGAATCTGACGACTTAAGCCAATAGAGATTTATTCTCTCACATTTCTGGAAACCAAAAAAATCCAACATCAGTTTCACTGGGCCCAAAGCAAGGTGTCAGGAGGGCCACGCATCCTCTGGAGGTTCTGGGGGAGAAACGGCTCCATGCTTCTTCCAGCTTCTGGGTGCTGCCAGCATCCCTGGGCTTATGGCCGTGCCACTCAATCTTGGCCTCCTCTACTTCCGTCTAAAGGCAAGTCTCCTTCTGCCTCCCTCTTACAAGGATGCTTGTGATGACTTTTAGGTCTCATTTAGGTAAAACAGTATAATCTCCCCATCTTGAGATCTCCAGTTTAATTACACTTGTAAAGACCTTTCTTCCTTATAAGGTAACATTCACAGGTTCCAGGAATCATGATGCGGAATTTTATGTCTGTGGGGAGGGGTGGGGTGGGGAGGAGGGCATTATTCAATCCACCATACTGATGTTCTTTATTCATAGTCTCAGAGCAAACTTTAGGGATGCAGACAAGTATACCTGCCAATTCACCTTGAAAGCTTTTTAAACTCTGCAAACAATATCTCCAGGGCCCCTCTGTGGCTTTGCTCATCTGCTCCTTTTGTTGAAACTACACTCAGCCTACTCACCCTTAAGAATCTTTGAAAATAACTCATCCAAGAAGATTTCTCAAGTCACCCCAGTGCTTGAACTCACTTTTCCTGGGAGAGATGCACAGAGAACAGCGGCTGGACTTTCATGATGTCACTGGGAAGTGGCATCCACAGATAATGTTTGTGCAGAACTAAGACCCGGGCATTGGGCTGATGCTCCAATGAGTAACCTCACTGCATCCTCACAAACCCCCTCTGAGGTACATCTTCCTGCTTCTGTGCCCATTTACGGGGATGCGGATACCGACTTGGAGAGGTTAAGTAACTTAACATGCCCACCATGGATCAACCAACCAGGGGTGGAAAGAACATTCCTGCCCCACCCATATATGCGGTCTCAGGTTCCCAGCTCTCAGTACAACCTATTCTGCCTACTTCCCTGCTCACTGCCTTCCTCCTGGGCCCATTCTACTCGGTATTAGTTGGTTCTACATCAACTTTATCTCTCCTTCTAAGATGTGCCTTTCTCAAAGGCTGAACTAGGGCTTTCTGCTTCCCAGGTGGTGCAGTGGTAAAGAACCCACCTGCCGATGCAGGAGACATAAGAGACACGAGTTCGATCCCTGGGTCGGGAAGATGCCCTGGAGGAGGGCATGGCAACCCACTCCCGTTTCTTGCCTGGAGAATCCCATGGACAGAGGAGCCTGGCTGGCTATAGTCCACGGGGTCGCAAAGAGTTGGATATGACTGAAGCGACTTAGCACACACAGCACAATGCTATCTGCAGGTTTGTACTCCTCCTGCTCCTGGCCGAATCCCTGGTGCCATGAATAAATTAATAAGGGAAAAATAAATAAAAAGAGAAAATTAAGGAAGAAGAGATCAAGGAAGGCAAGGAAAACAGGAGAAAGCAGAAAGGGGAAGGAGGAGGGGTGAAGGGCTGCAGCTACTCAGAAAGTCTCACCCAGAGATCCTGCCGCTTTGATGTTGCTCCAAAAATTCCTGAAGCAGGAAAAGCAACTCCCAAGGTGGCCCCATCATTAGTTCTAGTAAAGAGACAGACAGAAAGACCGAGAAAGGGAATAAGAGAAGTGGGACAGGGGAAGAGAGACAGAGGAGGAGACAGAGCTCCAGCTTAGCACGATTGAGAAAACAAGTCAGAGAAACTACACAACCATCTACACAAACACTTGGAGGGAAAAGCCTCCTCCAAAGCAACATTAGCAAGAGACAATTAAGCCCTACACCGCGGTACAGCTAATAAGACTTCAAAGCCCTCTGCTTATGGAAATTAATCCTGCAGGCAGGGTGGGACCTAGGACACCTTCTGCGGAAGGCGATGAAAGAAAGCACAGGCTGAGAGGAGGGGCTGGAGCTGTACCGAGCCAGAACCCCCGAGGCTCTGGCCCACCCCAGCTTCCTCCACCCTCAGGACCCCAGGAAGGAAAAGGGCCATGTTCACTGCCATCATCACAGACGTCTGGGGAAGCTGTGTGGATCCTGAAGGACGGCGGTGCTCCGGGCGGCTGTGCTAACTTCTGCGCATACACCACCACCAGTCCCCCGCTCTCACACCCGCCCCCGCCGAGTGACACACAGGGAGCACCTCTCCCTGCATGGAAGCCCTCTTTCCTCCTTGCACTTCCCCCTCCTTCTGGGTGATTTATTTTGTTTTCACTTCTTCATCTCTCCCAGCCTGAAGCAAAGGAAAAAAAAGAAAAGGAACACGGGTTTCAACTCTAGACCTAAGAGTAATGAAAAGCGTGAGGCAAGAGGAGCTGAGGGGAGGGGAGCAGCAGGGAGAGAGACCGTGAGCAATCCTAATACCAGCGCTGCCCTCCCATCGCCCATTCCTCGTAAGGGCTCCAACGCGCCTTTCATCCAAACATAAATTCGTTTTGTTTATTTCTCCAGAATGTGGAGAGCCACGCTGACGCACGCAGCCTGCACAAGGGTGGAGGACATCTTCCCGCCCATCCCTACCCCAGGGCATGGACAGGCTGCGGCTGAACGAAGAGACCCAGGACCCTAAGGGAGCTGGGGTGACAGTTGGGAGGGTTCATCAAAATCAAAGACGCCACCCCTGTGTTCTGCCTTGGAGCTCTGCATGCTGCAGCGCAAAGGAGCCAACCAAGGGACAGCTCTGTGGAGTCACACTCGGTTATGTCTGTTTACTTCTTTGTTACACATACGTCCATAAGATGGATGAGTCTCATGGAGACTCGCCTGTGTCCAGCGACTCTTCCAGCCTGCAAAGCTTGCCCTTAATTACTGTTGTTTGTTATTCAGCTGCTAAGTCATCTCTGACTCTTCGCAGCCCCATGGACTGCAGCATGTCAGGCTTCCCTATCCTTCACTGTCTCCCAGAGTTGCTCAAATTCATGTCCATTGAGTCAGTGATGCTATCCATCCATCTCATGCTCTGTTGTCCCCTTCTCCTGCCCTCAATCTTTCCCAGCATCCAGGTCTTTTTCCAATGAGTCAGCTCTTTGAATCAGGTGGCCAAAGAATTGGAACTTCAGCTTCAGCAACAGTGTTGTCCATGAATATTCAGGGTTGATTTCCTTTAGGACTGACTGGTTTGTTCTCCTGGTAGTCCAAGGGACTCTCAGGAGTCTTCTCTAGTACCAACCCTTAACACTCACTCTTAGTTAAGCACTGAAGAATTGATGCTTTTGAACTGTGGTGTTGCTGAAGACTCTTGAGAGTCCCTTGGACTCCAAGGAGATCCAACCAGTCAATCCTAAAGGAGATCAGTCCTGAGTGTTCATTGGAAGGACTGATGCTGAAGCTGAAACTTCAATACTTTGGCCACCTGATGGGAAGAACTGACAACTCTGAAAAGCCCCTGATGCTGGGAGGGATTGAGGGCAGGAGGAGAAGGGGACAACAGAGGATAAGATGGTTGGATGGCATCCCTGACTCAATGGACATGGGTTTGGGTGGACTCCGGGAGTTGATGATGGACAGGAAGGCCTGGCATGCTGTGGTTCATGGGGTCACAGAGAGTCGAACACGACTGAGTGACTGAACTTTTAATTATTACTAGATTTTACATTCATTTTATTCATGCAACAGTATATGCTGAGTGCCTAATATGTGTCAGACGTGGACTAGGTTCCAGGTGCCCAGTGGAGAAGAAGAGACGGACAAAACCCTCGCCCTCACGGATGTCTATGAAACAAAGAGAAGTAAACAGACATCACTGGGTATGAACGCTAGTCACAGCTGCTTTGTGGGCGCTCCCCAGGTACCGTGCACAATCCTAAGTGTTTCAGATGTAGTAAATCATCTCCCTCTCACAAGATCCCTGGATGAGAGAGGAGGAAACTGTGACTCAGAGAGGACAAGCTTGCCTAAGGTAGCACAGCTGTGAGGGGGCAGAGCTGGATTTTCAAACCCAGGAGGGTTGGCTTTCATCCAAAAATCAAAACAAAGCAAAACAAGACCTGCTATACAAACGCAGGGAACTGTAGTTAGTATCTCGTATTGATGAATGAAATGAAAAAGAATTTAATGAAAAGGAATCTGTAAAAGAATGTCTGTGTGTTCATATAATCATTTTGCTGTACGCCTGAAATATTGTTAACCAACTATTCTTATAAAGTTGAGAATATTCCCTGGGCCAGGAAGATCCCCTAGAGAAGGAAATGGCAACCCGCTCTAGTATTCTTGCCTGGAGAACCCCATGGACAGAGGAGCCTGGCGGTCTACAGTCCCTGGGGTCGCAAGAGTCGGACACAACTGAGTGAACCACCACCATTCTTACAAAAATTAAAAACAAATTTTTATAAGTACATAGTTACAATTGGTGTTAAGTACCACAGGAAATAAACAGGGTTCAGTGATAGAGAACAATTGAGGCAGGGAAGGTTTTGGACAGGTTGGTCAGGGAGGGCTTCTCAGAGGAGGTGACATTTAAAGGGAAGGAGGTAATAGATGAGAAGCTGGCCACGAGAAAAGCAAAAGAAAAGACGGCCTCAAGAAAACCTGCATGCTCCCTTAGCCCATTCTCTCTTATCTCCACTTCTTTCTCTCTTCTGCCCCATCTGTATACTCTGGGGCTCCCTCCAACATCCTCCCTTCTACAGTTCTCTCTCTCCTGGTCTTACACCCTCTGAGTCCCATTAATTAGCTCGCTGCGAGCCTGGTGGGCTGCCGTCTACAGGGTCGCACAGAGTCGGACACGACTGAAGCGACTTAGCTGCAGCGCCCGTTATGCAGGTCTTCTTGTGGTTCCTGCTCTGGCCTGTACTTCAGTCTTCATTCTGCACTTAGATAAACTGACGGGCAGAGAAGAGAGAGGGGGAGAAGGCATGATGGCACCAGACACCTAGGTTTATCTTGTCCAGTCTCCTCTGGAGACTCGGGGCTCTTATGACGTGCGCCCAAAGCTACACGGCCTGTGGGGGTAGATTCATGTATGCTCCCATCTTCTGTCCAAGGCAGCACCCTATTCCACCAGCGTTCTAGGTGCTTTTTCAAAGGATTTGCCAATATCAGATCAAGGTAAAGCACAGAAAACCAGGAAACTGCACATGACCAATATGGCAATTTTTAGTTTCTTCAGGTCGAACCCAGATCTATAGATCCTACCAAGCCTTGACCTTGACCACCCGGCTACACAGCATTTCCCCACCAATCAGCCAGACTAACATGCTCACCTGCACTCACTCTCTAGAATTCTATTACCGTAGTGCAGGAAGGGCTGCCCAGTCCCCTCATTTTGCAGACACGGAGACTGAAACCAAGCCAAGAACAGAAGCTTGGCTCACTGATAAATCATTAAGCAGAAATAAACAATTAACTTGCCTTCACATGTTGAGGAAGAATATACGTGCCTTGGATTTTTCTCCACCATCTCTTTCTCTTGTCACTGATATGAATGAATTTGCCCTAAGCAATCTCTGTATTCTCAAGGGGATATAAATACTACAAACGTATTGAAATCACATGGACTTGGGTTCAAACTCTATCACTGCCAACTTTGACCAATTTACTTGACTTCCCTGGTGGCTCAGACGGTAAAGGGTCTGCCTACAATGCAGGAGACCCACGTTCGATCCCTGGGTCAGGAAGCTCCCCTGGAAAAGGAAATGGCAACCCACTCCAGTAATCTTGCCTGGAGAAATCCATGGATGGAGGAGCCTGGTGGGCTACAGTCCACGGGGCCACAAAGAGTCAGACACGACTGAGCGACTTCTCTTCTCTCCTCTCTCTCTGAGCTTAAGTTTCATCATCTGTAAAATGTGGACACTCATACCTACATATTTAAGGTTGGGATAAGGATAAATGGGGAGTCATGAGAAGAACTGGGCATGATGCTGACAAATATTCTGTGCTCAATACAGGTGCATTCCCTTTAACTTTGGGGGAAAATGAAATGCAAGGTAACTGACTGAAGTCAGGGATGCAGTTAAGTATCAAACTAGTTGGAGCTTACGAGTACCACCAACCTACAACCTTGCAGGATATCCCGTTGCTTCGGTGGTGCGTGCTACCTGAGGCTGGGTGACCTGGGTGCCCATGGACACCCATGGAGCAGTTTGGGAGTGGTAATTGTGGAATATTTAATGGAGGTGCAGTCAAGGAGAAAAGGCACATGGAACATCGCTCCAAAATCATTCAGGGGATACCAGTTCAGAAGCACTCTCTATAATGACTAACAGGCTTCAGGGAGAGGCGAACTTTCTGAGTGTGACACTTTTAGAAATTACTACCTAAACACATTCTCCTGCTAGCTCACTTGTAAATGGCTCTCAGTCATCACAGACGCGCTTCCAGTTCAGTGTCTCATTTGCTCTCACCTCCACCCTGGGAGGTCTTCTGCTACCCGAGAGTTAGCTGCACGCTGGGTGCCCCCTACCCTCTCGTGACAGTCCTCTCTGTCGGTCCTACCATTAGCCCCGTTGTATCAGTGAGAAAACCATGGTCCAGAGAGGTTAATAATTTTCTCAAAATCACACAGCTACTCAGGGAAGGTCTTCTGCTTTGTCTAGTGTGATCCTCTTTTCCCACCATGCTCAGTGCTTTGTGTTTGTCACTCAGTCGTGTCCAACTCTTTGCAACCCCAAGGACTGTAGCCCAGCAGGCTCTTCTGCCCATGGAATTCTCCAGACAAGAATACTGGAGTGGGCTGCTATTCCCTTCTCCTAGAGATCTTCCTGACTCAGAGACTGAACCCAGGTCTCCTGCATTACAGGCAGATTCTTTACTATCTGAGCCACCAGGGAAGCCCCACTCAACGCTTTATCTTTTATATATACATATGCCTTTCTGGGGAAAAAAAGAAAAAAAAAGTGAGAAGATAACGGCTATAGCCATGCAAAGACAGAGGCAATTTCTCAAGGGCAGAGAAGGTGTGAATCGCTAAAAGGAAACACAAAGGTCCATCTGACCTCACGCTTCTCAGGCAAAGCACTTAGCACCACATGACAAGGGCAGAGGAGGCCCAGGGGCCTAGGGGTTACATGTCCAGCTTTCTGAAAACTAAATGCCATGGTCATTTAGATCCCGAAGCCCTGTGTGTGCTGCTTAGCTGGAACCTAGAGGAAACAAAAAAAAAATGTTAATCAGAGAGTCTATTACCAGATCAGGAGATTACACTTAACTTACATTCTCATTATTCTTAATGTTTCCAACCAACACTGCACCAATCTTCGAATCAGCAAAGGAGCACAATCTATTTATATTTAAGTAGGCAGGTAACTGGGGAGGCCTGCTCAGCCTGGGCATTCAGGTCAACCCTGCTCCCAGGATGAGGAGGATTAAGCAATTTGGCCAAAGGCAAAATGAAGCAGGGAGTCAAGGCAGTGGTCCAGCCTTTTCAATCTAAAATTCATCATAAAAAATAAAAAATAAAAAAATAAAATAAAATAAAATTCATCATGACTGCGGACAAAAAGTACTGGTGATTAGCTGTGTCTCCCTTTAACCTCAACATATTCTCACTTCAGTTCTCCACTCTTGCGCATCCAAGTGATCCAGGAAGGGCTGGACAATGCCTGTTACATGCCTGTCTCTCCAAATGCATTCTGCGGAACCCTACACCTGTAAGACATTAATAGGAAATAGAGTCTTCCGTGTCCAAGTAAACTTGGGAAATATTGAGACAAGCGAAGAGAAATGGGTCTATTTCCCGTAAAGCTATTCAAATGTATTTCCTTGAGACGCTGGTTTGTAATATGAATCTCTCATATTATGTCTATATCTCTCATCTAATATGTCTGTATATGCATGTGTTTGGGTGTAGATACCCACTTGTCCACACTTATTCTGGACCAGAGCTTGAAAATTCTTGGTTTCGATCATTCCAACTTTACTCTTCTGTGGGAAGAAGGAGAGAAGCAAGCAAAGACCTCGAAGTTTTTATTTTACAAGTGCCAGACACTTTGTGTAAAGCCAAGGGCTTCACTGCTATGATATTAAGTTGGAATATTTCATTAATAACTGATCTCCTAATTCATGTTTTATGATCCTGTCAGCAATAGAGGCACTTGTCTCTGCTGAAAAAGAACGTGTGCGTAGCTTCCAAGCGTGTGCCTTCCCTCCCTCTGCCCCATTAACTTGGAAAGGAAGAATCGCTGGAAAAGGTGGGCGAAAGTCAAAACAATTGAGTTGTCTCTTTATGGATTTATCGAGTGGCAACTGGTGCCACAGAGAGAGCTAGGCGGGCGCGGCGAAGCATGCCGGGAAGGCCATTGATCATCAGGCACCTGGGTCAAAAAGGATTTTACCTTCTGTCCTCAAATCTAAATGGCATGCTGGAACACAGATGCAGCGGACGGGGGCTGAGAGCACCAGCAGACACTCAGTCCTCCCATCACCAGCCCCTCCCATGGAGAGGTCTCCAAGGTCACCGCAGGGTAAAAGAACCCCATTTGGGAGAAGGTAAGATGGAGTTACATTTATTGCTGCCCATCTATCACAGACTCAATTCTGAGGATGCAGACAAATGAGACATGGCCTCTGGCTTCTGGGGCCCACTGTTTAACGGGATGACGGACAAGTGAATGCCAGTGGGCCGGAGGAAGTGATGAAAGGAAACAGTTCCCAGGCTCTTAAGGGGTCAGGAAGGATCGGGAAAGGAGATGGTTATGCCCCCTCCAGGGTGTGGAACTCGATTCCCCATCCCGCAGTTCAGGCTGCACTGTGACCGGCTTCTAATTAAGAGAGTAGAGGACACTGAATCAACTGTGCACACCACTGTAACCAGATGGTCAGGACACCATCAGGCTGAGACCAGGCACTCTCTGATGCAAGAGGATGACAAGCCCTTCACCTCTGTGCTGATCAGGAGAAGACACACACAAACCCCAAATGAGGGAGATTCTAGAAAACACCTGACCAGTTTTTTTAAACAACTGTTAAGAAAGAATGGAAGAACGGCATTGAAACATGTATACTATCATGTAAGCAATGAATCGCCAGTCTATGTTCGATGCAGGATACAGGATGCTTGGGGCTGGTGCACGGGGATGATCCAGAGAGATGATCTGGGGTGGGAGGTGGGAGGGGGGTTCATGTTTGGGAACTCATGTACACCCGTGGTGGATTCATGTCAATGTATGGCAAAACCAATACAGTATTGTAAAGTAAAATAAAGTAAAAATAAAAATTAAAAAAAAAAAGAAAGAATGGAAGAACAGAGGGATGGAGGGAGGGAGGGAGGGAGGGAGGGAGGAAAAAGGAAGAAACTGTCACATATCAAAGGAAGGCAAGGAGACACAGTCATTAAAAGCAACATGGAGACATGGCTTGGGTCCTGGGAAAGAAAACAGGACACCGGTGGAAATCACACGAAATCCAAATACTGCCTGTAAGTTTAGTTAACGGCAATGTACAAAGGGTGATTTCTTAGTTTTGACAAATATACTGAAAGTTGACATCTTCCACGTACTTATGTAAGATGTCAACCTTAGGGGAAGCTGGGTAAAGGGTATATGGAATGTCTCTGTACTCTATCTTTGCCAATTTTCTATCTATCTAAGACCGTTCCAAAATTAAAAATCAAAGGAAATAAAAAGCTATGGTGCTTATGAAGAGTTTGAGGAGATTGATTACTCCTGTAAAGCAGTTTGAAGGAAAGGAATAAAAATCCTAGGAAGACACTGTTGTCAGAGGAAAACGTGCGTACAGAGTGATGATCTGTTCAGAGCACTTTGTGTGCCTGCTACGGCAGGAGGGCTTGCAGCGCCGTGGGAATGACGCAGAGGATCAGACAACAGCATGAAGAAGCTTCTAGTTTAGACGGAGGATGCTAGTGAGGCGATGAAGCATTAGAGCAGAGAAAACCTGTCATCCATGAACACAATGTCAAGAAGGCAGGAGAGTCGGCAAAGACAACCAGCAAGTCTTATTTAATCTGAAAGCAGCAACATGGGGAAAACAGTGAGTAAAATCACAGTGAAGCCATCCTACGTGGGCCCAGCTCCAATGTGACTCCTAAGCTGAGTGGCAGATGGAGAAAGTGCTTCTCATACTTGGAGGCCTTGAAAGCATGAAGATCATAAACATGGAAGCTTGTTTGTTCTGCTTGCACACCTGGTATTTACTCTGCAACTCAGAGAATTTGGGGAAGGATTCGGGCAACTGGACACAACTGAGTCACAAATATTACGATAAACTCATGATGGCAAATTGATCTCTAGATAATGAAGAAGCAGCAGGCTTTGGGGGACCAGATCATGGCAAACCCAACTCAAAAACCTTAAAACTGACCCAGTGTCTTCAGAGGAAAGCCCAAACACCTAAGCCTGGCATTCAACATCTATCATATCTGCAGTAAACTACCTTTATCTTTCACTTTCTTCCTTGTTGTTTCACTACGGATAGCCCAACTCCACATCCTACAAAAATGAAACAAGTTGAATTTCCAATTCCTGTGCCCTTGTGTAATCTGTTCTCTTAGCACAAGCTGCCTTGACTTGAGCCCAAATCCTAATACTTTATGCACATGTCACTGCCCCCATGAAGGTCTCCCTGACCATAGAGTAAAAACTGTTTCAATTTTCTACATTCCAGCTTTCCTATGTACCTCCTTCAGGATTTATTCCGTTCTATTGTTTTTGGTTGGCCGGGAGCAGACACAGCCATACCTTAATCGCTATCTATATTCCCACTACCCACACAGGTGTTCAGTGAAGTGTTGGGTGGCTACTCAACACTCAATCCCTAACCACATCTCTCAGTAGAGAATGGGAAAGCTCACTTTCCCAGATTCCACTGCAGACAGAGGTGGCCGTGCGACTCACTTTTGGCTAATGAATCAGAAGGTGAAACCTTTGAAGGCACTTCTGAAAAAGACTTTTCTTTTAATAGAGGAAATCGCTCACCAGGAGAGCTGTTTTCTGCCTGCCCTGCCTTCATTCTTGTTTTAAATTATATATTGTTTCATAAATCTTGGGGTGCTACAGCTGCCTGGAAACTCCAAGGAGAAGACCAAAACAGCCAGAGAGATTCCAACGCTGGGTATGACAGTCTTGAGCTGCAAAGTCACCAATCTACAGACTTTTTGTCACGTGAGATAACTAAACGTCCTCCCTTCTCTAAGCCTCCAGGATACAGGTAAAACTATCCTAAGCAAGCTGGTGCAATGGTAAAGAACCCACCGGCCAATGCAAGAGACACAGGTTCAATACCTGGGCGGGAAGATCCCCTGGAGAAAGGAATAACTGCTCACACCAGTATTTGTGCCTGGGGAATTCCATGGACAGAGGAGCCTGGTGGGCTACTGTCTACGGCGTCATGAAGAGTCGCATACAACTGAGCATGCATGCATGCATCCTAAGCAAGACCCTACCTAATACCTTTTTTAGTTGAACTGAATGTGAGAATGTTCTATCATTTGAGTTCCTTTAAGAGGAAAGCCTGAACTTCTCAAAGTATGTCCTTCAGAGAAAGGCAGTCACTTGCAGCTCTGAATCTATGCCTCCAGTCCTGGATGAAGAGAACGCAGAGTGTGACCCGGATAATTCTGTCATGGGAATTTCTAATCTGGCCCAGGAAACGCTACCCAAGGCCAAGTCATCATCCCTTTATGATTTCATCTACCCTTAAATGTCAAGTGCTGATTCTCGCCACACTTCCCCTGAGAGGAATTAGTAGTTTAATGAGGAACACGGGCTGTCATCTGCATCCCAGGACTCGTGACACTGGAGAGGCATTATCTCCACCAACCTGGAACCTCCTACACATTAAACACACAGAGGTCAAATAAAATATCCCATTCCACAGCCCAAGAATCAGAGAGCCGAGTTAACGTTCCCAGAGAGAATCAACAGCTGGCAACAGTTGCTGAGCTTCTAACACACAGGAGTCTGGGCACCAAGAGGGTGGTTAACAAAGATGGACAAAAAGGGGCAAGAAAATTAACAACTGGCGAACTGGAAACTTCATCCCAAGGGCTTTATCTTTGGTGAGTCTTCTAATCCTCAGTATATTTAAGGCTCAATATACCCATATTATAGGAACGAAGCTCAGAAATTATGTAGATTATTCGAAACAGCATCACTAACAGGTGGAAAAGCCCCAGATGTCCACCAGCAGACAAGTGGGTAAACCAAACATGGTATATCCATAAAATGAAATGCCATTCAGCCATAACGTTATTAAGTCCTCATATACGCTACAACTTGGATGAAGTTTAAAGACATTATGCTATTAATGTATGAAAGAGATCAGACACAAAAGGCCAGATACTGAATGGTTCTACTTACGGTAAAAATCTAGAATAGGTAAACGGATGGAGACAGAAAGGGGATTAACACTATGAGGAACCGGGCTGTGAGTCTGTATGTGTGCATGTACCCATGTGTATATGTGTGAATTGAGGAGTTATTGCTTAATGGTTGCAGAGTTTCTGTCTGGGGTTAGGATTTTGGAAAGAGACAGTAGTGGTGGTTGTCAACAATGTGAAACCACCTAATGCCACTGAATTAACTGTACCCTGAAAAAAATGGTTAAAATAACAAAGTATATGTTATACATGTGCAGATACATAACCACAATTCTAAAAAATCGCATGATTACTAAATGTTTTGACAACGCAAAATGTATCTTTGGGGAATTCCCTGGAGGTCCAATCGTTAGGCCTTTCATCGCCAAGGGCCTGGGCTTGATCCCTGGTCAGGGAATTAAGATCCTGCATGCTGCACGGCCAAAAACAAACAAAAAATCTGACTCTAGAGTCTGTAATCTTTCCAGAAAACCATATACGAGGTTCTCACAGATTTAATACATTGCTGTCCAATAGAACTTTTTTTGAAAACGGAAAATGCTATATCTGCACTTTCCAATATGGTTACCACTGACCACATCTAGTTAAATAAATAAATTTTAATTATTTAAATTACTTAATGCATTTTACTAAATTATTTTTAAAAGTTATTTAATCCATTTTAAGCATTTAAATTTATATAACAGCCACTTGTTGAGCACTACAGATCAAGTGAAGCACAGATAGATGACTAAGGAAACAACGTAACAAAACGGTGACGCCCTGACGACTGAAAAGACAAAATTCTTTCAAATTAAGACCTCAGTATTAAAAAACAAAGGTGGACCCACTCAAAGCTTCAGAGATTATCAGCACAGCCTCCGATCTGTCTCTTTGATTTTGGTTTATCTCTACCTCCAATCCATCCGTCAGGAAAATCAGTCTTAATAACAGCATGTCTGACTGTGTCACCTGCTTCATAAACACTCGACTATATAGGGATGCACATACTAAGTGGAAGAAGCCA
Organism: Capricornis sumatraensis; assembly: GCF_032405125.1. NCBI lineage: Eukaryota > Metazoa > Chordata > Mammalia > Artiodactyla > Bovidae > Capricornis > Capricornis sumatraensis. Next base: position 115,476,094 of record NC_091074.1, read on the forward strand.
GCCGGAATATACTGCATGCTGTAGGATTCCAACTCCATGATGTGCGGGAAAAGGCCAAACTATGGAGACAGGGAAAACATCAGTGGTTGCCCGGGATTCAGGGAAGGAGGGAGGAGGAACGGGCAGAGCACAGAGGATTTTTCAGGCAGTAAATCTACTCGGAGTAAAAAGGCTGATACATGTTTTGTCAAAACCCACAAAACATATGAGACCAGGAGTGCTCTTCAATGCCAACTGTGGACACTGGGTGATAACGGTGTGTCAGTGCGGGTCCATCAGTTGAAAACGTACTGCTCAGGTGGGGGATATTGGGAGTGGGAGATCCTGGCGGTGGAAGTGGGGATAGGATATATGTGGAACTCTGTATTTGCTGCTCAATTTTTCTATAAACCTAAAATGGTTCTAAAAAGTCAATTAAGAGGGGAAAAAAAACACTAAAATACCATTAAAACTCACTAATCTCCTTGCTCCTTCCTCTCCTCCAGTCCCTTTTTCTTTACTCCGGAGATTCATGTCTTACGCCAGCCCCCTAAACTCACCAGCAAATTCTCATCAGAGACTCTGTCTGCATATGCTATTTCCTCTGAGCTGAATGCTCCTCACCTCTACTACAGCTGCTTGGCTCATATCTTTTAAAAGCTGGGATCCCCCTCTTTGAACATTTTGTTGAGCCATGAAAACTGTGTTAACGACTCCCTCCTTTGCTAGTCATGCACTGAATAAATATCACAGCTTTCATCCTTGTTTTGTTACTGATCTTCTCTTCTGAGGCTCTCTGGGTTGCTCCAGGGTAAAGTTTTATTCCTCCCCACCAGATCTGGCCCCAGGCAAACCCTTGAGGTCCCACCACTCCCTCCCTCCAGCCAAGCACTGGCCTTTTCGTCCTAGAACAGAGGCACAACTCCTCCAGCTGCCGGCTGGCTTCCCTCTGCTAGAACCCACTCCCCAACTAACTCAGCCCCATCAAAGTGAGCTCAGACTCCACCTCTTGAGGAAGCCTTCCCTGACTTCCCAGCCATCCCAGCTATGTTGTTGTTCTGTCGCTTAGACTTCTGACTCTTTGAGAGCCCACGGACTGCAGCATGCCAGGCTTCTCTGTCCTTCACCATCTCCTGGAGTTTGCTCAAGCTCATGTCCATTGAGTCAGTGACGTTACCCAACCATGTCATCCTCTGTTGCCCGCTTCTCCTCCTATCTTCAACCTTTCCCAGCATCAGGGTCTTTTCCAATGAGTCAGCTCTTTGCATCAGGTGGTTAAAGTATTGGAGCTTCAGTATCAGTCCTTCCAATGAATATTCAGGGTTGATTTCCTTTCGGATGGACTGTTTTGATCTGTTGTCCAAGGGACTCTAGAGAGTCTTCTCCAGCACAATGCAAAAGCATCAGTTCTTCGGCGCTCACTGTTCTATACTGTCCAGCTCTCACATCCATATGTGACTACTGGAAAAGCCAGTTTTGACTATATGGACCTTTGTTGGCAGAGTGATGTCTTTGCTTGTTAATGCACTGCCTAGTTTTGTCATAGTTTTTCTTCCAAGGAGCAAGCGTCTTTTAATTTCATGGCTCTAGTCACCATCTGCAATGATTTTGGAGCCCAAGAAAATAAAATCTGTCACTGTTTCCACTTTTTCCCCTTCTAACTGCCATGAAGTGATGGGACTGGATGCCATGATTATAGATTCTTGAATGTTGAATTTTAAGCCAGGTTTTTCACTCTCCTCTTTCACCCTCATCAAGAGGCTCTTTAGTTCCTCTTCACTTTCTGCCACTAGAGTGGTATCCCAATTATACGTTCTCAAAATATTCAGTGCCTTCTCTATCAAGTCATTTACTAAAAATGTGTCTAAATACTTACTTATAAAAGTATTTGTTTAATTCTTATCTCCTTCCTCAGGCTTTAAGCTTCTATCCTGTTGCTTTTTTCTCCTCTCACAGTTTTATCTATGGTTCCTGCACATCAGAAGTTCCCAGTACATATGTGAATAAACAAGCTAATTTCTCTATCCTCCAGGGACCCCTCTAGGGTCCAGGTGCATGCTAATTATTATTTGTAAAGTAACTATTTCTTTTATCTTTCAGGATCAAAATGAGTTCCTGACACAGAATGAGTGGTCAGCAAATTCAGTATTTGTTGCGTGAATGAATGAATGAGAAGTTCAGGAATCCTTGCATAAATGAATTTTCCATTCCTTTGCAATAGAAGCTATTCAGCACCATTTATATTTCAGACTGAAGAGGCTACTACAAGTGTGTACACAAAAAAATGTTCTGAGTATGATGACAACAGCTCTTTTCATTTACCAAACATTTTTCAAGCCTGCTCTCTCACCTTACTCTTTCAGTACTGTCGGTGTTGGGTGATAGAAACTCACTTCTAGAAATGGGCGAGGAAGTTCAGGGAGAGAATCCGACCTGCCACGGATAACACAGTGGGCGAGGAGCCAACCAGGGGCCAGGCTACTGCACAGGGTCAGGACAGAGGCTGAGAAGCTGCCAGGAGAGGGAAGCAAACGGGCCCTCTTGATTCCTGGGGGCCAGAGCTGGATGGGGAGAGACAGAATGGACCCTGATTACAATCTAAGGGGGATTCTTCTGCTGAAAGAGTGTTGATTGGATTGTGCTGAAATGCCAGAGTCTGTGGGCAATCAAACACCCTCTGGCTACCTCTTAGCAGCTGGAACTGGAAATTTGGAGGTAGAGGCTAGCCTGCTGTTGGGGGACAGGCTGGGGGACACAGAGGCGGCTCAGCTTCAGGCTACAGCTAAACTGATGGATGACAGATTTACCCATTCAGAGCACTGCTCAAAAAAAATTCTCCCCCCAAATAAGGACAGGGGAGCAGTTTGTCCTGGGGCTTAGGGGACAGCGGAGTAATGGAAAAAAACCCTGGCAACCGCAGAGTACGCGATAGGTTACCAAGTGTTATAATTTCTAGTCTCATTAGATCATCCCCCAAATCCTACTGAAATCAGTGTTAGAATCTCCATTTTAAAGATGCACACACCTAGGTTAGGAGAGGGAAAATGTCATGCTCAAAGTTATCAGGGTAGCACTGAGGCAAGAATTCCAAGTCTGCCCTAGTCTCTCTCCAAGAACCCTGTAATCATTCCCTGCAAGAGTCTCCAAAGTGAAGTCAAAATCTCAGAATACTCAGAGGGGTTAGATTTTCCCAGGAAGATGATCACAAATCTGTTTCTTCCCAGATACCTACTATGTACCAGCAGGCACTCCATATGGGCCTATGTGGATGAAACCATCATCTCATATTTGATAGGTTGAAACTGAGCGATGTTCTGAGAGGTGAAGCCGCCTACTAAAAGCGGCACGGCTAGCAGTTAACAGACCAAGGTCTGTAGATCTCATTCTGAGAACGAGGAGCAACGGTGATGCAGACAGTCAGCTCCTTTACCTTTTCTCAAGAAATATGGTGGGACTGGCTCTACAGCGCAACGAAGCAGTGACATCATGCCTGTTCAAACTGATTTTCCATTGCAGCGGACCTCCACGCGACTGAGGCTGCTTAAAAAAATAAAAACAAAGTTGAAGTATGTCAAGAGTGGTTAGGAAAGGGCGGGCATTTAGAGAAAAGATGAGAGAAGGTAAAGACTCTCTCTTTATACCATCTTGGGAAAGATGAATGGAATTGAATATGAACTGAATATGAAGCATGTCCTGGTGGGGCTCGAGTCTCATCAGGCAACGGGTCCAGAGCCCACAGAACTTTTAGGAACCACTAAACAATGTGTTAACTTTAAACTAGAAGCAAAAATAATGTTTAGTTCAAAGGAGACATTTCAATCCATAGTATTAATATCATCTTTATACAAACAGAAGTGTAAAATTTGGAAAATAAATGATAATATATATTTTTAATGTTATAGAGGACTAGCCCACAAAGGCCAAAGTGCCTAGTCTCTCAAAAGTCATAAAGCTGCCCTGTATGCTGACTGTGTTATTACACAGCCTTGGCCATTGAATGTGGAGCTAACCTGCCACCCAAGGAGTCGTGAAGAGGTGGACACTCTTTAGTGACTAAACAACAACCAACTGAGCTAACAAGGATTAGTGGGATTTGGGAAGCGTTTTCAGCTAGGTCCTGATAGACTCTTACATGGAATTATCACAGGTAGAGCTGAGGTTCTGAGCATTACCAAGAGAATTGGAATTATGCTCCTGGGTGCATGCAGGCACGCCCCCTTCGGCTATGCCAATCAGAGAAGGATGAATTAAAGTTACCTTTCACTTTATTATTTTCTCCATTCCAAAAATCACACCTATTATGGGTCTGTAGAACCTAATGGGACCCTGGAGATTGGAATCGATACCTAATCTATGATTAAGCAGGTCTTTAATGCCTAACCCAAATCCTGACTATTCTAGCTACACGCTTTAATTTTGTTTAAGTCTGAAAAATCAACAAATGTTGTTTCCCCAGCATTGCTGCAAGGATTTCCTTCTAATGAGGTCCTTCCAGAAGTCTGAGTGGGTAACCTCTTGAATGAACAGAACACCTGAATGGCAGTGAGAAGACAGAGACTGTACTAACAAATCCATCATATAATGTGTGATCTGGACAAGTCACTTCCCTTTCTGGGCTCTCGCTTCCTAGACCTGAAAAAGGAGAGTTACTGGCATATGTAAACTCGCAAGACCTTTTAACGCTGAATGTTTAGGATATCACGGGTGATCCCATCATAGATCCACTTAGAGTAAAGCCAGTGTTATATGGAGATCTATCATGTTAGGGGTTTAAGAAGACTCCTATCCATTAATAGCTCGCCTAAAAGTCAAGATATGCCTGTTAGTTTCTGCACAAGCAGTATCACTTCTAAGAATTTGCAGAGGGACACTAAGGGTCAGGCAGATTAGGTAATACACACACACAAAGAGCAAGTCAGAGGCAATGCCAGGTCCAAGCCCCGGGGACCGTACAGCGGTGGGGTAAGGCTATAGCCCCTGCTCGAGTTCTCACATTACAAATACCTCCATCCTGGAGTCAGAAACTCTCCCTCTGGGCATGACAAGCTGAATGAGAAATTCCATTTCCTTTCCCAGCATTTGAATGAGAAAGGGGCCAACATTAAAATGGGGGCAATTGTCTTTACGTCACCCTGGGCACCACTTCTAATCACAAACTTGCAGACCACCGGCCTCCTGCGGCACTGATATGGAGTGTGGAAATTATCACGTAATTTACGACAGGCAGTGCCTGAAAGTGACTTTTCAGCATCTGCTCTCTAGTAGTCCCAAGAGCAGGCGAATGAAGAAAGTTCCTGTGGCTGCTGGAGAAGCGTAATCTCCTCCAGTTGCATCCAACAGCCTCCCTTAAACTCCTCAAACAGATCCCTTTCCCCCGTTTCCCTCATCCCATCACACCTCTCTCTACCCCTGATGTTGAAACTCTATTCACCCTTCAAAACTTCCCTTCATAAGTCCCACTGTGCTCTAAGAACCTGCCTATCCCAACTCACTCCCCGCTGCCCCATCTGTGAATTGGGAGGAGTCAAGGATGGCTTGGCTTCACCCCAAACACAGTTACTCTATGGGTACACCCAGGCTGTTCTCTGATGTCTGCCATAGCTCTTTTTTTCCATGCAACACAAGGCACAGAATCAGGGATAAACACAGGCTAATGTATCACTGAAATCAATGTAATATAATGTAATCAATGTAATCAATTTCATATTCTGGACCCTGTGGTTACTGTCCCAGCTCTCACCCTTAAGTCCAGCCCCTTCCTGCCATTGAAGCCTCAGATTCACCATCTGTAAAATCGGCGGAAGGTACTTAAACCTTGATGAGCTGTTTTGAGAAAGAAAGCAAAATATGGTTGCAGGCAATGATATGCAATATATATGCCAGGAATAATTATTACTGTGACTCCAAAAGAAACAACCAGTGTGCTAAGGAAAGTAACGAAATAGATATTCCTTTTTCTGTGATTCAAGAAAGGCAAATACTTTGAGGTTTACCTATTATATGCTGAGATAAGGGTTGAGTTATTCAACTATGAATTAAAAGATACCATTACACACATATGCACCCTTCGAGGTTCCACATTAGAATGCCATCAAAATGCCGTACAAAGAATTAGCCTATATGCCTAAACTTTGTTGAATCACATGGTTCTTAAAAGCTTTGGGTCCCTGTCTGAAGAGTGGCGGTCCTTTAGTTAATAGCCAGCACAGTGTTAGCATAGAGTCAGTATTTGTGAAATTACTGCATGGTTATTTAACAAGAACTTCCCTGGTGGCTCAGAGGTTAAAGCGTCTGCCTGCAATGCAGGAGACCCGGGCTCGATCCCTGGGTCAGGAAGATCCCCTGGAGAAGGAAATGGTAACCCACCTCCAGTATTCTTGCCTGGAGAATCCCATGGATGGAGAAGTCTGGTAGGCTACACAGTCCACGGGGTCGCAAAGAGTCAGACATGACTGAGCGACTCTCTTTCTTTCTTTCTTTCTTTCTTTCTGACTGTCTGTCTGCAGCACAGATTTGAGCTGGGCTCTCTGATGATAATAACATAAGTTGAGGAAAGAAGACTTAGGCTAGGAACTTAGATCCTAGCCTATCAGGCAGAAGAGGAGTGACCTCGGGGATTACGGATTCCATTCTGACCTGGCCGCTCTGTCTTGATATGAGCATATATAAGTGACTTCACTGCTCTGAGCATCAGTTCAGTCGCTCAGTCGCGTCCGACTCTTTGCGACCCCATGAATCGCAGCACGCCAGGCCAGCATCAGTTTACCTGAAGTCAGGAGGGAGGGATACGATGGCTACATAAACCAAGGGCAACTTGATAAAGAACAAAATGCAGAAGCCAGAGTTAGAAAGTCAAATAAGGGTGGACAGCAGCTTTTCTGGGCAGGGAACTAGAAAAAGCGGATGCAAAGCCATTGGCCCTGACCAACTGCTAAACACGAAGCAGTAACAAAACTGATGGCTGTCTTCATGACTCATTGACACTCAGGGCGTGTGGGGAGCTGTCCAGCACTCAGAGATCCTTGGATTACACTCTGAGGTTAGGACCATATTCATTTCATCTTTCATGTATCTGTCAAACATTTACAGAGTATGTCTGGCCCTGTGCTAAGCATGCGTACTGGAAAAAAGAAAAAAAAATAATCCTGGCTCTGACAGAACTTCCAGTCTAGTAGGTAAGAGAATTAAACAGCTTAAGAGAACTGAAGCATAACATAGAAATCAGGAGTCCAGGGAATATGGGAATATACAACAGGGGACACCTAACCTAGCTGGTTGTCTGAGTGCTTTCCCCTTTTGAGATACTGTCTAAGTTAGAACTGAAGGATGACTCGAAGGTTGCCAGTTAAAGAGCAGAAACTATACCAGAGAAAGGGAAGAACAAGGCTGCTGGAGACACAGAGGTAAATGAGACAGGATTCCTGCCCTCACAGCGCTGCCAGTCTAGTGGATAGAGTATAGTCTGAGCTGTTCAGACAACTAGAATCACATGGACTTTCTTTCCACTCTGTGATTCTGCATCCATCTACGGTGGGCCAGGTATGGTGCAGTGGACAGTGAGACCAAGCATCCAACCTGATTTCAAGGCTTGGCCCCATTGGCAGCCCTTTGTGTGACCATAAACAGTGCCCTTCCCTCTCCAGCCTTGCTCTCCCCACCTGTAAAAGAAGAGGCTATCCCAGGCCACCGTGTATACCTTTCTACACTGGAAAGTCTATGCTCCAGGATGACTTAGCAGTTCTCAGGATTCACTTTTTACTTCTCATGGAATCATAGTTTTGTTCTGTTTTTTCCTTCTCTTTCTTCCACATTATGGCCCTTTATGTCAAATGGGTGACATTATTTATTTCTCATATCCTCAGGACTTAAATCCCTGAATTATTCTAAATCTTGCCCAGGCCTGACACCACAAATAAATTCTCCATCCAAAGGGCATGGAGATAAATGAGGGCTGCCACTCCTGTGACCTCCATCAGGGATCTGGCTCCACCACTGACCCAGGGAAATATGGTCCCAAGTCAGGCTGGGGGAAAGGAGGACACACACACACACACACACACACAGACACACACAGACACACACAGACACACACACACACACAGAAAGACATTTAAAGGTGGGCATTTGTAAAAAGACAAAAGAAACAGCTTCCCTCTGGATGCATCTCAAAGACTCCCAGCAAGCTGAGGGGACTGAATTCTGGATCTTTGCTTCTTATTCTCAAAAGGAAGGAGCCAGCCAAGCCAGGCAGAGCAGGAACTCCCAAAGCTGGGGCCACGCAGTGCTGACTTGGAGCTCTGCCCCATTCAAATCTGTGTGATCTCAGGCAGTGATTGCATTTGCTCTGAGACCTGGTTTCCCCAGCTGAGAAGTGAAGCCACTATCATTTCCTCAAGGGATCGCTATAAGGATAAACAAAGTTGCGTAATGAAGAGGAGCTAAAGCTCAAGCAAGGTGGAGCTCCACGGAAAGCTGGCAGGAACTGTCTGTGGCTCCTCACAGTGGGACTTCCCCAGCCCTCAAGTAGAGAAGGGACAGCTCAGTCCAGTTTACACTCAGGAATACACTCAGCGCCGAGTGTAAATTTTAGCTCCACCCACCTTTAGGACTCTGAACCCTCTGAGCCGCATATCCTCATCTGTAAAAAGCAGTACCTACTTAAGGTTGTTTTGAGGATGAAAGAAGATCCTGTATATCAAGCATGGCACCTGGCCCTTGACGTGTGCAGAGTAAATGATGCTAGCAAAAATGCAGGATCTCATTAGCTTCTACGTGATCCCTATCTGCTGGGTGTCCTCTGTGCGCTCTGCCCCGTGCCCAAACCATCTTCTGTGATGCCCTTTGCCCCAGAAGGTTGACTCGTCTCCAGATCATATCTCCCAGGTTCTCTTGCCTTCAGCTTCCAGGTGGGTTCTGCTCAGGAGGTCAGTGGGCAGCAGGTAAGAGGGGGCAGGGTATTTACCACCCTGTCTCCCTCCCTGTTGAACTGTGCTCCCAAGAGTGACTGGGGTTACTCTCTAGCTACTCCCTGTAAGCAGGCCCTCTTCCTAGCATCAGTGTTCCTTCCTTCTGGCTCCTTTGGGGTGGCAAGAGCTTCCCTTTTGAAACGAGGAGGCTGTCTCCTATTTTTGATGTTTAATTGCAGTTTTTAAGCCTCACCTCTCCGTCTGCCCTCTGTGCTCTGTATCTGGACAAGCTAGTAAGAACGCCTGTATGCTCCCTCCTTTTGGCACTGGCTGAAGAGTCAAACAATGCAAGGCTCTGCCCATGCCTGGGAATTCTCACGCCAGCCCTGCCCTTGAACCATAATCAAAACCCAACCTACAGGACTTCCCTGCAGGTCCAGTGATTAAGCCTTTGCCTTCCAATGCAGTGGATGTGGGTTCAATTCCTGGTCAAGGATCTAAGATCCCACATGTCTCATGTTCAAAAATCCAAAACATAAAACAGAAACTGTGTTGTAACAAAATTCAATAAAGACATTAAAAATAGTACCCACCAAAACAAAAATCTTAAAAAAGAAAAAAAAAAAACTAGCCAGTTTTATATGGTTACCCAAGGGGACAAGAGGGGGAAAGGGATGCATTGGGAGCTGGAGCTTGGCATGTATACACTATTATATTTAAAACATATAACCAACAAGGACCAACTGTATCGCACAGGGAACTCTAGTACAATATTCTGCAATAACCTAAATGGGAAGAAAATCTGAAAAAGAATAGATACATGTATAACTGACTCACTTTGCTGCATAACTGAAACTAACACAATATTAAAAATTGACTCTGTGCTTAGTCACTCAGTTGTGTCTGATTCTTTGAGATTCCACGGACCACAGCCCACCAGTTTCCTCAGTCCATGGGGATTCTGCAGGCAAGAATATTGGAGTGGGTTGCCATGCCCTTCTCCAGGGGATCTTCCCGACCCAGGGATTGAATCCAGGTCTCTTGCACTGCAGGCGGATTCTTTACCATCTGAGCCACCAGAGAAGCCCCAAATTGACTAAAGGCAAATATAAAATAAAATTTTTAAGAGAGAAAAGGGTAAATTTTAAAAATGTAAGAAAATAAGAGAGAGAGAGAGAGAGAGTGTGTGTGTGTGTGTGTGTGTGTGTGTGTCACCATCAGTCCCCCACCAGAGAGAGAGAGAGAGAGAGAGAGAGAGAGTGAGTGAGTGAGTGAGTGTGTGTGTGTGTGTGTGTGTGTGTGTGTGTGTGTGTGTTTGTGTGTGTCACCATCAGTCCACCACCAAAGCTGGGTGGGAATTCCTCTTGCTTTTGCAGGGAGACCAAGGCATCCTGGATGCTAGTGAACAATGCCTCAGGACCCCTGGAACACCCTCCATGAAACTCTCTACCTCTTCTGAGTATTTTCATAAGAGAGCTGTCTGCTTTGTGCCAGGACCCGGACTGATGTAACACTGAAGGTCCAGGAGCGAGTTCATTCATCAGGCATCTGTTCATCACCTACTTGGACAAGTTACACTGGGTCTGAGGGGAACGAGTATTGGAGGCTAGCTTTACAGCATGAAAAAATAAATGCTTACTTTATGCCCATTATCTTATTTCATTCTCTCCACAGCCCTGCAATATTGGCATCCTCACTGTTGTTTTATAAGTAAACTGAAGCACAGAAGAAATAAGAAAATTGGTCAAGGTTACATAGTTTTTTCATGGTGAAGGGGAGACAAGAATCTAGGATTGACTTCACTCCAACCCTCTTCTCTTCTTTGCACAGACAAGGCACAGAGGACGGTAAGAACGTGGCAGGAGACACAGGCAGAGTGTGCTCTGAAAGGTAAGCAAATAGAGGGGCCTGTCTGAATGTATTTGAGGGCCTTAGAGAAGGCCCAAGTGCCAGGCCTGCACATAAGAGCAGGATCTGGACACATGACATGAGGAAGAGTGGAAAGAGTACAGCGCTACCCGAAGAGGACAGCTTAACACTACTGGGGACACAAGGTGGAGATGTGGGCCGGGGACACTGTGGGCGTCGAGGGCATTATGCTAAATGAATGAAACTATGAGCAAAGCCACGGAGGGCCACCCAAGAGGGACAGGTCATGCTGGAGAGTCCACGTGGTCCACTGGAGAAGGCAATGGCAAACCACTTCGGTATTCTTGCCTTGAGAACCCCATGAACAGTATGAAAAGGCAAAAAGATATGACACTGAAAGAGGAACTACCCAGGTCGATAGGTGCCCAATATGCTACTGGAGACCAGTGGAGAAATAACTCCAGAAAGAATGAAGAGATGGAGCCAAAGCAAAAACAACACCCAGTTGTGGATGTGACTAGTGATGGAAGAAAAGTCCAATGCTGTAAAGAACAATACTGCACAGGAATCTGGAATGTTGGGTCTATGCCTCAAGGTAAATTGCAAGAGGTCAAACAGGAGATGGCAAGAGCTACCTACCATGGACATTTTAGGAACAAGTGAACCAAAATGGACTGGAATGGGTGAATTTAACTCAGATGACCATTTTTCCAGTGGTCATGTATGGATGTGAGAGTTGGACTGTGAAGAAAGCTGAGCACCAAAGAATTGATGCTTCTGAACTGTGGTGTTGGAGAAGACTCTTGAGAGTCCCTTGGACTGCAAGGAGATCCAGCCAGTCCATTCTGAAGATCAGCCCTGGGATTTCTTTGGAAGGAATGATGCTAAAGCTGAAACTCCAGTACTTTGGCCACCTCATGGGAAGAGTTGACTCATTGGAAAAGACTCTGATGCTGGGAGGGATTGGGGGCAGGAGGAGAAGGGGAAGACAGAGGATGAGATGGCTGGATGGCATCACGGACTTGATGGACATGAGTCTGAGTGAACTCTGGGAGTTGGTGATGGACAGGGAGGCCTGGTGTGCTGCAATTCATGGGGTTGCAAAGAGTCGGACACGACTGAGTAACTGAACTGAACTGACCTGACCGTTATATCAACTACTGTGGGTAAGAATCCCTTAGAATAAATGGAGTAGGCATCACAGTCAACAAAAGAGTCCAAAATGCAGTACTAAGGTGCAATCTCAAAAATGACAGAATGATCTCTGTTTATCTCCAAGGCAAACCATTCAATATCACAGTAATCCAAGTCTATGCCCCAAGCAGTAATGCTGAAAAAGGTGAAGTTGAATGGTTCGATGAAGACTTACAAGACCTTCTAGAACTAACACCAAAAAAGATGTCCTTTTCATTATAGGGGACTGGAATGAAAAAGTAGGAAGTTAAGAGATATTTGGAGTAATTTTGGCCTTGGAGTTCAAAGTGAAGCAGGGCAAAGGCTAACAGAGTTTGCCAAGAAAACACACTGGTCATGGTAAACACCCTCTTCCAACAACACAAGAGAAGACTACACATGACATCACCAGATGGTCGACACCAAAATCAGATTGGCTATATTCCTTGCAGCCAAAGATGGAGCTCTATTCAGTCAGCAAAAACAAGACTGGGAGCTGACTGTGGCTCAGATCTTGAACTTCATATTGCAAAATTCAGACTTAAAATGAAGAAAGTAGGAAAAACCACTAGACCATTCAGGTATGACCTCAATCAAATCCCTTATGATTATACAGTGGAAGTGAGAAATAGATTTAAGGGACTAAATCTGATAGATAGAGTGCCTGATGAACTATGGACAGAGGTTCGTGACATTGTACATGAGGCAGGGATCAAGACCATCCCCAAGAAAAAGAAATGCAAAAAGGCTAAATGATTGGCTGAGGAGGGCTTACAAATAGCTGAGGAAAGAAGAGAACTGAAAGGCAAAGGAGAAAAGGAAAGTTATACCCATCTGAATGCAGAGTTCCAAAGAATAGTACGGAGAGAGAAGAAAGCCTTCCTCAGTGAGCAATGCAAAGAAATAGAGGAAAACAACAGAATGGGAAAAACTAGACATCTCTTCAAGAAAATCAGAGATACCAAGGGAACATTTCATGCAAAGATGGGCTTGATAAAGGACAGAAATGGCATGGACCTCACAGAAGCAGAAGATATTAAGAAGAGGTGGTAAGAATACATGGAAGAACTGTACAAACAAGATTTTCATGACCCAGATAACCACGATGGTGTGATCACTCACCTAGAGCCAGACATCCTGGAATGTGAAGTCAAGCGGGCCTTACAAAGCATCACTACAAACAAAGCTAGTGGAGGTGAGGGAATTCCAGTGGAGCTGTTTCAAATCCTAAAAGCTGATGCTGTGAAAATGCTGCACTCAATATGCCAGCAAATTTGGAAAACTCAGCAGTGGCCACAGGACTGGAAAAGGTCAGTTTTCATTACAATTCCAAAGAAAGGCAACGTGAAAGAATGTTCAAACGACGGCACAATTGCTCTCATCTCACAGGCTAGCAAAGTAATGCTCAAAATTCTCCAAGCCATGCTTCAACAGTATGTGAATCATGAATTTCCAAATGTTCAAGCTGGATTTAGAAAAGGTAGCAGAACCAGAGATCAAATTGCCAACACCTGTTGCATCATCGAAACAGGAAGAGAGTTCCAGAAAAACACCTACTTCTGTTTTATTGATTACACCAAAGGCTTTAACTGTGTGGATCACAAAAAACTGTAGAAAATTCTTTTTTTTTTTTTTTGATTAAATAAGCAAATTTAGTTGAAAAATCTGCTTAATTAGCTCCTCTTCCTTGAAGTACATGATTTCAAAACAAGAGTTATGTAATATGTCAACAATGCTAACACCAACACAGATGAAAATACCAGACCATCTTACCTGCCTCCTGAGAAATCTGTATGCAGGTCAGGAAGCAACAGTTAGAATTGGACATGGAAAAACAGACTGGTTCCAACAGGGAAAGGAGTACATCAAGGCTGTATATTGTCACCGTGCTTATTTAACTTATATGCTGAGTACATCATGCAAAAAGCCGGGCTAGATGAGGCACAAGCTGGAATCAAGATTGCCAGGAGAAATAGCAGAAACCTCAGATACGCAGATGACACCATCTTGATGGCAGAAAGCAAAGAAGAACTAAAGAGCCTCTTGATGAAAGTGAAAGAGGAGAGTGAAAAAGTTGGCTTCAAATTCAACATTCAGAAAACTAAGATGATGGCATCCAGTCCCATCACTTCAGGGCAAATAGATGGGGAAACAATGGAAAGAATGAGGAACTTGTTTTTGGGAGCTCCAAAATCACTGCAGATGGTCATTGCAGCCATGAAATTAAGCAGAGACATTACTTTGCCAACAAAGATCCGTCTAGTCAAGGCTATGGTTTTTCCAGTGGTCATGGATGGATGTGAGAGTTGGACTACAAAGAAAGCTGAGCGCCAAAGAATTGATGCTTTTGAACTGTGGTGTTGGAGAAGACTCTTGAGAGTCCCTTGGACTGCAAGGAGATCCAACCAGTCCATCCTAAAGGAGATCAGTTGTGAATATTCACTGGAAGGACTGATGCTGAAGCTGAAACTCCAATACTTTGGCCATCTGATGCGAAGAGCTGACTCACTGGAAAAGACCTGGATGCTGAGAAAGATTGAAAGTGAGAGGAGAAGGGGACGACAGAGGAGGAGATGGTTGGATGGCATCACCGACTCAATGGACATGAGTTTGAGCAAGCTCTGCGAGTTGGTGATGGACAGGGAGGCCTGGTGTGGTGCAGTCCATGGGGTCGCAAAGAGAGTCGGACAGGACTGAGTGACTGACCTGAACTGAAGCTAAATGAAATGTCAGACAGAGAATAAATAACAAATACTGTATGATATTCCCTAATAAGTGATATTATTTGAATAACATAATATCACAGTATTCGAATAACAAATACTTTATGATAGCCCTAAAAAAATACAACAAACTGGAGAATTTAAAAAAAGAAGCAAAGTTTTATATTTATAAAGAAAAACTAGAGCTTACCAGTGGGGAGAGGGCAATGGGGAGGGGCCATACATGGGCAGGGGGGAAAAGCATTATAGGATTGAACAAAATCTCATGTGAAGCTTCTGAAAATTGTAAAGCATTATAGGATTTAAAGAGTCTTCCATTCAATAATATACATGTATAATTTTAAAATAAATTTATATAAAGATACACACACACACACACACACATATAAAACAACAGCAACCAAAAATTCATCCCCAAGGACTCATTTTGCAGGCCACAGGGCACAGTTTGCAGACTCCTGTCTCGTATTACAGATGGGAGGTTAAATCAAGAAACAGGTTAGGTGGGTCTTTCTTCCCTAGAGCAGAGAAAAACACGAGCCTTTCGAACTTGTCTGAATTCTCTGACAAGTTTAATCAAGTACTGAATAAAAGGCAGGATGATTTACTTAGTTTTTCCAAATGCCACTGATGAGGTACCTCCTGCAAGACTACAGACGAAGATAAACAGCTGGGGGATGGGGTATAAAAAGTGGTTGCAGAAGAGGAGACAGTGAAGCCTCAGGGAGTGAAGGGGCGGGAGCTTCGAAGAAGCAAAAAAATGCTAATTGAGGAAGTGCAAGAAAACCACCCTAGACTAATAGATGTGGCTGGGCTTAAGGTGTTTCAGGAACTCTGAGCCCCAACACTGCAGCATCAAGGACTCTGTAAAGAGGCTCAAAAAATAAGAAACCCAGCATTGCTAAACTCTCCCCACCTCTGTCACGACACTGCTCCTGGACCAGTTAACATTACTTACAGCATATTTCAAAGTAATAACTCCCAAACCTCAGGGACTTGAAGGATCAAAGCGGATGTTCCACTCAGGCTAGATGTCCATCCCAGGTTGGCAGAGGACCTTGACTCACTAGTCTCTCAATGACCCAGGCAGAGAGGGCGGCCCCCATGTCAAATGCTGGCCGTGTCCACGTGAGAAGGAAAGAGAATTCTGGAGGGTCTTTCCCTGACAGGTAGACTCTCTGACCCATGATGGCATATATCACTTCAACTCACAATTTAGTTATTGGAGACACGCAAAGAGTCGAAAGCCAGCATGTGCAGGCCAAGCATGAACCCGAAAGGAGAGGCATCAGAAAGGCTTGACAAAACGGCACTCAACAGTTTGGCCAACAGATCCTCCAAGGAAGCCTGCCATGTTCCGATGGTGTGGGGGGCTGGGAAGCCTCCGAGCTCTCTAGCAAAGAGAGGAAGCAGCTGGGATTCACGGCGGAAGGTACCCCCTGCCTGCCGTGTGTATGCAATGTTCTCTGAGCTCCTTCCCAGCGCTTTCCCAGCAGTCACCTCAGCAGGATGTCACAAGTCAACACGGCACTCTGCTTGCTCCGTGTTCCTGACACGTTACATAACTTAGCCCACGTTCTGCAGTTATCCCAGGCCTCTGCTCATTTCCCCTTAGAAAGTCCTTGAGGGTAGAGGCCCTAACTCATCTTGCAAAACCTAGCCTACTTCTTTACACCCTGGAGGGGCTCATGGTATGTTTATTTAATAAATGAACCGATTAAAATTTCCAAAAATGATGACTTCCAAGTCTCAGCCCAGCTAACTGTGAGGATATCCCAATGAGGGTATACAACAATACCAATGATGTCAGTGATCAGCAAATAACATAAATATAAGAAAATAACATTTATAGAACTCTTTCTAATTTACAAATCCTTTCCACCTTCGTTCTCTCTTGATGTTCCCATTCATCTTGAGTGGAAAGCAGAGCAAAAATTGTCATCAGTATCTTAAAAATGAGGAAATTGAGGTTCCCAAGAGGTTAACAGGACTTTCCCCAAGGTCATCTAGCTAGTTAGAACTGGAGCTGGGCGTTTTTGGTCCATGATCTTTCCATAGGAATCTTTCTCCTCTCCCTAACTCCTCCTATAACAAAGGAATAAGCCCTTATTGTAAGAGGTAGACCCAGTTTTCCCCTGCATCTTGCAGGTTAGACACCTGAGCCATCCTCTTGACCTTGCCCTTGATCTTGGGGTCTGAACTCCCCATCCCCCACCACAGCCACCCACATCGCCTTCCTGCTCCAGGAACCCCAGCTCTCAGGGAACACCTGCTCTGAACTACAAATAGCATCAACTACACCTTCTTCAGTGAGTTCTGCAATTAGCGGGGACATCATCAGAGTGGAATGAAAGCTCAGACTTATAGAGTTTTCACTACTTTTCCATTTGTGTGTTTTAGAGCAACAATGATAAACACAAACCATCTACAATAAGAAGAAGTCATATTACTGTATGGGTTTCTTGGGATAATTTGCTGTAATAGTGCTCTCAATGAAGCAGGGCCGGTCACTCATCTCACAGTGAAGAGCATGAGGTCTGTAGAGAGTAAGTGACGGGAAAGGCAGTCGAGAGACTGGGAGCCAGCGCCCTGGGAGTCAACTTGATCTGGTTCCAGAGTTGGTTCTGCCACTTAAATCCCTGGGACCTTCTGCTCCTCACTGACACCTCTAGGCCCCTAATCCTTTCTCCGCGAAGGAGGGACACTTTGCTGATCCTCTTAGGGTCGTTGTAAAGATAAACAAGAGGATGCATATGAAGCTCTTGCAGCAGCCCTGCTCAGGATAAACCCTGAGCATGAATTATTCCCTGGGGTCTGCCTTCCTTCTAGATGGGAGGCTCCTAAAGGCTGAAGTCCTTTCTGCTCATTCACAGCTGATTCCCCAGAATGTAACACAGCGCCTGGGATATGGTCACTGCTTATCAACTCTTGCAATTATTATGGGACTTGAGTTCACATAGACATTTATCTGCAATCACTGAGGCTCTTGCTTCTCAGATATATAGAGCTTGGCTAACTCTCACCTGATGTTATTTTTAGGTTCAGTTAGAATCATGGAAACCTTGAGGAAGAAAGGACCTTAAGCCAGCCTCATCCATCTACAAAAGTTATCTCTGCAAGGCCCTGTTTTCCTTTCTTACAGTGAGTTCTGCACCATAACCCTCGACACAGTACACAGTACGTAACAAACAAGTTCCAGTTGCAATTCTTCAGTTTCTTACTTGCTAAAGAGATAGCAACCTAACCACAAGAAAAATTAAGGTGGTTCAAAAGTGTCTTTCCTGTAGCTAACAATCTGGACATGGACATGACTTAAGCAGCAAGTCAGGGACCAGGGATTCACAAAAGTAGTGTAATATTTATGGAGTGACTCTTCACTGACTTTGGAAGAGAATAATCACTGACAAGAATAAATGTGAGAGATTTAGAACTCTTACCAAAAAGGGGCATAGGGAAATAGACCATGAGCACATGAACACACATGCAGAAACACACACACATTCACAATTACGAATATCACACCCAATACAAGCTAAAGAAGGCATCCACTGAAACAGAAAACAAGAGTCATAGAGTTTTTGGTTTTGTTTTTTTTTAAGCTGCTATAGATAACCACAAGCTGGAATCAAGATTGCTGGGAGAAATATCAATAACCTCAGGTATGCAGATGACCACTACCCTTATGGCAGAAAGTGAAGCAGAACTAAAGAACCTCTTGATGAAAGTAAAAGAGGAGAGTGAAAAAGTTGGCTTCAAACTCAACATTCAGAAAACTAAGATCTTGGCATCTGGTTCCATCACTTCATGGCAAAGAGACGCAGGAACAATGGAAATGGTGAGAGACTTTATTTTTTGGGTCTCCAAAATCACTGCAGAGAGTGACTGCAGCCATGAAATTAAAAGACAATTGCTCCTAGGAAGAAAAGCTATGACCAACCTAGACAGCATATTAAAGAGCAGAGACGTTACTTTCCAACAAATGTCTGTCGTCTAGTCAAAGGTGTGGTTTTTCCACTAGTCATGTATGGATGTGAGAGTTGGACTATAAAGAAAGCTGAGCGCCGAAGAATTGATGCTTTTGAACTGTGGTGTTGGAGAAGACTCTTGAGAGTCCCTTGGACTGCAAGGAGACCCAACGAGTCAACCCTAAAGGAAATCAGTTCAGTTCAGTTCACTTCAGTCGCTCAGTCGTGTCCAACTCTTTGTGACCCCATGAATCGCAGCACGCCAGGCCTCCCTGTCCATCACCAACTCCCAGAGTTCACTCAGACTCACATCCAACGAGTCCGTGATGCCATCCAGCCATCTCATCCTCGGTCATCCAGTCCTGAATATTCATTGCAAGGACTGATGCTGAAGCTCCAATACTCTGACCACCTGATGTGAAGAACTGACTCATTGGAAAAGACCTGGGTGCTGGGAAAGATTGAAGGCAGGAGGAAAAGGGGATGACAGAGGATGAGATGGTTGGATGGCATCACCACCATGATGGACAGGAGTTTGAGTAAGCTCCAGGAGTTGGTGATGGACAGGGAAGCCTGCCAAGTTGCAGTCCATGGGGTCACAAAGAGTCGGACACAACTGAGTGACTGAACTGAACTGAGAGATAACCAATATACTAAATAATGAAATAATGACCTCTTTTAATCTGGTGGAGAGAACTGCCAGAGGAGATTCTCATACATGGTTTCTATTATGGAGCTTGTACCTCATTCTGTAGTTTTTAGACTAGACTAATCCCATGTGTTTTGGAAGCGAAAGCATATGATTGTATCTTCCTTCTCAGTTTTCCCAATGTGTAACAGATAATGTTTTCAGACAATCAGTGTGTTAAGGGCACAGCTGGGTAGGAGATAGTACCCTAACCCTGTATTTTTTAAAACTTTTTATTTTATATTGCAAAGCAGCCGATCTTAACCCTATATCAAAAGAGAAAGTAAACAGCTCTCTTTTGTCTACACTAATCCACAGAACTGCACGGCTCCCCAGGGACAATAATGATTGTCATGTGCTGTTTAAGAGCTCTGATTTGAAAAACTTGTACATAAAAATAACACACATTTTTAACATGTTAGTTTATAAGTATAAAATCCCATTATCACAAAGCCACAGTCAGCCAAGTCTCCAAGGATTACTGTACATTTAGCACAGGAGGAAGCCTAATCATTTGTAGGCTTAAGAAATGCCCCGGACCTTGATTGCAGGTGTCGACCCAGAATAGTCCTGGCTGAACTTAGGTCAAGTAAAATTGGGCAAATCTATATAAATCATCATATACTTAGGAGAAACTAAAGTGCTGTTAATGAAGACAGAAAATCTTACAATAAACGCTGGGTAATACTTGCCAACAAAAGCACAGGCCAGCTTGGATTAATGAATTCTCTAAGTGTTCTTCCCTGCCATGGCTCTTTGTTAAAACTGGAAGAGCGCTATTCAAACATAAAGTTCTTCTTCTTGTTGTTAATATTATTTTCTTTTTCCAGGCACCAGTGATCCTGATTGCTCTTGGACTCTCTTGGGAAATGAGTCTGTATGTAACATGATTATGATGATTCATTATATTTGTGTAGGATTTTGCAGCTTGGAAAGCAGCTTCCCATCCATTATTAATATTATCATTATTAATAATAATAGCTACCATTTATCGTGAGCTTTTTAGGGGCCAGGCACTGTTTAGTGAACAGTAAACACAGTATCTCTAATCCTTACAATAACCCTAAATGGAGGTTGTAACATTGGTTCTATCTGGGAGGAAACCAGGGCCCCTAAAAGTTAAATAAACAGTCTAAGATGACATTGTTCATAAGTGGTGAGGGTGAGTATGTTAGTCGCTCAGGTGTGTCCAACTCTTTGCAAACTCATGGACTGGGGTAGAAACAAGAATGGAACTCTTGCCCGCCTGACCCCAGATCCAGGCCATATTCGCTCTAAATATGGCATTTCGTGTGACCTGAAAGTTGTTGTTTAGTTGTCCAGTTGTGTCCAACTTTTGTGACCCCATGGACTGTAGCCCACCAGGCTCCTCTGTCCAGGGGATTCCCCAGGCAAGAGTACTGGAGCGGGTGGCCATTTCCTCCTTCAGGGGAACTTCCTGACCCAGGACTCAAACCCTCATCTCCTGCATTGGCAGGCGAATTGTTTACCACCGAGCCACCTGGGAAGCCTGACCAAGGTTACCTGTTAACTATTCTCTCTCATCCTTTTAGACTAAACACTCTCGGAGGGCAGGACATGTATCCTGTTTGAAGTCCTAACACATTACCAAGCACACAACTTGGAATACTGTCGACACGCGATGACTAGCTGCTGCAAGAATGAATGAATAAAACAGCGAGTGAGGGAATTCTTCCACCTCTTCAGAGGCAAGGAGATGACTCGACAGGCTCGCTGTTAATAAACAGGGATGCTGAAACTCTAAGAGGTGAAGCGACAGTCCCCAAGGGCACTGGGCTTTGAGGCGCTCGGAGCCAGGGTCCCATCCTCAACCCTGTGACTCTCGGTGTTCCCGGCCATCCACAGGCCCAGGCTGCCCTCTTACTCCAGAGAAGCAGGTGCCTTTGCTGTGGCATGGCATGGTAGAAAGGAGCTGCAGGCCAGACCTGAGCTCAGCTGAGTTGCCCGCCCTCCCACCGGCCCCCACCCTGCTCTCAGCCCAGACCGGAAGCCGACGAGTGATCGTGGACGTAAACATGGAGGCTCCTGCTTGGGGGTGGATGAGGATATGGAGGGTAGTAGATGGATAGCAGACAGTTCAGGCAGCCAAATTCAATTTGAGGGAATGTGGTTCAGTGCTTTCCATTAGCAACACTCTTAAGAAAAACAGAATTCCCAGGACTCAAGAAAAAGGGAAGGTGGGGGAACCTTTTCATCCTGTGCAGTCAATGGAAAGCAAATCAATCATAACTCTGCTCTCTCCCTGGGCCCAGCAATGCCTCAATGAACACCAAAGGCCCAGGGCCCCTGAGCCGCAGGCCACCCCTTAGGGTGGTGGAGAGAGAGACAAGGATCAGGACAAGAAACAGAGCCACAGATTAAAATAAATTAATTTTTAAAAAAGAAGTGTAAACACAAAGAAGCCTCAAAATTCGTAAGGTTAGAAAAAAAAGCCTGCTAAAAACATCATTTAAGGAAAAAAAAAAAAAAAAAGAAAGAGAGCCACAAATTAAAATAAATTAATTTTTAAAAAAGAAGTGTAAACACAAAGTGGTCTCAAAACTAGTAAGGCTGAGAAAAATAAATAAATAAAAGCCTGCTGAGAACACCATAAAAAAAAAAAAAGAAAAAGAAACAGAGCCAGCCACAAAAGGCCCAGGCAGTGTTCCATCATCTGAAGAAATCTCTACAGTTCAGAAAACGTTTCAACTACAGTCGGTCATTTGATTCTCACAAAAACGTTATGAAGTAGGTGCTACTGGAATTCCTATTTTATAAATAAGAAACGGAATGAGAATGATGAAGCGACAGGTTCAATATCAAACAACTGAGAAAGCGGCTGGAATTTGAACCCAGGTCTCTTGAGCCCCATAGACCAAACTTAAATTCTACATTAGCAAATGGCCCTCACACCCCAAGAGAACGCCAAGACTAAATCCAGCCGAACATACTCCTCACACCCAATTGGGAGTCTTCTATCCCAACACAAGGGCATCCCAATGTAGAAACGAAAAGAGCCAATCGTTGCTGTTTGATCGCTAAGTCACGTCCAACCCTTTGCAACCCACGGACTGAAGCATACCAGGCTTCCCTGTTTTTCACCATCTCTTGGAGTTTGCTCAAGTTCATGTCCACTGAGTTGCTGATGCCTACATATTATATATATATGCCAACATGGCAACATCACTCCCTGCCTCACCTCCCCCACCCAAGCAAACCTTGATCAAAAATAGCAATGCTTTAAATCCTCATAAAAGTGTCCTGTCACCTGCTGGCAGGAAGGTAGGGAACCATGTTTGCATGGAGGACTGACTGAAAGGCAATGAAGCACAGTGGCTAAAAATGTGAACTCAGGAGCCAGATGATACGAACTTGAATCCCAGCTCACCCTTGATAGCTGTACGACTTTGAGCAAGACCTGTAAATTCCTCATGCCCCAATTTCTTGATCTGGAAAACCAGCAAAGAAGTGAACCTCACCCAACAGGGTTGTTGTAAGGATTAATGAGATAATACCTGAAGCACTTAGACAGTGTCTGGAAGATGGAAAGCATTTCATAAAATTTTGTTATTATCATCACTAGGTGTCAAAGCCCTGATGGATCATAGGATGCAAAGTCGGGGAGGCCCTTGCAGACACAACTAGTCTAATTTTCTGATTCTGCAGAGGAGAAAACTGAGGTTGGGAAACAGGAGGCCTCTCCTCCCATCCCCGTATCAGAACACTCAGGGAACCAGCAATAGCTTCCTAGCCAAATGGGGGACTTCTGTTGCAAATGCATGCCTTTCTCAAAGTCTCACTTTCTCACTAGACTGTTCTCCGGCAAAGAGCCTCCCTTCTCTTGTTTGTGAGAGGTGGTGGGCTGGCCTTGGCTGAGCAGGCTTTTCAGGGAATCCTTAATGGTACTTGGCAAAGCAGCTACTGATATTTCCAATGTCTTATTGAACATCCTTGATCCAAGAGCTACATGAGGCCAGGCTGCAGTCCCCAGGGCCCATGTGGGCACATTCACTTCCAGTCAATGCAATGACTCAAAAGCTGATTAGGTCTTTGGTGGATTAGCCTTCTGCCTGGCTTTCCTCTCTCTTTCAGAGGCCCCTTGGTCATTTCATGGCTCATTGATTCTGTCCCCCAAAGGGTGAGGAAGGAGGGGAGAGCTTCTAACCAGTGATCAAACACTGGTACTAGTTAGCAACCCTTACCAAGGCTTCCCGGGCAATGTCTGCATCTGCAAACAACAACCCCATTCATATGGACCTTCCAGAGTTGAGGGATGTTTCCATAAACACAAGCTAGTACCCTGGAATTGGAGGGTGCAAATCCTTAATGCCACCACTTACTAGTTATGGAATGTAGGCATCTCTATCTCACTAAGCCTCAGTTTCTCCATCTGTAAACTGGGAAGAATAATAGTACCTACACTGCAAGAAATGCATGTGCTGATAAATGCAGAACACACAGCATGAGGCCTGACACGTAGTAAGCACTGATTATTACAACAAATATTTGTAACACTGCTGCTAAGTCGCTTCACTCGTGTCCGACTCTGTGCGACCCCAGAGATGGCAGCCTACCAGGCTCTTCTGTCCCTGGGATTCTCCAGGCACACTGGAATGGGTTGCCATTTCCTTCTCCAATGCATGAGAGTGAAAAGTGAAAGTGAAGTTGCTCAGTCGTGTCCAACTTCGCGATCCCAGGGACTGCAGCCCACCAGGCTCCTCCGTCCATGGGATTTTCCAGGCAAGAGTACTGGAGTGGAGGGCCATTGCCTTCTCCAAATAGTTGTAATATGTTCTTGTTAATGTATGATCACCAAGGAATGCTTGCTTATCTCTCCTTGCTATTTTTGGAACTCTGCATTCAGATGCTTATATCTTTCCTTTTCTCCTTTGCTTTTCACTTCTCTTCTTTTCACAGCTATTTGTAAGGTTCCTCAGACAGCCATTTTGCTTTTTTGCATTTCTTTTCCATGGGGATGGTCTTGATCCCGGTCTCCTGTACAATGTCATGAACCTCCGTTCATAGTTCATCAGGCACTCTATCAGATCTAGTCCCTTAAATCTATTTCTCACTTCCACTGTATAATCATAAGGGATTTGATTTAGGTCATACCTGAATGGTCTAGTGGTTTCCCCTACTTTCTTGGCAATAAGGAGTTCATGATCTGAGCCACAGTCAGCTCTTGGTCTTGTTTTTGTTGACTGTATAGAGCGTCTCCATTTTTGGCTGCAAAGAATATAATCAATCTGATTTCGGTGTTGACCATCTGGTGATGTCCATGTGTAGAGTCTTCTCCTGTGTTGTTGGAAGAGGGTAATTGCTATGACCAGTGCGTTCTCTTGGCAAAACTCTATTTCCCTTTGCCCTGCTTCATTCCGAACTCCAAGACCAAATTTGCCCATTACTCAAGGTGTTTCCTGACTTTCTACTTTTGCATTCTAGTTCCCTATAATGGAAAGGGCAATTTTTTCGGTATTAATTCTAAAAGCTCTGGTAGGTCTTCATAGAACTGTTCAACTTCAGCTTCTTCAGCATTACTGGTTGGGGCATAGACTTGGATTACTGTGATACTGAATGGTTTGCCTTGGAAATGAACAGAGATCATTCTGTCATTTTTGAGATTGCATCAAAGTACTGCATTTCAGACTCTCTTGTTGACCATGATAGCTACTCCATTTCTTCTGAGGGATTCCTGCCCACAGTAGTAGATATAATGGTCATCTGAGTTAAATTCACCCATTCCAGTCCATTTTAGTTTGCTGTTTCCTAGAATGTCGACGTTCACTCTTGCCATCTCCTGTTTGACCACTTCCGATTTGCCTTGATTCAGGGACCTGACATTCCAGGTTCCTATGCAACATTGCTCTTTACAGCATTGGACCTTGCTTTTATCACCAGTCACATCCACAACTGGGTATTGTTATTGCTTTGGCTCCATCCCTTCATTTTTTCTGGAGTTATTTCTCCACTGATCTCTAGTAGCATATTGGGCACCTACCTACCTGGGGAGTTCCTTTTTCAGTATCCTATCATTTTGCCTTTTCATACTGTTCATGGGGTTCTCAAGGCAAGAATACTGAAGTGGTTTGCCATTCCCTTCTCCAGTGGACCACATCCTGTCAGAATGAACTGTGAAGTTCCAGATGTTCAAGCTGGTTTTAGAAAAGGCAGAGGAACCAGAGATCAAACTGCCAACATCCACGGGATCATCGAAAAAGCAAGAGAGTTCCAGAAAAACATCTATTTCTGCTTTATTGACTATGCCAAAGCCTTTGACTGTGTGGATCACAATAAACTGTGGAAAATTCTTCAAGAGATGGGAATACTAGACCACCTGCCCTGCCTCTTGAGAAACCTATATGCAGGTCAGGAAGCAACAGTTAGAACTGGACATGGAACAACAGACTGGTTCCAAATGGGGAAAGGAACATGTCAAGGCTGCATATCGTCACACTGCTTATTTAACTTATATGCAGAGTACATAATGAGAAACGCTGGGCTGGAAGAAGCACAAGCTGGAATCAAGATTGCAGGGAGAAATACCAATAACCTCAGATATGCAGATAACACCACCCTTATGGCAGAAAGTGAAGAGGAACTGAAAAGCCTCTTGATGAAAGTGAAAGAGGAAAGTGAAAAAGTTGGCTTAAAGCTCAACATTCAGAAAACAAATGGATCATGGCATCTGGTCCCATCACTTCATGGGAAATAGATGGGGAAACAGTGGAAACAGTGTTAGACTTTATTTTGAGGGGCTCCAAAATCACTGTAGATGATGATTGCAGCCATGAAATTAAAAGACGCTTACTCTTTGGAAGGAAAGTTATGACCAACAGATAGCATATTCAAAAGTAGAAACATTACTGTGCCAACAAAGGTCCGTCTAGTCAAGGCTATGGTTTTTCCAGTGGTCATGTATAGATGTGAGAGTTAGACTATGAAGAAAGCTGAGCACCGAAGAATTGATGCTTTTGAACTGTGGTGTTGGAAAAGACTCTTGAGAGTCCCTTGGACTGCAAGGAGATCCAACCAGTCCATTCTAAAGGAGATCAGTCCTGGGTGTTCTCTGGAAGGACTGATGCTAAAGCTGAAACTCCAATACTTTGGCCACTTCATGCGAAAAGTTGACTCATTGGAAAAGACCCTGATGCTGGGAGGGATTGGGGGCAGGAGGAAAAGGGGACGACTGAGGATGAGATGGCTGGATGGCATCACCGACTCAATGGACATGAGTTTGCGTGAACTCAGGGAGTTGGTGATGGACACGGAGGCCTGGGGTGCTGCAATTCATGGGGTCGCAAAGAATCGGACACGACTGAGTGACTGAACTGAACTGAACTGAATGTATGGTCCAAATCCCAAAGTTCTGCAGCTCACCACTTCTTCCCTGATAACTTCTGACTGATGTTGCCTTCCTGAAGGAATACCTTGCAAATTTATCCTGCAGGTTCCTGTTTGTAAGCACATTGGAAGGAATAAGCATAAAGTGAAAATCTGAATGTGGAGCCAGATTTCCACTCAATTCCCATGGATATAACACTTCAAAGTTGTAGCATTACATCTGGTGAAAAACTCAGTTGCTCAGTAGTGTCAGACTCTTTGCAAGCCCAGGAACTGTAGCCCACCAGGCTCCTCTGTTCATGGAATTCTCCAGGCAAGATACTAGAGTGGGTAGCCATTCTCTTCTCCAGGAGATCTTCCCAAGCTAGGGATCGAACCCTAGTCTCCTGCATTGTGGCTGGTAGGCCACTGAATTTCTCTGAGACTCCGTTTTCTCATTTCTCCATTGGAGATGATGGTATCCCCTGACTTACACCTCAAGGTCAATGTGGGAAAAGGCGGGTATATCCATTTCTGCTGCTTCAATAGCATTGTCACTATTATTGGAAGAGCATATTCATGATTATTGTGTGCCATGCGTGAGCCATGTATTTAAAAATTTACCGGGCTTTAGGCACAAATGGAAAAGTTACTGTTAGTCTTTCCATTTAACTACATCTCATAAAGAACCTGGTTAAAATCTCACCTCTATAGTTTTCTCTGATGCCCACTTGCTGTTAGTCTGGCTTTCATTCCCTTACCTGTTAATGTGATCTTTAACATTTTATCATCTGTTATTTGGGCATATCCTTATCTGCACGAGGTGCTCAAACCAAGGGCAGAGCTGTCTTCACTTCTGCCTCCCTGTTATCTCACACAGTGCTGTGCATTTAACAGACATCAGTAAATTACTGTCCATTGCAAGGAAAAACAATCAGGTCAAAGGATAGGATGCCAGCCTGATGAAATGTGCTGGTACAATGTTAGAAGCATCTGCTCAGAAAGGTCTCTTTTGAAGGCGAAATGTGATTACAGAGAGGCTGAGATTATCAAGAGTTCTTAGAAGGAATCCAGGTGGGAAATCAGAGAGCAAACTGGAACGTCTTCCTGCCTTCATAATGAGGAAGAAAGGAAATTAATGATGACTCTGAGGTGGCAAAGATCCTGAACCCATCTTTGATAATCTGTCTTTTGCCAGAAAATTAAAAAAAAAAAGCTGGGGGGAGGGGGAGCAAGGCAAGCAAATGTGGACAATTAGGAAGTAATTAAGTTCTCACAGAAACAGCTATGACAGAAAGCAGTTAAGGGAATTCTTAGCAATTTGGGGGAAAACACAAATCAGCAGGTTGGACAGCATGTATCCTAAGGTGTTCCTGGGATGAGCTAACGCAGTTACTGAAGCACTTAATTCATTTCTGAAAAGTCACGGTAGAAGAACAGTAGAACATAAACCTAAATTTTTTAAAACATCAAATGTCATATTGATCTTTTAGGCCGAAGGGAAAAAATACATGAAGTAGTAGCTTTAAGAGCTAAGAGAGGGGGAGATACATCTAGTTGGTATGTGACAGGCATTCTCAGACAGAGCATCTCCTTCAATCACCCACTGGCAAGCCAGGCTTGGAATGTTCCCATTTTCCAGACCACAAAACCAGACCTCAAGAAGGAGAAGCAGATTGTCCACTAACTCCTATCTGAGCTGGAATTCCATCTCAGTCTCTGTCTTGCTCTGGCAGGGTCTGTGTCTCACTGTTTTTATTGCCCTTCTACAGCAAAGATTAACAAATTGGACACAGCCCAGAGAAATAAAGGAATTATGAGGCTGCATAATGCCAGGGTTATTAAAAAAAAAAAAAAAAGCACCGATCACAGCCCACAAACATGATAGCTTTTCAATAGAATTACAAAGACGGTAGATGAAAAGATCACAAGATGACTTAATCTGGACCACAGTAACTCAAAAATGTTTCTCGCAAAATTAATTCACATGGACTGGGAGAGGCTGCATAACTGCAAGGCTCAAAAATTAGCTCAATGGCAGTACACAAAGGATAATGGTGGAACTAACTCAAATACAAAGGAAGGCACCAAGTCTGGTGACGCTCAGAGCCCAGCACAATGTCATTTTATGATCCTCCTGTCTGGCTAGAAATGCACAGCAGGAGTGGATGAAGAGTCTTGTTGAATGAAGCCTCATACCTGGAGGCCTGGGTTAACAGAAGTCAGGTCCAGATAAGGACTAGTTTGCTTTCTCATCACTCAATCCAGTCTCTCAGTTGTGTCTAACTCTTTGCGACCCAATGGACTGCAGCACACCAGTCTTCCCTGTCCATCACCAATTCCCAGAGCTTACTCAAACTCCTGTCCATTAGTCACGGATGTCATCCAACCATCTCATCCTCTGTGGTCCCCTTCTCCCACCTTCAATCTTCCCCAGTACCAGGGTCTTTTCCAATGAGTCAGTTCTCCACATCAGGTGGCCAAAGTATTTGAGTTTGAATGAATATTCAGAACTGAATGAATATTCAGGACTGATTTCCTTTAGGATGGACTGGTTGACTCTCCGTGTAGTCCAAGGGACTCCCAAGAGTCTTCTCCAACAACACAGATCAAAAGCATCAACTCTTCGGTGCTCAGTTGTCTTTATAGAAAAGAGATGGGAATACCAGACCACCTGACCTGCCTCCTGAGAAATCTGTATGCAGGTCAAGAAGCAACAGTTAGAACTGGACATGCAACAACAGACTGGTTTCAAATCAGGAAATGAGTATGTCAAGGCTGTATAATGTCACCCTGCTTATTTAACTTATATGCAGAGTACATCATGAGAAATGCTGGACTGGATGAAGCACAAGCTAGAATCAAGATTGCTGGGAGAAATATCAATAACCTGAGATATGTAGATGACACCACACTTATGGCAGAAAGCAAATTAAAGAGCCTCCTGATGAAAGTTCAGTTCAGTTCAGTTCAGTCGCTCAGTCATGTCCGACTCTTTGCAACCTCATGAATCGCAGCAGGCCAGGCCTCCCTGTCCATCACCAACACCCAGAGTTCACTCAGACGCACGTCCATCGAGTCCGTGATGCCATCCAGCCATCTCATCCTCTGTCGTCCCCTTCTCCTCCTGCCCTCAATCCCTCCCAGCATCAGAGTCTTTTCCAATGAATCAGCTCTTCGCATGAAGTGGCCAAAGTACTGGAGCTTCAGCTTTAGCATCATTCCTTCCAAAGAAATCCCAGGGCTGATCTCCTTCAGAATGGACTTTTTGGATCTCCGTGCAGTCCAAGGGACTCTCAAGAGTCTTCTCCAACACCACAGTTCAGAAGCATCAATTCTTTGGTGTTCAGCTTTCTTCACAGTCCAACTCTCACATCCATACATGACCACAAGAAAAACCATAGCCTTGACTAGACGGACCTTAGTCGGCAAAGTAATGTCTCTGCTTTTGAATATACTATCTAGGTTGGCCATAACTTTTCTTCCAAGGAGTAAGCCTCTTTTAATTTCATGGCTGCAGTCACAATCTACAGTGATTTTGGAGCCCCAAAAAA
The DNA here is from genome assembly GCF_032405125.1 of Capricornis sumatraensis. Classification (NCBI taxonomy): domain Eukaryota; kingdom Metazoa; phylum Chordata; class Mammalia; order Artiodactyla; family Bovidae; genus Capricornis; species Capricornis sumatraensis. The sequence goes on from NC_091074.1 coordinate 115,506,271, forward strand.
TAAAGTCTGACAGTGTTTCTACTGTTTCCCCATCTATTTCCCATGAAATGATGGGACCAGATGCCATGATCTTCGTTTTCTCAATGTTGAGCTTTAAGCCAACTTTTTCACTCTCCTCTTTCACTTTCATCAAGAGGGCTTTCAGCTCCTCTTCACTTTCTGCCATAAGGGTGGTGTCATCTGCATATCTGAGGTTATTGATATTTCTCCCAGCAATCTTGATTCCAACTTGTGTTTCTTCCAGCCCAGCGTTTCTCATGATGTACTCTGCATAGAAGTTAAATAAGCAGGGTGACAATATACAGCCTTGACGGACTCCTTTTCCTATTTGGAAACAGTCTGTTGTTCCATGTCCAGTTCTAACTGTTGCTTCCTGACCTGCATACAGATTTCTCAAGAGGCAGGTCAGGTGGTCTGGTATTCCTATCTCTTTCAGAATTTTCCACAGTTTATTGTGATCCACACAGTCAAAGGCTTTGGCATAGTCAATAAAGTAGAAATAGATGTTTTTCTGGAACTCTCTTGCTTTTTCCATGATCCGGCGGATGTTGGCAATTGGATCTCTGGTTCCTCTGCCTATTCTAAAACCAGCTTGAACATCAGGGAGTTCACGGTTCACGTATTGCTGAAGCCTGGCTTGGAGAATTTTGAGCATTACTTTACTAGCATGTGAGATGAGTGCAATTGTGCGGTAGTTTGAGCATTCTTTGGCATGGCCTTTCTTTGGGATTGGAATGAAAACTGACCTTTTCCAGTCCTGTGGCCACTGCTGAGTTTTCCAAACTTGCTGGCATATTGAGGGCAGCACTTTCACAGCATCATCTTTCAGGATTTGAAACAGCTCAACTGGAATTCCATCACCTCCACTAGCTTTGTTCGTAGTGATGCTTCCTAAGGCCCACTTGACTTCACATTTCAAGATGTCTGGCTCTAGATTAGTGATCACATCATGATTATCTGGGTTGTTAAGATCTTTTTTGTACAGTTCTTCTGTGTATTCTTGCCACCTCTTCTTAATATCTTCTGCTGCTGTTAGGTCCATACCATTTCTGTCCTTTATTGAGCCCATCTTTGCATGAAATGTTCCCTTGGTATCTCGAATTTTCTTGAAGAGATCTCTAGTCTTTCCCATTCTGTTGTTTTCCTCTATTTCTTTGCATTGATTGCTGAAGAATGCTTTCTTAATGGCAAACCACTTCAGTATTCTTGCCTTGAGAACCCCATGAACAGTATTAAAAGGCAAAATGATAGGATACTGAAAGAGGAACTCCCCAGGTCATTAGGTGCCCAATATGCTACTGGAGATCAGTGGAGAAATAACTCCAGAAAGAATAAGGGGATGGAGCCAAAGCAAAAACAATACCCAGTTGTGGATGTGACTGGTGATAGAAGTAAAATCTGATGCTGTATAGAGCAATATTGCATAGGAACCTGGAATGTCAGGTCCCTGAATCAAGGCAAATTGGAAGTGGTCAAACAGGAGATGGCAAGAGTAAATGTCAACATTCTGGGAATCAGCAAACTAAAATGGACTGGAATGGGTGAATTTTGAGCATTACTTTACTAGCATGTGAGATGAGTGCAATTGTGCAGTAGTTTGAGCATTTCCTTTATCTACTACTGCGGGAGGAATCCCTCAGAAGAAATGGAGTAGCCATCATGGTCAACAAGAGTCCGAAATGCAGTACTTGGATGCAATCTCAGAAATGACAGAATGATCTCTGTTCGTCTCCAAGGCAAACCATTCAATATCACAGTTATCCAAGTCTATGCCCCAACCAGTAACACTGAAGAAACTGAAGTTGAACAGTTTTATGAAGACCTACAAGACCTTTTAGAACTAACACCCAAAAAAGATGTCCTTTTCATTATAGGGGACTAGAATGCAAAAGTAGAAAGTCAAGAAACACCTAGAGTAACAGGCAAATTTGGCCTTGGAATGCGGAATGAAGCAGGGCAAAGACTAATAGAGTTTTGCCAAGAAAATGCACTGGTCATAGCAAACACCCTCTTCCAACAACACAAGAGAAGACTCTACACATGGACATCACCAGATGGTCAACACCGAAATCAGATTGATTATATTCTTTGCAGCCAAAGATGGAGAAGCTGTATACAGTCAACAAAAACAAGACCAGGAGCTTGAACTCCTTATTACCAAATTCAGACTTACATTGAAGAAAGTAGGGAAAACTGCTAGACTATTCAGATATGACCTAAACCAAATCCCTTATGATTATACAGTGGAAGTGAGAAATAGATTTAAGGGCCTAGATCTGATAGATAGAGGGCCTGATGAACTATGGAATGCAGTTCGTGACATTGTACAGGAGACCGGGATCAAGACCATCCCCATGGAAAAGAAATGCAAAAAAGCAAAATGGCTGTCTGGGGAGGCCTTACAAATAGCTGTGAAAAGAAGAGAGGTGAAAAGCAAAGGAGAAAAGGAAAGATATAAGCATCTGAAAGTGAAAGAGAAGAGTAAAAAAGTTGGCTTAAATATCAACATTCATTCTCATCATTAGCACCGACGAAAGAGGAGCTATGGGCATTGCGTAAAAGAGGAAGTGGACTCAGGAGAAGCCAGAGTATCTGGATATACTAAATACCACCAACCCCGAATTGGAGGCCCATTATGTCAGGTTCTGCCTAACTAATGTGGTCCCCACCCTGCCCTTTCCAGTTGACCAGCAGGCCAATCTTTAGAACCAATTCTTCCTCCTGATGGATCCCCCTGAGCCCTTGTCCTTACTGAGACTCAGGAGTTCACTCTGGTCATACTAGACCAAACTGTCTTGCCACAGTTCAGTTTTTGCAATAAGCATCTTCATGCAAAATTACATGACACACACTGCGTTAGGTCATAAAGACAGAGAGGTAGCCGAGGCAGGAGTCTCTGTCTCACCTCCCAGAAGCTCAGGCAAGAGGAGGATGTTTGAGAGTTAGGGTTTACACAGTGTACTCATTTAATCTCACTTGAATTTGGGTTCAGAAGTTTCACTGTCCTTCGAGGTTTAGGCATATTGTCCTAGGTCACAGAGTTATTAGCAAATACCAGAGCCAGCATTCAAATCTCTTTGGCACAAAAGCCCATGTGTTCTCCACTCTACTACACAAGCTCCCCACAACCATCTACCACTGCTATTCTGTACCATGGCTGTAGGTCAAGGAAAAGAATAGCTTTCATGATTGAGCATCAGTTTTGTGCCAGACATATTGCTTAACACATGGTCTTATGCAAATTTCACAAATCCTATTAAAGAATCATCACTAACCTCATACTGCACACAAGGAAAGGGAGGCTGCAAGATACATAAAGTCACCCACAGCTTGTTAAGTACGAAAGTGACAGATTCAAGCTCAATTTTGTCTGCCCTATGTGCTGTAAGAAGCCCACCCTTTAGTGAGGATATGTATTAGCTTCCTGTTGCTGCTGTAACAAATCACTACAAACTAAGTGACATAAAACAACACAAATTTATGATTTTTCAGTTCTGGAGGTCAGTCTCAAGTCCAAAATAGGTTTCACTGGACCAAAATCAAGGTGCTGGCAGGAGTGCATTTCTTTCTGGAAGCTTTAGAAAAAACCCACTTGCTTGCTTTTTCCAGCTCCTACAGCTGTATCCCTTGGCTCCTGGCCCCCTCCTCCCTCATAAAAATCTCTTTTTTGACTCTCTCTTTGCATCTCCTCAGACTCTAAAGCTAGTGCTTCACCCTTTAAAGGAAATTATATTGGGTTCATTCAGATAATCTGGGATAATCTTCCATCCCAAGATTCTTTTTTAATTGATAGATAATTGCTTTACAGTGTAGTGTTGGTTTCTTCCATACAACAATGTGAATTAGCCGTAAGTATACATAGGCCCCTCTCTTTTGAACCTCCCTCCCAATCCCCACCCCACCCCACCCCCTAGGGTTGTCACAGAGCACCAGATTGAGCTCCCTGCACTACACAGCAACTTTCCATCAGCACCTCTTTCACACAGGGTAAAATACATGCTTTGATGCTCTCTAAACTCATCCCACCCTCTCCTTCCTGCATTGTGCCCACAAGTCTGGTTTCTCTGCGTGCATCTCTAGTCCTGCTTTGCAAATAGGTTCATCAGCACGATTTTTGTAGATTCCACATATACGCATTAATATATGATATTTGCTTTTCAGATTGACTTTACTCTGTACAACAGGCTCTCAGTTCATCCACCTCACAGGGACTCAAATCTGTTCCTTTTTATGACTGAGTAATATTCCATCACACACACACACACACACACACACACACACACACACACACACACACACACACACATACATACCACCACTTCTTTATCCATTCATCTGTCAGTGGACATCTAGGTTGCTCCCATCCTGGCTATTGTAAATAGCGCTGCAATGATCATTAGGACACATGTATTTCTTTCAATTATGGTATTATCAGGGTATACGCCCAGTAGTGCATCCCGATTCTTAATACTTTAATCAGCCTGTAAAGTGACTCCTGCCACACGCTATGGCGTACTCATAGGTGAGGGGATTCCGATGTAGATCTCTTGGGAGGGGGCATTATTCAGCAGAACTGAAGCACGGCTAACAATAGTAGAAACTATAAATAATGTCACTGTCCCGGAGAAGACACCAAAGCTCATAGAGGTAAAGTCAAACTTTGGGGACATGAGTACAAGTGGCAATGGTAAAGGAAATCTAACCAATCTAACTTCAAAGTCCATTTTTCCCCCTCTACCATAGCACAGAGCCTCCAGGAAAATGTCACAGCTAGATAAACCACCTGGCAGAGCCAAACCCAGACGAGCAGCCAAATACAAATGAATAATCATCAGGGAAGGTTTCAAGACAGACTCAGTGATTCTCTGGATTGGCGGGAAATGACTGTGGAAGATCTGATGCTTTGCATCTTTGGAAATGCCAAGAAATGCATGTCTGGGGGTTAGTTGAAGGCTGATGTGTGTGGCTGAAGGTAACTAAATAGATAAACCAAAACAAAATATATATTTTTAAGTTCTACTTAGCAATCGGGCACAGTGGGAAAAACAACCTGGGCTAGGAAGTCAGACAGATAGATTCAAGTCCCAGCTCCCCTAATTCCAGCTATAAGCTGGTTGTGTCCTGGCTCTGAACCAAGTTTCCTCATGTGAAAATAAGGACAGCAATGTCTTCTTGGAAAGAGCCGATGACGTGCCCACTGTTACATCCAGCACAGAGTGGGAGCTCAGTAAATGCCAGCATTTTCATTTTCTCTCCTTCTCTGTCTAGACTCAGGTGTGAGAGAGAGAAACAAAGACACTGGCTTTGTTTGAAGAAAAGACTGCTAGCTGTGCAACTAATCTTTAAAAAACCAACCGCTCCTTCCTCTTGCCTGAGCTCCAGGCTAGGCTGAAGGCTTAGGAGACGCAAGGCAGACAAAGGAGGAGAAGCAGGCGGGTGAGGGGGAAAGCTCAGCCATCCATCAGACCAAGAGAGGATAAACACAATGCATTATTCAGGGCGCGCTAGGTGGAGGCCTCTGTCAGGAAGGGGCAAGCGGTCTGCAGAGGTCTTTGAACTCCTCGGGACTTGGCCAATCTCCGAGTGAGGCCACCTGCCACCGCCCCTATTAGTCAGCTGTTTGCCAGCCCCTGGCGATCCACTGGGAACTTCTCAGGAAATCCAGGGCTCCGAGCTGGGCAGGAGGTTAATCAAGCCACCTCCCCATTCTGGAAAGCCTTTTCTAAAACCCTCAGCCATGCAAGCGCTGAGCTGCAGGATACCAGACGCAGAAGGCAGTCAGGGCAAGACGCGCCTCACCTGTAAACAGAATCACTACTGGCTTGCAGAGGGTGTTTTGAAGGGTGATGGGCAGTGTCCTGAACCCACAAAGATGCCCTTAAAGCTCCACTTCAATTGCAAATATCTATACCGATTTCCACTTTGGGTGTAAACTGGTACAGACATTTTTGAGGGCAATTCAGCGGTATCTATTCAAGTTGAAAATAGTCATATTCTTTGACCTAGTAATACTAGTCCTAGGTATCGAACCTACAGAAATACTCAGAGTAGAAAGCCTTTTATACAGAAAACTCACTGTAGCATGCTTTTGATAGTGAAAGATGAGAAACAACACAAATGTCCATCAGTAGAAAAAGGCAGTGGATAAATTACACCCAGACTACTGCATGGCCATTAGAAATAATGAGGTAGAGCCAAATGTTCTGATATTGAAAGACTTCCAGTTATCTCTAAATGAAAACCATACACACGCAAGTCTCAGGAAAGAAGATTCGTGTTGGTGTATGGCGATACCAACACAATATTGTAAAGTAATTAACCTCCAATTAAATTTTTTTTTAAAGAATTAAAAAAAAAAAGGTAAGAAGAGCCATAATCCTGCATATGGGTAAACCCACAGATGCATATTTGGGCTTGCACATGCATGTGAATATAAATAAAGAGAAAAGTAATTGGGATGGATATACACCACATAAACGGTGATTATCTCCAGGTAGAAAGGGAGATGGGGGATGCCAAGGGCAGAGTGTTACTTTTTACTCCGTGTGATTTTATTTTGTTTATATTTTAACAAAGGAGTGGCTTTATGTATTGATGTAACTTAGAAAGTATATGTTGAAAAAAATGAAGCCTATTTCAGCAGCTCATGGGAGCGGGAAGAGGCTTGACAGATGGATTTGACTCCTGCATTTCTCGGATCAGGAGAGCAGATAGAGACAGAGGCTGTGATCTATCCTAGGTCACTTGGTGGGTTCAGAGAGTAGACCCAGGGCTCCTGGAATCCAATCCACAACTGTTCCCACCTCCTTCAAGGTCTAGAGTCCTTGGGTCATGTTATGAAGGAAGAGTCCAACTAGATAGCGGGAGAATTGTAACTGCCATGAGACTCCCTGGGGGCAGCGTGTTGCAAGGGTCCTGCATCAGGATGCTATCTCTGTCAGCAGCCAGCCTGTGGCCACAGCCACATCACTTTTCCCCACTGTGACTCTGATTTCTCACCTGCAATGTGGGGGACACCACCTTTATCATGGAGATATTATAATCAAATATTAATTCCACTTCCTCCTATCTAAGCTATTCCTTGCCCTTCTTTCATCAGATGGATACCTCTCCTGGAAAAGTTGAGGGACAATCAGGTTGAATGCATCCCAAAGCTCAGGGTTTGAATTTCTGCTCCCCCCTAGGCCCACCTGATGGCGTCTGAGAAAATCTGAACTACCCTCTACATTTTAGTGTGCGCCTTACTCCATCACCACCTGCAATTCTCTGGATGCCTTTGGATCCTTTCTACTTATCAGGAGGAAAAGTAAATACGTCTTTGGGTCAAAATGCTGTCATCAGGAACAAAGGGGTTCCTTCTCCATCCCTGGGGTCTGGAGTCAAAGGGTCTGCCCACCAATGGGCATATGAAGTTAGACACCTCTTGGAGGAGAAGAAGGGACCCAGGTTTCTGCAGCTGGCAAGAAGGAGAGTCACTAATCTGACTCAAGGAGAATTAGCTTCAAGTTCATGGAGAGACACGGCCTTGACAAGGTGAGGTGGTAGTGGCTGGCTGGCTCCAAAAATATCTCCCCAACCAGCCTGCCTTACATGCCTGGAATTCCATCATTAATCCTTCCAGTTAAATCTTCCAAGGCCTTTGTTAGCATGTAAATGCTTCTCTTGGGATGAATAATACAATTTAATCCTAGTGAACAAACATTTACTGACAGTTGCTTTAAACCAGGCACTTGTAAGGCATAGTGGCGCATCCAAAGATGAATAGGATACTTTCCTGTCCTCCAGGAGCTTATTGCTCATTAGAGCACTAAGACGTGTGCCAAGCTTAAAACAAGGGAAAAAACTCAAAAATAAAATAGAAAGAAAGCGCCATAACTATCCTCTCTTCCGTATATTTCATCAAGAGCTCAACTACAGTACATATCACCTCAAGGGGTTTTTATCAAAATGGCTCAAGAGTTTGTATCTTTATTGGAAATATAATAGGTAGCGATGGATGTTTTTTGAGTGGTATGATTTAACTTTTTTTTTTTAACAAAGATCAATCTGACAGTTCTGTGGACGATGGGTAAAATGGCAAGGTTAGGGGTTGAAAAAAAGATGAGAAGTTAATGTGAAAGATTTTAGAAAGTAAGAAACCATAGGTCATGAGAATATGTAGTAGAAGATGAAGGAATCGATTCATGTTTTTATTCAATGGGTCTTTTATTCGGCAGGGGAGGGCACTGCAAGGCAGTATGCTAGACCCTCAAAATAGAATAAGTGTCCTACCCTCCTTGAGCTTTGTGTTGACTGGGGTGGGGGGTGGGTGGGGGGGTGGTCACAGGATAATTCAACATTGTAAAAATACATATAAAGTTCAGAAAGCATAATAAGGACTCTGGAGGAAAAGGTCACAGGAAGTTATGAAAGAACATTATGACCTGTTCTAGTTTATGGGGATGCCATTGGGGAAGTCTTCCTTGAGGGTCTGATACTTTATTTGGATCGAAAGGATAAGTAAGAAAAAAACTAGGTGAATAAAACACCACTCCATCCCACTAGGATGGCTATAATCAAAATGACAACGAGAACTTTTGGTGAGACTGTGGAGATATCAGAACTCTCATGCACTGCTGGTAGGACATTTTGAACAATTCATCATAGCAAATGATGGGAGTGATCCCCATTCCCAGAGCGGGGAGAAAATAAAGAGAGAAGCATGGGAGGAGGGATGTGGTCCTGTGGTTCATAGGAAGACCTGAGATCAAGGTCAATGTGACTGGAGTGTTGGGAGGAAGGGAGAGTGACGGTACCTAAGACTAGAAATGTAGGTAAGGGAAGACCACGGGTACCTTTAAGCCATTTTAAATAGCTTAATCTTTATCCTCAGAATGATGGCATATTGATGGGGGTTCTTGGTATGTTATACATTCACTTTGCTTGTAATGGGCAGCATAAATTGGAGGGAGTCACAGAGAGGGTATAGAGGGTGACCAGTTGCACAGGTCAGAGCAAGAGAAGAGGTCAGGTCAAGAGAGGGTGATGGGGGTGGTGTGTGTACATGGAGGGAACAGGCTATGACTGTGATGTTTTGGGAGTCAATGACTGGGAGGATTTGAGTTCACCAACCAGAAGGAACAGCAGGTTCGGGCAAGAAGAACAAGTCTGTTCTGCAGAGACCTTTAGTTAGCATTTACTATGTACCAGAACTGAGCAAGGCATTTTTACATCTGTATTTCATTTAACATCTCAAAGATACCAATGAGGTTGGTTTTATTATTCTCCCACTGTTTAGGGAGGGAAACTGAGGCTCAGACAGGCTAAGTGACTTGCCCAAATACACTAAGCTGGTAAGGGGCAGCACAGGAATGCAAATTCAGATTTGTCTGATGCCAAAGTTCTTTGCATCTTTGCTTCTAGACACCATAACACTCCTAGAGCAGGATGGCAAAAAGACTTTCAACACATGCTCAGCTCTGGTCTTTGCATAGTGACTGCCTGGAGCACTGGGTTGAGATGAATTCTGAGCCAAAGCAGAGGCCAGCAGGAAAACAGATCATGATTGATCAGGGAAACAGACCATGAATAAGCAGGAATCTAAGTCATGGGCACAGAAAAGAGTGTGATGGGGAAAGCACAGTGTATTTGCCATGTCCGCTCTGGGAGTTCAAAGGACTAACACAATATTCTAGCTGAAAGAATTAGAAGTAGCCACTGGCATGTTCCAAGGTCAGTCTTCATTCCAATCCCAGAGAAAGGCAATGCCAAAGAATGTTCAAAACTGCCGTAAAATTGCTCTTATTTCATGCCCTAGCAAAGAAATGTTCAAACTTCTTCAAGCTAGGGTTCCATAGTTTGTGAATCGAGAACTTCCGGATGAACGTGCTGGTTTTAGAAAAGGCAGAGGAACCAGAGATCAAATTGCCAACATTCGCTGGACCACAGGAAAAGCAAGAGAATTCCAGAACAACATCCACTTCTGCTTCACTGACTATGCTGAAACACTTGACTGTGTGGATCACAACAAATTGTGGGAAATTCTTGAAGAGATGGGAACACCAGACCACCTCACCTCCTTCCTGAGACACCTGTATGTGGGTTATGAAGCAACAGTTAGAACTGGACATGGAACAACAGACTGGTTCAAAATTGGGAAAGGAATATACCAGGGCTGTATACTATCCCTTGCCTATTTAACCTGTATGCAGAGTACATCATACGAAATGCCAGGCTGGATGAATCACAAGCTGGAATCAAGATTACCTGGAGAAATACAAACAGCCTCAGATATACAGATGATACCACTCTAATGGAAGAAAGTGAAGAAGAACTGAAGAGCCTCTTGATGAGGGTGAAAGAGGAGAGTGAAAAAGCTGGCTTAAAACTCAACTTTCAGAAAACTACGATCATGGCATCCAGTCCCGTTACTTCAGCAACTAGATGGGCAAAAAGTGGAAACATTGGCAAATTTTATTTTGGGGGGGGGGCTCCAAAGTCACTAAGGATGGTGACTGAGGCCATGAAATTAAAAGACACTTGCTTCTTGAAAGAAAAGCTATGACAAACCTAGACACCATATTAAAAAAGCAAAGACATCATTTTGCTGACAAACGTCCTTATGGTCAAAGCTATGGTTTTTCCAGTAGTCATGTGCAGATGTGAGAACTAGACCATAAAGAAGGCTGAGTATAGAAAAATTGATGCTTTCAAACTGTGGTGCTGGAGAAGACTCTTGAGAGTCTCTTGGACAGCAAGAAGATCAAACCAGTCAATCCTAAAGAAAATCAACCCTGAATATTCCTTGGAAGGACTGATGCTGAAGCTCCAATACTTTGGCCACTTGATGCAAAGAGCTGACTCATTAGGAAAGACTCTGATGCTAGGAAAGATTGAGGGCAGGAGGAGAAAGGGGAGATAGAAGATGAGATGGTTAGATGGCATCACTGACTCAATGGACATGAGTTTGAGCAAGCTCCAGGAGACACTGAAGGAAAGGGAAGCCCGGCGTGCTGAAGATCATTGGATCACATAGTGTCAGACATGATTGAGCAACTGAACAGCAGCAAGTTGGGATGTCACAGGCGGAGCTAGCAGTAAAAGAATCTGCCTGCCAATGCAGGTGATGCAAGAGACTTGGGTTCGATCCCTGGGCCGGGAAGATCCCCTGGAGAAGAGAATGGCAACCTGCTCCGTGATTCTTGCCTGGAAAATTCCAAGGACAGTGGAGCCTGGTGGGCTACACAAAGAGTCGGACAGGACTGAGCACACAGACACACAGGTGAAGTATCTTTATACACAACAACAGACGAATCTCAAAAGCAGTAGCCTGAGCAAAGTTGTCAAAAAGAAGAGTGTACAATAGATTAAGGGCTGAGAAGCTTTTTGAGTAAAGGGTTAAATAATGAACAGGTTAGGCTTTGGAGCCCAGATAATCTGTCACAACCACTCAGCTCTACCACTGCAGCCAGGAAGCAGCCATACACAATAAACAAGCCAACAGGCATGACTGGTAGCAACAAAACTATTTGTGAGCACTGAAATTGGAATTTTGTATATTTTTTATGTATCATTAAATATCACTTTTCTTTTGATTTTCTTTCCTATTTAAAAATGCAAAAAGCATTCTTACAGGGAACTATATTTAATAGTCTGTGATAAGCCACAATAAAAAAGAATATGAAAAAGAATGCATTCGTATGTATAACTGAGTCCCTTCGCTGTACTGCAATAGTTACCACAACACTGTAATTCAGTTACACTTATATACACTATCACGTGTGGAATAGCGAGAGGGAAGCTGCTTCATAGTACAGGGAGCTCAGCTCGGTGCTGTGATGACCGAGACGGCGGGGATGGGGTGGGGGGAGGTACACATATTTCAGCTGAATCTGATTCACTTCAATGTATAGCAGACACTAACACATTGTAAAGCAATCATACTCCAGTGAAAGAAATAATAAAAAGAAATTTTTAAAAAGGACTTAAAGAAAGAAAAGAAATAAATTTGAGCACAGACACACAGAGAAGGACGATGAAGTCAGAATCTGGAGTGATGTGTCTACAAGGCAGGAACACCAAGGATTGCGGGCAACCACCAGAAGCTCAGAGGGCCGCCTAACAGATTCTTCTTCAGAGCCATTGGAAGAATTCAACCCTGCTGACACTTTGATTTTCACCTCTGGACTCCAGAACTGTGAGAGAATACATTTCTGTTGTTTTAAATCCCCTAGTCTGTCATATTTCCTAGCATCCCTAGGAAATTATTACAGTGTAGATCCTTCCATTTGTTTGTGCTGTTTGCAGAACACAAATCGCTTATGACTAACTTTAATTGACATAAATGACACCGCGCTGTGAACCAGAAAAAAAAAGTAGCATTTACCATATTTCCTTAGAAAAAAATTATTCACTCACAAGTCATAGAAAAAGAGGGGAGGGGCTATATTTGGCCGATAGGCCACAGTGTGCTGTCCCCTGTATTATGTGTATCCATCGAGAAGAGATCAAGAACATTCCAAACTAATACATAATGATAGGTATCAGCCCAGTACTTGCCTATGGGTGGCTGAGGGCTGACTGGAAGGGAGGATCAAGGAACTTCCCAGAGTAATAACAATGTTCTCAGTTACATGGATTGTAGACCTTTGTCAAAACTCATTGAAATGGACACTGGGAGTGAAACATTTCACTGTATGTAAATTTAACCTCGACTTAACACTATTGCTTTGAACTGAAACACTGGGGAGAGGAGGCAGGTGACTCGCATGAAGGAAGGTGCCATTTGCACAAGTCTTGAAGAATGACTTCAGCCTCTAAGGTGGGGAAGAAAATGCTGAAGGGGAGCAGGGATAAGGTTCAACCAGGGCTCAGACACTAGCCAAAAAATGGGGTGAAAAATTCTATCTGGCGAGAAGCAATGAAAGTATACCTACCATCCACATGTGGTATTCTCTGAAAACTCCAGCTCAGAAATAATTGCCTTGCACAATAATTGGGGGATGCAGTATGGGAGCTGATACAAGTAGAGCTGATACAAGTAGTGCAATTTGGGGAGATTTGTTACGCTTAGCTCCCTTCTATCAATTCCAGAGGCTCAGATGTTTCTGACCTGTTGCTTGGCGTATTGTGAAAACGGCTTTTATTTACTGCACTTCTATTAAAAGATGAAATCCACAAACGGGATCACAGGCCAGAAAATCACCATTTAAGTCTCCACTTATCTACCGTCGACGGCCAAAAACCTGGTCTCCTCGGTGTCTGGGACCCAGCTTCAACCGCCAGCTTCAAGGATGCCTGGGAATATCCAGAGAGAAGCCCACATCTGGGTGGTAAAATTGGGCCCCTGAGCAGGGCTAGACTAGGTTAAAAGGGTGGTCCTTGGAAGATGAGGAGACAGTGTGGTCACGCGGGACCAGGCTGGGTTGCAAGAGAAGGGATGGATCATAGAGTCTAGTTTCACCCAGAACTCAAGGTATCTTGGGAAGTCTGGGGACAGAGTGGTATGGCTCATCAAGGAAGTACTGGAATGAACTGGTGATTCAAAGACAAAAGTGAAGCCCAAGATAGCCTTCACTTAAACAAATCACGGCTCCTTTCTCATCATAACACATGACTGAGCCTAACCACATCAAGAGATTTCTGCTCAAGGGTCAGTTTTGCTGCCAGATGAATGCAACATGGAACTAGCACCTTCCCATCTCTGAGCCACATTTCTCCCATCCGTGAGAAGCGAAGAGCCAAGCAGCCAATCTAGTTCCACTCTACAGATCTTTCCATCCAACCCTGGTTCTCCAACTTGACAGATGACGCTGAGAGTCATTTCCTGTGAACCTTGGGCACCACATTATACACTGAGAGCGCAGCAAGGTGACAAGTCTTGTAAAGCCCTCTCAGATTTGGAGTCTTCTGGTCTTGCCTGCTCAGAAGACCCGGGGCATTTATCTCACTGCTCTTATCAGACTGCACCTTGGATTACAGCTGAGCACTCATCATCCTTCCTATCCTGACGTCTCCTGGACTGAATGCTCCCCAAAGATACGAATTTTATAATTCTTAGCACAGACAATGGATGGACGGATGGTAGATGAAGAGGCGGAAGGGTAGATGGGTCGATGGCCACAGATTAATCAGTGGTATGATGAAAAACAGGGCAGATAAATGGATGACAGGGAACTAGGGGATATTGGAGAACAGAAAAATGAGAGGAAAGACCCACAGACAATATCTCAGCACCCCCTTTACTATAATAGCTCAGTTCTAGGACACTGAGTACCCACTGTGATCAACGCCACTATATAAATTCTTTCTGAAGCCCTTTCTTCAGGAAAGAGACCATAACATTCCTTTTATTTCTGAGTAAGCACATGAATTATAAGTGCCCATCATGCCTATTAATATGCTGTGAAAAGAATATAGAATATGTGAGCACTTCACCTATTGCAAAGCTTAACTCAGATCCAGAAAACCATGTCATGTAAAGAATAAAGGAATTAATTTTTAAAAATTAGATTATGTTTCTAGATTATGTGGTCCATGTGATAAACACTGAATAAGAAGCTTTAGGTGGAGAGAAATACTTGTGAATGGGGAGTGTCAGTAACTAGATTTCCCAGGAAACAGCTTTGAAAGATGGAAAGGAGTCAGGCAGGGGATGAGCCCAGAGCAGACTGGGGAGACACAAGGGTGGAAGGATGAGCATATTGACAACTGCGTGATCAAGACCATGAAGGGCAGGAGTGTGCTGGAGGGTTGGGAGTAGCTCAGCAAGGTAAGTGCCAGGTGAGAGTGCATAAATCTCTAGTCCTCTGCCTGCTCTAGGAAACACAAGGAATTCTTGGCATCCAGGAGTTTTAATTCTTGTCTGAAAAGGCATGAGGATGAGGCTGAATTCCCTGCAGCAGCAGAGAATGGTCAGGCAGCTCTGGAGCCAGCTCTGGTGGGGCGAGGCTGGGGGTTGCTCACGCACGCAGAGTACAATCACGCCTCGCCCACAGTGCCCAGTGCTCGGGCTAGGGGGGCACCCGGAACCCAGTCTCTTTCTCCGCTGCCAGTTTGGAGTTGCTAAGGTTACCTTCTCAACTGCCTAATTAGAGAAGCTGTCACTCTTTGAGAAAGATCAGGAGGGAAGGGGAAAAAAATGAAAGCAGACATTTCATACTCTTAGACAAGAAGAAAGTCATATAGCTAGCTCCAGTCACAGAAACTCTGCCTGCAGCCAAAGAAGGCCGTGCTCACTCCAGGACCACCCTCTGTCACCAGCCAGGGGCGCCGGAAATGGCAGCTCTTCGCAATTAACGGGGAGCTGCTGCCAGCTGCCAGCCAGGTTAAATGGGGGTATAAGGGGCTCCAGTGTTCTTGCTTGGAGAATTCCATGGACTGAGGAACTTAGCAGGCCACAGTCCATGGAGTTGCAAAGAGTCAGACACGACTGAGAGTCTAACACAAGGGGCAAGTCAGGAAGAAGGGGGATTTGTACCCATTTTGCCGTTACGGTCTGGTGAGTCTCAGTGACCAAGAAACATGGCACTCTTCTTAACCAGCGGGCTAGAACAAATTGACGCAGCCTTTGCACCACGTCAGGATCCATTGTTTTAGGGCCCACTCTACCGGGACCACAATGGAGCAGAAGCTGCCTTCAGAAGCATTTCTGGAGGAGAGCGCAGAGGGAGAGATGGGAAGAGAGGGAACAGGAAGAGACCCGGGACACAGAGGAGAAGGCATGCTCCATGAGGTCACAGGACGCAAGACACCAGCTGACTATTTCCCTCTCTGACACCGAGGGCCCGCCACTCTGAGATGCTGGCTCAGTTCCTAAGGCCCTGTGGGTCCCACGGGGAGCCTCTGCTCTGTGGAAACCCACGTGTGCTGGGGCACCCTCCTTTGCCCAGCCTCTGCTCTCAATTCCTCTTTCTGCAAACACACTTCATCCTTGCCCAGCCAAGACTACTTCTTCCCTGGGGAAGAGAATGGAAGCATCTTCTGTTGCGTGCAAAAAAAAAAAAAAAAAAGAAGAAGAAGAAGTCCATTTCTAATTAAATTACTAGCCACAAGAATGGGAGAAGAATGGCGGTCTACTGGTTAAGAATCGACTTACTGATGCCGGAGACGTGGGTTCGATCCCTGGTCCTGGAACACTGCGTATGCCTTGGGGCAACTAAGCCTGTAAGCCACAACTACCGAAGGCCACGCCCTGAAAGCCTGTGCTCTGAAACAGAAGGAGCCCAGCACACCAAAGAAAAGTAGTCCCGGCTCATCACAACCAGAGAAAGCCCCTGTGCAGCAACAAACACGCAGGGAAGCCAAAGATAAATAAAAAAGAACTGAAGAAGCGGAGGGGCACTAAGTCAGGAAGTTCAGGGTTCAGTCCTGGCATCGCAGCCAACTGACTGTGCAACCCTAGTCACTCGCCTTCTCAGGGTCTCACAGTCCACGACGTGCGGACCTCCCGGGGTAAGCTGGGGATGACGCGAGAAAACAGCACCCTTCTCCTGCCCAAGAAAACGAGCACCTCAGGGGCTGGATCTACGCCTTTATTTAGAGATCCAGTCCAGCTCCTAGGAGAGAACCTGGTGCACAGATGCTCAGTTCAATAAATACTGAACTCAATCAATCCTCGGAGAATTATACTACACTCTGTATTTCTTCATTCCATGTACATTTTTTGGCACCTAATAAAAATATGATTCCTGTCTTTGCTGAGCTTATAGTTGAATAGAAAAGATAAACATCAATATAATTAAAATCTGTGACTAATCGCTACCAGTAAGAAGAGCTTATATATAAAACAGGGAGACTGTGCACATTTCCTTACTTTCTCTTTACATCAAGACAAAAGATATTTCTGAAGTGTTAAATAAACCTTTGGGGGGGGCAGTAAATTAGCAGCATGGCTAACTTAGCCATTGCTGTCAGTCACCTTCAGATAAGAAATTTAACAATAACAATTATAAATAATAAATTGTGAGAAATTAAAAACCAAGGAGACCAGCTCTAACCTGAGAAAACAGGAAGGTTTCTCTGAAGGAGCAACATTAATCGAGGATCTGAAGATTCAGTAGGAGTCAGGCAGACAAAAGAAGCGAAGCAAATAACCTGTGCAAAGGTCCGAAGGCAGAGGGAGATTGCTACATTACAGGGATTAAAGACGCCCCACAGGAACGGAGAAGCAGAACACCGGGAGACCAGCAGGATGTAAACCGGGCTCTGTCCAGAAGGTCCACGCTTTAGCATCGTTTCCCCGAGGCAAAGCCTTGCTCTGGAGAGAGACGCTGAGCACTGACTCCTCTGGGCATGCACTGGGGCATGAGTGCAGCAGCTCACGTGAAGGGCATCATCTTTGCCAGGCAAGTCAGAGGCTACTCAGCCCAGTCACTGCCTCCCTGAAGTCCCCTCTCCTCTACCCAAGACTTAGATGCTCTGTTCTGCTGCAAAGGCCAAAGCTGAAGCTGTTCCTGGAGATCACACAGTCCACTGGGACCTAACTGCATTTCATGCATCTCTGGGTTATAGAG
The DNA here is from genome assembly GCF_032405125.1 of Capricornis sumatraensis. Lineage (NCBI taxonomy): Eukaryota > Metazoa > Chordata > Mammalia > Artiodactyla > Bovidae > Capricornis > Capricornis sumatraensis. The sequence goes on from NC_091074.1 coordinate 115,523,763, forward strand.
AGATGTTTTAAGGAACACTTTAGGGGAAGAGGAAGAGAAGTCCTGCAGGGCAGGGCATGAAACATCCTCACCCCTACCTGAACTGAGCAACTCTTCTCTCCTCTTTTTTCTTTTCTTTTTTTTTAAACAGTGGGTTGCCCAAGATTCTATTTGAAGGAAAGCTTATGATGGTAAAAGAGGATTTGGAAAACCACAATGATCTTACAGATGAGAACACCAAGGTCCCTGATGAGGATATGTGTCATTTTCGCTACCCAGCAACCATTTTAGTATCAGCCCCTAGACTCACTTTTCAAAATATAGTTCTCTCCAACACGTACAATCTGGCAGGAATGTCAGTCCAGGTGCCCTCTTCTTCCCTAGCTGAGGGATACATATGAGGCCACTGTGAGCCAACAGATGCTGAAGAGAGAGAGGCAAGGATGGACAACACTTGGAGCCCCTCTGTCCTGATGGAGACGCTCAGATGAGACTGGAGACAGGTTACTGCTCTCAGGATCCCCTGAGCTGCCCTTTCTGAGCCTGGGTCTTCAGCTGGTCCACCCCCCTGAGTCATCCCATAAAGTTCTCTATGCTTAAATAAAGAGCTGAGTCCGACGCTTACCACTCTGATATAGCTAGAGGAGGTATGGGGCTTGCTTGGGGGCACTCAGGGAGCTAGAAATATCCCCAAGATTAGAAATCAGAGCTCTTCAACCACAGCCTGAGGCTGGCTCCTTGGGCAGATAACAATTTGCAGCTCCATTTTAACGAGGTCCTCAGTTCCTGGTATTCCGCCTTGTCTTCCCAGCCTCTTTTCCTAAGTCTCATGAGGATAAAAAACACAGTTGCTTACCTTCCTCCCGATACCCTTCAACAGAGCTCACAGGCTGCCCTGCCCTCGGGGTCCCTTGCCCCGAGTGACATCAGTCACTCCTCATTGGCCATAATTTATTGAACATGCAGAGAAACAAGTACAGATATTATGCCAGGAGCTGGAACCCAAGCCAAACAAAAACAAGAGAAATTCTTAACTGCTTCCCGACTCTGCTTCTCCAGGTATGTGTGTGTCTCTCTCCCACCTAAGCAAGGATTAAAGGAATCCTTTGCAATTTCCCCTGCTTCAGAAAGCGTCTGTGAATATCCTGTTTCCACATCGCTCTTCACTTTGCTCACAACCTAAAGGCAATTTAATTTCCCATGTGAAAGAAGCAGCAGAGGGGACCGGCGTTGGCAGGCGGCGGGGTAGTGCCTTTGGTTTCTCCTCTTTCAGCTTGCTCACCGACTACAGAGCTGTTTCCTACCAGAGCAGAAGTCACTCCCAAGGCACTTGAAGGAGATGAAGCACATGCGCCTAATTGCATTATACTGCAGTTTGACCAAGCGATCACTAACTTTATTGCAGAGAAAGAAACTGGAAATGACAGAGACAAATTTAACTCATCTATTCCCTAACCAAAACTCAGGACATCCGCTGGAGGGCAAAAGGAACAGAGGGGAATGCTCACGGGTCATTAAGGAAATGATTTCTCTGTGTTCTATAGGAGTCGACGGGGGTATGGGGCCATGTCATCCTACCCAGCTCCAGACATCCTCCACTTTCCCAGCCTTCTCTGGTTGCCATTCTGGGAGCAAGAAGGAGGGCTCTGTTAAACTTGCAGGTTTAGCCATTCATTTGTTCCCTCACTCCGTAACATTTACTAACAGGACTACTCGTGGAGCAAATGCTTGGGAAGCACCGTGCTGAACCCAGTCCCTGCCCTTAAAAAGTCTTCAGCCTAGACAAGCCACCATGGACAAACAGATACCCAGGTGCAGAGCACGCTGGGTGGGCAGAGAGGAATTCTGGGTGGCCTTTGGCCAGTAAGAGAGAAGCAGCATGTGTAGAGGCGGAAGTCGGCGGGGCCCCTCTGAGCAGTGGCTCTCAGCCCCAGATGGATACTTGAATCCCTAGGCCACCCAAGAAGACAAACAAACAAAAACAAAACAGCAGAGTAATGCTTAGTTATCCTGATTTAATTAGCCTAGAGTAGCATCCAGGTTCGGAGAAGGCAACGGCACCCCACTCCAGTACTCTTGCCTGGAAAATCCCATGGACGGAGGAGCCTGGTAGGCTGCAGTCCATGGGGTCACGGAGAGTAGGACATGACTGAAGTGACTTAGCAGCAGCAGCAGCATCCAGGTTCTGTCTGACCTTTATTTTTCTGTAAGATAATAGACTTTCATTTAAGAGCAGCTTTAGGTTACAGAAAAAATGAAGGAAAACTACAGAGTTTCTACCTACCTCTTCTACACACACACACACACACACACTTTCCGTTATCTATATCTTGCATTACTATGGCACAATTGTACAACTGATGAGACAATTAAATAAATATTAAAGTCCACGGTGTACATTAAGGTTCATTCTCTGTGACCTGCATTCTAGGAGTTCTGACAGATGTATAATAACGTGTCCATCGCTATTGCAGCATACAAAAAAATTTCCCTGGCATAAAAGGACCTGGAGTTCCACCTGTGTGCCTTGTCCTCCCCTGCCCCCCACAAGCCCCTGACAACTGTTCTTTCTCTTGTTCTACAGTTTTGCCTCTTTCATAGCACATAGCCTTTGCAGACTTCTTTAGTTTGTTGGTGTTGTTCAATCACTAAGTCATGTCTGACTCTTTATGATCCCATGGACTGCAGCACACCAGGCTTCCCTGTCCTTCACTATCTCCCACAGCTTGCTCAAACTCATGTCCATTGAGTTGGTGATGTCATCTAACTACCTCATCCTCTATTGCCCCCCTTCTCCTATCCTCAATCTTTCCCAGCATCAGGGTCTTTTGCAGTGAGTCAGCTCTTCGCATCAGGTGGCAAAGTATTGGAGCTTCTGCATCAGCACCAGTCCTTTCAGTGAATATTCAGGGTTGATTTCCTTTAGGATAGACTGGTTTAATCTCTGTGCTGTCCAGGGGACTCTCAAGAGTCTTCTCTAGCAACACAATTCGAAAGCATCAATTCTTCTGCACTCAGCCTTCTTTATGGTCCAACTCTTACATCCATACATGACAACTGAAAAAACCGTAGCTTTGACTATACAGACCTTTGTTGGCAAAGTGATAGCTCTGCTTTTTAATATACTGTCTACATTTGTCATAGCTTTTCTTCAAAGGAGCAAGCATCTTTTAATTTCATAGCTGCAGCCATGATGTACTACAGTTTATTTATCCATCATCCATTAATGGACAGCCTGGTTTTTTCCAAGTTGTAGCAATTTTGAATAAAGCTACTGTAAAAAAATTATGTTCAGGCTTTGGTGTAGATACAAGTTTTCAACTCATTTGAGTAAACACCAAGGAGTGCAAATGCTGGATCATATGGTAACAGTATGTTTAGTTTTGTAAGAAACTGTCAAACTGTCTAACTCTTAGTTAAACTAATCTAAATGGTCTAGGGTAGACTGCAGATCCCAGCATTTTTAAAAGCTTCCCGTGTATTCTAATGTGCAGCTAAGGTTGAGTATCTTGGGGACCTTAGTTGGGGACCATGCATTTCATTATAAGCACAGCAGGAAATCACCAGGACTTTAAGTAGAGAGGAGGCATGATTTGATGCACAAGTTTATGAAGGCCTCCTGATTACATGTGAGAAGAGCTTGGCAAGGGCTGGGTGGGAAGTAGGAGTGAGAATGAATCTGACAGTCAACATTATTAGTTATCAGGGAAATGCAAATCAAAACTACGATGAAGTAGCACCTCATATTGATGAAAATAGCCATTATTAAAAAGTCTACAAATAGTAAATGTTGGAGAGGGTGTGCAGGAAAGGAAACCCTCCTACAGTGTTGATGGGAATGTAAATTGGTGCAGCCACTATGGAAAACATATGGAGGTTCCACAGAAAACTAAAAATAGAATTGCCATATGATTCAGCAAGTCCACTCCTGGGTATATATCCAGACAAAACTCTAATCCAGAAAGATGCATGCATGTCTATGCTCACAGCAGCACTGTTCACAATAGCCAAGACATGGAAACAACCTGACTGCCCACTGAAAGATGAATGGATGAAGACGATGACACATTAATACATATCCAGTGAAATACTACTCAGCCATGAAAAATGAAACGATGCCGTTTACAGCAGTATGGATGCAGCTAGAGGTTATCATACTAAGGGCAAGGCAGAAAGACAAATACCATGTGATACGACTCGTGTGGAATCTAAAATAACACAAATGGACCCGTCTACAAAGCAGAAACAGACGCACAGACAGAGAGAACAGACGCACAGACAGAGAGAACAGACGCACGGACAGAGAGAACAGACGCACGGACAGACAGAACAGACTCACGGACAGAGAGAACAGACGCACGGACAGACAAAACAGATGCACGGACAGAGAGAACAGATGCACAGAGAGAACAGATGCATGGACAGAGAGAACAGGCTCACGGACAGACAGAACAGACGCACGGACAGATGGAACAGACTCACGGACAGAACAGACTCACGGACGGACAGAACAGACTCACCGACAGACAGAACAGACGCACAGACAGAGAGAACAGACGCACAGACAGAACAGACGCACGGACAGACAGAACAGACTCACGGACAGAGAGAACAGACGCACAGACAGAACAGACGCACGGACAGAGAGAACAGACGCACGGACAGAACAGACTCACGGACAGGGAGAACAGACTCATAGAACAGACTCACGGACAGAGAGGACAGACTCACGGACAGAACAGACTCACGGACAGAGAGAACAGACTCACGGTTGGGGGAGGGGAGGGTGGAGTGCGAGGTTAGGGTGAGCAGATGTGAGCTTTCTATATGGAACAGATAAACAATGAGGTTCGACCGTATAGCACAGGGAACTATGCTCCTATGATGGAATATATGGAATGGAAAGGAACACAAAATGGAAAGAATACATAACGGAAGAGAATACGTAAAAGAATGCATCCCTATAACTGAATCACTTTGCTGTACAGCAGAGATTCACACGACACTGTAAACCAACTGTACGTCCATTAAAAAAAAAAAAAATGAATCTGAGAGACCAGTTAGGAAACCACTGAATCACAGGTCAGAGATGAGAGTGACTTGTTCTAGAATTGAGACAGAAAGAAAATGGATGCATTCAAAAGATATGTTGAGGGGGGAATTAATAAGCTGTGGTTATAGGTTAAATATTGAAATGACAGGAAACAAAGAGAAATCCAAGGATTGCCAGGGCTATCTCTGATCCTTTCCAGAAGCACGCTTAAGTCTACGTACCGATAGACACACAAGACGGCTATTTTCTTTTCTGCCTTCTCCCTTTCCCTTCACCTCCTTCTCTTCCTGTCCTTCTTCTTCTTCATTTCTTGGTTTTGTTCTTTGCTTTTTGGCTTCTTTTTTTTTTTGGAACAAGAAATCCTCTTGACTCAAGGCCAATTGCTATTTTAAAGTTACAAAACTCTAGCAAGCTAATTGAGCATATGCCCTTAAGGTCAATCTCAAAGGGGCACATGATATTTAGGGGAAAAGGTAACTTGGCTCAGATGCCTTTGTTGTCAGTTACCGCCAAGGGTTGAAATTTGAGAAGAAATGATCTCCTAAGATAGTTTATCATTCTTGCAGGTTTTCTTCTGAAACTCTCCAGCAGATGTTTCTAATGCCTTGAGGGGAAAAAAAGCTTTAAAAAAGAGCTGATGGATTGTGCAAGAGCAGCAGAGGGGGTTGAGAAAGAGGATCCCACCAGAGTTGCAGAAAAAGAGCTTTGAATATTTAGCAAAACAGAAATAAGCCTCCCAGATCCTCTGAACCAGCTGCTCTCAAAAAACCGCTTCACACTGAAAATCAAGGTCACAGCCAAATGTGCCCAAGATGGGCCAAATAATCATTGAGGCCTCTAAAGTCATGGAGGACATCTGGAATCACATTTGATGACAAGGCCAGGCAAGGAAGCAGCCCTGTGAGGAGGAGACAAGTCCTTAGGAGGAGGGTAGAGCTGCATTCTGCAAAACCCACCACACCTCCAATCTCCTTCACTCCCACACCACCTTGGACCAGAGGTGAAGCCCAGAGACAGACAGTCCTGAGCTGTGCATGGCACCATGTCGGTCAACAAGGGGTGTGACCAGGGCAGGTAAACTGCAGTGACGTGTCCTCAGAGATGCTAGAGAGAGTTCAAGGCCGTGCAGAGCAGACAGAGAGACTAGGAGAGACATGGAGATTCACAGAGGAAGACGGAGAGACGCACACACAGAGCCTGGCTGGGAGAGAGGAGGAGACAGACATTAGGAGCAAAGAGAGGTCCAAGAGGGAGGGGACATCCGTACACCTGTGGCTGCTTCATGTTGACGTTTGACAGAAAACAACAAAATTCTGCAAAGCGATTATCCTTCAATTAAAAAATAAATAAATTGGGCAGGGGAAGAGTACAGAGAGAAAGACACAGAAGACAGAGGAAAAAGAGAAGAGGTTACAAATGCTAAAGAGAAAGTGGCATGATGGAAGGCCGAGGAGGCTTCCCTGGTGGGCCAGCGGCTAAGACTCCGTGGTTGCAAGACAGGGGGTCCAGGATCAACCCCCGTTCAGGGAACTAGACCCCACATGCTGCAACTAAGCATCCACATGCCGCATCTAAAGATCCCACAAGCCACAGTGAAGCCTGAAGATCCCCAGGTGCCACAGCTAAGACCTGGTGCAGCCAGATAAATTTTAAAAATAAATAAGTAACTTAAAAGAAAACAAAACAGGAAACTGAGGAGGGGAAGAGAAGAAGGAAAAAGCATGGGGCTGAAAAGGAGGAATTACATCCCATTCTCATCCTATCAGTCACAGGACTGACTTTGCAGGAATCCCCTCTCAGAGAAACACCCATTAATCTTCCACGAAGCAAACATGGAAACTCAAACCTGTGCCTGGGTCTCACACAGGTCTGTCCAGACCTGTCTCGCAGGAAATGAGAACTGCCTTTTTAGGACCCAGCTATGGGATGGACCTGCTCTAGGAAGGGAGGGAGGCGATTAAGGTAGGAAGAAACGGCATGACTGAGAGATGATCCATTGGGGCCTGGAATGGATTAGCCTAAGCCACTCTGGACTATAAGATGGACTGGGCCTTATGAAGGAACGCTTATGAAGCAGTATTTTTGTCAACAAACTTGGGTGTGTCTTAAATTACCGTGAATTTCTTTCTTTAAAACTGAATGCCTTTGAGGTTTGTGCTTACACAGTCTTGCCCAGATATCAATTCTACCAACTTTTTTTTTACATCATGCTGCACAGCATGTGGATTCTCAGTTCCCCGACCAGGGATAGAACCAAGTCCCCTGCATTGGAAGCACGGTGTTTTAACCACTGGGCTACCAGGAAAGTCCCACTACCAACATTTATGTGATACCCATTCAATAACAGGCCCTGTACTAGGCATGGGGTACAGAGAAGGTAAGATTCTGTGCCTGCCCTCAAGAATCTCATAGGCAGTTCTGTATGCAGCAGAATTTTCTGCAGTGGTAGGCATGTTCCATATTTGTGCTGTTCAATATGGTAGCCACTATCCACTCGTAGCTATTACTTAAATGTAAACTAAGTACCATTAAGTAAAATTTCAAACTGAGTCCCTCAGCCAGGCTAGCCACATTCAATTGCTCTACAAGCCACACATGGCTAGGGGTCTCTGTACTGGATTATGTAGGCAGAGGATGAGATAAGACACGGATATAAATATTTCTGTATAAGTGAGATGGCATGAGAGAGATAAAGGTTTCAGAATAAAGTTATTCAATCTGAATTAGGGGAGGAAGGAGAGAGGAAGAAACAGCAAGGATGGAAGTTTCCATAAAGTAACTTATGAAACAGTTAGACAGTATTCCACCATCAGAAATATAGGAAAACCAGGGCATCGATGGTAGAAGACCAGCTTAAGTCACAGAAATGCAACTTTAGTAGAGCTTGCTTTCTTTTTTCTAATTTATTTATCTTCAATTGAAGGATAATTGCTTTACAATATTGCTTTGGTTTCTGGAATATATCTACATGAGATGGCTGGATGGCATCACCGACTCAATGGACGTGAGTTTGAGTGAATTCTGGGAGATGGTGATGGACAGGGAGGCCTGGCATGCTGCGATTCATGGGGTCACAAAGAGTCAGACAAGACTGAGCGACTGAACTGAACTGAATCAGTCGTAGGGATACATAAGGAACTTGTTGTTGTTCAGTCACTAAGTCATGTCTGACTCTTTGTGACCCCATGGATTGTAGCCCACCAGGCTCCTCTGTCCATGGGATTCTCCAGGCAAGAATACTGGAGTGGGTTGCCATTTCCTTCTCCAAGGAATTTGCTTTTAATCCTTTAAGCACGAGGGAGCCAGTGAGGATTCTAAGCAAAGGAGAAATGACTTTTGGGAATGAGCCTTCAGGTAGCATCAGTTCAGTTCAGTCGCTCAGTCGTGTCCGACTCTTTGCGACCCCATGAACCGCAGCACACCAGGCCTCCCTGTCTATCACCAACTCCCAGAGTTTACCCCAACCCATGTTCACTGAGTCGGTGATGCCATCCAACCATCTCATCTTCTGCCCTCCCCTTCTCCTCCTGCCCTCAATCTTTCCCAGCATCAGGGTCATATGAAGTATCTACTTAAAGGGAGAAACTGAAGCAGTTTTGCAAGAGGCTGGGAGGGAGATGATGTAACATGGAGAAGGTGGAAAATGAGGGAGAAGCTGCTGCTACTGGATTACGAGACAGAGGGTTATACAGAAGCTTCACTTTACCCCAGATAAGAATGGCATCAGAAAGTCTAACTACTTGTGGAAGGCAGATCCCTACAGTCACATCTTGAGCCAATGTCTTTGCCGAGAAGAATCATCCAAGGGAGGTGAGCTTTTGCACTACCACTTGCCAGCCCATTAACCTATACTTCAGGATCCGTTTCCCCAATGCCACCCCCACTGTGTCCCCTCATAAGCCACCAGGGGTGTATCATCCAGTGAGATTTGGGTAGGAAAAGAAAAAAAAAAAGGGGGAAGCAGAGAAAAGAGGAAAATGAGATGGAGAGAAGAGGTATTTAAGAAACATGTGCTGGGGAAGTCAAAACAAATTCCCAGCCATTCCTGCTGGAGGAGACTTTATGGGGCGAGACATCCCCCAAGTGGGTTTTGAATTATGCTGTGCACCTCATAAAGCATGGGAATTCCTGGCGGCCTGCACGCCCGCATTGCCCTCTCATTACCTGACCAACCCTCCCCGCCAGGTGGGCAGGCTGGGAGGCCCAGGGCCATGCCGGAAGCCCAGCGGAGGTGAATGAACTGGGCTCTGCATTCAGAAGCAGCCCCAGACCCTTGACTTCAGCAAGGCACTGGCCTCCTCTGTGCCTGGTCTCCCTCTGTGCAATAAGAGGACTGGTCTGGAGGCCTGAGGGCCCTGAGACTTCTAAACCTGGATGGCCTGCAGTGCTGGCTCAGGGATGGACAGACTTACAACATGCCCCGGGAAAGCTACATGGGTACAGAAGGCTCTGGGGTGAAGACAAGGAGGACTTGCAAGGAATCCCTGCTCTCATTTTCTCCTGAGGGGACGGAAAGATCAGGTGTCCTGGCCACAGGCGAAAAAAAAATTGTTAGGACTTAATTTCAAAGGATATTGAAAAACTACCCTTGAGCAAAGAGATATTTGAAATGGTGTGCAGGAAGTTGGCCTGATCTGGGAGGTGAGGGGCAGCTCCATCTTGCTCTGTATCCCATGCTAGGTCACTGCAGTATTTGAACCATAGTTTCCCCACCTGCTTAAAAGAAAAGGAGAAGTGTGGGGTGCTTTCCTTAAAAAGGTACCCAAAAGAAAGGGGGCATCAGTGACAATTGATGTCCCAGCAAGGATAATGTTCTAGAGTCTATAGACCTGAGTTCCTGATACAGCTCTGGGATTCCATTTGAGTGTGCCTAGTCACTCAGTCATGTGTGACTCTTTGCAACCCCATGGACTGTAGCCCGACAGGCTCCTCTGTCATGGGGATTCTCCAGGCAAGAATACTGGAATGGGTTTGCCATGCCCTCCTCCAGGGAATCTTCCCGACCCAGGGATCGAATTCAGGTCTCCCGCATTGCAGGCAGATTCTTTACCTTCTGAGCCACCAGGGAAGGCCATGAATACTGGAGTGGGTAGCCTCCCTTCTTTAGGGGATCCTCTCGACCCAGGAGTCGAACTAGCGTCTCCTGCACTGCAGATGGATTCTTTTCCAGCTGAGCTACCAGGGAAGCCCAGGATTCAGTTTAACCCTCTTTGAAACTAAAAAATGTTTTCCAGTTTTACTGAGATACAATGGACATAAAACCCTGTGTAAGTTTCAGGTATACATTGTGTTGACTTAATACAAGTATATATTGCAAAATGATTACCACCAGAGCATTTGCTAACACCTTCACTTCATCACATAATCACCGCTTTGTTTTTGTGGTGAGAAAAACAGCACAAAGATTTACTCTCTTAACAACTTTCAAGAATGCAATACAGTATGTGAACTCTAACCACCATGCTATACAATAGATCCTTAGAACATCTCATAACTGGAACTGTGTAATCTCTTATCAACAACCTGGCCAATCAGTAATCACCATTCTAGTCTGTTACTAAGAGTCTGGCGTTTCTAGATTCTGAGTATCAGTGACATCATACACTATCTTTTTCTGCTGAGTTATTTCACTTAGTATAATGCCCTCAAGGTCCATCCAACATTGTTGCAAACGGTAGGACTTCCTTCTTTCTCATAGCTGAATAATATTCTATTGTATGTATAAACCACCTCTTCTTTATCTATTCTCCTTAAACACTGCAGGGACCTAGCATGGGATACAGTTCATAACACTGCAATGAACACAGGAGTGCATATATCTTTTCGAATTATTCTTTTCTTCAGATAAACAGTCAGAAGTGCAATTGCTGGGTCATATGGCAGCTTTATTCTTAATTTCTTGAGGAGTTTCCATGCTGTTTTCCATAGTGGCAACAAAGATTTACATTCCCCACAAAAGCAAGTGGGTCCCCTTTTATTCTTTTTTAAATCAGAGTTTTGGGTAAAATGCTAATGACCCAACCCCTAAAATTTCTGTGACATTAATGCCCCTGTCAATCTAAAACATATAAATTTCTAAAGCCTTCAGCTGGCCTTCTCTGCATTGACTGCCAGTTTAGCCATTGCTCTCCATTATTTCCATAAAACATCCTGAAGCTCCCAGGGCCGAGACACTGGCACTAGTCACGTGTTTCCTCCCCAGTGTTCTTGGGATTTTGCTGTCAGTGGAGATGTGGGGTTTTTTTCTTCTTCTTTTTTTTTTTTTTTACAGAGAGAGGCAGTTTGTTTCCCAAACCCATTTATGTCTGTTATGTTTCTTATATTTCTAAAATTTCATGAAATATTGTACAGATTAAAAATTTATGAGCATCAAAAGAAAGTGGCTTCTAGAGGGACTAAGCTGATCTTATGATAAAAATAAGGAAAGTCACTTAAATATTGCTATTGTGTTAGGTCAGGTGTGACAACTATAAAAATTTAGAAAGGAATCATAAAACTCTAGAAGAATTACTTGGCAAGCATCTTTAAGTCCTCAGTCCCCCCCTTAATGAGACCACCAATAGAGATTATATTCAGAGCATTATGAGCATGGCTTCTGCAAGAAAGATGGCACGGGACTCCAATCAGCTGACCCAGACTCAAAGGAGAAGCCCCAGGCCTACATCAAATTGTTGGCAAAAGGATACACATTTATGAATTTTAAGTTAAAAAGGAAATGTTTAAGGTGCATTATTATTTTTTATGATTCCCTCCTTTAATAGACTTTTTCTATTAACTGACCAGCTGCCAATCTACATGGCATCATAAACGAGGGCTCCTGAAGGAGGCAACTCAGTCTAAACCCAGGTAACCCTCTCCTGAATAGCCTGTTTCCCCACTCACGTGAGAAAATAATTTAAGGAAGAAAGAACTGCCTTATCCATCATGTCAAACACTGTGCTAGAAAGACAGACACCCACCCCGTACTCATGACAATTGTCTCCTCTCTGGCTCCTCCCTGGCTGGGTCCAGCTTCTTCTCTTAGTTCTCCAGACAGAACAATTATTATCTGATTCTCTATCTCTCATATGTATCTATATGTATGCGTATGCATATGTATGTATGTGTATATATCTATATGGGGATTCCAAGGTGGTTCAGCAGTAGGGAATCTGCCTGCCAATGCAGGAGACACAGAGAATGTGTTTGATCTTTGGGTAAGTAAGATCCCCTGGAGAAGGAAATGGCAACCCACTCCAATATTCTTGCCTGGAGAATCCCAAGGACAGAGGAGCCTGATGGGCTGCAGTCCATGGAATCGCAGAGTCGGACACGACTGAGCACACATGCACTCTAAATGTATACATGTATGTGTGGATACACAACACATATATTTGTATATATACATATATAAACACACGCTATATATATTCAAGTCCATATATTCACATTATATATACTCCCCATATATATTCAGTGTGTGTGTGTGTGTGTGTTCACACTATGTATGTATTTATATTCAACTATGGTCAGTTAAGAGAACCTTCTGACTTTGGCCTGGAAGAGATCTGCAAGTAGATTCTGAGACCTAAACATGCCTGAAACTGGCTCAATATTGGAGTATCTCTTTAGGTGAAGTCTACAGCAACTCATACTCCCCAGATCTTTCCCGGAAACCAGTTTGGAAGACCAGTGCCCTAACAAAGAGATGGTTTCAATAAAATCCCTGAGCTGCTTGCAAGAAACTTGCCAGATGACCTTGGACAAGTTGCTTCCTCCCTGCGAGAGCACCACAGGTAGCTGTGCAGGCGCAGATTTCATGCACGCTTCACTAGGACCCCAGCAACTCCTTCATCATGATCACTTCTGGGGAATGAGATCCAATAGAGGAGAGACTTTCACTTTTTTCTCCATGTAATATTCCCAAATTGGTTGAATTTGTTATAACAAGCTTGTATTCCTTGCGTTGAAATCTAAAATTAAGGTTAAAAATTTAATAACTATGCATGCACTCGTTGCTGGAGATACAGATATTAAAGAGAGACGATGTCTAACTCGGGAAGTTTACAAGATTAGCAAGAGAGACAGACAATTAAACAATCATAATATTTCATGAAAACATGGGCCAAAATGAAAATACAAAGTGCTCGGGAGAGAACTGTTCTTGAGGGAGCTGGCAAAGTCATCTTGGAAGCAGCAAAGCTGCATTCAGGCTGGATCTTAAAATAGGGGTAGGGCTTCCCTGGTGGCTCAGATGGTAAAGAATCTGCCTGCAATGCAGGAGACCCCAGTTCAATCCCGGGGTTGGGAAGATCCCTTGGAGAAGGACATGGCAACCTACTCCAGTATTCTTGCCTGGAGAATTCTGTGGACACAGGAGCCTGGCGGGCTACAGTCCATGGCGTCGCAAAGAGTCAGACACAACTGAGTGATTAACACTTTCAGGAGTTATGAGGCAAAAAAGATATTTTTTATTGTATACATTAAAGCAAATCTCACAGTTAAGTGGGCAAAATTTACATTTTAAACCAATATTTTTGCTTCAGCGGTTGGGTCAAATCAGTGGTTCCCAAAGTGTGGTTTGAGATGAATTTAGAAGGCACGTGAACACTACACTTGCTTTTACAGGCTGTCCTCCATTCATAGCAAGTTATTCTGGGGCTCCATTCGCGAGAGTGACACAAAGCTTCCTTTTAAAAATAAAACAGCTAATCCCATTTACTACGTGACCCTGTGCAATTGACTTGATCTCTTTCAATGGCCATGTCGTCATCCGTAATCTGTAGATACTAAAAATACCCATGAAAGGGAATTTTTTTTTAAATCAAAAAGCACAAGTGTTATTATCACAATAGACTGTGGGCTCCCTGCCTTTCTGTGCCCCCGAGGGACTCCACACAAGGTCTGGAGAATGACTGAATAATGACTGAAGGGCGCTCGCTCCAAACAAGGGGAACTTAAGGTGAACCAGTTGAGTCTAAGGAACATGAATAGAGTTCATCATCCATGCAAGCCCCAGTAGATCCCAGTGACTGATGGGGGCTTTGCATTCATCTGAAGCTGTGATTTAGTTGATTAGCAATGTCTGATCACACACATTTTCCATTTATTCATTCCTTCATTCAACATTTACTGAGTGCTTACTATGTGACAGGCACAGCTCTAGACACCTGGAATTCCAGTAGTGGACAGGGCTAGAAGGTTCTTCCTCTCTCGTGAGGTATCTTATGCAGCCCAATATTCCCCAGCTTACTGAAGGAGACATGACTCTGACAATATTCAATGCTACATGAGTCCCCAAAAGCAACTGTCATTTATATGAGGCCTTAGGACTTCCCTGATGGTGCAGTAGAGAGGAATCCGCCTGTTACCACAGAGGACATGGGTTCAATCCCTGGTCCAGGACGATTCCACAGGCTGGGAGCAACTAACCCCATGAGCCACAATTACTGAAGACTACGTGCCTAGAGCCCACGCTCTGCAACAAGAGAAAGAAAGTGAAGTCGCTCAGTCGTGTCCAACTCTTTGTGCCCATGGACTGCAGCCTACCAGGCTCCTCCGTCCATGGGATTTTCCAGGCAAGAATACTGGAGGGGGGTGCCATTGCCTTCTCCAGAGGATCTTCCCAACCCAGGGATCAAACCTGGGTCTCCCGCATTGTAGGCAGATAGTTTACCATCTGAGCCACCAGGAAGCAACAAGAGAAGCCACTGCAAGGAGAAGCCCGCACACCTCGACGACGCCACTCACCTCAACTAGACCACGCACAGCAATGAAGACCTGGCACAGCCGAAAGTAAATAAGCAAACATAAGAGGCCACAGCCAGCGAATGGCAGAAACAGGACTAGAACCCAAGGCATGGGCCTCCCAATCTAGCACAGTTTGGAATTTAGCAGGCTTGCCACACTTGCGTGGCTCTCCAAGGTCTGCAGCTACCCTTTCTCAGCCACCAGCCTTCCCACCTGGGGTCTCTCTTGGGAAAGGGGTGGCTTCTCCGCCCCAGCCAGGAACAGGTGAACTGGGGCCATTCTCCAGAGGGTTCTGCAGTTTGGAGAGATGCTTCAGATGCCAGGAGAATGAAGTGGAGAAATGAAGGGAGGGAGGGACGGATGGTAGGCATTCGGCTATCGGCCAAGGGGTAATTGGTTACTTGGGGCCGTCAGCTGTTCCAGTCTCCCTCCCTGGGGGAGGCTAGAGAGAAAGTAATTGAAGAAGGTTCCCTAACAAATTAGTGTGAGACTGGGCTGGAAATCTGAGTTGCACCTGGGTTCAGAGTGGAGGGTTTGATCTTCAGACGCCCCAGAAAGGATGCAGAGATGGAGGAAGGAAGGGAGGGAGGGAGTCAGCTTTATCCTACTGCAGTAGCTTCCAGCCTCAGAAGCTCTTAAATGGAACCTTTCTCTTCCTCCTGGGCCCCTGCTAAGCAGAGGGGGCTGAGAAGACTCTCACATACCATGGGTTTTAATCTCATCACATGAGAAAGGGCGGAAGCCCAGAAACTGAATGGGACTTGACCACTGACACCCAGCGGAACTAAGACTAAACCCCAGGATTCCTGGCTTCTAGGCCTGACCACTGGATGACCTAGCCCCTGGCTCCATGAGGTCTTTACTCACAGGACATCCTGGGGATTGCCCTAAACACGCTCCAGCTACAAATAATGGGGGAAAGGATGTGTCCTAGGGATTAAGGTACAAGTTTGTTTATTTTTGTTTGTGTTAACAGACATCTAGGTAGCATTTGCTGATCTATCAGAGAAGGCGATGGCACCCCACTCCAGTGCTCTTGCCTGGAAAATCCCCTGGATGGAGGAGCCTGGTGGGCTGCAGTCCATGGCGTCACTAAGAGCCGGCACGACTAAGCAGCTTCACTTTCACTTTTCACTTTCATGCATTGGAAAAGGAAATGGCAACCCACTCCAGTGTTCTTGCCTGGAGAATCCCAGGGATGGGGGAGCCTCGTGGGCTGCCGTCTATGGGGTCGCACAGAGTCGGACATGACTGAATTGACTTAGCAGCAGCAGCAGCATGCTCTACCGACTTTAGCGATATATCAAACGATATAAAGAAGGGTAATGAGAAGAGCTATGAAGAGGAGTTAGGAGACGGATGTAACAGCTCAAGGGAGCTTGGACAGAGGTGAGGCGGTAGGACATTATGAGAGGCGAAGACGTTTGAGTCATTTTAGAAGTGAAACCAACAGGGTTGGCTGACTTGGGAGAACGAGAGGCAAGGGAAGGGAAGTATCAAAGATGATTTCATCGCTTGAATAAATGGGTGAATGATACTCTGGTTTTCTGAGATGGAGGACACACGGGTTCAGGGAACAGAGCATTCACTGGTAGTATAATCCCTCACAGCAGAGAGAGAAACACAGGGTCCCTGCAGGTTGCCAGATAAAATACTGGCTGTCCAGTTAAATTTGAATTTCTGATCATCGGAGAGTCATTTTTAGCATAACTACGTCCCAAATATTGCATGGGACATATGGGAGGGAGTTATACTAGGCAAGTATTCATTGTCTGAAATTCAAGTTTAACTGGGCATTCTGCGTTTTATTTTTTGCATTTATTTTTGTGCACAAAATATGCCAACCCTACCAGGGGGGTATGAGCATTTGGTAGGGGGAGGGGGAAGGAAAAAGAAGACAGAAAAAAGAAACCTCTACCTAAGCCTTGGAGGAAAAGGAGAAGGCTCCTCAGAAGAGGTCATGGCTGAGCGAAGGCTAGGAGACGGCAGGGAGCAGGAAAGCATGCTCAGCAGAAGGAACATTTCCTTTCTGGAGTCAGTTAGGGGGAATACGCCCGGTCCCCCCCTGAAATCTGCCAGTCCCCAGAGAGGCTAGAGCCCCAGATGCCACCAGGAATGTCAGGACGTGAGCCTGCAGGGGTTCCCAGGGGCTAATGCACCCAGGATACCCAGGGACATGACAAGAATTTGGTACATCTGTTAAAGTACAGATTCCCAGGCCCCTCCTGAGTGCCTCCGTAGGTCTAGAAGGGAAAACCTGGCTTCTAAGGTGATTCTGATTTAATGGGCTTCTCTCCTAGCTCAGTCGGTAAAGAATCTGCCTGCAATGCAGGAGACCCAGCATTCATTCCTGGGTGGGGAAGATCCCCTGGATAGGAAAAAGTGAACTAAGTAACATGGGACCTTTACCACCGACAACCCCCGGAAGACTACGCAGTTGCTGCTGGCTCTGAAGACTTGAAGAGTAAACCAGGTAATCAGAGGAGAGGCAACAGAGAGCAAGCCTGCAGCCTCCCTGGGGCCTCCCGAGGAAGGGGTTCGGTTCACCGGAAGGCAGCATGGTGTCCAGCCGGCTTGCCCAATGCCCCTCGGGGCTCCCCAACAGTCCCTGGGCATCTGGCACCTGGTTCTCAGGGGTGCCCTCTCAGTTCCTGCAAGGAGAGCAGCTGACTCCATGCCTTTCCGGGCAACCCTGCCCCCTTCCCCCTTCCCCCCTCCTCCGCCCACAGCAGCCACTGAAATGATTCCCCCAAATGCAGCTATTACTGTGACTGGAAATCTCTTTACTGCTGATTCTGCTAATGGAAATGTTCCTTCCCTTTTCGGCTGCTTGCAAAGCCACTCGTGACTTCGCCCCGGGTGCCTGAGAGCAGGGCTTTGTCAGCCAGCCGCCACCAGAAGGGAGAGGGCTCTGCCCGACTCCCCGCCTCCCTCCCTAGCACCCACCTGCCTCAGGCTCAACCTCCCAGCTTCTCTGGCCAAACTGTCCTCACACAACCCCGGAGTCCCCCGTTCCCGGGCTCCCAGAGAGGGAGCAGAGATCAATGGTCAATTTCATCCCTTTTCCGCCTTGCTGCAGGAGTGGAAAGACAGGGTAGGGAAAAGAGAATTTGCATTCATTATTTATTCATACCTCCACCTCCTTCCATAAAAAGGATTCCAGGTGGCTAAGAGGCACGGAGCACAAACTGTGCCAGACGCCGAGCTGGGTGCTCTGCGCACACCATCTCTGTAAGGATCTTATGGCTTTCGTGTAAGTAACACTGAGCATGGAGCCGGGCCTGGACTACAATTTCAGTGATGGAGGTGGGGGAACGCTCCAAAAATAATGGTCGCAGCCACTCAGAGAACTGACTGCCATGTTACCTTCATGTTTTCATGGGCAGAGACTCAGAGATGTGGCGTACCAAGTCTAGAGTCAAAACGTAGTGCCGCCAGGGTTTGACCCCAGCGCTTTGGGTCTTCAAGCTGGCATACCCTGCCTGTCAGAGGAGCTGGGCTAGAGGCTGGATTTTGCTGGGGCCTTAGCTGTGCTGCACGCGTGCTAAGTCACTTCAGCTGCGTCCAACTCTGCGATCCTATGGAGTATAGCCTAACAGTCTCCTCTCTCCATGGGATTCTCCAGGCAAGAATACTGGAGTGGGTTGTCCATACCCTCCTCCAGGGGATCTTCCCAACCCAGGGATCGAACCCGTGTCTCTTACGTCTAATCTACATAGGCAAGTAGGTTCTTTACCACTAGCGCCACCCGGGAAGCTGTTGGCTTAGCTGGGGAACCCTGAAAAATGCACTTACTTTTGCTAGGTAAATGAGGGTGTTGGGCTGGATCTCAAAGGCATTCTTTGAGCCAGTTCTAATATTTTAGAACCATACACTATTTATTAGGATTTTTACAGCATCATATATAAATATTATATAGATCCCATATGTATAGATAATACAGAACAAATTTCATAATTTCATTTTCAAGGAGAGAATATTAAAACGGCACAATACTGCCAGAAGTACTAAGGCAACAAAAGTCGACTTGGGGTGAAGGGGAGAAATGACAAGGAGGTTTATGGAGTCAAACTGCGGCTGTGAATCAGACAACAGATGCCTGAGAATTTCTAGAAAAGAATGTAGAGCCTCTCTAAGTTCCTGGAAGGCCTAGGCAATAGGTCCCCTAGTGTAACAGTACGTCCGGCAGAAGGTGGGAAAGCTCTGAGAAAGCAAGTAGACAGGGGAGGAGGAAGGAGAGAGGTAGAGAACGGGTGGGGAAGGAGAAAAATCTAGAAGGCACAGCAGCCTCAGAACTTGCTCTTGGAGTAGTCCAGCAGTAATGAGGGACGTCGAGAGAGAATGAGACACAGCTCGGTGCCCTCCTGGCAAACTGGCAAGCCCTGGGCGATGCTGAGTCAGCTCTTGGCAGCCCAGAAACAAGGTGTGCAGTCCCTCGAGCCTGAGAGGCTGTCACACCTGAAGTTGCTCGATAAGAAACATCTGCAACTTCTTGGTAATGAGAAGAGGAAGAGATAAGAAGTACAAGAGGTTGTCGAGGAGATGAAAACTCATGAGCACTGCTAGTTCTGTGCCTCTCTGGAATGGTAGAGAGAGCATGGGGTTTGCAACCAGGCAGACCTGGGTCTGGACTCAGCTGTAGACAGCTGTGTGATCCTGGGTATGTTCCTTAGCTCCTCTGGGCCTCCACGGTCACCTCTAACATGAGATGAGTCCTAGCTGTCTTTCAGCACGTGGGGAGGAGGAAATAACAGACGTGCCAGCCCTGCATCCAGGACATTGTTGCCGCTGCTGCTGCTCAGTTGCTTCAGTCGTGTCCAACTCTGTGTGACCCCATAGATGGCAGCCCGCCAGGCTCCCCCGTCCCTGGGATTCTCCAGGCAAGAACACTGGAGTGGGTTGCCATTTCCTTCTCCAATGCATGAAAGTGAAAGTGAAGATGCTCAGTCGTGTCCGACTCTTAGCGACCCCATGGGCCGCAGCCTACAAGGCTCCTCTGTCCATGGGATTGTCCAGGCAAGGGTACTGGAGTGGGTTGCCATTGCATTCTCCCCAGGACATAGTAAATGTTCAATAAATGGTCAGTCTTTTCACAGTCTACCTCATGCCAGAATGGTAAAGTCTGGAATACCAGCTCTCCCTACTCCAGTGGCCTAAGGTGGGAGGAAGACACATCAGACTCGGAGTCAGGAGACTGGACATGGTTCCTGCTCTACCACTGACTTTCTATGTGACCTTGACTTAAGGGCTTCATTTAGACAATGTCTGACATTCTCACCATTCATGACAAGTGATGACCCGGAAACCATGATGTATCATTTCCCTGAGAACCGTCGGTGCTTCTCTGCTTGGCACAATGCAAAGGTGCTCATTCATTACCTGGCTTCTGTGATTCTCAAGGAAAGGTCTTCCCTAAACCCAACTCTCTCTTCTAATCAAGTAGTCTCCTTACTCACCCTAAAGGCACTACTCAGAATGATAAGGAGGCAGGAGAAGGTAGAGGCAGAAGCTGCAAGAACTCAGAAGAGGGAAGGTTTCACGGAAGAGGTGGCATTTCAGCTCAGCCTGAACGGAGAAGTGGAGTTTCAACACCCCTCCAGTTCTGCACAGCGTGGATTCTGTGATGAGACTTGGCAACCCCAAGTTTCTAGTCATCTAAGATCCCTGAACACCAAGGATGTGCCAAGCACAGGGTGAGTCACTGCAGCCCCCGAGATGAAGGAGGGATGTTCTCTGCCTATGGAGATCCCAAACGAGCAGCACAAGACAGGCAAATCCGCGAGCTCAGCTCTCCTTCTGCCCCAAGCCACCATCGCTGCTCACCTGAACAGTCTCCTAGGGATCTTCCTCTCACGTCACTGCCCTCTGGACAGCAGCCTGAGCAATTCCTTTGAGATAGAAGTCAGATGGGGATACCCTCTGGCTTAAAGTCCTGCCTGGCTCTCCATGGGACTCACAACAAATGCCCAAATGCGATTTCCTCTCCTGTCCTTCCCGCCCACTCCCACTCACTCCACTCTGGCCACACGGGCCTCCGTGCCAGCCCTTGAACACTCCAGGCGTGCTCTGGAGTCAGGTTTGTGCTGGAGCCATTCTCTACCTGCAATACTCTTCCACATATGTGCTTGGAGACACTTTCATGGCCTTCAAGTCCTAGTTCCATCCTACATTCTCAGTAAGCAATCTTTCGACTCTATAAGCCGTCTTTTGAGTCTATGTAATATTAAAACCGATTTCATCTCCAAAATGTCCATTTTCTTTTCTCCGTAGAATCTATCACTTCTCACATACTACGTAATTTTCTTATGTAATATGTTTATTTTTATCATCTTCTCCCCAACAGACATACACCTACACACACGCGTGTACACACACGTACGTGTGGATACGAGCTCTCTCAACACAGGGATCTAGCTCTCCTGTTCTCCCATACATCTTAAGCACCTGGAGCGGTGCCTGGCAAGCTCCAGGTAGTTCTAAGGGACCGGCCACTGTCACACCAGTCTTTATATCACTAGTGGGCACCAAGGCCCAGAGTGTCCCACTTCAGTGCCAAGAGGTCAGGAAAGGCTTCAGAGGTAAGTTGATATTTGAATTCAGCCTTGAAAGGTAAGAAAGAGTTTTCCCAGGGCATTTGGGGCAGTTATAGAACAAGGAGGAAGGGGTCTTATCACAGGATAGTCTGAGCAGAGTCTGATCATGAACCTTGTAGCTCAATCAGAAGCTCGAACTTCATACTAAGAATAATGGGGAATCAGCGAATTAGGAGACAGCAGCCATGATCAGGTTTGGGCTTTGAATGAAATCCCTGTCTCCAAGTACAGAGGATGGATTAGGGAGGATAAGACCAGGGGAAGAGAGACCAGGGAGTTGACAGCTGAAATTGTAGTCAGGAGAAGTGTTGAGATCTGAGGCTGCCAGTGGCCTGACAGCAAGGATCGAGCAAGGGTGCCTTCTCAGGTGAAAACCCTAATGGTTTGTAACACACAACATCCTTGTCAATGTTTGACTCACAGAGGGGCTGTCTGCATGTTCTGGTATGCCAGAAAGGGAGCTTTCCATCCCGAATCTTACTTTGGGTAGTCACCAACCCCCTCCCAATCTGAAGAGAAGTCCTTGTGGGGTGGGGGGTGCTGTTGTCCTAAAAAAAACTGCAGACATCAGCGAGGAGCCAGGGAGAGGAGAGCAGTGCGCAAGCGATGGGGAATAGAGCCAGTCCTGCCAAGCACCGCTGCCTGCCTCCTCCTGGGGCAGAGATGCTGCAAGCTCTGCTGGGAGGAAAGACAAGCCAGCTCTCTCTCTCACGATAGTTAATCTTCTGTTGCCACTAGCTGGTCAGTATGAGAACTTGGGAAAGTATCAGTTTTGCAAAGGAAGCGTCTCTATAATGCTGTTCCACTTCAAGGTTAAACCTGACTTTCTTTTCCTGGAAAACAGCAGGCTTCTGCTTACCCTCACTGGTAGCTAGCCTCAAGAGCCATGAGGCTTCCTCCTTCCCCAGCACAAAACCCACCGACTCAGGCTCTCAGGAGAGACCAACTGGACACCTGGGCAGAATAAATTTGACTTCCCTAGAAGGATCTCTTCCTCCTTAGATATTTTAGTTTTGGTTTGTTTTACAGGAAGAGGAGGAGAGTCTCGACCACCTTATGATGGTCAACCAAGTTGCACACCTGAGATATATCTAGCCCAGACCCATGTGTCAGTGGTTAGTGTGATGAAGGAAACAGTGGGATTCAAGAGCACTGGCTTTAAGTTTGAACAGCTGGCCCTTAGGTAGGCTTCTTCCCCTGTCTGGGCCCCAGGGTTACCATATAATATGGAGGGGGTGAGTTCAGTGCCCTCTGAGAGTCTGTGATGCTGTGAGCTTAAAACTGATGGTCGTGGGACCAGTCTTCACGGCTCCACTCAAAGAAGGCACTGCTGTTCTCCATCGTTCTCTCTCCCCAGCATGTTCACACCAGCCCACGGCAGCCAATGTCTAGCTTACAGCCAGGCAAGGAGGTGAGAAGCAGGAGGCTTTGCCTGCCAGAGGCCTAGTCAAAACTACCGCTGGACTTGCTGTAAATTAAAATTATTGAATGATCTTGCAGCCTGAAGGCCCCATTCAGGAAAATGATCGAGCTCCGGATCACAAAAGCTTGCAGAGCTGTGCTGTCAAGCTGGCTGGGCCTCCTGACCCCCAGAAACAGCACATCTGGACGCTCTTGACTCAACCTGGGCCTCTGAGAGCTAAAACGGATCCTCCTCTCACCCTGCCCGAGCACACTCTCCATAACAAGGTATAATGGTCCCTTGCTATGGACGGAGAATTGATTCCAGGACCTGACCTGCTTCCAGAAATCTAGGGATGTGGTGGGCCTTTATATAAAGAGGTGTAGCGCAGTCTGCAGTCCATGGGGTCGCGAAGAGTCGGACATGACTGAGTGACTTCACTTTCCCTTTTCACTTTCATGCATTGGAGAAGGAAATGGCAACCCACTCCAGTGTTCTTGCCTGGAGAATCCCAGGGACGGGGGAGCCTGGTGGGCTGCTGTCTATGGGGTCACACAGAGTCGGACACGACTGAAGCGACTTAGCAGCAGCAGAAGCAGTGCAGTCAGGCGGTTGAATCTTGAATGTAAAAACTATGGCCAGAGAGACTGTACTTTTTGAGGGCAGATAATACACCTGTCTCTGCCCTAATTATTAAATAGACTTCATCAGATTGAGCTGGCAAAGGAATGGAGACAGAAAGAGGGAAGAAAGCGGAAAGTAGAGGAGAAAACACTCAGATCAGAGGCCACTGAACCAGCCCCCTTATTAACAATGTCCCAGAAACCTGGACCATCACAGAAGGATGGGACCTTGAAGTCTGAGTGCTACTGAAATATTTTAGTGATAAGGGGCCTGGAGCCTAAATAATATTTTTTTAAGCATAGCTTTGTTTGAAGACATCAAATTCACCCTCTCATCCACCCCATCTCTCATCTCTCCCTTTTACCCATACAGGGAAAAAAAAAAAAAAAAAAAACACACAAAAACACACTGGAATTGATTTTAATGAATATTCTGTGGTCAGAAATCTGTACAGAAAACCCAACTTGTTCTATTTGGTTTTTCTTCCCACTTAATGACTGGTATCAACCTTCAGGATCAAACCAGAAACCAGAAAGGGCAGATAGCCTCAATGCCTCTGGTCCCTTCCCCCACATGCCTGCCAAATAATTGTCTGGTGCCTTGCTTGAAGGCTTCCTCCCATGAGAACCGTGTCATCACTAAAGGTCAATGCTTGGTTGTCCAACACATCCTCCTGTCCTGTTGCTCTCCACACCCTTGGTATTTGCACCTTTAGGACATTGCTTAGAACCAGACAGGGAAAAAAGAAAAGTATTTGCCTCATTCTCTATTGAAATTCAAATTCGAAGGAAATTCCTCTGGCCCTCCTTAGGCTAGTGGACTGTCCTTGGACTAACTTCCTGTTGCTAGCAACCCTTCTACCGTAGTGCCCCGTCCCTTGGTCCTGGAGGTTTTTCTCTTTTTCAGTGTCCATTTTGGTCTGTATTTTAAGGAATCTTTGCAGAACTGACCAAGCTGGCATTCCAGAGCTTCTCTGTCTTCCCCTCAGGCCGATCAGCTCCCTGCAAGGAGCATCCTTTCGGGACAGTGCTTCAGGACACTGCCGGATCTACTTATGCAGATCCTTTTAAAGACACACTACTGGACGGTTTTCCTTCTCGAGATACCCTCCCCCGAAGACAGAGCAATATTTCTCACCTGTGTGATTTATAACAAGCAAATTAGTAACAGATGCTGGCAGTGAGCGGTTTTCTCTCTCTTCCCTCTTTCACTGAATCAAGGCTGGTGGTAAACAGTCCAGCCCGGCCTCTATCAAGCACAGGAAGAAGGATGCCATTTCCCTGCTGGTGGGCATGAAACCTAAACCCACAGGCACACTCTGGGGCTGCCTGGGGGCTGAGAACTGAGCGATGCGCCTGTTCTCCTCAGAAGCCCTGCACTGACAGTTGTCCCTGTTCGAATTCTTTCTTTTCCCTGGGTCCTTCCTGACACCCCCATGCTACCAGCAAAGAAAAGGACAGAGTGAGAAGCAAGAGCAGTTAAGTCAGACTTACAGAGCAGATCAGGGCACTTCAAGTTCATAGAATCTTTACACCAAAGGATTATTTTAGGGCTCATCCACCCACTCATATTACAGCATGAAAGAACTGAAGATGTGGGGGTAAGTGACTTGTTCAAGGTCACAGTGGGCCACAGCGAGAGTTCCAGGTCCTAACAGGCATCAAGTCCCCAAGCTGTACTGCAGCATTCAACGTCTCCCCCAGCCCATCCTCCATGGCTCATCCTATTTTTTCCTGTCCAGGAAGTGTCCCCAGCTTTCTCTGAGTCTCAAGAGATATCTTCCCTCCTTATTGTTACAGAAAGTGTCTTCTCCATCATTCCCTGGCACCACTGCATAGGATGCCCTTTGACATCCCATGAGTCATGAAACTTTGAGTTGGCAGGGTCATCAGAGGTCATTTAACGCATGCCTCATTCTCACACTCTCATACTTCAGCACACCAATGCAGCTAAGTTCCCTTGGGAAAGGTTCTTGTGTTGATCGTTAACATTTCTCTTCAAGACTCTGCTCTATGCCCTACATAAATGTAACCAGCCCCTCGATGCATATTTGGCTCAAGATGACTTGAGTTTAGCAATTACCAAGAATGCAGGTGTCTGGCGGACCGAGACTCCAGGCCCAGGTCTGCATGTACTCACGCTGAGACCTTGGACCAGGCACCTGACCTCTCTAAAGAATGCTGCCTAATCTATAAAATGGGAATCAATTACAGCAGTGCCCCCTCCCCTATATTCCATGTGAGTAAATAATAAAAGGCAAGAGGAAAGCTCTTTGCACCATATTAAGGACGCAACAACTATCTGCTATTCCTTGATCAAGTTTAAGGAAATTCACTTTATCGGTGCCACCAACTCAGACTCTAAAGAAGAGGCCCAGACACAGAAACCTGGGGGAGGGGTGGTATTTCACCTCTGAGAGAACTTCCACCTACATAAAGCAGGCTGAAACATGAAGGGAAGATTAGAAACACGGAGAAGAATAGACCTGGGGAAAAGTCTTTTATGTCTGGGCACTCCCAATAATAGAGCCAAGAGCTCAAACAAGACAGGCAGAATGGAGGGAGGGTGGGCCAGGGATGCCACTGACTTTGGTGAAACGGTGTGCAAATGAACTCTAAGGTCCCCCAAGTGGACTGGGAGTAAAGTGGGAACTCGACCTTTCACTTGTTTGTTCCCTTCTCCCTGTATCGCCAGGGACAATTTACCACCACCAGCTCTGGGTCCACAACCCTAAGCATGGCCCAAAGGCTTTGGCAGACACTATCACCCCCTAGCGGCGGCTCCACACACCCCACTACCGGCAAGATTCAGCCTTTACCGACTTTGCAGGCACATCTGTGGCATGTGCCACCTCCAAATCGCTTGAACTGGCAACCTAAGAGCGAAAGACGCATTCAACTCGCCAGAGATCAACACGAGACAACGATGTTTAGAAGGTCTGAGGATGGGAATGATGGGATGGGGCTGCCGGGGGACCCTGAGGGAGATATGGCCATAAATGACTCATAGTACCTCCCCTCCTTCAGCCCTCATTTTCAGCCAGCCTGGCCCTCCCAGAGCTCATTGTGCACTCTGTGTTTACACGCAAACAGTGGAAGACCAACACAAACAAAAAGCCCACGTCTCCCTACACAGCTCCTGCTATACTTGGCCATCTGGTGACTACCTCGCTAGCCAAATCCCTGGCAGGAGTGCCTTGAGCTGCCAGTCCAGGGCGCTGGGGGAGGAAGAGGAGGTGGAGAGGGCTCCTGAACCCGCAAAGGGCTCAGAGCTGCCACGGAGGACGGCGCCCTGGGACTCCACAGCAGGCAGTCTCCACCGGGCTCAGCCGCCTGCGTCAGAGAAGGCAGAAGGCTCCAAGTGGAGGGTACCAGGAGTCTCTCGGGCTGAAGCATGGATCTTGGGGGATTTGAGTCTTTCAGTTCCTCCCTCAGCCTGCCCCAGGCTCCCTGGCATTCATTCTCTCTTGAAAGCCAAAGTTTGAAAAGACAGGGGCTGCCAGCTCCAGGAATTCTGGGATGACTCCTGTAGCTGGGTGGACCCCGTCTTCACATCCGAGGGGAGCCAGAATGCTCTGGGTTCTCACCTCCAAGTCATGCCACACGCAACCAGAAACGTTCCCCCTTTCCCCTTCACTTGAACAGCTTTTTAGGGGGATTCCCACTCCCGACCTCTCTGGACAACCCAGAGTAGAGAGATCAGGAGGCTGGAGGGAGAAGGTTGGGACTGGAAGTGTAGAAGGCACGCCTTCCATTTCTCTGGAAGGGCCCTTCCCTGCCTGGGGTCACAGGAGCTGGGCAGAAGCCCCAGGTTAGCTCTTCAGCGACAGGAACGCCAGCCTATGGCCTTATTGGAAACGGGCATCCCACAAGCTCACGTGGGAAGGGTCACTGAGGTGTGCAAGCGTTTGTGTGAATGTGTATGTGTCCACGCAGGCGTGTGTATGCTTGAATGTGTGTGTCGCACGCCAGACACGCCGCCGCGGAAAGTCCCCCTGGGAACCTGCAAGGCGGTCTCCCGCCTAGCATCCCAGAAAGCATGGTAGGCTCAGGTTACAGCCAGCCTGGGAGAGCCCGAGGCACAAGCTCAGACCACGAGAGGGCCTGGCACTCGCTCAAATCTCCAAAAGGCAAGCAGGAAAGGCATTGGGGTGGGGGGGGGGTGGGGTGTCTCTGGACAGAGGAGTCCGGTCCATTGATTACTCTATGGGGGTTCTTGGGCGAGCAAAGAGTTAACCTCAGAGGTTCAAGCCCGGATCCTGTAGCCATGTGACCCCGAAGGCCCACCCCGAAGTGCCTGAGCCGAGCCGGACCCCGGTGAGGCCAAGGACCCGGGGACGGGGGTCTGGAGTCTGCGGCGAACCCCAGCGCTTTCCCGGAGCTGGCTTTAGCCAGACTCCGACAACCAATCGCACCCCGCGCCCCCAAGAGGGGAGGGGAGAGAGAGCGATGAGCCAGCGCGGGAGAGCCAAGGGGGAACAACATTTTTGTAAACGCTCTCCGAGATAATTAAGCTATCAATTACCCGGGTGGGAATCAGCTGTGCTTCCCGCAGCTCCACGGAAGGGCCGACTCCTCCGGGATTGGCGCCGGGAACAAGCAGGCAGCAAGCTGCTGGCGAACTTTCTGATTAACTTTTCCGTTTAAGCCCCCATCCCCACCCCACCCCTTTCCGCTCTCCTCCCCATGTCACGCCTTTAAGTTGTTATTATTAGCCCAGTGAGTGAGCTGCGAGGACAAACCTGCTCTCCGTTGGGAGGGGGTTAGGAAGGCGAATGCGACAACGGGGATGGAGGGAGAAGTAGAGACCTTAGGTTCTGAACCCCAGGGCTCAGACACCGCTCAATCCTCCCCGGCCCCATTTCACAGATGGCTAAAACTGAGGTCCAGAGAAGGAAAGAGACTTGGCCAAGGTCATCCAACCCACCGGGAAACCTAGTGTATGCGGACTGAGGGATTCTACATGGAGCTACTGAGCTCCGATTGTCTAGAAAACCTATCCCGAGGAGCAGAGCCAAGAACTCCTAGGCGAGAGCGAGGGGGCGGTAACCGCGGGCGGCCCACGGCCGTGTCCGGAGAAGCAGTGGGCGGCTGGACCCAGACCTGGCTTGCGAGCGGGGTTCACCGCGGCCCCTAGCGCGAGTACACGCATCAGCTGGGGTCTCGGCGTCCGAGATGGACCCGCGGCAAAGCTCAACGTCGGCACTGAGAGACGGACCCCACTGCGAGAGGGCTGGCACGCCCCCCGGCTCCCGCCACTCGCTCATCCCAACCACCTGTACGCCCTCCGGGCCCCTCAGCTGCCCTCACTAGACCCCGAGCGGGGCAGCCCGGGGCGGGAATCCCCAGGGCGCCCTCACCCGTCCGGCTTCACTTAGGGCTCCCGGGACCCCGCGAGCCCCGGCGCCAAGCCTTACCCAGGGTGAAGAAAGGCAGCTCCGTGTTGTCCAGGTCGTCCTGCACCGCGACGCGCCCCGGCAGCTCGTTACGCACAAAGAGCAGCAGGCGCGACTCGGCGGCGGTGCCCGCGGAGCCGGCGGAGCCCGGGGACGCGGCGGCGGCGGCGGCGGCCCCGGTCCCGGCCCCGGCGCGGGTGCCGCTCCAGCCGATGTCGCTCTCCCGCAGGGCAGGCAGCGTGGACACCGTGACGGTCTTGAGCCGGCAGGGGCTGTCGGGCTCCCGCGAGGCGGCGGCGGTGGCTCCGGCCAACAGGAGCAGGAGCAGCAGCGGCGGCGGCGGCTGGAAGCCGAGCCTCAACCGCCCCCGGAGCCCCGAGCTGGGGCCGGGGCTGCGCCGGGCGCCGGCGGCGGCCATGGCGGGAGCGGCTGCGGGGCTGCGGGCGGCGGCGGCGGCGGCGGCGAAGGAGGAAGGAGAAGCGGCGGCGGCGGACGCCGAAGCGAACCCCGGCGCCGGAGCTAAGGAGCCGTGGGAGCCGCTCGCCAGCAGCCCCCAGCTCCGGGCTCCGCCTCCCGACCGGCCCTGGCCCGCCCCGCCGCGCCGCCTCCCCGGGCCCCGCCGCCCGCCCCTTTCGCTGGCTCTCCCCCCGGCTCAGACCCGGAGCGTTTCGGAGGCTCCGCCCGGCCTCGTGCAAATCCCAGTCGACCCCCCCACCTCCGCCTTTCCCAGGATCCCCCGATCCGCCCCGCACAATATTCTTGAGCCGCAGCACCCCTCTCCAGATTCCTAAGACTCGGGGACCCCGGGCGCTCCAGTAAGTCCACCTAATAACCCAGCTCTGCCAGCTTCACCCCAGCCCTCGCTCAACCCGGAGGCTGCACCTGGGGGCGCGCAGTAGCCAGCCTTGCTCCAGGCCCCGCCTTCTGAGAGGTAGGGAGACGCCTCTGGATGGCCAGGACTGAACTTTGTCTCCCTTTAAGCCCAATAACAAGTCCTGCACCCTTTCTCGAGTCCCGGAAATAATTCCTTGTGGTCTCAGAGCCCCCTCCCCACCCGCTTGCCCACTACTCTGGCATTCATTCTCCCACCACTAGGACCCCACTTCTCGCATCTACCCAGGTCTCGGAGGGGGCACCGACAGCTGGTGCACTCGCCCCTCTAGCCCCCCGCCCCGCCCCCTACACGGACCCGGGCAGGACGTTCTGGCCCCCAGCCTGCGCCCGGCGAGCCAGCGCTTCTGTGCTGGATGCCTGCTCCTAGCGTGGAGCTGCTCTACTTGGCTGCTCTGTGTGCGAAGTTCCTGAAAAGGGTGCGAGGTAGGGACCTACTACTCCCTCGGCTCCTGGCTCCCAAGGGCTCCTATACCTACTGCCTGAGTCCCAGAGGAGGGGTCTGTTCACCCTCTCTTTACGCCCGCACCCATCCTTTTTCTCCCGGATTCTAGTCGAACTGTAAACCGAGGTCCTCAGACACAGGGCAACCTTTTGGCCCGGGTCGGTTCTCTCTGACCCACATACCTCGGATCCCCCGGGGAGACATCCCCTCTATAGGGATCTGAACCTCGAGGAGTGCTCCCCCCACGCCTCCACTCCCCCCTCCCTTCATCTTTCCTCTCTCTGTTCTCTCTTTCATCTCTCCAAACACACATTTCATTCTTACTTGTCTTGACTTTAATCTTATAAATGCTCCTTACCTATTATTTGTGAGCCATTTCCCATCTCCTGGGGTTTCTCCTTTTTTGCCCGTCTGTGCTTTCGGTGTGGTCCCCTCCTTAGTCACGTCTCTCATCTTAGCTCTCCCCTCCTCTGCCTCTTTTCTCCTTCTTGTCTTTAACCCTTCATAGGAATGGACTTTCGCCCTCTCCCGTCACATTTTATTCACTTTTTCATGACTTTGAATAAAGAGAGAGGACTGAAAAGAAGGAAAAAATCAAAACCTGTGCTGTGACCTTGGACTTAATTATACGGTAAGTATTCTCCAAGTGCTGGACCTGCACCTATGTTAACTTTTATACATAAACATGCTCTAGTGAGATGGGTATCATGATTCCCATTTTCCAGATGAGGAAACTGAGATCAGGAGGGCAGGGAGGTAAAGGGACCCCCAAGGTTACACAGTGAACGAGCACAAGAGCTGCGATCTGAACTCCAAGCTCCAGAGCTTTGGCTGTTTCAACTGAATCACACTGTCCTCAGTGACCTTGGGAAAGCCCACCCATCAAAGATCTCGTGAAAGGCATGTCTGCGTGAGCACATTTGGGCCTTTTTCAGCTCAGAGGCTTGGAGGGTATGCTTCTCCTGTCTCAGTTTACTAATCTGTGAACCTGGTGTGGGGGTGGGGTCAGAAATCTGGCCTTCCAAGGCCTCAGATCCTAAACTGTCTCCTGCCGCCCTGGTGCCTGCTCCAGTTCCTTTACTCCTCCAAAATATGTCGCCCCGGCTCCCTCAGTCTCTCCTTTGTACCCTTACAATCCGCCACTATCCTCTGCAATGGGGCTTTCTGATTTTCTATGCCCCTTTCTTCAAATATGCTGACATAGTCCATTTATAGAAGTGCACACCAGGAAAAAAGGGCTCCCTTATGTAAGGCAGAGTCTGTGCAAGTCCTTCATGGACCTCTGGTACAAAGGCCTGTCGAATGAGACCGACACTTTCATTCATTCATTCACCGCTGAATATCTAGGGCTCCTACCAGCCACTATAAGGAGATGCAGAGATGGATAAACACAACTCCTGCCCTTGGAGAGCTTATAATGTTGGGGAGGGAGGTGTGGGGATAAGAGAGCCCAGGAATATCTCAGGCACCAGGCAGGCAGGCAGGCAGACGTGTGTTTCTTTTATCAGGTGCTCTGAAACATGTGCTTGGAGAAATCAAAGAAAGCTTCCCAGAGGAGGTGGCAATGAAACTGAGCCATGTAGGTCTAGCAGCATGGGAGTGGACATTCCAGGTTAAAGCTGGCATCTGGCATTCCTGGCAGCTGCTCAGTGTTTGAATGAGTCCCTTTCCTAGTTTAGAGGGTGCTTTACTCTCTGAGCCAGAGTCCACTTCCCATGAAGAGGCTACAATTTCCAGCCACTTTCAGCTTCCACTGCAGCTAGGGTTGAGCACGTGACTCAGAATTCACCAATCAGATTCACCCACACCAGATGCTGGGAAAGAAGCTAGAATTAGGCAGAATCCAGTTGGGGACCAAAGTGTTAACAAGTGGGGCAGTTACACCCAGATTTCAACACTCGTGGAAATCGTTCTAACACTGCTGCTTAGAGCACACTGTCATTTGGTGTCAAAAGTGTGAATTACCCTGTGGTACCCAGTGGTACCTGGCTGCGGCTACAATAGCTCCATCAGCCATTTTTGTGGTGGGACTTGGAGCGGTGCTCTTGACTTCATGGGCTTCAGCCCAGATCCTGTGCCCTCCTGGAGATTCTGAGTAATATCACTACCGAATTCTGTTACTGCTTAAATGATCAGAAGTGATATCTGTTGCTTGCAACTAACACCCCTGACTAAGAAGAGAAAGTGCCAACCAGTGGAAGGCACCAAGGGCAAAGCTCACAAAAGGAAATACAGGAAGTTCTTTAAGGGGGAGGTGAGATTGAAGTCAAGACAAAAAAGGCAGGCAAGGGATTTTCTGTTCATGTTGAGGAGGACCCACTTTATGTAGTAGGCAGTATTGACTTGGGAACAGCTACAGGAAAATAATTCATACTTCTGAACACATGGTCTGTAGCTTCAAAACTTTATGCCGAACATCAATGAATGATGATAACAATTCCTGCCTTCTGGTGGTAGTGAGACTTCAGCAACTATTATGCAAAGTGCTTAACATAGTAGGTGCTCAATAAATTACAACTGCTGTTTTGATGTCTAATTTCAGCAACATCTGGAGGGAGGCTTGTTATCCCCACTTGATAGAGTCAGAGTTTGAGGCTCAGGGAAGCTAAGGAACTTGACTTTGATCACGCAGTTACCAAGTGTTGGAATTCACGTCTGCGTGACTCCTAAGTCCTCGCTCTCTCTGCAACAGCACACCACCTTCCTGCCCCAAACCCCCACCTACCCTCAGGATGCTCGGACCCCCATGTTTACACTCTGATGCCCTATCTTGTGGCCACTGATACCCCTTTTTTTTGCCCTTCCCCTCTCTTGCTAAGTTGCAGTTCATTATTGATTTAATTAGTTACAACTCATGATTGATGTAATTTATTCTTCTCTAGGGTCCTTTCATACCCCCATCTCTGACTCCAATTATCTGAAATTCCTTTTCATTCTTCCTAACCGCTTCCAGCACCCCAGCAAATGTTTCCTCTTGCTTTATCTTTCATATTTCATATTTGCCTTTCTAGGTTGCTTTGTAACTTTTTTTTTTCCTTTCTTTCTTCCCCCACCTTACTGTAGTCTTTTTTTTTTTAACTTCATCTTGTCAAAGCTATGGTTTTTCCAGAAGTCATGTGTGTATGTGAGAGTTGGACCATAAAGAAGGCTGAGTGCTGAAGACTTGATGCTTTCAAGCTGTGGTGCTGGAGAAGACCCTTGGACAGCAAGGAGATTAAGCTAAGTCAATCCTAAGGGAAATCAACCCTGAATAGGCTATTGGACAGACTGATGCTGAAGCTTCAAAACTTTGGCCACCTGATGTGAAGAGCTGACTCAGTGGAAAAGACCCTGATAATGGGGAAGATTGAAGGCATGAGGAGAAGGGGATGGCAGAGATGGTTGGATAGTATCACTGACTTAATGGGCATGAGTTTCAGCAAGCTCAGGAACATAGTGAAGGACAGAGAAGCCTGACCTGCTGCAGTTCATGGGGTCGCAAAGAGCTGGACACAACTGAGTGACTATACAAAATTCATACCACATGACTGAGACAACTTAGTGTGGCTGAAAAAGCAGAGACTGCAGAGAGACAGGCTTTGGTTTATCTGTCATCTCTACTATTTCCCTACTGGGTCAAATTACTCAATAATGCCCCTGCTGCTGCTGCTAAGTCGCTTCAGCCATGTCTGACTCTGTGCAACCCCACAGACAGCAGCCCGCCAGGCTCCCCTGTCCCTGGGATTCTCCAGGCAAGAACACTGGAGTGGGTTGCCATTTCCTTCTCCAATGCATGAAAGTGAAACATGAAAGTGAACTCGCTCAGTCATGTCCGACCCTTAACGACCCCATGGACTGCCGCCCACCAGGCTCCTCCGCCCATGGGATTTTCCAGGCAAGAGTACTGGAGTGGGGTGCCATTGCCTTCTCCGAATAATGCCCCTTATTAGATCTTATTTGTGAAAGAAAGAAAGAAGTACCCATTTCTCAGGATCATTGTGCAAATTAGATGAGGTCACATGTGTGAAAATGTCTAGCCCCTGTGAGGCTCTGTTAGCATTCTAAAGTAAATCCAAACATCTCCTGGCATCTCGCTCCCTGCTTTCCTCTCCAGCCCCTTGTGTCAAGACCCTCTCCACCATCACTCTGCTCTGGCCAGATGCACCTCTTTCCTGTTCCTGGATTGTTTCAAGCACTTGTATCCCCAGTGTTTTCCCAAAGGCTCTTCCTTCTGCCTGGAGGCAGCTCCCTTCAGACCTCCCTAGTGACCTTTCACTTAAATGCAAGTCTTAGTGAATAAAGCGCTTTCCTTAAGATGACTAAACCCCCAATCTAAGTGAGCCCCTCTCTGGCTTCCTGTCATGTCCTTTCATCTCTCTGTCAATATGCACTCACTACGTATTTTTAACTACTGTCTGTTTATTAGTAGATTTTATTTTTTTAATAATTTTACGTGATTGTTTATTTTGGGTTGAGCTCGGTCTTCCTTGCTGCTCGAGCTTTTCTCTAGTCGCAGCAAGCGGGGCTTACTCTCATTATGCTGTGCAGGCTTCTCGTTGTGGTGACTTCTCTTGCTGCAGAGGATGGGATCTAGGGCACACAGGCTTAGTGGTTGCTACTTGCACCCTCTAGAGCGGAGGCTCAGCAGTTGTGGTGCACAGACTTAGTTGCTCTGAGGCACGTGGGACCTTCCTGGATCAGGGTTGGGGTGGAACCCGTGTGTCCTCACTGGCAGGCGGGTTCTTTACCACTGAGCCACCAGGGAGGTCCTTTCGCACTTTCCTGATGCACCTCCCCCTCTAGACTGGAGACTCCAAGAGATCAGTCTGTGAGTGTCTTGCTTACCACCCCACGCTAGCCCTGCGGCTGACATAGCGTAGAGACACAAAATCAGTATTTTGTGAATGAATGATCACGCATTCATTGACTTTTTACTTACAAGACAGGTATTAGAGTAGGCACCAGCCATAATTCTGCAGGGAAAAAGGGACCCATCCTTTTGGTTTTCCACAGTGAGTTGTCTGTCCTTCCTTCTCTCTGTTTATTCCTCCCTCCTTTCCATCTTTCCTTCTGTCCTTCTTCCCTGCCTTCGCAGATTTCCATGATTCCAGGTGATAACAGTCTTTCCTCTGTAAGCTTCAGGACGATGTCTAGGACACAAACTCCAGTTCAGGAGGAGAGCTTGTTATCTCCTGCTCCATCTCTACTCCATCCAGGCTCAGTCTCCCATCGATCCTCTTGTACCTACACATGCCCCCCACCCCCGTTTGTTTCTTCCACCTCAGTAATTCACAGCGTCCTTTTCATGCCTGCCTTGCTCCCCGCAGCTCCTTGAATCCGTTTACCTCTCAGCACACTGGTCCCTTTTTTTCCTTTCAGTCACCTCCCCCCAGACACTCTCCTGTTTTAGGGCTGCCAACTCTGGCACCTTAAACCATGTGGAGCCCAATTCCATCAGCTGGTATAGGAGCAATTACAAGATGAAGGCCCGTGTTGGGGCTTTTCCTTTTATTGTTGATCTCTCCACATTAGACCATTGTACATATTTCTATTACTGCTGCTTCTTTGCTTTCCTGGTGACTCAGACCATAAAGAGTCTGCCTGCAATGCAGAAGACCTAAGTTCGATCCCTGCTTCTTTGGCTCAGAAACCTCTGTTTGATGTAAGCTCAAATTCATTTATCTCTCACTAGTTGGTTAATTCTAGTGATTAACCTGTCTGAGCCTTAATTTTCCTTCTTTAAGTTGGGTGATGGGAAGGTTGAGTGAACCAGCAGGTATAAGTGGAAGTACCCAGTACTTTCTGGCACATGGTAGGTCCTCAGTAACACTAGCTTGTTTTCACCTCCAAATATCTATTTATTTGGTCCTTCTGTGACCCTTCTGTCTCTTTGCTTTCATCCCTCCATTTCTCATCTCCCTTTTCAGAACATTTCCACTCTGTCTCATTTAGAGTGAACTTTCACTATTGTCTCTAACTTATCCTTCATGAAAAATGAAAGAATATTTTAATCACCATTGTCTTTCTTCATTTCTACTTGCATCTGTTTGACTGATTTCTGCTTCAACCCAGTACTTCTCTGACTCTTTCCCTTAATGATTCTCAAATTTATTACCTTTTTTCTCCGACTCATACCTTTCACTACCTTCCACATTCTCTGTCCCCAGCCCTCTAAATCAACCTCCTCTTGTTCCATAATTTACTGCAGTCATTTCAAATCCTTCTTACACCATCTAGCCAAAATTCTCACAACACTCCTTGAAAGTCTCTCTTTCCTCATTCATCCTTTTGCATTTTCTTTTTCAAGTTCACTCATCTCTAATTCATCCCCATCATTCATTTGCTTGTGCCCAAATCCCTGTACCTCTTTGCCTACTTAATCATTTCATCTATCCGTGTTCCCTTCTTCCTTTGTTACACTCATCATCTTTCATCATTAACAGATACTAACGGGTGATATTCCCCTGCATCTTTTTTTTTTTTCCTTCCAAATCTTACTACTGGTGTATTTTCAGGACCCTCTTTCTGGATTCCAATGGCTCTTCCTGTCTAGGACCCTGCTTTAGTGCTTTAGATTTTTTTGTTTTTAATTGGAGAATAATTGCCTGCTTTACAATATTCTGTTGGTTTCTGCCGTACATCAACATGAATCAGCCACAGGTAGATGCTTTAGTTCTTTAGAAAAGCCTTGCAATATCTGCTGTATATTTATTCAAGCTGAACTGTGAACCTGGGGCATTAGAGTGTATGTTACTAATGAAAAGTGGAAGCTTTATGCTCTGCTTTTGAGTCCCAGGTCATTTTGCTTCCTGCAGCACATTGTTCGTACTCTTACATTTTGAACTGGTGAAGGTATTGGAAGCATAGAGTGACTATTTCTACAATATTTTCTGGGTGCCTACTATGAGTTAGGCGCAAAACATTCTTTTCTTATTTAATTCTCACAACCATCTGTGAGGTTGCAATTGTTAATCCTGGCTTTGCATAGAGAATTGGGAACACATAGAAAACGTGCTCCCTGCAATCTGCTGGGCAATTTACGTTGAATAAAGCCCTTCCAATTTCTTTGGGTTGAAATTCAAAACTAAGCCCCGCAGGCTGAGGGCACGGGGAGCCCAAAGAAAGAGGCAGACCCCCCCACCAGACTGTCAGGCGGCAGTGCTAACAAGACCCCAGGCTTGCCCTGGGTGCTGCAGGACAGGCCGATCTTTGCATCTGTCTGCCAGAGTCTTGAAAGTCTGCATAGAAGTCTTAACGGGGTTCAGTCACATACACCATTCAGCTTGTCTCAATAACACATTGCTCTCTCAAGGCTGTGTCCTTGACGTGGTTCCGGGAACAATGCACGAAATGTATTAATACATTTCAAAAAGAGAGAAGGGGTTTGAGGAGCCCAGGTCCAGCTTCCAGGTCAACTGGAGTGACGTCTTTTCCACGACCTCCTCCAATAAGACAGTATAGTTCAAGGGTCAAGAGTTCCCATACTTTTGGAATGGGGATAATAACAACCACTTTGCAAGGGTGTCCTTTGATATTTGTCTTCCCTATTAACTTATAGTTGCCATGAAGGCAGAAATCCTGTCAGTTTTGTCCTCTGCTGCCTGGCGTGTGTGAGGTCATCAATGATAACTTGTTAAATGAGTGAATGAATGTCAAGAGAATAGTCTTCTGCATGAGATGACGCTGGTTTTGAATTTCAGCTCTGCCATTTAATACCCATGAGACCTTGAACGCAGTAGAGAGAGAGCAGACCTTTTCTGTCCGATTCTTTAAGTTTGTTGATGCACACACTTGCATGCATGTTGTTTTTAATTTTTAAGTAATCTTATTTAGCAACCTTTAGAGTCAGGGAAATCAGGATTCCAATTCCAGCTCTCTCAGTTGCCAGCTTTGATGTCATGTAGTTATCTCTTCAAGCATCACTTTCTCATCTATACAATGAGAACAATGAGGTCTGTCTATTATACTCAAGGACAAACGCTAGGTCGGTTGATGGTCTGGGGGTGAAACCCCAAGACGGCCTGTTCTCAAGCCTCCTGCACAGTTTGTTACAGCCAGGGGTCCCATTGCCCTGCCTCACAGCTCCATGGCCTCCTTGCCCTGTTTCTCCCACCATCTTAAGGAGCTTTTTGTAAACATAACTCCAAGGGCCTTTGCTCAGATGTATCTCAGGGATATGGAGGACGTCCCCCACTCCTGACCCACTTACCAAGCTGTATTTGATGACAATTGTCTGAAAATCTGCAGACTCAGCAAGGCGGGGGCTCTGCAGGCTCTGGAAGTCTCCTGAAGGTACAGACGCATTCCCTCTCTTTCAGGGAGGCTCTCAGTGAC
Organism: Capricornis sumatraensis; assembly: GCF_032405125.1. Taxonomy (NCBI): domain Eukaryota; kingdom Metazoa; phylum Chordata; class Mammalia; order Artiodactyla; family Bovidae; genus Capricornis; species Capricornis sumatraensis. Next base: position 115,562,187 of record NC_091074.1, read on the forward strand.
ATCTATTGGAAGTCCCTCATTTTGGCTCTAGGCACTATACATAATACATATGTACTTTTCTTTTCTTTTTTTTTTTTTTGCTGAGACTCTGGTTTACAAAGAGAAAAAGAAAACATGTTTATAAGAGCCCTTCCTTCATCCTTCCCTCCCTTCTTCCCTCTTCTCTCCCTTCTTCCCTCTTCTCTCCCTTTCTTCCTCTTATCGCTCCTTCTTGGAGGACTGTGGACTACTATCCTCCAGGAATGTGGATACATGGATGATCAAAACTGAAATGGTCCCTGCACCCATGGAGCTAAAGAGAAGCAGAATATAGCACTCTGAAACATGCCACATTGGCATACTGATTGCTTTGAATTAAAGTTGCTTAACAAACAGCTAGTGCAGGACCACTGATCCCTTGTACCCTGAAAATAGGAAATACATCTTCCATGTGAAAAGTACCCTGTCTCTACCAAGAGGTGGAGAGACATCCTCATCACTAGGGACAGGGACTTCAGGGCAGAGAAGGCTGTGTAAACAAAGCTTGTTACTTCTTTACAAATAAGCTGCTCCAAGCCCAAACCCCTTGTTTTGTCAGTTCTTTACCAATTTATTGTTTCTTTGTCTGAAAGGTATAGAAGCTACCTGCTCTGGTCACTTCTTGGAGTCTCAGATTTTTATGAGCTGCCATACACATGAAATTAAATTAGGTTTTCTTTGTCTTATGTCAACTTAATTACTAGACCAGCCAAAGAAACCAGAAGGGAAGAAGGGAGAGGTTTTCCTCCCTTATAGAGCTTACTGTCAGGTCAAGAGATAGACAGAAACAAATAATCAAAAATGAGTATCGTGGAGGAGAAAATGGGGAGATCCTATTCAACAAAGTAAATGGGTATAAAGTTTCAGTTATGCAATATGATCAAGTTCTAGTGATTTGCTGCGTGTGCGTTCATTGCTCAATTGTGTCCAACTCTTTGCAACCCCATGGACTACAGTCTGCCAGGCTCATCTGTCCATGCAATTCTCCAGGCAAGAATATTAGTGTGGGTTGCCACTCCCTTCTCCAGGGGATCTTCCTGACCTGGAGATCAAACCTGGGTCTCCTGTATTGCAGGCAGATTCTTTACCATCTGAGCCACAAGGAAGCTATGCAGCATTTGCTCATAGTTAACAATACTATACTGTATTCATAAACATTTATGAAGAGGGTAGATCTCATGTTGACTCTTGTTAGAATAGTAGATGATTTTTTTTTTTAATTTTTTTCCTTTATTTTTTTTTTATTTTTTAAATTTGATAAATGTATTTTATTTTTTTTTTTAATTTTAAAATCTTTAATTCTTACATGTGTTCCCAATGTTGGTGATTTTCAATGTTCTTTGATAGAAAAGAACATGGTTCTATGAATTAGAATGATGAGAGAGGTATTAATTTATATTTGAGGACCAGGTGATGCATCTCAGAAAATGTGGAAATCAAGTAGAAACAAGGAAGAATGAATAAGCATTGTTATGGGAACCAGGGTAACGGGGGAAATCCAGGCAGAAAGCGCAGCAGGCACAAAGACTCGGACAGAGAACTTGGCCAATTCTAGGGGCCAAACATCTGCAGTCATCATGGCTAGGCAGTAGAGAGGCAAGACTAGAAAAGGATAAAATGAGTCTAAGTTAGTTAGTATGGCTTCAATTATTCAGGTCTATGTAGGCCATGGCAAGGAGTTTGGATTTAGTTCTAATTTAAATGGAACGCCATGGGCGATTTTACGTAAGAGGATGGCATAGACAGATATATATTTTTTAAATGCTGCTTTGGCTCTAGGTAGAGATGGATTTGAATAGTACAAGACAGAACAGCAGGAGTCTAGCCTGGAGTCTGTCACCGCTGCCCAGGTGTCAAGCTCTCCAGGATGCAGGCTTTTCCCTTGTAACAGCCCCCACCACACTAATAGTGGGTACTCACTATCTCCATTGAAAACTGGTCCTACTTTGGTTGGCTCTGACCAATAGAATATACTGATTCAGTTTCCTCGTTGAATCTACCACAATGGATTCAAATTCCACATTTTGGGGGAAGCCACATGCAACAAGTTTCATGAAAATTCTCCAGCTATTTGCAGGCCTCTACCTTCTTCTCCCTTTCAAGGAATGCCTGGCCCTGTCGTCTACCTCCACTGCTCTCTGTATGGGTATTAAAATAAAAACAACAACAAAAGCTAACAATAATGTTCCTTTACATTGAATTCTTCTATATTTATCACCATAAATTTGACTTCCATAACCTTGTGAGCCAGTAGGGCAAGAGTTTTTAGCCTCAGTTTATATAAGTGTCAAGAATACTTCCACTGGTGGTCATGGTGGGCCCTGGTAGTCCAGAGGTTGGGGATCTGCCTGCCAAAGCAGGGAACACAAGTTCAATCCCTGGTTGGGGAGGATCCTGCATTCCACAGGGCAACGAGCCTGCACTCCCCAGAGCCCACGCTGCACAACAAGAGTAGCCACCACAATGAGAAGGCCAGGCACACTGCAGCTAGAGTGCAGCCCCTGCTCACCACAGCTAGAGAGAGCTCGTGTGCAGCAGCAAAGACCCAGCACGGCCAAAATAAAAAATAAGCAAATTAAAACGGTAAAAAAGAATAAAAGTCAAAGATGTGACTTACCCAAGTTTGGGCAGATACGTGGAACAATTGAGTCCTGAATCAAGTCCTTCAATGCCAAGTGCAAGCTTCTTTTCACCCTAGAGTGAGAGGCAGCATAGATGTAAAATAGCTCGATTGTTCTGGTATCAGATTGACTGTCTATGGTCAAATCTGTGTCTATGACTTTGATGTTGCTATGTGACCTTGGAAAATTTATTTAACCCCTTTGAACTTTCGTTTCTTCGACTGAAAACAACAAAAGTACCTGCCTCACAGAGTTGGATGAGGTTAAATGAGCTGATAGACTAAAAGCATGAAGCAACGAAGCAGTGTCTAGCCTGTATTAACAATCAATAAACAGGATGAAACTGGAGCCGATTATACAGAGTGAAGTAAGCCAGAAAGAAAAACACCAATACAGTATACTAACACATATATATGGAATTTAGAAAGATGGCAATGACGACCCTGTATGCAAGACAGGAAAAAAGACACAGCTGTGTATAACGGACTTTTGGACTCAGAGGGAGAGGGAGAGGGTGGGATGATTTGGGAGAATGACATTCTATCATGTATACTATTGAATCGCCAGTCTATGTCTGACACAGGATACAGCATGCTTGGGGCTGGTGCATGGGGATGACCTACAGAGATGTTATGGGGCGGGGGTGGGAGGGGGGTTCATGTTTGGGAACACATGTAAGAATTAAAGATTTTAAAATTAAAAAAAAAAAGGAAAAAATAATCAATAAACATAACCAATGCTGCTGCTGCTAAGTCACTTCAGTCGTGTCTGACCCTGTGTGACCCCACAGACGGCAGCCCACCAGGCTCCACCGTCCTTGGGATTCTCCAGGCAAGAACACTGGAGTGGGTTGCCATTTCCTTCTCCAATGCATGAGAGTGAAAGTGAAGTCACTCAGTCATGTCCGCCTCTCAGTGACCTCATGGACTGCAGCCTACCAGGCTCCTCCATCCATGGAATTTTCCAGGCAAGAGTACTGGAGTGGGGTGCCATTGCCTTCTCCGAAACATAACCAATAGATGTTAGCTGTTATAGCATCTTAGGCCTTCTGGATCTAAAATGACAGCAGTAAAATAAAAGTGGCTCTGGGTTTAGTATAAAGTATCTTGGTTCAGAGTACTAACTCTACCATAACGTCATGAGTAAGGTATATCATCAGTGACCTGGTTTTTCATCTGTAAAGTGGGCATAAGCATACCTGGCTTACAAAGCTGTTGTGAAAAGTAACTTCTATAAATAATAAGAGAATGCACCTAGCACCAAGAACTCTGTACTCAGTAAGTGTTCATTTTCCTCCTCTCCGCTTTGATTCAGCACCCTTCTCCCAAGGCAGACTTCTCTGATGCTGCAGGCTGGGTTAGACACCCTGTTTTCTTTTCTCCTAACACCTTGCATCTACCTGGAGCAGAGCACAGGATATGCTGCGGTAAAAGCATCTGCCCCTCTGTCTCCACCTTTAACCTGGAGCTGCTGGATGTGCCAGGCACTGTTCTAAGCATTTTATAAACAGTGCAGTATTTAACCTTTCTGTGAACCCAAGGAAGGTGTACTAGTGTACACCTTTCTCTGTGTATCAGTTTAGGAAACTGAGGCAAGAGGAAGTTTGAATCATGCATCCCACATTGCACAGCCGGCATAGATGGGGTGCTCATTTCTCCTTCTGCTTGTTAGACTCTCAGTACCACCCATTCACCATATTTCTATGTTGATATTTTCTCTACCACAGCTGATTCACGGATTGATTGATGGATTGCCTCCATCACTCAAATATAAGCTTTATTAGGAAAGGGATTTTTGCCTCTCTCATTCACTGCTGCCTATCCAGTCCATAGGAGACATGCTGACACACAGGAGTTGCTCAATAAGTATTTGATGGATAAATTAACAAATGCATGCCTTTATTAACTATGGAATTTGTTTTGTAACTTAAAAAAACCATGGCCTATATCAATCTGTACTTAAACTGAAGATGGGCAGGGGACGAGGAAGTCTGCACAGAGATATGATTCCCTTTGGCCCTGCATTGGACTCTCGATAGCATTGCTTCTCTCTGAGCAGCTGGCCAACAGCTGGCTCTCACCTTCTTGGAAGGCAAGAGGGGGTTTCCACTCAAGATGACAGGGAGTGGGAATGCAGAGGAAGCTTCACAGAGCAGAGATATACCGCAGTCGTGGCATTAAGCCTGGGGTTTGAGATGCCCACCAAGATTCACTGGAAAAAAATAATAGTTAAAAAAGTGTAATGTCTAGTATTTATCATCTCGGTCTACTGGTAGTTCATTCTCCCTGACATCCATGGAGAGTCTCAGGAGCTAATATACTGTCTAACACCTACCTTGCCAATGCATTATGCACTTTTTAGTTAGTTTTAACTCTCGCCTGTTATTCTCTAATTTTTGTTGCTCTAGGTCTTATGTGAGCCATTAGCATAATATTTAAGTTCTTAAACCACCTTTCTGATCCATTCCCCTGCTAATTTTTTTTCTGTAACCTATGCCCTCATCAAAATAAGTGTCCTTACTATCCCTTGCACGCACTTCAAACTCCCTGTTACCTCTGTCTAGATTTTTCCCTAACTAGTACCCTGAATGCACAGATAGCATCCATCCTTCAGGGCCATTTCTGATTGTCATCACACCCATTCTCTGTAATAGCCGTTTCCCTTTGCATGGCCTTATTCTTTGTGTAAATTCATTTGTAGTATTTAATATTTTCTATGACATGTCCTATTTGCATTTAAGGCTGTGATGTTTTAGATTACTGTCCAACAAATATTCACTCCCTTCTTCCTCTGTGAGGAGAGCGTCTCCCCCAGAATGTGTTGATATTGACCTTGATCACATGACTCACAGTGGCTAGTGCGGTGCCAGCAGCCATGCCACGCACCCCGGCTTGTGTAGCGGTGCTCTCGGTGCTTCTGCCGTTATCAGGAGAGCCATGCGCTCTGTCCAGGTCTCTGGTCATCTCTCACCCTACTGACAGATACGCAGCACATCTGTCCATAACCCGCAGTTTGGAGACAAGCTTTGCCAAGCCGGCCTAAATCAGCAGGCTCCCCCAGCCAAACTCTAGATGGTTGCATGAGAGCAAACGATTGCCATTCAAGCCACTGAGTTTAGAGCAGTTTTATTACGCACCATGATTGTGATATCAACTGACTGGTACAGAGTTTAACTCTTTTCCTCTACTCCGAGTTGCCTGAAGCTAGGGATAGTTTGATTCAGCTTTTTTTTTTTTCACTTATGCAGAATTCCAAAACACAAGCCTAATACATATCTTTTGAACAAATGAATGGATGAATAAATGAATGATTAAAGAGCTCTCAAGAGAGATTCAAGATTCAAGAATCGGGGACACTAATGTATTCATTAGCTCAACAAGAATTACTTGAATACTTATTCGGTGTCAGGCATCATTCAAGAGGAACAGTATTCAGTGCTAAAAAAGCCAGATTTGGTTTCCGGATGGTCCTCGGTGGCTTGGGAAGACTTGAGACTCAGGAATTCATAATGAAGTCAGTGTGCAAACTCTGATTATCCTTGAATCGCATGCGAGGGCACCAAAATAATCAGAGAAGTGATAATGGATAGAAAAAAACCAGAAGATCCCTCTCTCTCTCTGCTGATTCCCATTATTTCGGGGTAAGAGCAAATCCCCAGACAGATTGGAAGAATTTGCATCCATTTGAGAAAATGAGTAGGAGAAGCTGACCCAAGGCTAAAATTGAAATCTCCAGGGACAGGTGCTGGTGGGTCATTTTCTGATTGCTGAATGACACCTCCGATCCTTTCCACCTATTATGGAAAAGCTGTTGCCATGCTGAGCCTAAGTGCCATTATCATCTGTCAATCAAAAACCTGGATCCATGACGTCTAGATCTGGCGGTGGGACCTCAGCGCCCTTTTCTGAGAGCGTTTCCTGATGGGTAAGCCTTTCTGCCGCACTTTCCTGCCTACTGCACCTACTCACCCCAAAGGTGTGGCAAAGTCAGCTCGTTGCTGATGGCTTCCATTTTGCAACGCAAGTGCTAAAATTCTTCAACCATGGAAGGCATCGACAGAGCCAAGCCTTAAGTCCAGCTGCCTTGCCTTGGCCACCAGCCTCTGGGGAGCAAAATGCGTCCAGTATGTGCTTTAACACCACCTAAGGCTTTCTGTTTGTGTCTATGTTTTTGAAAGAGCAGGTGGCTAGTACAGATGGACTGTGAGAGAGAAAAGGCATCTATGCAAGGCTTGGAGAATGACACGCCAAGAAAAAGAAAATGCATGGCTATTTCTAAATCTAGTGTCTCTTGGCCTGAAAGAATAAGTTGGAACTTTTTACTACCCTTAATACATGCCACTTGGATATGCTCAGTTCAGTTCATTTCAGTCGCTCAGTCGTGTCCGACTCTCATGAATCGCAGCACACCAGGCCTCCCTGTCCATCACAAACTCCCAGAGTTCGCTCAGACTCACGTCCATCGAGTCCGTGTTGCCATCCAGCCATCTCATCCTCAGTCATCCCCTTCTCCTCCTGCCCCCAATCCCTCCCAGCATCAGAGTCTTTTCCAATGAGTCAACTCTTCGCATGAGGTGGCCAAAGTACTGGAGTTTCAGCTTCAGCATCATTCCTTCCAAAGAAATCCCAGGGCTTATCTCCTTCAGAATGGACTGGTTAGATCTCCTTGAAGTCCAGTTCAGTCGCTCAGTTGTGTCCGACTCTTTGCGACCCCATGAATCGCAGCACGCCAGGCCTCCCTGTCCATCACCAGCTCTCGGAGTTCACTCAGATTCATATCGATCAAGTCAGTGATGCCATCCAGCCATCTCATCCTTGGTTGTCCCCTTCTCCTCCTGCCCCCAATCCCTCCTGGCATCAGAGTCTTCTGACCCTAATGGAGCCAATAGCCATAAAAAAATAAGTGTTTTGGTCAAGTAGACAGATATCAGCAAAGACCTATTTTCTAATCACTGTGCAATTTATAAATATGACAATGCCTGGGGCATTTAGTACACTATTTGGCATCTGGCAGCAACAACAAAAAGAATAATAGTAACATTGATAGAGTCGCTGCAGCATACCAGGAAGTATGCTAAATGCTGTGACGTTCTCATCTCACCTAACCCTTTCAGCAGCTCTAAGAGCCAGGAACTATAAGCATTTCTAACTGTCATATGAGAAAACTAAAGCTAAAAAAGGTGAAATTCCTCATCCAGAGTCACACACCTAACAAGTGACCAGGTCTCTTACCCCATATCTCCTGGTTACAAATACAACTCCATAGCCCCTCTCATAATCAACACTGGGATGGAATGCAATGAATGGAAGCTGAAATCATCATCATCATTTTATTATAACTACAATTATTAGGTGTCATAAAAGAAGAGTCACTACATGAGGATATTTTCTGGAATGTTTCTACTGAATGAAATGGCTGATTGAAAAGTAAGGATGCAAGTTTTAAGTGTGGCCTTTGGGGACAAACTGCAGGAGAAAGGTAAAAAGGAAGGGAAAGGTCAAGTCTAAAATACCTGGCTCTTACTTCACGATATAGTAGCCTAGGCAAGGAACGCCTTGAATCATTGGGAAAATGAAATTCAGTAGGTTATATCGTGATCCTAATTCTTCACCTCTCCCTGTGTCTGCAACCTTTGCCAGGTCTCTTTATTCTTCCTAAAGAGCCAGAGTCTCTTTCCGTACTCTTTGAAGTAGGGCGTGTCTATGTGACTTATTCTGACCAATAGAATAGGCAGAGGTGAAGGGTGGGTCAGCTCTGAGCCTGGTGTGCTTCTGCTTTCTGTCTTAAGCTTCTGCAGTCACTAGGAGAAGCACATGCCTGGGCTCGCCTGCTGGTCTCAGAAGGAAGGTGACAAACATGTGGAGCGCAGATTTCCCAGTTAAGGTGCGGCAACCAAGCTCAGCTTGAAGCTGAATCCCCGTTGACTCACAGACACATTGATGAGTCTAGCCCAGATAGCAGACCTCCAGCCAACCCACTGACATGCAAGCTATACTAATCAATAATGGTTTTAAGCCACTACATTTTGGGGTGGTTTATTAAGCAGTAATAGGTAACCAGCACAGAGAATAATCAAAGATACTTATGCCCAGTGTCTGACACATAGCTGCTGCTGAATAAAGAATATTTCCCTTTCATACATCTTTAATCAATCAGAAGTTTCAGTTCCTGCCTCTGTGAAAGTCCCTTATTATGTTAAGATCATCAGCCATGCAGGTGTAGGAAGGGAGCTCAGTTATCCCTTGTATCAGGGCTTCCACTCTGACTCCTTGCTGAGGTTGGGAAGTGAAGCAAGAGACAGCATGTGACCTTCCTGTACTGGGAGCTTGCAGCTCCACCATCAACATACGATGGCCTGACAGCCTCAGAGCAAGTTTTCCTCCAGTAATTATTTCCATTGCCATGATTGCTTGTTTCTATGTCAAAGTCACTTCCCCTCTTCACTCCTGATTTTTCATTTCTGTAAAAATGACAGTGTCTGATTTAGCTCTTGGAAGAGGACAGGGTGTTTAGGGAAGGATGGAGGCATGGAAGAAAAAGGCAAGGGAGGAAAGAAAGAAAATGCCACACCCCAAACGGGTTTTACAAATGTAAAGCGCTAATGAGATTCGAAATAACAATAAATTATGCTTCGAAGGCTGAAACCTCACGTTTCTCACCATGAATATTCATCTCCATGATATCTTTTGAGGGAATAAAAATTGGGTGAAACAGCGATGCACATGTAGGTTTTTTTTTTAAACTTCTCACTCTATTTTTATCTGGACCAAGGCAGACCCCTGGATTGATATCGTCAGTATTGTAATAATCTTTGTAGCTAGGATGCATGTCTCACTGGGTGTCCACATGCAGACATCTTAAGTGGAAGATGCTTAAAATGTCAATGAAATGTAAGTTGAAAAGAAGTAGGGAGGGGGAGCTGAAGCTACTCTCTTTGTGGCTGGTAAATGGTCACAGATGGAATGTGGTTGTGACTTTGAGCTAGACAACCAGGAATCAGGACAAGAGACCCCAATGCCTCTTTCATCAACTGGCATGGAAGAGTAGAAGGCTCTTGATGAGCTGTCTATGGAGGGATGTAGCTTGCTGTTGGAAGAGGTCTGCAGTTGGCTCCCAAGCTCAGAGAAGCACCTGAACAGCAGTAGGCATACGAGGGACTGTATATGTAGACACGATGCTATCAATCTGCTGAGGCTGCTGGGTGGATTAAACAACAGAAATGTGTCCTTGCACAGTTCTGGAGACTGGACGGTCAAGGTTCAGGAGCAACTGGATTAGTGTCCAGTAAGAGTTCTGTCCTTGGGTTGCAGATGGCTGCCTATTCTGTGTCCTTCGTGTGTGTCTGTGGCTAAGGGGAGAAGGTAGAAGTGGGGGGGGGGCGTGCAAAGAGAGAAGGCGGGGAAGGGGACAGAGAGAGACTGAGAGAGAGAGAGAGCTCTTCCTCTTCTTATAAGGCTACCAATCCTATTGAATTAGGGCCCCACAGTCATGACCTCACTTATCCTTAATTGCATCTCAAAGGCTTTATTTCCAAATACCACCTCACTGGGAGCGTGGTTTCAGTGTGCAGATTTGTGTGCGTTTATGCTCACTTGCTCAGTCTTGTCCCACTCTTTGCAACTCCATGGACTGTAGCCTGCCAACTCCTCTGTCCATGGAGTTTTCTAGGGGAGACACAATTGAGTGCATAGCATCCAGTATGGTCAAACTTGTCTGGGAAGGTGGCATGATTTCCAGTGTCCCCAAGGAGGAAAAAAATGGCTCATGTTACCCAGCTCTGATGTAATCATTGGCCTGTATTTCACAGCTGAGAGACAGAATGTCAGCACTGATGACACCACCTCTGAGGGGCCGGGGGCAGAGGAATTTGGGGCAGAGAAAGGAGAGGAGTGAGACAGGAATCACACACTTTAGCAAATCCCAGGAGAACAAGGAGGCTCGGCAGCTGTGAGCCAGAAGGCTTCCTTGCCCAGGGCTCTGAGAAGCAGTCGGGTTTGCCTGAGTCAGCGATCAGGGGTCCCCAGAGACAGGGGAAGGGCCTCGGGGAACTGATGGACGCAGACGCACCCAGGGACCAGGAGAAACCCAGGTCAGTAGGCTGACGGGGTGGGAGTGGGAGGGAGAAGGTGGTAAGACGAAAATGTTGACATAGTAAGACTTCCCCCCAAATAGCTCTCCTGTCAAGTACAATTTTGCTTATAAACCTTTAGCAGCTTTTTGGTTCCTTCATAATAATGGTCTTAAGTTGGCATTTGTGGCTCTGGGTGCTTTAACTAACTCCTCTATCTCTTTGAGATGTTTGTCAGAGATAACATTCAAGGCTTGCTGATTTGAGATGGCCACTGTTCTGAGCCCTCTAGATCGAACCCAGGTCTCCAGCATTGCAGGCAGATTCTTTACCATCTGAGTCACCAGGGAAGCCCCTCGGTACATACAAACTCACTTAATTCTGACAACTGGAGAAGATAGGAGTTACTATCCTCATTTTACAGATGAAAGAAAGGGAGTTCATGGAAGTTAAGTGGCTCAGCTGAGGTCACAGAGCTAGTAAACAGTAGAGCTAGAATTCAAACTCAAAATATCGAACCCCGGAGCCCATGCTCATAAATATCACACAGTATGCTTGCTTCACACACTTTATGTGACAAAATCTCTGGTCTTCTCCCAAACACACCCTATATTTTCTGTTCCTGGGGTGTTCAACATCATCCAATTCTCTGCAGATCCCAACTCTCATGAATATTCAAGACCAAATTCAAGGGGTGTCTCCTCCATGAAAATTTTCATGGTCTCTCCTGCTGTAAGTGGCATCTCCCAATTCATCCCCCACTGAGCATTTTATCTTTTCTTCTCTTGTGGTGATTACCACTGGGGGACTGAAAAGAAAGTTAATATGACTGGAGTATAGTGTGGCAAATAATCATCAGACATGGACACATCAGCACTCTCCTACAGACTGTGAGCTTCCCATGGGCATGGGGAGGTGTGCTGGCATGCCTCACAATCCCTAGAACAGGGCTTTACTCTTAGTAGTTATATCAGCTGGGATTAGGTTCAGTGGAAAGTAACAAAAAATCAAAAACAATGAAGTCAATGATAGAAGTCTAGTTATCATTCTCATAAAGCAAGTCTGTAGATAGGTAGCAGAGAACTATTCTAGCAGTTCTTTGTTCATCAGGTACCCAGATTGCTTCTGTATTTTTACTTCTTAATCCCTAAGGTGTGGCTTTGATCTTCGTGGTCCAAAACGGCTGCTTGAGTTCCAGCCATCACATGCATGATCTAAGTAGTCAGACAGAATAAGAAAAGACTTCATAGGGGTGCAACACAACACTTATATCTTATGGACCAGACTTTGTTACACAGTCATTCCTAACTGCTAAAGCACTGGGGATGTCTTTTTTAGTTATTTAGTTAGAGTTATGACCTTCTAGGTAAAAATGAGTACTATGTTATTAAGGAAGAAGGGATAAGTAGGTGTTGGAAGTGACCAGCAATCTCTTCAGAGTAGTTTCTCAGTAAATGTTCAACAATCATTTTGTGAAACCTACTCCCTGCCAGTCCCTGTGTAAAACACTAAGGATATGGAATTCAAAGAGAAAGCCAAGGTCCCTGCTTGCTGAGAATTTATGCCTTAGATGGGAGGATGGATAAAGCATGACTTCCCAGAAGTTTATGATGGGGGCTATGGCAAACCTAGATAGCATCTTAAAAGGAAGCAGAGGCATCATTTTGCCAACAAAGGTTCATATAGTCAAGTTATGGTTTTTCCAGTAGTCATGTAAGGATATGAGAGTTGGACCATGAAGAAGGCTGAGTGCCAAAGAGTTGATGCTTTTGAATTATGGTGCTGGAAAAGATCAAAGCGGTCAGTCCCAAAGGGAATCACTAAATGTTCATTGGAAGGACTGATGCTGAAGCTAAGGCTCCAATATTTTGGCTACCTGATGCGAAGAGCAGACTCATTGGACAAGACCATGATGCTGGGAAGGATGGAAGGCAAAAGGAGAAGGTATAGCAAAGGATGAGATGGCTAGATAGCATCACCAACTCAATGGACATGAATCTTAGCAAACTCTGGGAGACAGAGAAGGACAGGGGAGCCTGGTGTCCATGGGGTTACAAAGAGTTAAACAACAACAAATGGTAAAATGCTCTAGGAGTCTTGAATGGATGAGACGTCGACTGACTGATGGAATGAATAAATTATTTGCAAACAAAGATAAAATAAGCCCCTTTTGTTCCATTCTAATAGATACAGATGAACAGGGGAAGACACAAGGGATGAGCGAATATAAGTTTGGAAGAAAGAATATAGTCAAACCCACCATATTCTGAGCACACCTGGCCCATTTGTTATATTTTGGACCAATTAGTATCTCCAAACCTTAGTTGCTTCAATCTGTAAATGAAATAATATTAGTCTTTCATAGCATTTGTGGGCGAGCTGATACAGCGCCCAGTAGGTGCTCAACAGATGTTGGCTTTTTAAACTGAAAGCCAAAGGGATGAAGTCTTTATTACATCACAGACCCTCTTCCCTTTTTGCTTCTGCCCTTTGACACCAGTAAGAGCCCTTCAGCTCTGACATGTCAGTTTGGATGGAGCTGAGATTGAATTTGATTTTTTTTTTCCTTGAGTTGACATAAAGGGGTCTGAACCTTAATTACTAGTCATTGCCCTTCACACACAAAAATATGGTAACCTGCTCAGTCCTTCAAAGCATGCCCTTTGAAATGCTGAACTAGACAGTGAGCAGAAAGTATCTGCCAAAAGGCGTCTTTTCTTCCAGAGATAAAAGCAACTTGAAATGCATGTAAGTCTTGCGTCCTTGTTAATTAATCAGGGTTCGCATTAAAAGCTTAAACATCTTTGACGCAGGAAGCTCAGGAAGCCGGAACCTTTTTTCTGTTCTATAGAGGGGAGGTGGGTGGACAGGGCAGCCCAAAGAGATGTGTGTCAGAAGCAGTGGCAGACTTGATGACCTGTTGCCTACCTGGATGGATGTAACGGGCAGGGAGGAGAGCGCTTCCAGAGTGAGAAGACCACCGTGTTCATGCAGGTTCTACCCATTCATTAAAGAGAAACTCAGGGCTCTGAGCTCCCCGTGCTCCTGACACAGCCTCCTTCTTGATGCTCATTCATTCGGTAGGAGTTTATAGTAGGAACTTCTGTTCATTCATGCAGCATATGATTAGTAGGCTTCTACTATTACATGCCAGCTTGGGGAGGGCTGTGCATAAGAAATAGTGCCTACCTTTGGAAGAGTGTGGCACAGTGGTTCTCAAAGGAGGGCGCTTCGTTCCTAGGGGACCTTTGGCACCTTCTTGGTTGTCCTAATGTGGTGACGTGAGGTCAGCATCTAGTGGGTAGAACCAGGCACGCAGCTTGGCATCCTCCCAGGCCTACGATCCAGAGTGCCAAGGCTGAGTCTGTGGGAGAGCAAGCACTCCAACACGCAGTTTCAATCAAGCACAGTGAGTGCTGTGCTCCAGCAGGAGCAAGGAAGCGAGTGTCAGGGAAAGCCTCCCTGCTGAACTGGTGGTATAAACTGAGATTCTGGAGATGAGTAAGAGCGAAAGGGGTGGGCAGGGCAGGAGAGGGAACAGCGTGGGTGAGAGCTCAAAGGCAGGAGAGCTCGCAGCCACAGAGAACGTGAATGGTCAGTGAGAGTGCAGGGGATGGTGAGAAGCAGAGCGGGACAGAGGTAAGGCCAGCAGGCTAACAGGAGCTGGGGCTTGGGAACCAGATTTTGTCTGCAGATGAACACAGGATGGCTGAAGGCTTTTAAACCGAAAAGCGACAAGTAGAAATTTGTTATGGGAAAACATATTGCTAGGCACTGTCCTACGTGCTTGGGAGGAAATACAAGATCATCTGTGCCTTGGCAGCCTGATAGGCAAAATGAAAAAAAAAAAAAATCAGAGAGCTCTGTGATACAATTCCATGTAAAAGAAGACTTGAGACAGATTGGTTTCCATTTACAAGGCCAGAGGAAATCAGCTCTGGCTTAGTCAGTCAGTTTGGGCTGCTGGAATAGAATACATAGGTTTGTTTCTTTATTAGCAGAGACATTTCTCACAGTTCTGCAGGCTGGAGGGCCAAGTTCAAGGTGCTGGCAGATTCCATGAGCGCTCTTCCTCTCAGTTTGCAGGTGATGAACTTCATCCCTGTCTTCATGTGCTGGAGAGAGGTCAGCTGTGCTCTCTTATCCCCTTATAAAGGCACCCATATCCTCACGGGGGCTCCACCCACAAGACCTCATCCAAACTCATGCCCCAAAGGACCCACTTCCAAATTCCATCACTGTGAGGATTAGGGCTACAACATTACGTTTTGGGAGAACACATTCAGTCCATAGGAAGACCCTTTGGGGATCAAAAGGAAGAAGTCATCTACGTGTTGGAACAAACTGGGGAAGGCGATCAATAGGCCGTGCAAGAGGGATTGGAGCTGAAGTTGGTAGAGATTAACATCATATATGGAGGTCCCAAATCTAAGGGAAAGTTAGATACAAAGACATAAAGAAGTTGACTTTTGCCTGCCACTTACTTTTGTCCAGACTAAATGTCTTCCAGTTTAAATGCGACAGGTTCACTCCTGCCTCCCAGGTGTGCTGCTTACAATATTCTGCCCTCTCTTCCTTCCCAACTTCCTGTCACCTGATGAACACCTTAGCCTGCAGGTCTCAGAGCAGACATCACCTTTTCTGGAAGTTTCTCCACGGAGTCCTCAGTCTGAAGATTGGAATGGTTTAATGGTCAGTCGTGCCATTAGATGATAACCTCCATGAGGGCAAGGACATGAGTTGTTGCCCATGGCTGTACCCTATTACTGAGCAGAAGCTTAGCAAAAACCAGGGGCTTAGTAACTGTTTATTGACTTGAGTTGGAAGCCAGGGACATACCAACAGGGTGGAATCTAATCTGAGGAGTGGTTCAGGGTGGGAGTTCCAGCATCAAAACTATGAACTCAGAGAGGGCCAGGCACCCTATTTATCTGGTGCCAGCTGAATGTTGTGGGGGTTGGCATGGGTGCTCAAAGTTTAGGGCTACCCCCAATAAAGTGCAAGGATGAAGATGTGGGAGAAATTACTTTGTTTCAGGGAAAGAGTGGAGTGCTGGAAGTCCACGTGGATTAGGCAGTGTTTCTGCCTGGCCTGGAGGAATGATCAGGTGTGGTACCACCACCACTGGACGGCTCTGTTCTCTCTGCCATGGTGTATGTTGATCTTCTGAATTCTCCTCTGCACACCGTTGTCTCTGTCAGAGCACAGGTGTGGCTTAATGTTCAGGGTGTCACCTGGGTTACATCCCACAGAGCACACCTATTCTGTGGTGTTACGGGCTGGGATCTCCAGGCGCGTGCATTCAAAGCGCAAAGCACCTACAGCGTATTCAACCCCGTGCCCGTTATGTATTCATGATCGTGAAGAGTGTATGTGGACCCATAAAAACCTGCATTTCATTCACAGGCCTAACTTTACAAAGGGCTTCCACAACTAGAAACTTATTTCCTTTGCATAGCAATATGAGGCAGGTGAGGAAGACATTCTGTGCTCACATTACAGATGAAGTTAAATGACTTCTCCAAGGCCACACAGCTATCCTTACGCAACTAGGGAAGCAACCCAAGGGTCACAATTGCCAATGAATCAGACCCTCCCAATCCAGTGGAGGTGAACTCTCTACTTGGTGAGAAAGTCCATTCAAATGTGTGAAGGACAGCTGCCAGTAAGTCTTAAAATGTGATTTTTGATATGGGAATGATTTTTAATTGTTATATCTTCCTGATTGACCAAAGAAATCAATTTCTTCAATTACAACAATTAGGTTCTTGTGTTTCTGTAATATGTATAATGGTGCATTTTTGAAACAAATGAATAATTAACGGTAACATGAACTCACATTCATCTAAAGGTAATATTTGGTTACATCAGTTCAGTTCAGTTGCTCAGTCATATCTGACTCTTTGTGACCCCATGAACTGCAGCACGTCAGGCCTCCCTGTCCAGAGCCTACCCAAACTCATGTCCATCGAGTTGGTGATGCCATCCAACAACCTCATCCTCTGTCGTCCCCTTCTCCTCCTGCCTTCAGTCTTTCCCAGCATCAGGGTCTTTTCAAATGAGTCAGCTCTTCACATCAGGTGGCCAAAGTATTGGAGTTTCAGCTTCAACATCAGTCCTTCCAACGAACACCCAGGACTGATCTCGGTCAGGATGGACTGGTTAGATCTCCTCGCAATCCAAGGGACTCTCAAGAGTCTTCTCCAACACCACAGTTCAAAAGCATCAGTTCCTCAGTGTTCAGCTTTGTTTATAGTCCAACTCTCACATCCATACATGAGCACTGGAAAAACCATAGCCTTGACTAGACGGACCTTTGTTGGCAAAGTACTGTCTCTGCTTTTTAATATGCTGTCTAGGTTGGTCATAACTCTCCTTCCAAGAAGTAAGTGTCTTTTAATTTCATGGCTGCAATCACCATCTGCAGTGATTTTGGAGCCCCAAAAATAAAGTCTGACACTGTTTCCACCATTTCCCCATCTATTTGCCATGAAGTGACAGGACCAGATGCCATGATCTTCGTTTTCTGAATGTTGAGCTTTAAGCCAACTTTTTCACTCTCCTCTTTCACTTTCATCAAGAGGCTCTTTAGTTCCTCTTCGCTTTCTGCCATAAGGGTGGTGTCATCTGCATATCTGAGGTTATTGATATTTCTCCCGGCAATCTTGATTCCAGCTTGTGCTACATCCAGCCCAGTGTTTTTCATGATGTACTCTGCATATAAGTTAAATAAGCAGGGTTACAATATACAGCCTTGACATACTTCTCTTCCTATTTGGAACCAGTCTGTTGTTCCATGTCCAGTTCTAACTGTTGCTTCCTGACCTGCATACAGATTTCTCAAGAGGCAGGTCAGGTGGTCTGGTATTCCTATCTCTTTCAGAATTTTCCACAGTTTATTGTGATCCACACAGTCAAAGGCTTTGGCATAGTCAATACAGCAGAAATAGATATTTTTCTGGAACTCTCTTGCTTTTTCGATCATCCGGCAAATGTTGGCAATTTGATCTCTGGTTCCTCTGCCTTTTCTAAGACTGGCTTGAACATCTGGAAGTTCACGGTTCACGTATTGCTGAAGCCATGAAATCAAGTGAAGTAAATAAGTAAAGATCAAAATTCTTCAGGGAAATTCTTTCTTCTCTGAATGTAAGCATTAGGCTAAGTAACCAGAAAGTTAATATTTAGGTAATCTAGCTAATGACAAAGCAACCACACACATATATATAAATAAAACTATACAACTCTAATTAGTCATGCTGCTGTACGGTGTCCTTACAAACCTTTCAACTCAAACTTGGAGCAAACACATTCCTTTGTTCCCTTCCCCAGACCCTCCCACCCAGCTTTGTTTTCCCTGTTTCTTCTTTTCTCCCACCTGTTTCCTTCAAAGACTATTTTCTCTCTGTGAAGGTTTTCATAATAAAGCCACTGATAATGCAGGCTCCTACTTCCGAAGAAGAAAGAAGTGCAGCTGTGATGAATTAATATAGCTGAGAAGAAAGTATGGCCATGAAATTCATTTTTGTGGTCTGCAGTCTCTCTGCATCGTATGTTTTCAAGCACTTATATAAAGAATTGACTTTTTATGGTGTTCACGTTGTCTTTATCTTTCACTCTCACTGCTTCATGCACGCACGCACACACATACATGCACACGCACACACATGCTTGCAGAGACAAAGGCTGTTCCTACACAAACTTTGCCAAAACAGTGTTCTCCCACAGATAAATCACTTCCTTCTCAAGGTAGGAAATACCTTTGCCACATGGCTGGAGTGGGCGGGAGGGCTCTGCATATTGATCCATGAGCAGTCAGGGGAGATGCCCCCACTGGAATGCCAGCACCAAGGCCCTTCTCTCAAGGTGACCTCCAAGACCAGCTCCAGGATGGTCTGAAGTGCGTCAGAAGACACATCCGATTACTGATGGTAACCCTTCAGGATGACTTCTGTGATCTGCCCAAAGAGCAAAGCCCACGCGTGCTTCCCAGAGAGAGTGTCAAAGGTAAGTGGAAGCCTCGGACAGATGAATTAGGTCCTAGAGATCCCACGAAGGGCATCCTGCTCTGTCCACAGTACTCAAGGGGAAAGGTATCCCAGACAATATACTGATAGGCTGCAAATATATGAATGTTGATATTTGCTGCCCCTATTGCGCAAAGGAAAATAACACATAAATGGGTTAATTAGTTCCTATGCAGAATTTAATTAGAGCATCTTTGTTCACCTTGCTTCAGCCAGAATCTCAATTATCCATCCTTATTTCCAGGATTTTTGAGCATGGGTGTAGATTTTCACTCAGGGCTTCCCGTATGAAACTTGGGATCTCAGTGATCTTCTTTGTGGCAGGGGTAGCCAATTTCAATGTGAAATTTTTATTACTTTGAAGTCATCCTATTATCAAAGGGAACAAGGGCTCCTTTCAACACTCAAAAAGGCATCCCCCCCCCACACACACACTGCATGTGTGTAATGATACATAGGTTTTTTTTAGAAGTCCATATCGGAGTCAAGGCTGGAAACTTGGTGACTTTAATTCCTATAAGATGAAGCAATGATAAGTGACCTTGATTATGTAAGAACTCATTCAATCATCACAACAACTCTCTAAGGTATGGATTACTATTATTTGTATCAGCATTTGCCAGACAGAAAAACTGAGTCACAGAGAGGCTAAGGGATTTGTCCAGAGACTTCACCCCAGGTGGTCTAGATTCTGGATCCATGCTCGTGGTCATTGTGCTTTTATGTTTCTGGACAATACTATAGCCTTTGTTGCAAGAACACCAACATTAATTCTATTGGAATCATAAACTGACACAGATCATTCCTTTTGTAGGAACAATATTAGCTAGAATTATGTTGATTCTGAATAACTGAAGTCATACCCATACCTAACATATGCAAAAGGGGGAAATAGAAGGGATGGCTCTTGAAGAAGCGAAGGGCTGGAATACAGCTGGACATCAAAACAATGGAGGTTAAGAATCCGCAGGCAACATGAGTTCGACCCCTGGTCCTGGAGGATTCCACAACTAAGCCCGCGAGCTGCGACTATTGAGTCTGTGTATCACAACTCCTGAAGCCTCCATGCCCTAGAGCCCCTACTCTGCAGCAAGAGGAGGCACCACAATGAGAAGCCCGTGCGCTGCAACTAGAGAAAGCCCATGGGTAGCGATGAAGACCCAGCACAGCCGAAAGTGATAGATAAATACAATTAATTAATTAATTTAGAAAAGTGTATACATGGTATTAAAAAACAAGCAATGGGAACCAGGAGCTGAAACAGCATCAGGACTATCTCCTTGTCTCTTTTCCTAATTTCTTTCCACTATCACCTACACCTGCTTTCTTCATTCTGTCTGTTTGCAGAGGTGCATCCTGCAAATCCCTATTCCTGAGAGCAGAGAAGCACAGGGTCACATATTCTTAGCTTTATTTTTCACACTCTTGGACTCAGAGGGAGACTAGTCCAACATTTGCTCCTCATATGTCCATAGAGCATGATTTGAAAGTGGTGACTATTGCTGGTATCACAGAGGCCCTTGTGGTGAATAACAACTGACTTCTGTGTCGGCTGCTTGGCCTAACTCTTTCCTACTCACATGTCTGAAGTAGGAGCAGCTGCCTTTTAAAGCACCTGCATTACAAGGGTCTCTGGTCTTTACTGGGCCAGGAAGGAGCTTCCTTGGACTTTTTCAAATCTGTAGTTCTTCCAGGCCTTCCTTGGTGGCTCAGTGGTAAAGAATTCACCTGCCAATGCAGGAAATATGGGTTCAATCCCCGGGTCAGGACAAGTCCAGGGAGGAGGAAATGGCAACCCACTGTATTATTCTTGCCTGAGAAATGCATGGACAGAGGAGACTGGTGGGCTACAGTCGGTGGAGTTGCAGAGAGCTGAAATGACTAAGCAACTGAGGATGCATGCAGGCAATGGTTTTCCAGAATCTGATACTTGAAACAGCATCAAGAAGTAGGGAAAGTGGTTGTATGTGTGCCCGAGCATTCAGTCGTGTCTGACTCTTTGTGACCCCATGGACTGTAGCCCACCAGGCTCCTCTGTCCATGTAATTTTCCGGGCAAGAATACTGGAGTTACCATTTCCTCCTCCAGGGGATCTTCCTGACCCAGGAATAGAACCTGGTCTCCAGGATTGCAGGTGGATTCTGTACCACTGTGCCGCATGGGGTGCTTCCCAGGTGGCGTTAATGGTAAAGAACACATCTGCCAGTTTAGGAGACGTAAGGGACACAGGTTTGATCCCTGGGTTGGTAAGATCCCCTGGAGGAAGGCATGGCAACCCTCGCCAGTATTCTTGCCTGGAGAATTCCACGACAGAGGAGCCTGGTTAGCTAAGGTCTGTAGGGTCACAGAGTCAGACAGAACTGGAGCAACTTCGCACACAGACACGTGCCACTTGGGAATCCCTGGTAAAGTAGTCACTAGTGTTTTTTCTTTTCTAACAAATGAGGACACAGAGTTTCAGAGAGGTGGCATTACTTATCCAATTTTGCATTGCTGACAAGTGGTAGTTCTTTGTCAATGACTTTTTGTACAATGAAAGCAAAATTCAAAATCCAGCATTGAGTCTTGATTTACTCTGCACTGGAGAGTCCAAAGGCAGAACACCTGATTTGAAGGTTAGGAGTCAGATCTCCCAACTTCTGGTCTCACCACAGACTATTTCTCCACCCTTGGAAAGACTTAGAAGCATCTCTGGCTTCAGAATTTAACCTTCTTTCCTAGAATCATTCCTTTTTGGCACAGAACACATACAATTTCCTTTTATTATTTTCTACTTAGCTCTTAGTTTTTCCTGCCAACTCTGAACCCTGAAAAAGTGGCCAGCTTTGTAGATGTCAGAGCTACTGAATGTTCAGATTTCCCACACAGAAGTGATGAGTTTCCTTGTCTTGTCCCCTGCCTTCTTTAGAGAGCATCTTCTCCACTCGGCAACCTATCAATCATCGTCATCAACGAATACATATGGGCACCCACTCTTCAGAGCTTCACACTGAGCTAGGCACGGCTCTCTGCAGGGGCTCATGCAACACATTTCCAAGGAAATTAGAACAGATCTCTTGGGTGAGTGGTGTCCTACAAATCATGAATATGTAGTTAGCCAGCTGTGCAGCCTCGCTCACTCTAAGACACAAAGGGTTGGTTTAAATTCTGAATTTAAAGAAAAAATATCCAGGTTGCTTTTAAGAGAGCGTCTTGATTCTCCAGGGGAAAAACACCAGCATGAGCTACTCAATGAAGATATTGCATCTCTGCCCCTAGAAACCTGTTCTAGTGCTGGCTTCCAGCATCCAAGCTGGTCCCCAAAGATCCTTACCACTTGGTATTTGTGTCATTGCACGATTCCCTCCCACCATGAATAGGGCTAACCTGGGTAACCAATAGGATATTTCAGAAGAGATAAAGTGCTACTTCTGAGGCGAGGTCATAAAAGACATTGCAGCTTCCTCATGGTCTTTCCTGAATTGCTTTTTGTTGTTATCGTTCAGTTGCTAAGTCCTGTCTGACTCTTTGAGACCCAATGAACTGCAGCACGCCAGTCTTCCCTGACTTTCACTATCTCCTGGAGTTTGCTTAAACTCATGTCCATTGAGTCAATGATGCCATCCAACCATCTCACCCTCTGCCATCCCCTTCTCCTCCTGCCCTCAATCTTTCCCCACATCAGGGGCTTTTCCAGTGAATTGGCTCCTCACATCAGATGGCCAGAGTATTGGAGTTTCAGCTTTAGCATCGGTGCTTCCAGTGAATATTCAGGGTTGATGAACTGCCTGCTCAGGGGAAAGATGACTGTCATGAAGATATTCAAGAAGCTCATGAAAGGGTCTATAGGGGAAGAAACTGAGGCTTTCTGGGAAAAGCCAGCATCAACTTTCAGGCACGTGAATGGGCCACCAGTGAGCACCAGTGAGCTGGAGTGCATTCTCCAGCCCCAGTCCAACCTTCAGATGATTGTAGCTATAGCTGACATCTTGACTGTGACCATGTGAGAGATTTTGAGACACAACCTCAGCTGAGCTGCTGCCAAATTGCTGATCTGCAGAAAGTGTGAGGTGTAAAAAATATTTACTATTACTTTGAGCCACAAAGTTTCTGGGGCAATATGTTATGCAGCAATACATGACTACCACAGCTTGACTAGTCTGCCCAAATCCCAGTTTAGAGAGCTACCTTTATACAAGGGCTTCCCTGGTGGTTCAGTGGTAAAGAATCCATCTGCCAAGCAGGAGACGTGGGTTCAATCCCTGGGTCGGGAAAGGGCAACTCATTCCAGGATTCTTGCCTGGGCGATCCCACGGACAGAGCCGCAGAAGAGTTGGACACGACTTAGTGACTAAACAACAATAACAAACTTTATATAAGCCTTAAGGAATGAGCACCGCTGAGCTAAATCAGTAACTGGTGGGTGCTGCTTTCAAAAAAGGAATAGAGGCTTGGGGGTTTTGTCAGCCACCATGAGCCAAGGATAAGTAGAAGGTGGAGGATGCGTGAGTGAGGAAGAAGGACAAGAGGCAAGAGAGAGGCAGAGAAGAGAAACAAAATAAAACAAAAATGAGAAAGTAGCTTTGGATCCTAGAGTCTTCTTAGTCCCTCTTCTTGGGGCACTCGAAGCCAATTCTGAATTGCAGGTCTCTGTGACGTTTCAGATCCTTTGGTTTCAACCAACATAAGATGCACTTCAACAGGTCCTGAGGCAAAAGTGCCTTGAGAAGTTATTAGAGCATCAGTTTTCCAGATGTTGGGCTATTTACCTAGAGGAAAGTGCTCTGGACTTGATCTCTTAAGAGGCAGAGTTTCATGGAGGAAATAATGTACATTTCTTGTCATCTCTTCATTTGAAAGGCAAATAAACGGCTGAGAGAAAGTGACTGTCACACATTCCTGTTGTGATTTAAAGAGATAACGCCATCTCCTTCGTATCAAATGGAGACACAACTAAAAAAACTACGCATTCTGTAGATGTCTGCTCACTCATTTCTACAAAGCCTGCGGTCAAGAACAGAAGACATACACGGCGCTGGAACAACGACCTTTCCCTTCTGAAGCCCATGGCTTGCGTGATGGAGAGCTGGACAAGCAGGAGTGACCTCACAGCCCTGCACTGCTTCTCCGTGTGGATCTGTCTCAGAGAAAGAACACTGCCCTGTGGGGCCCTAAATTGACCCACGTATTTCTTTGGCATTAAGACTGAGCCCACTGTGTGCATAGGATCTCTGGCTAGGAGCTGTTAATTTCCATAAGACAGTAAATCTGAATACTCAGGTTAGGTTCCAGCTTCCTCCTCTGGGGAGAACTCAGAATAAGGAATCTCAACATGTGAAAAGTGGTGAGAGTTCCTTTTATTTTTCATTGCAACCTACTAACAGACAGTACACATGCACCTGAGAACAGGAGGTTCATGGGGTACTCGAGGCCAGAGGAAGTCTGATTAGAAAGGATGGGTACAGCTGAGGACGTCTGCATGCGGGAGGTGCGGGTGAACTGTGCCATACACAGGTCCAAAGGTGCCCAGTGAGCCTGAAGACCAGAGGCAAAAAAAAATGCAGTTTTGTGTTAATTTCCAAAGGGAGACTGATGGTATCTCCATCATGAATACTAAATGACGTCTCCTGCAAGGAATGTTTCATGCTTCCATAAACAGCCCACGCCTGTGTGATTTTATGGAAGAAATTCTCCATAATGGTGAGGGATTTCTACTTACAGGGAGTTCTTAAATGAGCTGCAATGATGAGTCTTCAATAAAAGAAGAAATGAAACATCAGAGACACTTACAGAGACAGTCTTGGAACATGTGGCCCCCTTAGTTTTTTGGTCTCTATGAAGGGCACGGCTGCCTTGTTTTTTGCTTCTGCTTCTCAGCCAGGAGATAAAAGATTTTAGGACCACCCTGGCATTGTTTACCTCTCCAGCCTCAACTTTGACCATTTCCTCTCCAAATCTATTCCAGATACCCTGACCTATTGCTGTTTTCCGTCTTCAAGCAAAGGCACGTGTTATTCTGTCTTGAATACTCCTCCAGACCTGTCTTTACCTGACTAACTTCTTTCCTTGTCCCATAGCTCAACGGAGAGACCAGTGCCTCTGAGAAACTGGTCATGTTCCCTGTTACACTCCATCCCCATCCCCTAGTTGACTCTCCTGGGGGGTCTGCAATAGGTCTTTGTCTTGCGTTTTCTACCACGCAGCAGCTTTTGAGTGCATGTGTGCGAGTGCGTGCGTGAACACACACACACTCTGGCTGAGCAATGTCCTGCCTTGTTCCATTTGATTGGTGGTAGTCCCAGCCTCACCAACTGGGTGCACCACTAACCAAGTGAAAGCTCGATTAGAAAGTCAAGAATGTAAGGAAGATTTGCACGAACTCTCTGTCTCTGGTGAAGCTAACAGTAGAAGCATCTGGGGCTCAGGCCACAGCAAGAGGGGTCCTGACGTTCAGCACCCGGCGTCAGTGGGATGTCCTGCCATCTTTGGTCAGGGGCCAGCAGGCTGGGGTTGGCTGACATATTCCTGCACTCTGGTTTGGGTGCTGTGTGCTGGACAAGCCTGGTGCTCTACGAGCCACCATCAGCTCACTCCTTTCCTCAATCCCTTTCCTGCTTAGACTACCTGAAAGGGTTGTTTTCAGCTGAGAACCCTGGATGAGGCAGCACGCCCTCTTTTGTGCCCCAGAAGCCCTCCCCAAATTCCCCCCTATGTTATGAGTTAGTCTATCTGGCTACTGCCCTCCCATCTGTCTCATCCATTTCCTCACGGCCAGTGGACCTTCTTTACAAGGGTATCGTAGCTCTTATTATGACACCTGGCGAGGTAAATATTTATTAAATGAGTACAAACGAAGGCTTTCTCCATGTGCCTTTTGCTGTTCTCTGACTCAGGAGGACCCTTGTCAGCTATGCTTCACCTGGGACGCCTCATCTTCAGGGCACCAGGGTGAAGCCCTGGGTTAGGATCCAAGTGGGAGTGGACAGTTGCCCAGAATAGCCAGGAAGGAAACAGAGGCCTTGAACCCTGAGAATTAGACAAGCTCATTACCAGGCAAACTCAGTGTCAGGGGACTCTGCTGCATTCAAGAGGAGAGTGCAAGTTCATAGACAGGAAACAGGGAAACCAAGAGCAGAGGGAAGAAACGGGCCTCCAAGTGCAGTGTCAGGCGGGGAGGAGGGTGAGCAGGGCTTACCTGGTGGTTGAGTGGGGGTAGGCAGAGGGAAAGCCGCTGTACAATGACCTTGAGGTGGAATGTCTGGGCATGTGCGGGAATGGGAGGAGAGCTAGAGGTTCTGGGACGGGACAGGTCTTCAGCGGTATTAGCACAGAGAGTTCAGGTTGCCTGGGAAAGCACCGTTGGCTTTCATCTGGAAAGCCACAACTCAATCTGCATCAGCTTGAGCCTAAGATGCCTACCAGAGGATTTTTTCTGATCTTGGTGGCTCAGACGGTAAAGAATCCACCTGCAATGTGGGAGACCTGGGTTCAATCGTTGGATCAGAGAAGGGCATGGCAACCCACTCCAGTATTATTGCCTGGAGAATTCCATGGACCGAGGAGCCTGGTAGGCTACAGTCCATGGGGTTGCAAATAGTCGAACACAACTGAATCTCTGACATTTTCACTTTGAGGCTTGGTTTGGATCATTTAGCAGAACCTCAGACACCCCTGCTGTTTCTCTTCAAACACTTGTGGCATTGGAATATGGTTATCTGTTTACTTGCTTCTTTCATAATACTAATAACAATAATAGTTACTATTTACTAAATGCCAGGCACTTTAATGTACATTATTTATCTAATCCTTCCAAAAGCTCTAGGTTCTGTGATTCTCGCTAATCAGATGGTAAAAGTGAGGTCCAGAGAGGTCAAGCGACTAGCCTAAGTCTGCACAGCCAGTCAGTGGCAAAGAGAAGATGTGAACTCAAGGTGTGAATTTCAGAGCCTCTGCCCTTAAACACTAGGTTATGTATCTCAGCTGACTCAACAAGTGTTCGTTTCCTTACCCCTTTTGCGGTTCAAGAAGCCATAGGAGCATGCAGGATTGAGGAAAGGAAAGAAACTAGTCTGGAGGACATGGACCGTGAACGGCAGAGCTGGAGCCAGATCCCAGATCTCTCAGTTCAGGCCAGATGATCATCCTGCTTTGAGACAACAGGCTAGGAAGACAAGTTCAGCCCAAGCGGATGTGGGAGGAGGGAGAGGATACCAGCGCCTGATTCTCTAGACAGGCCGAATGCTAGTGCTCAACAGAAGATGGGTTTTGCACAGAGACTTCACGAAGGCTGGTAATTGATGTCTCGTGAATCTGGACTAGCTGCTGACATCTCAAGCCTGGCAAAGCCTGTAGAGTCTTGCTGCTCCACTTACCTGACATACCCAGATGTCAGATACTCCGAGGGGAAAATGCTTCTCATCTGCGTTGGCTCCAGTCCCAAAAGGCTGAGATTTATGGGCAAGGGTTGAGACTGGCTCCAGGCCCTGTGTCAGTTTTCAATAGCATCTCGAGAAATGCAGATGATCAGGACGGGGGAGGAAACCCTGATCTAATTCAGCAGAGTGACAGTCACATTTTACAGATGGGGCAACAGCACAGAAGGGGAGAAGGCAAGGAGCATAAGAAAGTGGCTAAAGCCTGAACTCTGCCATTCACTTGCTCTGTGGCTTAGGGAGGGTTACCGAGTCTTCCCAAGTGCCAGTTTTTCATATTAAAAAAACAACAACAACAAAAAAACAGACATAATCAGAGAACCTACAGCACTGTTGTAAGATATATGTGTAAAGTTCTTAGCACAGTGCCTTGGCAAAGCAAATGTTTGTTCTTATTAACAAGTGGGGAAGCAGACGAATAAATAATTGCAATCTAGTAGGATAAATAAGTTTGATGATTTTTACTGCTGTGGCTGTTCGGTTTCTTTTATAATTTTTTTTTTTTTTTTGGTGAGATTCAAGACTGCTCACTGTTCTTGTTCTGCTTTTGTGCCTTACTAGAGGAAATCGTTTCCTGGACCACAAGCTGACCCTCCCATACATGTCTATACAGAAGAACTTCCTTTCTGTGACACAAATCTTCTGTTCTCCAAGGAAAATCATCTCCCACAAGATCAGACTGCAAAGACCTAAGAAGACCCACGGCTTGACCTGCCATCGAAGTCTCTCTGGCGTGGAGCATCAGAGAGTGTAGGCTTATCCCACTGCCCAGGGACACAGCAGCAAAGGCAAGATAATTCCCAGGGACACTGGCCCAAGGCCTGGCTCCAGGGCATCTCCAGCTCAAATTCCCTAGGTCCCCCTCTGGAAAGAGACCAATGCAGAGAGCCAGCCAGGATGTGTGTGGCCCTGGATGTATATGCATATCTGTAACTGAATGCATATATAGTGCTAGATGAGAATATAAATATTCTGCATACTGAAGGAGAAGAGAGGGGCTCACAGTGTCCAGCAAGAAGGAACCAGGATACCAAGTGGAGACAGAATTTGCACGAGCTGCTATGAGACGCTCCAGGCCATGTAAGATGGGATTGTGACTGGGGGCCACTGGCACAGATTTTAAGTGCTAAGGCAGTTTAGGAAAAGGGGGAGCTTTTGGGAGCCAGAGTCATCTGGAAAGGTTTTCCAGGTGTGAGGCATTAGGACATCATCCAGAAATGCCTCCTCTTAGCAGGAAGAAACAATAATTAGGATAACAATGGGCACGACCATATATTAAGCATTCGCTCAATTCCAGGACACGTACTAAGTGCTTTATGAGCAACATCTGGTAGGTTTCTCCCAAAACATGGGGTCAATGCTAGGACTATTATTCCTACTTTATAGATTATTTGTGATTTGCAAGGCGAATGGCAAGATGAAACGTAACCTGAGACCATCTGATTCCCCAGCTGGCATTCTGAACAGCAAGCACACCCAGTTGCTCTGAGTGTGGTTACAGCCCAAGAGACACGACTGATGCCACTGCTGCTACCAGTGCAGAACCGCTGCAGGACTGCAGGTGCCCATGATAGGCTACCCTGTATGCAGACGTTTCACACTTGCCCAAAATGCCTTTTCATGCATCCTTACCCTTGCTTCTCAACATCGTCCCCAAAGGAAGCTGTGATGGGATCATCCCTATTTTGCAGATTAAGACTGAAGCTCGGAATTTGCTTCTCGCTGAAAGAACACATTTACTGACAGGCTGAAACAGGTGGCTCCAATGGTCGCCCTTTTCCTTCAGCTTGATGTGGAAGTCCCCTGGGAGTGAAGCACGATTGCGCCTCTAAGAGGGTAAACTGAGGCAGAGAGCAGCCCATGTGTTCGCCTGGGTTCCCTCCTGACTGTCCTCTCTGCCTTGGTGGCCCTCCTCTGCATGCCTGCTGCAAGTTTCCCGGGTGTCTTTGTAGACGAGAGAGTAGCCCCAGGGAGACCCAGCTCTCTAACCCACAAGCCTCAGTTCAGTGCTCGGCAGAGAGAGCTCACATGTCATTAATCACTGTTCTGTTTCCATAAATGTCGTCATCCCCCTTCCCAGGCAAAGGCAGACACCCCTGAGGGAGAAACTCTAGAAGCAGAAGCTGGAGCATGCACCCCAGCGCCAGACAGGAAGGAAGGGGCGGAGGGTTACTGCAGTGTCAGTAGGAAAGTGAAATCTTTAGCACTCCTGCAGGGAAAGAGCTTTGCTTAGAGACCTGTCAGGCAACCAGAACCTCAGCCTCCAGGAGCAACTCACGCAGAATTAAATCCTGATGCCCTCTGTTGGTGTTTTCCAGTAATGGTAAAATTTTGGAGATTTAGAGAGGAACAAGAGTTTGTGGGTCACAGACATAAACCCCATATTGACACAAACACACAGATTCACATACACCATGATTTTACTCTCAGGCTGCAAAATTAGAATTATAGGCCATCAGACTTGCAGAAGCTTTATAAATATCTGAGTCTTGTCCCTTATTCTTTACTAATGAAGAAACAGAGGCAGTCAGATGGAAAACCATTTTTCCAAGGCCAAAATGTGCCACAGTCTTTACACAGGAAAGCTATGCCAAACCTAGACAGCGTATTAAAAAGCAGAGGCATCACTTTGCCAACAAAGGTCCATATAGTCAAAGCTGTGATTTTTCCAGTAGTCGTATATAGATGTGAGTGTTGGACCATAAAGAAGGCTGAATGCCGAAGAACTGATGCTTTCAAATTGTGCTGGAGAAGACTCTTGAGAGTCCCTTGGACAAGGAGATCAAACCAGTCCATCCTAAAGGAAATCACCCCTGAATATTCACTGGAAGGAGTGATGCTGAAGCTGAAATTCTGATACTTTGGCCACCTGATGCAAAGATTTGACTCACTGGGAAGGACTCTGATGCTGGGAAAGATTGAGGGCAGGAGGAGAAGGGGATGGCAGAGGATGAGATAGTTGGGTGGCATCACTGACTCAATAGACATGAGTTTGAACAAACTCCAGGAGATAATGAAGGACAGGGAAGCCTGGCATGCTGCAGTTCATGGGGTTGCAAAAAGCTGGACATGACTTAGGGACTGAACAACAGCAACTTGACCCACACGATCACATCTAATCCTGACCGCAGCTCACACAGTGGTACCGTCCTTTTCCTTTCAGAGGAGGGAAGGAGGTAAAGCGAAGTCATGGAATGTTTCCAAAGTTAGTAAAGCTACTATTTAGCAGGTATAGGATGCTAATCCAGGCAACCTTGGCTCCAGAATGCATCCACACTGCCTTTCTAATTAGTTAAAGCTTTAACTTGAATTTGGATCACCTAACCTTTAATTTTGTGACCTTTACACAAATGTGTGCAAAGTAGACACATTCAGTCTTTCCCTGTCCTCAAGGAGACACAGTGAGCCGATTTTAGGCTCATGCCTCGGATATCACTATGGCGCATCCTGTTTGTTCCAATGAAAGACATCTTACTTCTGTGTTTTGAACAGATTGAGAGGTAGGCGCAGGAGCCAAAAGAGAAAATCAGGCTATCCCCACTGTTACTGTCAAAGCTCTTAGATCACGTGGCTTTGGGTCTGTTGCCCTGCTGGGCCTACCAGAACTTTATCTCTGAATACGTTAAGCTTACCTGCCCAGTTGCGGGTACAGTGGGCAACCACAGGCCTCCACCCAGAGAGAACTGCTCAACCAAGCTTAGCGCATGACAAAGGGCATCTAAGCAAATCTCTTCCCTACAGGCAGGCAGATCTGAAAAAAAACAATAAAGACACAGATCCATATTGAGCGTTGCATACCCATTTTTGGCATAGAACTCAGCAATCAGATAAGCCACTTTCCTGGGGGTCATAGAAGGGCCATGATTATTATGCTAACTGAAGTTCCTTTACATGGACATATGAGAAGTCAAGTGTAAGTCTTTCCATTTAATGCTATTATTTCAAGGGTCCACTAATGGTGTATGAAATGCTTGGTGTTATCTACAAAGTTTTCCAGGTAAGTTAAATGTAACTAATCTAGAGTGCACAGAATGATTAGGGTCCCTAAGAGAACAACTTTCAAGCACTTGTATAACTGGCATGTTATACGCTAGTTATCAATGAATATTTTTCTATTTTCATCCACATGTCCCCATAGAGACTTGAATTAAATCCCAGCATGCACTTCTGAAGTTTAGACTGGCCTTCCCTTTATTACCACAAATGAAAGGTCTGGCTCAAATGTACAGGAGTTACATAGTTGACTCATGTTAGCTACGTCGTGGTAGGAAGGACGGTTTTCAACATAAGCCTAACTTTCACCTGCTTGGAATTCTCTGAAAAGCCTCCATTTGAGGGGGTAACTTGTCAGACCCATTTCTTGTCATAAGTTGGAGGAAAATCAATCCCACTATCTGGGAGTTGGACTCAAGCTGAAAGCAATAGGCTTGTCACATTTAATTATTTCACACTCCGCTCACCAAGCCTTGAAAGTGTCAATTTCACCTGAGGGGTAACAGGACCAGGGAAGAGAAATCTGACCAAGTGTGGGAAAACAATAAACTATGGTTAACAACAAGAGCAACCTTTGAAAGTTAGGGAAAAAAAAAAAACAAAAACTTTCCCCAATGACGAACTAGAGGAGGGTTGGAAGAGAGAGATTTGCAGATTGATTTTCTTCTGATATTTTTGGTAAAAAATTAGAATTCTGGAAAAAACATGCTGAAAGGACCCTTAGAAATGATCAGATCAAACAGGTTTAGTTTATCGATGCAGTGACGCAGGCATCTCTGACATTTAATAATAATAGTAATAACAATAACAACAGCCACCATTATTTATTCAGCATTGATTATCTGTCAGTCACTTTTCCAAGGTCCCCCAGCCAGTCAGCAGGAGAAAACAGGCCGGAAGCTAGGTTTTCCAATTACTACTATTTTTATACTAAATTCTAAAGTGAGGGCCACAGAGAAAAGCCTGATAATTTTATTTTTTATCCTCCTCAAATTCAAAGAATAGTGAAGGTTCAATGTCATCTGTTTAACTCTGGCATAGACTACAGCAATGAAATCACCTCCCACAGCATCAGGACTGATTTAGATGTTTTTTTTTTTTTTTTTTTTATTAAAGAAAGATGAACAGAGAAAACAGAAAGATGATAGCATGGGACAATGTCTTTGTTCCTGTGAGGCTACAGTATAAACGAAAACATATCCAACACTTGTTACTTTCAGCATTTGGGATGATGGAGGCATGGGTGTTAAACCTGTTAAACTGCTAAGATCTAAGGTCTTGGAAAATGATGGCTTGTTCCAGGTTGATGCAGGGGACAAGAAAGCAAGAGTCACAGTGTTCTTTTCTACACAAAACAAAGGAATTAATGTAAGTGTGTGTCTCCACTGCAATCTGTAATTTCCCCCAATTCATGAGTAGAGAAAAGTAGAACAATCTAATATGTAAGGGATCTGATTTAGACAGATGTGGCCTTGCCTCTCACCTCTGCTACCTTCTCACTGTGTGACTTTGGCAAGTAATTCAACCTCTTCCTTTTAAAAATTTCAGTAACATATATATATATATATATATATATATATATATGATAAAATTTGCCACCTTAACCATTTTTAAAATGCACGATTCATTGGCATTAGTTACAGTCACAGTGCGGTGGGCAGCCATCACCAGCATTTATTTCCGAATATTATGACCCCAGACAGAAGTTCTCTACGCATTCAATAATAACCTCTCATTCATTCTTCCTGCAGCCCCTGGTAACCTCTAGTCGATGCATTTTGGGCTTTTATGAATTTGCCTTATTGGAGAAGGCAATGGCACCCCACTCCAGTACTCTTGCCTGGAAAATCCCATGGACAGAGGAGCCTGGTGGGCTACAGTCCATGGGATCACCAAGAGTCGGACACGACTAAGCGACTGCACTTTCGCTTATTCCACATGAGAGAAATCATACAATGCTTGTCTTTTTTGTATCTGGTTTAGGGCACTTAGAACTATGTTTTCAAGGTTCATCTGTCTTGTAGCCTGTGTCACAGGCTGAATGATATTCCACTGGATGAATATGCCTCATTTTGTCTCCATTAACTGGTGAACAGTTAGTTGGGCTGCTTCCACCCTTTGTTATTGTGATTCATACTTGTTGGTCTGAAACCTCAGGAGCTTCCCAGGGGAAATCTGAGACTCACCCTGTACACAGAGGGCCTGAAGAGAGCGAAGAACGAGGCTGACCCTTCCAGCTGGGCAGGTGGCAGTGCGAGAGAACTTACATGCCCGCCTTGTCTCAAGTGGCCGCAAGACAAGTAGGCCTCTGCTCCTGCCCACCGGAGTCTTAAAAGCTTATACAGGCGTTCTAATGGGGCTCAATCATGTACTCTGTCCAGATGATCTCAAGAACATGTTGCTCTCTCAAGGCTGTGTACTTGGAAACAGCACCCACTGTGGGAACTGGGCACAGAATGCGCATTTCAAGGATAGCCGGGGGTGAGGATTGCCTACGTCCAAGTCTTGGGTCAACTGCCAGTCACGGACTCTTGATTATCTCCCTCAACAATTCTGTGATGAACACTGGAGTACAGGTATCTGTTTGAGTCCCTGTTTTAAATTCTTTGCGGTCTATGCTTGGAAAGTAGTATTGCTGGGTCAGACGGTAATCCAATTCAATGGACATGAATTTGAGCAAACTCCAGGAAACAGTGAAGGACAGGGAAGCCTGGCGTGCTGCAGTCCATGGGGTCTCGAAAAGTCCCACTCGACTTGGAGAATGAAAAATGGCATGGTAATTCTTAGTTCAGCTCTTTGAGGAGCCACCACCGTTTTCCTCAGCATCTGTACTGTTCTATATTCCCATTAGAAATGTACTAGGGTTCCAATTTCTCCAAGTCCTTGCCAAACCTTGCTATTTTCTGTTGTTCTTTTTAAATTAAGAATTAAATTATAGTCATTCTCGTAGATGTGGTGGCTCCTTGTGGTTTTGATTTGCATCTCCTTAATGAAGTAGCTCGACCTCTTGGAAATTCAGGATCACCATTTACAAAAGGGTTACAGTGATGCTTATCTTGTAGGTTTCCTGTGTAGAATAAAAAAGACTTTACTATCTGAAACAGGAAAATCCAGTAGAGGGCTGATGATGACACTAACACTGCTGCAGGGGATGATGCCTTTGTACAACCCAGTTGTTCCCTCCTTTTGGAATATCCTCTCTTATCATATTTCCAGGCTTTCAAAGGACAGTTGTCCCTCAGTATAAGCAAAGTATTGGGCTTCCTAGGTGGCGCTAGAGGTAAAGAACCTGCCTGCCAGTGCAGGAGGTGGAAGCGGCACGAGTTTGATCCCTGAGTCAGGAAGATTCCCTGGAGGAAGAAATGCCAAACCACCCCAGTATTCTTGCCTAGAGAATCTCATGGGCAGAGGAGCCTGGGAGGCTACACTCCATAGGGTTGAAAAGAGTTGGACATTACTGAAGTGACTTCAGGCATGCAGGTACACATATGCAAAGTATCTGTTCCAAGACCTCCCTCATACCAAAATCTGTGGGTGCTTAAGTCCCTTATATAAAATCATATAGTCTATGCATATAATGTATGCATGTCCTTTCATGTACTTAAAAGCATCCCTAGATTACTTATAAGACATCCTACAGTGTAAATAGCATGTAAATATTTGTAAATACAATGCAAATATTATGTAAATAGTTGTCAGTGCATCAAGTTCAGGTTTCGTTTTTTGAAATTTTCTGGAATTGTTTCCCCCAAGTAGTTTAAATCTGTAGTTGGTTGAACCTAGTCCATATGGATACCACATGCTTGGGTGAACCAAGGACACACTGTATACCCATCCTCCGACCTGTCCACAGCAGTAAGAAGATACACACTCAAAGTCAGAGAAGTGGCAAGCATCTAGGGAAATATCAGCCTCAGCATTTTCCCCTCCTTATCTTTGTTCACCAGAATTAAGAACTTTTTTCAGCTTTGTTTCATCTTTCATTTTAAATATTAATTAAATAGGGACACTTGTTGAGAAGCCATCACCACTTTGATTTTTTTCTCAAAACATTTTACTTTGTCTCCTATTTGATATGTAAGGTCTAAGTATTTTTACTCTAGTTTTAATCTATTAAGACAAGATCTGAGAAAGGATCAGATGGATACTTCTTGCAGGAAGGTGATGGTGTCGACTTAAAAAATAGTCACAACCTAAAAGTTGAAAATTATGCTCTATTTGTTGGAGATTTTAGGACTTGAGCCCAGGAGGAAGCATCTCAAGTAGCCCTGAAAGAACTGCCCTGAGACGGTGGGGGTGGGTGGGAGGAGTCAGGTTACACAGAAGTTTGTAAACAAAGGGCAGGTAGTCTGAACATCAAAAGTACTTTTGTGAATTAAAGAAAACCAGATATCTCAAGTTAAGGAATTTAGCACCTTTCTATGTATGGGAGGATGCAAGCATCTGGGCTTATTGAAATTATTTCTTTCATATGCATCTCCACTATCAGGGGCCAATATTCTGCATTTTCACATCCTGAGCTCCTCAGTGCTCACCTTACGGAGTGGCTCCAGCCTGGTGGCTGCCAGATTACCAGTGTTGTTCTCCTTCCTAAGGGCCCTCAGAGCTCAGAAATCCACATTTGGAGGGCCAGAACTGCTCATGGCTGTGACATCCTTGTTTACTGATATGGTAGGTATGCTCTATTTCTCAATGGGAACATCCCAGAACTTCTGGTAGGTATTTTAAATCACAAGATATAAAGACTCACAAGAGAGGGCAACCTTCTGGACTAGACATTCAAGGATAAACATCTCTGAATAGGAGGCAGTGGTTTCTTATGGCCTTGCTTCTCCTCGGCCTCTTCTGAGAACTTCCTAACCGCTCAGATTAATTAATGAGAAGATGAGTTAACATATTTGAAGCATTTAGATTAGCTCCTATCACAGGTTAGGTGATGAGAAGTATTAGCTCTTATAATTATGACTGAGGAGTTCATCTTGGGTTGTTACGGTGTCGGAGCTACTGAAATGAGGAAAGGTTACAAAGGAGGCAATGGGAAAATTGTTCTTCAATAATCGATTTCTTGTTGTTTCTTAGTCACCAAGTTGCGTCTGATTCTTTGCGACCCCATGGACGGTAGCCCACCAGGCTCCTATGTCCATGGGATTTTCCAGACAAGAATATTGGGGTGGGTTTCCATTTTGTTTTCCAAGGGATCTTCCTGACCCAGAGATCAAACCTGCATCTCCTGCATCGCAGGCAATGGCAGGCAGGTTCTTTACCAATGAGTCACCAGGGAAGCCCTTGATAGTCAGTAGCCTGGGATAACATTTCGAATTACTAGCTTGTTTTCACCTCACATTGCCTTGCATATGGTGGCCATCCCCCTGGAACCAGGACTAGGGGCATTCCATTTTCACACCCTCAGGGAAGCGTTGTTCCAGCAGAGTGGAGACAACAACAAAGTCCATTCTTAGCCTTTGAATTTGGAGACTAGAACTTTGATAATATTTCAAAAGGAAAAGATTTTGAATTTTAGCATTCTAGACATTAAAAATGAGTGGTCCAAGATTTGCATAATGAATAAGTGCTGAATTTGTTCCTGCCTGATGCCAGAGGCCACCGTAAGGTACAGATAATCACTTAGGATTCTGGAAAGACTAGATTTGGCCAAAGGTACAACTTACCGTGGTCACACTTTCACAGAAGACTTGTATCACCTTTTGCTCAGGGAATTTATTGACCACTTTTTTTTTCCCCCCTGGCTGCACCTTTCAACTTGTTATATCTTAGTTTCCCAACTGGAGATTGAACCTGGGCCCCTGCAGTGGAAGTGTACGGTCCTAACCACTGGACTGCCAGGTAATTCCTCATTACTTTTGAGAATAAGTGATTTCTTCTGCCCCAAATTTCCTAGTAATTTGTTTGAACATTCCTTAGTGTATTGATCACTTAATATATTTTGCTATACTAACTTGCTGGAT
Organism: Capricornis sumatraensis; assembly: GCF_032405125.1. NCBI lineage: Eukaryota > Metazoa > Chordata > Mammalia > Artiodactyla > Bovidae > Capricornis > Capricornis sumatraensis. The sequence goes on from NC_091074.1 coordinate 115,599,288, forward strand.
TAATGCAAGAATAGACTAAGGGGTTAGCAACTTCAAGAACTGGTGTTTCTGTTGGGTTTTTATATCTGAAGAGATTCTCAGTGTGAGTGAAAATTGTTGCCTATCGTATCAGCAAACAAAGGATTTGCAGCCATCAGGTCACTACAGCCACCCCCGAAGGTAAGCCTGGGGGGAACTCAGAGTGCAGACGAATGGGCTGCCCTCTGCCACGCTCTCTGCCTCTGCAGCTGCCCTCGGTGGTGCACCCTGACGGGACTCAGGACAGGAGTGCCCAGGATACTGGCCCTAGGTAGCTGAGGTGCATGCATACCAAAGCAATGATTTCAGTGATCCCAGACTCTTGCATCTTCTCACTCTAAGAAAAGCGCTTAATTCATTCACTTGAGATAACTGGTTTTCTCTATTTAACAGTAATCTTTTGATGTTCTGCCTACCTGGTCTTTGTTGCAAAACCCCCTATTTATCCTGGCTCCTCCCTTACGTTTTTGCAGCAATCTCTCAGAGGTACCTGAGGGGCTGGGTCCCAGGCTTAACTCCTCAGTTTTATCTGTCAAATAAAATAGAATTTTCAACTTTTTTAGGATGTGGGTTTTTTTTTTTTTTTCAGTCGACATTAGTAATGCGTTGGGAGGGAAATAAAATGTGCTTTGGTTTAGTCAGTAAAGAATCTGCCTGCAGTGCAGGAGACCCAGGTTCAATCTCTGGATAAGGAAGATCCCCCGAGAAGGAAATGGCAACCTACTCCAGTGTTCTTGCCTGGAGGATCCCATGGAGAGAGGAGCCTAGCAGGTCCATGGGGTTACACAGAGTTGGACATGACTGAGCAACTAATAAAATGTGCGTAACTGACTGCCTCCCACATAAGTCAAATTCCTTGAATGCCTGGAATTTGTTTTCCATAATCCTGCCAGGTCATCTATCCAAGAGGAAACTGAGGCTCAGAGAGTCTATCTCTTGCTCAAAGTCAAGGAGCTAGAAAGTAGCATAACCAGTTTTAACATCCTGGTTGGTGTTATTTTTAAATGGACGCTCTTTCATTCCTCCAAGCCTCCGAGGTTACAGGACTCAGACACCAAGGTCCAGAAACAACCTCTTTTAGTGGTGCTGAGAAAGGCATTTGACTTCCATGTGCCTTAATTTACCATCTGCAAAATAAGGGCAGCACTACTTAATTAAACGGGGTGTATTGTAGAATTAATCAGTGGAGGTTGGGAATGGGAGGTGAAAACGTAAAAGCAGCCTTTAATCATGCCATCATTATTATGAACAATAATAACATTATCAACATTGGGTTCATAATTTAATCCTTGAAGCATTGACCCACCAGCTCTGATTATTATTATTGATAATTAATAAGGATAAGACCAGAGGTTAATGAGGATTCTTCTTGGCTTCAAATCTTTACTGGGTAGGAAGAGAGAAAGATTAATTATTTCCTTTATACCAAATGTAACTGGATTTGAATTTGTTGTCTATTTTTGTGTTTCTTTATCTTTCTCTTAGAATTCCCTGAGGCCCACTTAGAATAATGGAGTAAACGAGTCAGTCTGTAAAGCTGCTTTTTAAAGCCCAAAGTGGTGGCGGCTACTACACATGGTAGCCAAGACAGTGGCTCGTTAGGGAAGCGTTCAACCCCAAACTTGGCTATTTTCTGAAATTCAGAAGGAAATTCTTGAGAGGAATATAACCCCCTATACACATGGGCCTAGGTGTTAGGAAGCCTCAGAGAGAGCTCTGGCTCCATGATTAACCCCTCTTGCATTTAGCTGAATTGAAACACCTCCATGATCTGATCCACAGAACAGGGATGGACACCCTTTGTTCAGCTTGCAAAGCTGTTTCAAGGATCAAATATTGTGATGTGTATGAAAGTTCTGTTGGCCGTTAGCTCAGTTTGCAATGATGGTCACAAAGAGAAAGCAAAGAGTGTGAATCCTAGCTGTTGTTGTTCAGCCGTGTCTGACTCTTTTGTGACCCTATGGGCTGTAGCCCACCAGTCTCCTCTGTCCCTGGGATTTCCCAGGCAAGAATGCTGGAGTGGGTTGCCATTTCCTTCTCCAGAGGATCTTTCCAACCCAGAGACTGCACCCGAGTCTACTGCATTGGCAGGCAGATTCTTTACCACTGAGCCCCCAGGGAAGCCCATCCCAGAATCTGTTCCTAAAGCATGCAATTTATATATATATATATATATATGTTTAAGATTCATGGGCTTCCTGGTGGCTCAATGGTAAAGAATCCGCCTGTCAATACGGGGGTGGGGGTGGGGGGGGCGTGGGTTTGGTCCCTGGGTCAGGAAGATTCTGGAGAAGGAAATGGCAACCCATTCTAGTACTCTTGCCTGGGAAATCCCATGGACAGAGGAAGCTGGCAGGCTACAGCCCTTGGGGTCACTAAACGGATGGACATGACTTAGCGGCTAAACAACAACATTAACAGATTCACTGGTGAGTTATAAAATCAGAAGAATGGCCTAGGTCTAACCTTTGGAACTTGCTACTCCACAGTGATGTCTATATTGCTTGAAAAGTCAGGCCACTCCACGCAGATGCCATCATCCTGGGCTGTAGTTATTTACTTGGCAACATGTCAGGTACGTAGCAGACCTCTCCATCCCCACCCCCCAACTCAGCAAATCAGAGATCTAGGCACCTTGGTGACTTGCTTACAGAAAGTTGATTATTGAATACACATCTGGAATACAATTTGACTAGAAAAGTGTCCCCACTCTTACCTTTCCATTGATTCTAAACTCAGCATCCATACAATATAATAGCATTTTGGGTAATTAGAAGTAGTTCCCTGATTAGCTGCTTGAAGGGGAAATGCAGAAATTGGCCACAGTTCTTCACCTTTCTCTACATCCATACCTTTTGCAATACAGCTTGGCTGCCCCTTCCATCAAGTGGTGAAACCTGTTTTTCCTATCCCCTAATGTGGTCTTGTGACTGACACTGGCCAAGAGAATATAATGGAGGTGACAGTGAAATGATTCTAAATCGAGGCCTAATGGAGTGTTTTGCTCACTTTCTTTGGAAACCTAATCACTGGCCTTGGTCAACCTTTTTGAGGGTCAGAGTCCTTATGGAGGAGGGTCCAGCGAAGGCCATCTCAGAGCAATTTATAGCTGGCAGAGTTGATTAATGGGCACACAACTGCTGGCAGATTCGCAAATAAGGCTAACTGATACAAGAAGAGTCACTCTGCTGATCCCAAACTCAAGAGAAATACTGATAAAAATGTGTGTTTTAGGCCATTAAATTTGGTGTGTTTTGTTAGGCAGCAGTTGCTAACTCATATAAATACACAATGGAAATCTTCAAGGGCAACATTTCTCTTTGTAACTTTATAGAAAAAGGAAGGGAAAACCCTAACTCAGCATGAGTTTACCATAAACCAGATTTTTCCAACATCTAATTGTAGTTTTTGGAGTTTTTAAACTGTGACAAAATATCTAATTGTAGTTTTACTGTTCATAGTAGAAAAGATTTTGACTGCCTATAGAGTTGAATGTAAGGGGTCATGAATGACCTCTTTATTTCAAGGATTCATTTTAAAGCAAAAATAAAACACTTTTATTGAGTACCTGCTCTGTGTCATAAAGGTTGCTAGGTCCTGAGATTTGAAGTCAATTAAGGAATGTTTGACATTTCATCTTTAGTAAATTATTTTTTGGAAATGTGTTTTCAAATAGTCTCAGAAGTTAGACCATTTTAAGCCGCCCTCAGTGACCAATATGGACAGAATTCACTGTGTGTTTTCATTTGACTCTTTCTCCTTCACCTCTGTGGAGAAGGCAATGGCACCCCACTCCAGTACTCTTGCTTGGGAAATCCCATGGATGGAGGAGCCTCATAGGCTACAGTCCATGGGGTCGCTAAGAGTCAGACACGACTGAGCGACTTCACTTTCATTTTTCACTTTCATGCATTGGAGAAGGAAATGGCAACCCACTCCAGTGTTCTTGCGTGGAGAATCCCAGGGACAGAGGAGCCTGGTGGGCTTCCGTCTATGGGGTTGCACAGAGTTGGACACAACTGACGTGACTTACCAGCTTAGCGGCTTTTACCTCTGATCAGTTTCGTCATTTGAAAACCAGAAGGCTGGGGCCAAGTTCTCTTCCATCACTCTATTAATTGAGACGCTTAATTAAATGAGAAATTAATTAATTAATAAATAATTAATTTAATAGAAATTAATTTCTATTAAATGAGAAAGCTTCCTCATTTCATTGTCAGATGGTACATAACTGATACAGAGACTTAAAAGATACCAATGAGTTAGCTCAAATAACTCATGAAAATAATGATGAAAATCTTGGACATTGAATTTCAGCTCCAGCATGTAAACGGTGAGCTAATCACTTCAATCTTAAAAAACAAGAAAAAGCTGGAAAAAGGGAAAACCAGACTGTTCTTGAACCCATTAGAGGACAGATGCTGCCTCTCTGAAATCTGAAGAAAGTCTGATGTAGAAAGATAGCTAGACTGCCTGTAAAAGCTGCTGGGGCCATACACCAGCAAGAACCCTGTAACAGTAATTTTGAGAATTGCTTGTGTCTGAGTATTGACTGGCATGACAGCAAAAACTACCTGGGTACCACAGTCGCAGGGTACCAGCTACATTTTTAATGGGTTTTATCTTCAGGAACCCCACCAGATTCTCATTTTGAAGATGTGAGAAGAACCCTGTGTCACTGGCAGGTAGATGGGAAAGAAATACGTATAAAATACACCCAGAACCTCATTCCAGGTGAGTGCCCTATCCCAGTTAGGGAAAGAGGAAGGAAGGGCATTGCTATTACTCCAGCCCTTCCAGCATTCCTGTTTCACCTAAGGGGATAAGGAAGAGCTGCACAGTCCCTAGCAAATGGGATTCAAGAAGACTGATTGAGAAAAACTCTGCCAGGGAAAGGACACAAGCAGAACAACAAGGAAAAATAAATTTATAGCACTGGGGAGGCCCCTGTGAGCTCACAGCCCTGAGCCATACCCTGGGTGAAAGGCTGGATTTTAATGAGAAGATTCTAGAATGTCCCCATGATATGCTGAGTAGTGGCCCACAAAAGACAGGCACATCCTAATCCCCAGAGCCTGTGAATATGTTGCCTTAATGGTAAAGAGGATCTGCAGGTATGATTGAGTTACATTGTCTTCAGATTGAAGGTTACCTTGGATTTTCCTATCCTGATGGGTCTTAAATTTAATCACAAGGGTCCTTATCAGAAGGAGGCAAGAAGATGGAGGGACGTAGATGTGAAAAGAGAAGCAAGAGGTTGGAGTGTGTCTAGAAGACGGTCAACAGCTAAGAAATGCATGTGGACTCCAGACTGCAGAAGTCAGGTGAGCGGATTCTCCCCTCCCAGCCTTGCTGACACCGGTACTTTAGCTTAGGGGCACAGATTTTAAACTTCTGACTTCCAGAGCTGTAATGGAATACATATGTGTCGTTTTAAGCCACTAAGTCTACGTTAATTCATCACAGCGACAAAGGGAAACTAATATAACTCGCCTCCTCTTACTCCCACACCAACAGGGCTATGGAATGATGCCAGTGAGTTACGTCTGAAATAGCTGACCGACTCTTTTTGAGGAATAATATTTAGGGAAGTCTGAATTCAAGCAGGGGGACAAAAACAAGGACCCAGAGGAATTTGAAGCCTCTGGCATCTAGAGCTACACGAAATAGTAAACACACCCAAATCCTAGCCAGTTTATCATCAATCCTCACGCTAAAGGCTTATTTGCCACAGTTCCTAATATCTGATACAATGTATCTGTCTTTCAACAAACAATTAGAAAACATGTCAAGAGGTAAGGACAGTCTGAGTGACAAAGCAAGCATCAGAATAAACTCAGATATTATCTAGATGTTTGAACTATAAAGGAATTTAAAATAACAGTAACTAATATGTTAGGGATCTGATGGAGAAAGTATACACCATGCAAGAACAGATAGGTAATGTAACTAGAGAGATGGAAACTGAGAAGAGTAATTTAAGCCTAAAGCAAGCATAAGAAAGTGGATAATATAAATCAGAATAAAAATCAATGAAATTGAAAATAGGGAATAAGTGGAGAAAATCCACAAAACTCAAAGCTGTTAGTTTGAAATAGTCAGTACAATGAATAAACCTCTAGCCTGGCTTGAAAGATGCTTATTCCTTGGAAGGAAAGTTATGACCAACCTAGATAGCATATTCAAAAGCAGAGATATTACTTTGCCAACAAATGTCTGTCTAGTTAAGGCTATGGTTTTTCCAGTGGTCATGTATGGATGTGAGAGTTGGACTGTGAAGAAAGCTGAGTGCCGAAGAATTGATGCTTTTGAACTGCGGTGTTGGAGAAGACTCTTGAGAGTCCCTTGGACTGCAAGGAGATCCAACCAGTCCATTCTAAAGGAGATCAGTCCTGGGTGTTCTTTGGAAAGTGAAAGTGAAAGTGAAGTCGCTCAGTCGTGTCCGACTCTTTGCGACCCCATGGACTACATGTAGCGTACCAGGCTCCTCTGTCCATGGGATTTTCCAGGCAATAGTACTGGAATGGATTGCCATTTCCTTCTCCAGGGGACCTTCCCAGCCCAGGGATTGAACCTGGGTCTCCCGCATTGTAGACAAGACGCTTAACTGTCTGAGCCACCAGGGAAGTCAGAAATGATGCTGAAGCTGAAACTCCAGTACTTTGGCCACCTCATGCGAAGAGTTGACTCATTGGAAAAGACTCTGATGCTGGGAGGGATTGGAGGCAGGAGGAGAAGGGGACGACAGAGGATGAGATGGCTGGATGGCATCACTGCTTTGATGGACGTGAGTTTGAGTGAACTCTGGGAGTTGGTGATGGGCAGGGAGGCCTGGCATGCTGTGATTCATGGGGTCGCAAAGAGTCAGACACGACTGAGCGACTGAACTGAACTGAACTGAACTGAACTGAGCCTGTCTTCCCTCATATCTCAGTTGTAAAGAATCAGCCTGAAATGCAGGCGAGCCTGGCTTGATTCCTGGGTCAGGAGGATCCCCTGGAGAAGGGATAGGCTACCTCTCCAGTGTTCTTGGGCTTCCCTTGTAGCTCAGCTGGTAAAGAATCTGCCTGCAATGCGGGAGACCTGGGTTCGATCCTTCAATCCCTGGGTTGGGAAGATCCCCTGGAGAAGGGAAAGGCTATCCACTCCAGTATTCTGGCAAGTAGAATTCCATGGACTGTATAGTTCATGGGGTTGCAGAGTCAGACGCGACTGAGCGACTTTCACTGCGCTTCACTTCAGCCTGGCTAACAAATTAAAAAAGAGAAGAGACACAATCTTCCAGTATCAGAAATGAAGGAAAGATTATTACTACTGAGTCTGTGGACATGCAAAGGAAAATAAAAGACTATCATGAAAACTGTGTTGCCACAAATTTGATAATTTAGATGAAATGAACAAATTCCTTGAAAGATAAAAACTACCAAAACTCACAAAGAGAAATATATAACCTGAATATCCCTGTAACTATTAAATGAATTGGTTAAATTAACCATCCAAAAAAGAAACACCAGGCCCAGATGGTTTCACTGGTGAATTTTTACCAAACATGGAAGAATACCAATTCCTTACAATCTCTTTCAGTAAATAGAAGTTGGGATGGGGAAGGAATTTTCAAACTAAATTCATTAGTCCAACATTACTTTAATAAAAAAACAAGATAAAAAGAGATTACAAGAAGGGAAAACTGCAGACCAATAACATCTCATGGTCGTATATGTAGAAATCCTCAACCAAATATTAGCAAATAAATTCCAACATTGTATAAGAACTATTATATGCTATGACACAGTGAAATTAATTCCAGGTATGTAAGGCTGGTTCAACATTTGAAATCAGTGTGTGATTTATATGTATCAGCCGTATGAAGGGACAAAAGAAAAGGCATAGGATCATATCAGATGACACAAAAAAACATTTGAAAAATCCGATACTCATTCATGATAAAAAAAAAAATGTAAACTTCTCAGAACATTAGGAATAGAGGAGAACATGATCATGATAAAGGACAGCTGAAAAAAATCCTATAGGAACATCATACTTGATGGTGAGAGATAGGGCACTCTACTTTTAAGATAAGGGACAAGGCAAGAAAATCTCCTTTCACGACTTCAATTCAACATCATAATGGGAATTCCGTCTAGAGCAACCAGAATATAGTCATAAAAATATACAGATTGGAAAGGAAGAAATGAAACCATCTTTACACTTCAATGCCATCTAGAAAATGTCACAGAGTTGATTTTTTTTTAAAATTCCTGTAATTAGTAATTGAGCATAGCAAGATTTCAGGATACAAGAATAATATATAAAATCAACTGCTTTCCTACATACCAGTAATGAATTGTACTACTAAAAATACCATTTATAATAGCACCCACAAAATGAAATATTAAGTACAAATCTAATAAAGATTTGTTATAGTAGAGAATATGTGGAAAATACAGAATGCTAATGAAAGAAATAAAAGCAGAACTAAATAAATGAAGAGATATTTCATTTTCACAGACTGGAACATTCAGTATCATTAAGATGTCAGTTTCCCCCAGCTTGATCTATAGATCTAATTCAATCACAACCAAAATTTCAGCAGAGTATTATGCAGTTATTAGAAAATTCATTCTGAAGTTTATGTGGAAAGGCAAAAGACCGATAACCAGCAGCACAACACTGGAGAAGAACAAAGTTGGAAGACCCTACTGTCTGATTTCAAGTCTTGTAAACCCACAGTAAACAAGGCAGTGTGGAAATGGCGGCAGAAAACACACCTCTGGAGCAATGAAACCTGAAAAGTTGCAAAATAGACCCAGACAAATGTACTCAGCTCTTACAAAACTGAAAAGGCAATTTAATGAAACAGAAGTCTTTCAACAAACAGTGCTCAATCAGTCGTACACCCATGTGTTAAAAAGGCGCACATGCGCAGACTTTCCACAAAAATTTACTCAAAATGAATTATATGCCTAAGTTTAAATGCAAAATTATAAAACTTCTGGAAGCAAGAGAACATCTACAGGACGCTGCCTGGATTTGAAGATGAGTTTTTAGATACAGTAGAAAAGTTCAATTCAGTTCAGTCGCTCAGTCGTGCCCGACTCTTTGCGACCCTGTGAACTGCACCATGTCAGGCCTCCTTGTCCATCACCAACTCCCGGAGTCCACCCAAACCCATGTCCATTGAGTCAGTGATGCCATCCAACCATCTCATCCTCTGTCGTCCCCTTCTCCTCCTGCCCTCAATCTTTCCCAGCATCGGGGTCTTTTCAAATGAGTCAGCTCTTCGCATCAGTTGGCCAAAGTATTGGAGTTTCCATAAGAAAAAGTGATCCATAGAAGAAAAAACTGGTAAGTTGGACTTTATTAAGATTAAAAACTTTTTCCTGTAAGGGAGTTAAAAGACAAACCACAGATTGGGAGAAAATATTTGCAAAACACAAGTCTGAACTTGTATTCAACATATACAAAGAACTCTCCAAAACGGAATAAGAAAACAAACAAACCAATTTAAAAATAGGAAAAAGATCTGAACAAGCCTCACCAAAGAAGATATACAGATGGCAAGGAAGCGTATGAAAAGATGCTCAGCATAGCTTATCATTAGAGAAATGCAAATTAAAACAATTAGACACCGTTATATACCTATTAGAATGGCTGCAAACCAAAGAGCTAACAATAGCAATTTCTGGCAAGAATGCCAAGCAACAAGAACTATTGTTGGTATGAATGCAAAATGATACAACCACTTAGCAGACAGTTTGGCAGTTTCCTACAAAACTAAGCATAGTCTAACCACACATTTCAGATATCTCACTGCTAGGTGTTTTACCCAATGTTTAGAAACATAGGTCACACAATAACTAACAGGCAAATATTTGCGGAGGCTTTATTGATAACTGTCAGAAAATTTATAGCAGCCAAGATGTCCTTCAGTATGTGAATGTATAAACAAATAGGGGTACATCTGTAAAATCAAATACTATGCAGCATTAAAAGGGAATGAGCTATTCATCCATTCAAAGATAAATCTTAAATTAATACTGCCAAGTGAAGGAAACAGGTCAAAAAAAGGCTAGAGACTGCATGATTCCACTTGTATGATACTCTGGACAAGACAAATCTACAGAAATGGTCAACAGGTGGCGGTCAGGGATTTGAACTAGGAGGAGGAGCAAATAGGGGATACATAGAGCACATTTTTTGGATAGTGAAACTCTTCCTTATGATACCCTAAAGGTGGATATATGACCCTAGGCATTAGTGAAAACACATAGAAATTTACAACACAAAGAATGAACTTTAATTACACACACACACACACACACACACACACACACACACACAAAATGGGGGAGTTTAGAGAATCCCAGACTGGGCTGCAGGATGTGACAAAAGAATCTAGCTGTATCGTAAGTACATAGAACAACCTCACTGAAGTGGGGTGGAGGGAGGTGCTGACCTAGGTAGCTTTGGAAATAAGTAGAATTCATAAAAACTAAAGGCAATAGAAACTGTCCATAAACACTGTGCTCTAGTTGAAAAAGTTGTTTCCCATCAAGGTACAAGTCGGCAATTCTGAAACCAGTACATGTGCACACCGGAACTGAAAAGTTAAGCATCTGATGACAGGTAGGAGTCGGGTTTCTCATTGTTAGAGGCGGAGGATACAGACAAGCAAGGAGAGGGGCTGGAATAATCCTTGCAGCCATGATGAGAGCTGGCAACACCAGGATGAATTCATGTTTGCTTAACATAGATGCAAGTGACTCCCTATGGAACTATTTACAGATACGTGTATATACATGAGTTAACTGTTCAGTCACTAAGTCGTGTCCAACTCTTTCATGACCCCTTGGATCTTAGCCTTCCAGGCTCCTCCATCCATGGGATTTCCCAGGCAAGAATACTGAAGTGGGTTGCCATTTGCTTCTCCAGGGGATCTCCTCAACCCAGGGATCAAACCCGGGTCTCCTGCATTAGCGCACACAGACACACACACATACAAATTGCTTTTTCAGTTGAAGGACTTTATAAGCAATGACACCCTGGTAGTACTCATAGTGCCTGTATCTTGGTTTCTAACTTTATACTCCAGTGAAAGTAACCGGGGCCCCTTGAAGAAAAATCTTCAAAGACTGAGGCAGGAAATGCACAGGGTAACACTAGAGCTTCTCGTAGTTCCAGAAATAAAACATACACACACACGCGCACACAGACACACAGAGTAATGGGGATACACTGAAGAGACATAGGAGCCAATCGAAAGAGCTCCCAACGGTCAGTGCTGGAACAAATTACACAATGCAAGAAATTCACGCATTACAGGTACCTCCCCAACCCCTGCTTTATGAAAGTTTATCTGCCACTCTGCTTTTCTCAAAAGATATAGATTAGTACCTGGTTTTCAGGTTAGGAGACTTCCCTGGTGGCTCAGACAGTAAAGCATCCACCTATAATGCAGGAGACCCTGGTCTGATCCCTGGCTCAGGAAGATCCCCCAGAGAAGGAAATGGCAACCCACTCCAGGACTCTTGCCTGGAAAATCCCATGGATGGAGGAGCCTGGGGCTGCAAAGAGTCGGACATGACTGAGCGACTTCACTTTCACTTTCTTTTGCTAACCGAAAGAAATTCAAAGAGGATTTTTGCTTTTATGACAAATGGTGAAAAACAAAGACGGCCTTCATTGTCTCTTTCTGGGGGCTGTTGTTCGTTTTGTTTTTGTTTTCTCAGTGAGTCATCGAAGAGGCAGTGGGCACACAAGAAGGGTGTCGCCAAGCTCCTCTGCTCAGCACCTCAGCATCAAGCCTGCGCAGATTTGAAGGGTGTCTGTGAGCATCTGACCTTTATCTCCACATATTTTGTACCTGTTAGCAAGACGTCTCATAAGGTATCTGCCTCTTCGCTTACCATTTTGGCATATGGAATGTTTGATGGGCATGCCCTGCTCTCAGAGAGTGGCGGAGCCTATATTAGATTATAGCCAGAAGTATAAGAGAAGGATCCACGAGTCCACACTGATTTAGACAAACGGTTGAGTAAATGAGGGGATACAGATGAATCTCCCACGCAGAAGAGCTCCAACTAATTTTTGTGTCTACTCTGCCCTCAAGTGTCCCCCCATTCCTTAAAAGTGGGCTTCACATAATGACTGCCTTGCAAAGATTACAGTTTGAATGGGGACGGCGGGGGGGAGTAACTGCATAGTGGAGATACAAGAAAAACGCTACCTTAGCCATGCGATCCAGATGAACACTATCAGCGATAAGTCATGCTGAGGTTATCAGCGATAAGTCATGTTGATAAGTGAAGTGAAGTGAAGTGAAGTGAAGTGAAGTCGCTCAGTCGTGTCCGACTCTTTGTGGCCCCATGGTCTGTAGCCTACCAGGCTCCTCTGTCCATGGGATTTTCCAGGCAAGAGTCCTGGAGTCGGTTGATACGAGGTGATGAGAGTGACACTTCACCTCTGTGGCTTACTCCCGAACACCCACAACCCCAGTCCAATCATGAGAAAAATCCTCAGACAAATCCCAGGTGAGGTATTTCTATGAGCTACTCCTTAAAGACTGTCAGGGTAACCAAAAACAAGGACAGTCTGAGAAATATCTCAGTGAAGAGGAGCCTAAGGAGACCAGAGGAATAAACGTTAAGATGGGAACCTGAAACAGAAAAAAGGATCTTAGGTAAAACTAAGGAAATCTGGACACTCTATGCTCGCGTGCGTGCTAAGTTGCTTCAGTTGTGTCTGACTCTTTGCGACCGCATGGACTATAGCCCGCCGGGCTCCTCTGTCCATATATGTTAACAAAGAATCAGGTATTAACATTAGTTCATTAATTGTGACATGCTAATGTGGGATGTTTGTAATAGGACAGCCTGACTGTGGGTTACAGGCGAACTCTACTATTTTCACATTTTTTTTCTGTGACTTTAAAAGTATTCTAAGATTTAACAATGTTATTCAAAAAAAATAATGGGCACAGTAGCAAACTTGGCGAGAAGATGATTTTTTGTTAGAAGAGGAAGCCAGGGAAATCACTGTAATGTATGGACATTGGGCATCAGCCTTAGACAGCCCTGCATTCCAGGATCAGCTCTGCTATTTTCTGGATGTGTGTTGCTAAGGATCTAATTCAACCTCTGTTTTCCTCGTACGTTAAATGAGTGCCATCTAATGATTACAGCTGAATTATAGAAGGCATATGGCACGTCGGCTATAGCTGTCACTGGAGCTGGTACTGCCATGCTCATTGTGATGTGACTCTTCTTGGTTTGGCTACCCAGGCTGATTATCAACACCCACTGGGTAGATGTCTGTGACATGTTTGGATGGCGATTGCATTAAGACAATGCTTCCTTGTATTCAATGCCAATTCAACCTGCCGTCATTCAAACACATCCCCTCTTGGGGAGACAGAAAGCAGACGCTCCCCTTTCCTTGAATAAAGATGCCAATTACTTTGTCAGGCTTCTCTGCAGACTTAAGAGTTTCTTTTCTCTTTATGTTCATGTAAGCTGGTCATTTTATTGTCACAATTGAAGGAGAGTTGTGGCTGGAATGTTCATTGTGCATGTTATAAATAATTGTTATTTTTCCATTTTATAAAAGCAACTGATATTCAATATTAGACAATTAATAACAGTCTCATAATGAAAAAGAATTAAAAACCACCTACAGTGCCAATGTTCAAGTTTTATAACCTGCTTCTTAAAACTAATATCTGTCTTGTCAATACATGCTCATTCTTGTATCCCTAAATGTCACACAAATCTTTAATTGCTACATAGAATTCCACATATAGTGACTGCACCATAGGTTATTCATACAAGTGCCTACTTTGGGACGTTTGGGGAGTTCCCTTTTATTATTTATTTATTTATTTTTATATTATTAGTAGTTTGGTGATGAACATCCCTGTAGTTAAATCACTGTGTATGTTTTTAATTACGTCTGTTCTTTGTCATGGCTCTTGGGGTTTATTTATTTACTTTTGGCCGTGCTGGGTTTTTGTTGCTGCACGGGTTTTTCTCTAGTTGTGGTGGTTGGGGGGGGGGTACTCTCCAGTTGTGGGGTTCAGATGTCTCACTGCGAGGCCTTCTCTTGTTGTGGAGCACGGGTTCTAGGGTGCACGGGCTTCAGTAGTTGCCACTTTCAAGCTCTAGAGCCCAGGCTGGATAGTCGGGGTGCGTGAGCTTATTTGCTCCACGGCATGTAGGATCTTCTTGGACCAGGGATCGAACCCTGTCTCCTGCACTGGCAGGCGGATTCTTTACCACTGAGCCACCAGGACAGCTCTGTCATGGTTGCTTGAACTGGTCAGCCTCTGGAGGAACCTAAAGCTGGTACTGCCCTTGGCTCAGAGGAACAATGAGAGGAAGGAGTGGCATGCAGGGAGTTTGAAACTGACACTTGGGTAATTCCTTGCAAAATGAAAAAAAAATTGTATTTGTGTGAGATTGGATTTTGTGTCTCAGTATCTACCCTTCTGCTTTATTCCGGCTGTAAAGATTCCAACCACAATGCCCTTTGTAGCTAGACGTGCTTGGAAAGAATTCCAGTTATGCCACATCCTAGCGGCATGACTTGTTGTATCCATCTGTAAAATGGGGGTGGCCTTGTGAGAACTAAGGGAGAAAATATATGTAGAGCCCCTGGTGCACAACACGGGCTCAGTAAGCAGTGGATTGCCTCCACCTGAGAGATGCTTGAATTTTTTTCCACAGCCCACAGCAAGGCATTGTTCCTCTCAACTTTGGTCAATTTATAATATCTAGGCAATGTCCCCCTAATATCTAGGGTTGTATCATGGCAACCGACTCCAGTATTCTTGCCTGGAGAATCCCCATGGACTGAGGAGCCTGGCAGGCTTCAGGCCATGGGGTCGCAAAGAGTTGGACACGACTGAGTGACTAAGCCCAGCACAGCACAGGCAATGTTTTCCTTCTGGGAAAAGCAAAAGGACATTTTCTGCCTCTTTTGCTTTCTGCGTCCTCAAAGCCCCAGGCCCTTCTGAGACTCCTCTGACCCAAAGTCACTTCCATTAGAATCAGGACTAGGAGAATATCTGTCCCTGACAAACAAGGTTTTAATTCATCAGCGGCCCCCTGATACCTCGGTGGCCAAAACGCTTTATCTGGCATTCTCTTTGCCAGTGCATGTAGGAGACCAAGAAGGCAAGATGCTCTGCAGGGTTGAAATCTGATAAGCCCTAGAAAATTCAGCTCCACCCCACTCCTCCCTTTTTCTTTTGGAGCTATTCGTTTTCAAACAGCTTCAGTTTTATATCAGAAGGAGATGAAGAAAAAGACATAAGCTGGGCAGCCAGGCACATCAGGCTTCCACTCTACGGCTCTGTCCTTCACTGGTTCTGTGATGTCAGGCCAAGTAACTCATCTCCTCAAACCTCAGTTTCCTCACATGCAGAGTGAGGGTAATGACAGCTGGTTGGTAATCATTTCATGATTAGTGCAAAACTCAGAGCATAATGCCTGCACCTAGCACCATCTCCCCATGTATGGGTTTGGTTCTGTTACCCATCACAACTTCCTTCACCACCCCTCTGCTAAAGTTACCTTGCAGAGAGAGGAGAGAGAGAGAGAGAGAGAGAGAGAGAGAGAGAGAGAGAGAGAGAGAGAGAGAGAGAGAGAGAGAGAGAGAGAGAGAGAGAAGCCTTTCATTAGTATACACCCTATCGCGCCTTCCAGAATGCTTAGGTTAGAACTGCTGCCTAAAAACCTGCCTACTCGGACTCATTTTTACTCAACTAGACTCGTCCATTCATCCATTCACTCAGCTTGTGCCAGGAATTATGCCAATGAAAAATGCCAAAATGAACAAGACCTTCTCTGTCCTCAGGGAGCTCATAGCCTAGTGGAGGACAAGTAAACAGAAAATTATAATTCAGCAACAAAGAATCCATGTGATGATAGGGAGCCGGGTCAGGGCTTGGCAGGACACCTAACCAAGCCTTGCAGGGGACAGCGTCCTCAGAGAGGGCAACTGAGCTGAGCTGAGGATGAGCCAGTGCAGATTAGGCTGATGTAAGTTAAACCACGTCGTTTTGAAGACAACTCTGAAAAATACATACTTCCATTTTACACACGTGGAACCTAAGGCTCAGAGGGGCCAAGTTAGCCAAGCAGCGTGGGGACCTGATACAATCGGGGAGCCTGGCTCCAGAATACAGGTACCCTGATGGTGAAAGTTCAAGCCCCATGTCAGGATCGCTGCCCACTTATCAGAAGCTCTGTAGTACAATTTTCAGCTTCCTTTCAAATCCCTCCCCCTTCATCCTTTTTCGCGCAGCTCTTCTTTTTCCACGGCTATGCTGGGGATTTAGAGAAGGCAGGGATTCAGCTTTGCTCCCGGCTGCCTAGCCCCATATGTGGGCTGCAGGAGCCTCAGCCACTTCCCAGTCATCATTCTTTCTTCCAGGGACAGAGTTATGGCCCCCAGGAGAGGTTTGTTCCACCAGAGTAGTCAGTTACTAATGAGCTCCGTGCTGCTCCTCCGCCCCCAGCTTCCCAGCCGTTCTCCACCCCACATCTCCTAAGTCACCTTCATCCGGCAGCTGGAGACTGGTGGGAGTCTGTGGGGGAGGGGATCGCCCAGCCCAGGGGCTAGAGCACTGTCTCTAGATCCCTCGAGGATACCCGGGGTGTGAGCCAGCCACAAAGGAGAGGAGGAGAGGGTCTCAGCCTCTTGGACCGCTGCCCAGGACACAGAAGCCTGGTCTCCATGAGTCAGGCCTGCGGGTCCCTCCCTTCTGGGTAAAGACACATTTCTTTGATGCCCACAAAACTCTGGTCCTTCTCTGCCAGAATCCCAGGACTCATCTACTGAATCTGTTCCTATCGTGTGATAGGATTATACAATAATATCATATGGATTCAAATTGGGATCTGGGATTGCCTGGACAATCCCAGGGACGGCGGAGCCTGGTGGGCTGCAGTCCATGGGGTCCCACAGAGTCAGACACAACTCAAGTGACTTAGCAGCAGCAAATTGGGATCACCAATACCATAACAGCTACCATTTATTGGGAACTTGCTACATGCAAGGTATTTTTAAAAGTCTTTATTTTTATTTTTGAAGTATAGTTGACTTACAGTTTTATGTTAGTTTCAGGTGTATAGCATAGTGACTCACTATTTTTACAGATTATAATCCATTAACCATTATTATAACATAATGGCCACCATCCCCTGTGCTATATGTTATATCCTCATTGCTTATCTCTTTCATACTTAGTAGTTTGTATCTCTTAATCTCCTACTGCTGATTTGCCTCTCACCTTTGGTAATTGCTAGTTTGTTTTCTATGCTTGGGGCTTCCCTGGCACCTCAGACAGTAAAACGTCTATTTGCAATGCAGGAGGCCTGGGTTCAATCCCTGGGTTGGGAAGATCCCCTGAAGAAGGGAATGGTTATCCACTCCAGTATTCTTGCCCGGAGATTCCATAGACAGAGGAGCCTGGTGAGCTTTAGTCCATGGGGTTGCAAAAAAAGGTGGATATGAATGAGCCACTAACATGCTGCACTGTTTCTATATTTGAGCCTGTTTCTGTTTTCCATGTATACTCATTTGTATTATTATTTAGATTCTACACATAAATGATATCCTACATGCAAGATATTCTTAAATACCTTATCCAAATTACTTCTTGTGCTGGTCACTGTAACCCATGAGGCAGATACAATTATTATCTCTATTCTTTTTGGTTGCCCCAAATTTTCTTTTTTTTTTTTTTTTAAGAACGTATGAAAAACTTGAACAAACTTTTTGGTCAACCCAATACATGAGGTACTTAAGGCTCAGAGAGTTTAATAACTAGTCCATCTTCCCACAGTGGAAAGTGATAGTGTTAGGATTTCTCCCTGGCAGCCTGACTTCAGCGCCCTTGTCCCTCCCCACCAAGATGCAGGGAAGAGAGCTCACGTTCGAGCATGTACTGTGCGCCGTGCATAGGGCTAAGGTCTGTGCAGGCTGGCTTCTCCCAACTAGCCTATTATCCTTTTTTTTTTTTTTTTCTCCTTTTTAACAGCTGAGGACACTGAGATTCAGAGAGGTTAAGCATTTCTCTAGGTCACAGAGTGAGTGAGTGGCAGATCTGGGATTAAAGTCCCAGGCAGCCTGACTCCCGAGTCCACCCTCCTGGCACCATGCTGTGCCATCTGTGCTGGGTTCAACAGTGCTCCCGCAGAGTTCATGTTCACCCAACCTAGAATGTGACCTTATTTGAAAGTGGAGTCTTTGCAGATATAATCTGGTTAAAATTAGGTCACACTGGATAGGAGTAGACCTTAAATCCAATGACGGGTGTCTTCATATATAAGAGAGGTGAACAAGAGTCAGACGCAAAGACATAGGCACAGATAGCCCTGTGAGATAGCCCTGTGAAGACAGAGGCAGAAATTGGAGTGATGTACCCACAAGCCAGAAAGAGAGGAACTAAAGAGCCTTTTTTTTTTTTAATTGAAGGATAATTTCTTTACAGAATTTTGTTGTTTTCTGTCAACCTCAACATGAATCAGCCATAGATATACATATATCCCCTCCCTTTTGAACCTCCTTCCCATCTCCTGCCCCATCCCACCCCTCTAGATTGATAGAGAGCCCCTGTTTGAGTTTCCTGAGCCATACAGCAAATTCCCATTGGCTGTCTATTTTACATATGGTAATGTAAGTTTCCATGTTACTCTCTCCATACATCTCACCCTTTCCTTCCCTCTCATGTCCATAAGTCTATTCTAAAGAGTCTCTTGATGAGGGTGAAAGAGGAGAGTGAAAAAGCTGGCTTAGAACTCATTCAAAAAGAGAAGATCATGGCAACTGGTTCCATAAGTTCATGGCAAATGGATGGGGGAAAACTGGAAACAGTGGCAGATTTTCTTGGGCTCTAAATTCACTGCAGAGAGTGACTGTAACCACAAAATTAAAGACACTTGCTTCTTGGAAGTAAAGCTATGACAAAACCAGACAGCCTATTAAAAAGCAAAGACATTTTTGCTGACAAATATCCACATTGTCAAAGCTATGTTTTCTCCAGTAGTCATGTATGGATATGAGAGTTGGACCATAAAGAAGGCTGGGTGCTAAAAAATTGATGCTTTCAAATTATGGTGTTGGAGAAGACTCTTGAGAGTCTCTTGGACAAAAAGATGATCAAACTAGTCAATACTAAAGGAAATCAAGCCTGAATATTTTCTGGAAGGACTGATGCTGAAGCTCCAATACTTTGGCCACCTGCTGTGAAGAGCCACCTCATTGGAAAAGATCCTGATGCTGGGAAAGATTGAAGGCAGGAGGAGAAGGGGGTGACAGAAGATGAGATGGTTGGATGGAATCACCAACTCAATGGACATGAGTTTGATCAAACTCTGGGAGACAGTGAAGGACAGGGAAGCCTGGCGTGTTGCAGTCCATGAGGTCATGAAGAGCTGGGCATGACTTAGTGACTGGGCAACAACAGCAACCTACAAGCCAAGGACTGCTGGAGAGCACCAGCAGCGAGGAGGCCGTGAAGAGGCTCCCCTTACAGCCTCTGAGGGGAGCACGGCCTTGCCAACCACTTGAGTTCAGACCCATGAGAGAGTAAACTTCTGTCGTATTAAGCCACCAAGCCTGTGGCGATTTTTTATGACAGCCCTAGGAAACCAACACACTCTCTGAAGGCCACGTTATCTTCTTAGAAACAGGAGACTGGGTTTCGTGCTCTCCCGGAATACTTTTCAGTTTCAAGAATTATGATTCTACAAATCTTTGTTAAACCACAGGAGTGTTCTGGAGCTCCTAAGGTGAATGATCCAGGGGAAACCAAGGCCATCAGTGGGGCCTAGCCGCATGAATCCCCCCTTCACCATCCCATGGCATTCTCTGGGACAGGGAAATGGACCTGAGGAGCAAGGCCTTGGGTGCGTCAGTTAACCTCTTTGCCTCAGTGTTCACATCTATAAAATGGGAGTAATTATATCCTTGATGGGCTTCCCTGGTGGCTCAGGTGGTAAAGAATCCACCTGCAATGGGGGAGACCTGGGTTTGATCCCTGGGTTGGGAAGATCCCCTGGAGGAGGGCATGGCAACCCACTACAGCATTCTTGCCTGGAGAATCTGGCATGGACAGAGGAGCCTGGTGAGCTGCAGGCCATGGGGTGGCAAATAGTCAGACACGACTGAGCAACTAAGTGCACACACACACACACGCTTGATATTGTAAGGGTTGGATAAGTGGAAATACAGTGTCTGACACATGGAAAGGAAAAATATAT
Source organism: Capricornis sumatraensis (assembly GCF_032405125.1). Taxonomy (NCBI): domain Eukaryota; kingdom Metazoa; phylum Chordata; class Mammalia; order Artiodactyla; family Bovidae; genus Capricornis; species Capricornis sumatraensis. The sequence continues at coordinate 115,619,570 of NC_091074.1, forward strand.
GCCTTAGTCACCCACTCCCATCTCAGGGATGTTTCTTTGAAGCTGGTGGCATTTAATAAAAAAAATTGGAGAATTTATTTTCAACTGGAGAATATTTGCCTCACAATACTGTGTTGGTTTCTGCCATACATCAACATGAATCTCTATGGAAGGTGTAGCCACTCAGTCGTGTCCGACTGTCTATGACCCCATGGACTGTAGCCTGCCAGCCTCTTCTGTCCATGGGATTTCCCACACAAGAATACTGGAGTGGGTAACCTTCCCCTTCTCCAGGGGATCTTACCAACCCAGGGATCAAGCCCAGGTCTCCAGTACTGCAGGCGGATTCTTCACCATCTGAGCCATGAGGGGAGGCACTATAGGAATCTCTGTAGGGGAGAGGCCAAAGCTATGTGGGGACTGAAAATGAGAGGCCCAGGGCAGCTTCAGTGGGTCTTATGGGGATGTCTGTACAGCTCCTCTTGGCAGGTAGGGGAGAGGTGTTCAGCAGGATTCAGGAGGTCGTTCAACAGCACATTTGCTGACCTTCTCCTGTGTCCTGGGTACTGGGCTAGGTGCCATGGTAGGGAAGGAAACCCCCCAAAGCTGTGTGCCAGATGGGGGGTGAGGGGTTGCGTGCTCGTCTGTGGCGTCTAGCTGTAGCTTTCTATATTTAGATTCTATCTTTGTCAAGCAAGAAGACTCGTTTGACAGGGCTCCGGTTTTTCATGTCTGAAAAGCCACTCATCCATAGAGCTCAGGGTTCGGGGGGAGAGGAAAGGGGGTGGAGACCTGGCTTCTTCCCCCAACTCTGAGCAGATGGGATCAGAACAGGGCCTTTCCACATCTCCAGCCAAGACGCCTGAGCCTTGGCAGTGGGCCCAGGACACAGACAATGGGGACCAATGGCAGCTTCTCAGGCCTGGCTTTCCCTGGGCAAGAGGCTTCTCCTGGAAGCTGGCAAAGCCCCCTCTTCAGGCTCAGAAATGGGATTTGGGGAGAAGAAGGAGGGGGACTGCACTGAGGCAACTCCTGACGGCTTATCCTGGAAAACTAGGACACAGCTTGTGGGATCCCAGCCCAGCGGCCCTGCCATCTGACCCTCTGTCTCTGCAAGGACCATTGTCTAGGGAGGCAGAGGCAGTGCTGGCCCAGGAGCCCTGGTCTGCTGGCTGCTGACAAGAGGACGGGGCAGAGGGTGGTCTGTGGGATAAGAGGCGGGGAAGGAGGGTCAGGCTGCAGGGTGCTGCAGTTGGTTGGAGCCCGACATTTCTCTTTATCGGTGAGGCAGGACGTGGAGGGGATGGGTAAGGATAGCCGGCCTCTGAGCACAGCTAAAACAGAAGAGATGTAGCAAGACATAGGGGAACGGGCTCATCTGCCTGTGCATCTTAGACACAGCTCTGAAAAATGAAGGAATCAGGTCCTGAAGAGGCTTTCTGAGGTGCTTGAGCCCAGACTGCTGCCTTCAGAAAGATGAATTTTGAAACCACCCAGGGAGGATGGCTGAATGATAATCCCTCCATTTATCTCCTGTTGACTCTGCACTGCAGCCTGAGCCACTTTCGTTCCCCGAAAGTCCTCAGCTTCCTCTCTTCCTAAGTAGATGGCTTACCCGTTCTTTGTCAAAATTAAGTCTGTCTGGCACCATCTCCTTCCACTTACCTTCTCTCTCTGTCTCAAAATGTGTTGATCTTCAGCCCAACAGACTGTAAGCTTCTCAAGGGCAGTCTTAAATGTGCTAGGCACGGTGTTAGGTATACCAAATGTATCTTTTAGGGGGATACTTTATTGAGTTTTCTGTTCAACTTATGAAGGGCAGTGCATGCTGCTTGATAGAGAAATACCTGCCCAACTACTCAGATATGAATACGGACAATACAAGTAATTATCCTTTCTGTGTTTGTACCCCACCCTCCACAACACACACATCGTAATAAGTATCAACAACTCAGTGTGTTAGATTTTGTCCTACCTGGCTTTGCCATATGCTTGTATTAACACAGGTTTCTTTTTATTCTACTTCTTTACAAAAAAGCAATATCTTTTATGCCCATTTACTCCACATTTGACTTTTCCACTAACAATATATCTCAGACTTTCCTTTCTGTCAATACACATACAAAATCCATCCTTTTAATAACTAAACAACTCTCCATAGGATAGATGCATAAGAATTATTCTACTATTGATGGACATTCAGGTTGTTTCCAGCCTGTTTTATGTTATAATAAACGATTATCTAATAAAGATCTTCTACTCACTCTTCATGTATACTATTGTGTTTAGTTCTGAGTGCTGAATTCTTCCAAGTGGGATTTCCATGGTAAAGGTATACGGTTTTTAAATTTTATTAGATCTTTCTAGTTTAATTTCTGAAAATGCTACAGCAATTTATATTCTCTCTGGCAATATAAGACATTTATTTTCCTACCCCCCCTTGCCAGCTCCTAAATGGAATCAATCTTTAATTTTCATGCATTGGTTGGGAGAAAATGTTATTTCATTGCTATTTTGATCTGTATTTCTCTAACATCTAGGGGAGCCTCATGCTAGTTTAGGCTTGTACTAGCATTAGGGTTTTCTCTTCTGATATTTGCCTGTCACATCCTTTGCCTTTTTCTGTTGGGATTTGTAATTGATAAGGAATCGCATATAATACATGTCATACATATATTATTTAACTTAATCTTTAGAATTATGGTTCCCAAATTGTGTCAAGGTTCCTAGTGTGGGGAGGGGACAGTGCAGAAAACTTAAAGGGGCATGAAGAGATATTTCACACTTTAGGGAGAAACTCAGGGATATTTAAGATCTGCCAAATACCCTGGGTTATTTCAGCATCAGATCACGCCACAGTCCTTCCTATGATGCCACATACAGTAAGGCCCCTACGTACAAACCTTCAAGTTGTGAGCTTTCAGAGACGTGAACGTGTGTTTGTAAGTCCATGCACATAAGTTAGTTCACACTGTCGCGTGTGTGTATCCTCTCCACGCGGTTGTGCTCTCGTGTACTTTCGATACTGTAGAGAATACAGTACTGCAGCATCTTTCTCTCAAGCTCAGGATGTTGGAAACCCTACCACCTCCCACCTCCAGACCCTCCTCCAGGCAGTAACTCTTCTTACCTGTTCACTTACTCCTAGCCCCGAATGTCAGATGTTTTACTATACTACTGTCCTTTTCAAGATAACATTACTGCAAGATTAAAAATGGTTTTCTTATTTTTGTACTTGATTTTTATGCATTATTTGTGCGAAAAGTATGGTAAATCTATTACAGTACAGTACTGTACGGCCAACCGTGTTAGTTGGATATCTAGGCTAACTCTGTTTGACTTTAGAACAAACCGGACTCCGTGAATGCACTCTTGAAATGGAATTTGTTCATATGTAGGGGACTTACTTTACAGGTGATGCTGGGGTTTAGTGAGTTGCTGTAATAACAAAGCAAGTAATTGCAAAGACCAAAGTGGAACAGGAAAGCTGGGTGTCGGCACTGAAACTGATTGTGATTTGAGAAGCTGTACAGTGCCCATATGGGTTTCCCAGGTGGCGCTAGTGGTAAAGACCCCACCTGCAGTGCAGGAGCTGCAGGAGACACGGGTTCAATTCCTGGGTCTGGAAGATCCTCTGGGGGAGGGCATGGCAATGCGATCCAGTATTCTTGCCTGGAGAATCCCAAGGACACAGGAGCATGGTGGGTTACAGTCCATAGGGTCTCAAAGGGGTGGACATGACTGAAGCAATTCAGAGTGCACGCATGCACACAGTGTCCATAGTGCCACACACCCCATGGATAATTCAGTGATTGTGTTAAGACTGAAACAATAAAATTATCTTTCTTTCAAATTTTGTGTATAAAATGATAGGACACACATACTTTTGAAATTGTTTGAACCCAACTACTCAACACATGGAACTCTTGGGTATTTATTTTGGCTTAGGGGCCCTGTGGAAAACTACAAAGATACTAAAGGATCTGTGAACCAAACAAGTTTGGGGCTCTCTGCTTTGGAACAATACAGTGAGGACATCTCGGTTTTGCATCTTTTTTTCATGGATGTGGAAACTGAGGCTCAGAGAGATTAACTGATTTATTCAAGATCAGAGAGAAAGTGAGAGAATCAGAATTCTAACCTAAGTCTACCTTGCTCATACCCTGAGCTTGTCTCACTCCAGAAATCACATATGATTCATGCACTGATTCAAATCTTTATTGTGCCTGGAGTCTTAGAGGAAAGTGACCCTTCTTTGTGAAGTGCAAGCCTCCAATACTGCCTTCAATTGCACTATTGATTATTTCTTCTCTCTCCTATATCTTTCATCTCTCCCTCTCCACTGAATCCTTCCATAGCCCATGGAAGTGTTTATCTTAAAAGAAGTGGAGGAAGGAAGTCCCTTGATAATCCTTTAAGCCATTATTCCACCATGATCCTTGACTGCACACCTCTCCACAATTTGCTGGTATCTGTCCCTCTCTTCCCCCTGTGACTCCACACTCATTGTAATCCAGCCTCCTGCACTCTGCTGATATGGCAGTTCCTAAGATCTTAGAAAATCTTTACAAACTTAGGCCTTTTTCCAGGATCCCCACCCAACCTGCCCTTGTGTACACTGGAATTGCACGCACGCGGTACTTGGTGCATGCCTAGGACACACTGGCTCTGCAGGTCTGCCTCCAGGGTCTTTCCTCAACTCCAGACTCCTGTTAGTTTCCAGTTGACTTACGAGCACCCCGAAATGAATGAAGTTCTAAAAGGATTATGAGTGTAAATCAATTTGCCTGACTGCCTCTGAACGCCACACCTCTCAACCGTAAATCTCCTCTTCACCCACCTCCCACTTTTTTCCCTTTTTCTGTTGTTGAATAAAAGTGCAAAAGTTTAAAAAATGCCTCCAGAACTAGGCTTCAATAATCTCTTATATAATCTTGGGCACATTATTCTACCTCTTTGAGCCTGTTTGATCATCTGTAAAATGGAATAATAATAATAGTAATAATGTATTTTACGGCTATTATACAGATTAAATGAGAGGATTCGCAGAAAGTATCTAACATAGACTTGACACTTGGTAGAAATATGAGGATAATGAAAGTGCTAATATTTCAGCATCACTTTTTTCATCATCATCATCACTATCATCTTCCCCACAAAAGACCGGTTCCTCTTTTTCCTGATTAAAAAAAAAATGCTTTCGTGCAAAGAACACTGAGTTTGTAGTCAGAAAGACCTACATTCAAAACCTAACCTTACATCTACTCTGTGACCTTGGGCAAATCAGTTTACCTCTTTGAGGTTCTGTGACCTCCTCCATAAAAGGATTCGTATCATTCTTCCATGATGGAGTGTCCAATGAGATAATAGGTGAGAAGATGCTTTATACTATATATTGCAGCACAAAGGTACCTTTTAGCTTATGGTTTATTATTGTTCCATTGGGCTACCATTCTCACAGGAGGAAGGTTCAAAGTCATCTCAGACATCCAGCCTCTGCCTGACCTGCCCTGACCTAAGGTCCAACAAGCTCCTTTCAGTTCCTAACGTTGCTTGTGCTGGTCTAAGACACGCCCTGGATCCAGGAACTCTTCCTTGCGTTGTGTTTGCTCCGAGCTCACAGTTCACTTTCAAACCCCAGCAGGACCAGAGATTTAGCCCCACAGCCTCTGCCCCAGCGTTTCTTCATAATACCACATGCTGTCTACTCACCTGATAAGGTTTTCTAACAAAGTGAGTATACATTCTGAGTATCTCCAAATCTTAATGGAAAATTCTCCTGCAACTTTTCAGACACTTTATCTGCGATGAAATATTAATGTTTCCAACCAGCATATTTTTCATTGAAAAGTGTGAAATATTACAAGACCCCCTCATGTTGTCTCTTCACACCGACTTCGTGAAGCCAGTGCCAGATTGGGAAGCTGATTGGAAACACAAAGAACATGAAAAAGAAGAGAAGGGAGCACTGATGCTGGGGGCGGGGAAGCAGAAAGAATGCAGAAAGACCCCTTGATAGCTGCAAGGGCCAGCTCGGAACTGTTCCTTTTTATCGTGTCCTGATTGGCAGATACCTCACAAGGTTCCCGGATATCCTCTATCCAACTGCGGTGCCTCAGAGATTTATTTATAGGTCTCCCAAAACTGGGGTAGCAAAATGTAACTGTCAGGAAGATATTATAACCAGAATCTGTTTTTAATGCAAAATCTTTAACCCACCAACTTATCCATCTTCAGAAAAAGGTTTCCCTGTCCAAACCCCTTGCATCAGAACTCGATGAAACGTACCAGGGAGAGGAGGGAGTCCGCTTTAACCGATAGCATTCACCGTTTTTTACGGTGCTATTCGTCTAAGTGACAAAGCCAGAAGGCAAACCTATACTTCTTTGTGACTTTTTATTGCTTTTTATCCCAGTGGGAACCAGCAGACGGGGAGGAAAAAAAAATCTTTCCGAATGGTGAAATGTACTTAAGATTTTTTTTTTTTTCCAGAAAGAGGAAGGGAAAAAAATGACCAACAAATACGATTCGAGTTTGTTACAGTCTGGAGAAAAATGTTGTTGAAGCTTGGCTCCTGCAAATTCTCAGTGACTTCTGTGGACTCAGCTAGAACTGAAGGGTAAAAGTGAGACAAAGGAAGAAGCTACTGTGACTTGCAGTCTGGCTTCATATACGAGAGCTTAAAACACAGAATTGTGTTCAGAGTGAGCTACTGGACAACGTGGTGAGGTCCCCATTGGGAGAGGCATTCAAGTACCTGCCACTTGGTGGAGATGTTGTAAAGAGAAATAGGAAATAGGAGGACAGGTCAAGTTGAGAGCCTCTGTAAACTTACTTAGGTCTGAGAATCTATGATTTTTTAAGGTCAAGGGCAAGAAGAAGAAGAAGGGTGAGTGAGTGTGGAGGTTTTGGTGGTAAAAATATAGACATTTTATTTTCTCTCTTTGATTCAAATAGAACTGAATTTTGATCCCTTTACCAAGTAAGAGGGTATATATCCCATTTTACAACGGCGAGGGGGACTAATAATATTAACATTAGCAATAACCACAGTGGTAATAGTTAATTTATTTTTAGTGTTGGATGTGTGCCAAGTACTGTTTTACATGCCTTCCAAGCATTTTCTACTTCACTCCTCAGAATAACCCTATAAGGAAGAAACTGTAATTATTTCTCCCAATTTAGAGTTGAGGGAACTGAGATTTGGAGAGGTTGTGTAAGGTCACTAGAACCTCCTTTATAGATGGAAAAATTATAGCCCAGAGGACCAAATAATTTATCAAAGTCTCAGAGCATGTGCGAGCCAGAACAATCAGAAAGGGGAGTGAGGAGTAAACTGGGAGACTGGGATTGACATATACACAGAACTCTGTATCAAACAGAAAACCAGTAAGGCCTTACTGTGCAGCATGGGGAGCACAGCCCAATACTATGTAATGACCTACACGGGAGGATAATCTAAAAGGAAGTGGATATATGCATCTGTATAACTGATTCATTTTGCTGCACAGAAGAAAGCAGCACAACATTGTAAATCAACTATACTCTGATATTTTTTTTTGAAAAAAAGGATGGGGAATTTGGAGTAAGAAGACCAGGGTCCTTAAGTTCGAGGTATCAAGTACAGTGAGGGCCCATTATTGTACCAGGTACATGAAATCATTTCTTCTCACAATAGTCATGTGAGAATGGTATTTTTTAATCTCCCTTTTAGAGATGAGGACAATGAATATCAGAGAAGTTAGGCAACTTGTGTAACATAGCACAGCAGGGTGGGGTAAGTTTTGACATTTCACACTGATGGCTTTGTTGGTACACAGAGAACTTCCAAACTTTATTCAGATCTCAGGAAGTTCATTAAGCAACTTTTAGCTTTGGTTTTCCTCATTTTGCAAAAGAGATAACATTACAAATGCAATTGTCAATTGTCCAGGGTTGGCATAGGTCCTAATAATGCGGACGGAAAATATTGTGAATTAACTATCAGTTCAGTTCAGTTCAGTTCCTGAGTCGTGTCCAACTCTTTGTGACCCCGTGAATCGCAGCATGCCAGGCCTCCCTGTCCATCACCATCTCCCAGAGTTCACTCAAACTCACGTCCATCGAGTCGGCAATGCCATCCAGACATCTCATCCTCTATCGTCCCCTTCTCCTGCTGCCCCCAATCCCTCCCACCATTAGTCTTCTCCAATGAGTCAACTCTTTGCATGAGGTGGCCAAAGTCCTGGAGTTTCAGCCTTAGCATCATTCCTTCCAAAGAAATCCCAGGGCTGATCTCCTTCAGAATGGACTGGTTGGATCTCCTTGCAGTCCAAGGGACTCTCAAGAGTCCCTGGAGAAGGGAATGGCAAACCACTTCAGTATTCTTGCCTTGAGAACCCCTTGAACAGTATGAAAAGGCAAAATGATAGGATACCAAAAGAGGAACTCCCCAGGTAGGTGCCCAATATGCTACTGGAGATCAGTGGAGAAGTAACTCCAGAAAAAATGAAGGGATGGAGCCAAAGCAAAAACAATATCCAGTTGTGGATGTGACTGGTGATAGAAGCAAGGTCCGATGCTGTAAAGAGCAATATTGCATAGGAACCTGGAATGTCAGGTCCATGAATCAAGGCAAATTGGAAGTGGTCAAACAGGAGATGGCAAGGGTGAACGTCTAACATTCTAGGAATCAATGAACTAAAATGGACTGGAATGGGTGAATTTAACTCAGATGACCATTATATCTACTACTGTGGGCAGGAATCCCTCAGAAGAAATGGAGTAGCCATCATGGTCAACAAAAGAGTCCGAATTGCAATACTTGGATGCAGTCTCAAAAATGACAGAATGATCTCTGTTCGTTTCCAGGGCAAACCATTCAGTATCACAGTAATCCAAGTCTATGCCCCAACCAGTAACACTGAAGAAGCTGAAGGTGAATGGTTCTGTGAAGACCTACAAGACCTTTTAGAATTAAGCATAGTGTCTCTAAGTATTGCAAGCACTGGGTCTCCTGATTATAAGCTGAGGGGGATCCTCTGACTTGTTATAGTTGTTTGTTTTCTTTTGATTTTTGGTTCCTTAAAGCAGCAGCTGAGGGCCCAGACCTGGAGGTTCTAAAGTTGGGTCCAGGCTCTTTAGGCGCCAAGGCCTTGGTGGGCAGCAGCTCTGTATCTGTAAGCAGGTGAGAAGAGTAGCTGCTGGTGTCCCTGCCTGGCACTGTACTTAACAGGTCTCAGAAAGCAGAAAGGCTGGAGGAAGACACCCTTTGAGTGAGATTGGCATAATGGGGACCGCACCTCCTGAATCCTTTTCTGGGTACTCTCTCGCACGAGTGATGGGGTCTTTCTGGCCTTGTTTGCACCTGAGCAGTATTTGTGGCAGAGCTACTCTCTGTACATCTGCCTGAAGGTGTTTCTACTCTGGGCTCTTGTCCTTAAAGCTCTCCTAGGGTTTCCAGTCTGGAGGACAGACTCAGATGATCCTAACAGCATGCCTTCTTCCTCCTGGGTAGTCCTAAAATTACCATTTAACATTAAAAAAATTTATTTTTGGCTGCACTAGGTCTTCATCATGGCTTGAGGACTTTCCCTAGTTTCAGCGAGTCGGCGCTACTCTCTAGATGTGATGCTCAGGCTTCTCATTGTGGTGGCTTGTTGTGGTGCCCATGTAGAATCTTCCCAGATCAGGTATTGAACCTGTGTCTTCTGCACTGGCAGGTGGATTCTTATCCACTGTACCAGCAGGGAAGTCCTAAAAGTATCCTTTAATAAATTCTATGTTGGATTGTTTTCTCCCCCCTCAAAATGTGACGTCCATGGAGGGAAAAGCCAGACCTTGAGATTTTTCAAAGCACTTCAGTGTTCTACACCACACGGAGCCCTGGAGCCAGGAGAAGATCTGACATTTGTCTCTCCTCTGCCATGAGATCTTGGGGAACTCATGTTCATTTGACAAATGCCTGTCTACAGAGGAGATGGGAATGTGGTAACAGAAGTGCATGTGGGATGGAAGTGTGGGGTGCTGAGGTGCCCAGAGTGGGCACTTAGTCCTTTCTGTTGTGAAGAAGTACAGGTAGCAAAGGCTTCTGGAGGAGGTGTGATGTAGCTGAACCTTGAGGGATGTGTTAAATTGACAGGTGGAGGAAGGGCATTCTGCAGAGATCAGTTTGTTTAAAGACACAGAGGGATGGTAAGAAGGCCTGGAGCATTCAGGGACCAAAAATCATTAAATGTGGCTAGAGCCGAAGATGCACCTTAAAGGACATTGAGGCCAGATCATGAAGAGCCTCAGGTGCCAACAGAAAAATGCGTCTATCCTGACAGCAATGGGGAGACATCAGAGAAAGAGGACCCCTTAGGGGAGACGAGGTGCTCATACTGAAAAGGTGACTTTGGTTGCAGTTCAGAGGGCATATGGAAGGGGGAAGCAGAGGCTAGGGCAGGCTAGGACACTAGCGTGTAACACCGGAAGAGGGTTGTTGCTGTTGAGTCACTAAGTCGTGTCCGCCTCTTTCCGACCCCATGGACTGCAGCATGCCAGGCTTCCCTGCCCTTCACTACCTCCCAGAGTTTGCTAAAACTCTGGTGATGATATTCAACCGTCTAATCCTCTGTCACCTGCTTCTTCTGTCCTCAGTCTTTCCTGGCATCAGGGTCTTTGCCAATGAGTTGGCTCTTTGCATCAACATGGCCAAAGTACTGTAGCTTCAGCTTCAGCTTCAACATCCGATGAATATTCAGGGTTGATTTCTTTTAGGATTGAGTGATTTGATCTCCTTGCATCCCAAGGGACTCTCAAGAGTCTTCTCCAGTACAATAGTTCAAAAGCATCAATTCTTCTGTGCTCAGCCTTCTTTATGGTCCAACTCTCACATCCATATATGACTACTGGAAAAATCACAGCTTTGATTATACAGACCTTTTTTTGGCAAAGTAATGTCTCTGCTTTTTAATACAGAGGGTAGGTGGGCCATAATCTCAGATAGGAGTGATGAAGAAGAAGAGTAGTTTCAGGGTACAACTTGCTTCTTTGGGCTCCACTTTCCTTGTCTATGACATGTGGGGATCTCTGTGGTCCAAATCCTTCTTCATTTTACCATTAAAGTTTCCTTTAGTAACTTTTCCCCCCATAAACTCCCAATGTTTCAAGAGGTTATGTCTATTAAGTTACATTTATTAAGGGATAATTAGTTTTCCAATAAGTACCAATTTTAGTTGATATAATTCCCACCGAAAGCAATTAAAGTCTGATTTTATTGGGGAAATATATGATTCCCGTTAGCATTTCTGAAATATGGAAAAGAGTTAGTGGACTGCCATTATACTTTTGGGCTCTTCTTGCCAGGGAGTGTGGAGCTGAGATGGGGAGTCATTGGATAGGTAAGGGTCACATCTGAAACTTTATGAATCTAGGAAACAACCCTCTTTAACAAGTTCTTGGTGAGCTGGAAATCACTCTATACCTGTGAAGTATTGTTATAACTCAGTATGATTATGTAGACTCTCCCATAATACTAGATTTCAGACACATGAGGTAGAAAGGTGGGGACTACTATCATTTAATATATGAGAAACTGGAAATTTAAAGAAGTTGAACAATTGGTTTCAAAATGTCCATGGAATTCTCCAGGCCAGAATACTGGAGTGGGTAGCGTTCCCTTCTCCAAGGAATCTTCCCAACCCAAGAATCGAACCCAGGTCTCCCACATTGTAGGCAGATTCTTTACCAGCTGAGCACCAGAGAAGCCCAAGAATACTGGAGTGGGTAGCCTATCCTTTCTCCAGGGGATCTTCCTGGCCCAGGAGTCGGATCGGGGTTTCCTGCATTGCAGGTGGATTCTTTACCAGCTGAGCTACCAGGGAAGCAATATACGAGAAACCGAAGACTTACAGAAGTTGAACAATTGGTTTTAAAGTGTCAGCAAACTATCCAAAAAACAGCAATTGTTTCTCTTGCTTAACTTCCTTGGGTATCGGTTCATTTTACAGAATGCTTGAAGCTGTCCTCTCCCCACCTTCTGACACCCCCACTTACTGGGAAATGATTCATTTTGTGGTACAAATGAGCAAGCAATCAAACAGTAGTGCAATAGGAAATTCAAAGGAGGGTGGTGGCACCTCATAATTAGAACTGACCTCAGGGATAAGGAACAGGAGATGTCACCCTGCCCCTTATCCCAGAGAGAACTGCAGAGACTGTGATGAGCTGGGGAGATGCTGGCAGAGCAAAATCATGCACCATTAGAGAAAGGCATTTTGAGGGCATTCAGTTCAGCTCCCGAGAGGAAGGAGACTGAAGACAAGATTAAAAACCAGTAAATGAAGTGAAATTAAAGCTCTGAGCTAATTTGAAACGGATATGGAAAGAACAGATGGAGTCTGAGTTTAAATATCAAGGTGTACCTAAATACAACATATTTTAAATGGAACAAGCACATTGTGAGCTAATAGGTCTAGTATGATCCATTTATATACTACAGAAATAGCAACTCTGCCTCACCATTTTTTTATTCTACTATTGTTGTTAGGCCACAAAGCCCCATCCAAGTCTCTTGGGACCCCATGGACTATAGCCTGCCAAGCTTGTCTGTCCCAACCCAGGGATTGAGACCACATCTTGAACCCAGGTCTCCTACTTGGCAGGTAGATTCGTTACCGCTGAGCTACCTAGCAAGCCCTTTTTATCTATACATTGTGGTAAAAATAGCACCTGTCTTATGCTGATGTTTTAGACACTGAGTTAGTGTACCTAGTGTTTAGAACTGTGCTTGACGTATAGCTAAGTGCCGCAGAAATGTTTGTTCTCATACTATCACTATATTTAAATATTTCTATGCCCGTGACTAAATATAGGTTAGATCTGAAAGAGCAAACAGTGGCTCACTAGCAGTAAGAAGCAGGATAAAGATGCTGAAGGAGGCCCTTTTTTGGTTGCAATTATTTGTGTATTTTTATTTAGTATTCATGTAGTGATTATTTCTTTTGTGTGAGACTGTATTCATGGATTGCATATTTAGAAACAAATTTGGCTTACTGGAAACTCTAAGAATATAATGCAGTTCTGAAAATGCAAAGCCAACACATGAAATATTTTCCTTTACTTGTTTGTTCATTCAGTGAGTTCCTACTGCATGCCTATTTTGTGCTAGGCATTGTTTTAGGAACTAAAGTGATAAACAGAACGGACAAACCATCCTTGCTTTCTGGTGACAGGTAGAGACAATAAATAAATAAGTGGAATATGTACTATGTTAGATGGAGGTGTGTTCACTGCTATCCATTGTTAGCCAACAATGGATATGTTCTATGGACAAAAGTAAAGACAGAAGAGGGGTGGGGAGGACCAAGAGGGTGAAGTGTTATGATTTTAAATGAGAAGGACAGGAAAGTCCTTTCAGAGAGGAGGCCTGACGTGGGTCAGGGAACCATGCAGCTCTTTGGGGGAACAGCCTGTCAGGCGTTATTACATTTAATCCTCTCAATAATCCTCACTGTGGGCTTCCTGGTGCCTCAGACAGTAAAGAATTTGCCTGCAATGCAGGAGATCTGGGTTTGACCCCTGGGTCAGGAAGATCCCCTGGAGAAGGAAACGACAACCTACTCCAGCATTCTTGCCTGGAAAATCCCACGGACAGAAGAGCCTGGCGGGCTACAGTCCATGGGGCTGCAAAGAATTGGACACGACTGAGCGACTAACACACATAACCCTCATTATAGGGAATGTAATTTGGTACAGCCACTGTGGAAAACAGCGCATGATCCAGCAATCCCACTCTTGGGGAAATATCCAGAAAGGATGAAACTTCTAATTCAAAAAAATAGACAAACACCAGTGTTCATAGGAGGACTATCTGCAATAGCCAAGACATCGAAGCAAGCTGAGTGTCCATCGATAATTCAAAAAAATAGACAAACACCAGTGTTCATAGGAGGACTACCTGCAATAGCCAAGACATCGAAGCAAGCTGAGTGTCCATCGACAGATGAATGGATGCAAACGATGTGTCTTATACATACATATATACATACATACATAATAGAATGTCGTGCACTGTGCTGCTGCTGACTCTTTATGACTCCACGGACTGTAGTCTGCCAGGCTCCTCTGTCCACGGAATTTTCCAGGTTAGAATACTGGAGTGGGTTGCCCTTTCCCATTCCAGGGGATTGTCCCAATCCAGGGATCTAACTAGCATCTCTTGCATCTCCTGTATTGGCAGGCAGATTCTTTACCACTGTGCCACCTGGGCCTATAATGGAATATTACTAGGCCATAAAAAGAAAAATATTGCCATTTGCAACAACATGGATGGACCTAGAGATGATCATACTAAGAGAAGTCAGATAAAGACAGATATTACATCATATCACTTATATGTAGACTCTAAAAAATAATACAAATGAATCTATATAGAAAACAGACATAGACTAAGACATAGAAACTGTCACCAAAGGGGAAGGGGAGCAGGGCAGGGTAAATGATGAAGTATGGGATTAGCAGATATAAACTAGCCTATATAAAATAAACAACACGGTCCTACTGTGTACCAAGGGAACCAAATTCAATATCTTGTAATAATCTATAATGGAAAATATTCTAAAAAATGTATAACTAAATCTCTTTGCTCTAAAACTAATGAAATAGTATAAATCAACCATGCTTCAAAAAAAAAAATCCTCCCTATAACCCTGAGAGATAGGTATTATTAGCATCCTCATTTACAACTGGGGAAGCCGAGACTGGGGGAAAGTTGCCCAACTAGTACGTGGCTTACCTGAGACTCAGCCTGGCGCTCTTCCTAATGTCCCAATGGTTTTCTTCGCCCTGGTCTAGCTTCAGAAGAACGCTTGAGCCTGGAGCAGTTCGGTGCAGCTTTAAGGCTGCACGGGAGCTATAGGTCTGGTGGAAAGTGTCCTCTCGCGCCCCCTTTGCTGCTTTTGTAGTGTTAGAAGGTGACGCATGCCTTCTCTCTCCCTCCCTCTTCCTCCTTCATGCCCTTCCTTTCTGTCATGTCTTGTCCTGAGTCTAGGTAGGACATGTGTGGACAGAACACAGCAGCTCGTTTCAAACCTCCACGCGAGTTCCCATCTCTCAAGTCTTGGCTCTCCCAAAGTGCCCCTGACATGCTGGAGCATTGGCGGGAGGCAGAGTGGTGATGCGGAAGAGGGTGGGGTTTGCTGGCAAAAGACCAAGCGCCTGGCCGACCCTCTCGTGGGTCTCAATCTCCGATTTTACCTGACCTAACTCACAGGTCTATACTGCAGATTAAATGAGAAGAAAATAACGAAGATTCTGGCTGCGGGTCCCAATGTGTGTGTTTGGGGGTGGGGTAGGTAGGTGGGTTGCCCACACCAACAAGCAACTCCTGAATGCCACCCAGGTGTCCTACAATTCAGCTCAGTTCTGAGGCATCTTCTTGGAGATAGTATCGGATTCCACAGGTTAATCGCTCAGTTACGCAAGACTTCTCTTCACTTGAGATGCCACTTGCAAGTCCACATAGTCACCTGTGCTTCCGAGTGACTGACTATAGATTCAGAGGTGCTGATGATCCTGAACTTGGGTTGGATTAATTCACTAACTCTGGGAGAGGTTGAGGGACTGTGTGCTGCCATCCATGGGATCACAAAGAGTTGAACACGACTTAGTGACTGAACAACAACAATTCACTTGATTAGCTCACAGGAGCTCAAAAACTTACACTTAGCAAATAGATGGGGAAACAATGGAAACAGTGACAGAATATATTTTCTTGGGCTCCAAACTCATTGCAGACGATGACTGCAACCATGAAATTAAAAGAAGCTTGCTCCTTGGAAGAAAAGCTATGACAAACCTAGGCAGCATAATAAAAAGCAGAGACATCACTTTGCCAACAAAGGTCCATCTAGTCGAAGCTATGGTTTTTCCAGTAGTCATGTTCGGATGTTAGAGATGGACCTAAAGAAGGCTGAGTGCTGAAGAAATGATAGCTTTTGAACTGTGGTGCTTGAGAGTCCCTTGGACAGCAAGGAGATTAAGCCAGTCAATTCTAAAAGAAATCAACCCTGAATATTCACTGGAAGGACTGATGCTGAAGCTGGAGCTCCAATACTTTGGTATCTGATGCAAAAAGCCAACTCAGTGGAAAAGACCTTGACGCTGGGAAAGATTGAAAGCAAGAGAAGTGACCAGCAGAGAATGAGAGAGTTGGATAGTGTTGCTGACTCAATGGACATGAGTTTGAGCAAACTCCGGGAGATAGTGAAGGACAGGGAAGCCTGGTGTTCTGCATGGGGTTGTAAAGAGTTGGACATGACTTAGGGTCTGAACATCAATGCAGGAACATCCAGATAGAAAAGATGCATGGAGCAAGGTATGATGACAGGGTGTGGAACTGCCATACCCTATCCAGGCACACAACTCTCTCTAAATCTCCAGGTGTTCATTGACCCAGAGGCTCTCCAAACAGCATCCTTTTGAGCTTTTATGGAGGCTTCATTAATAGACATGATTGATTAAATAATTGGTCACTGGTGATTGATTCAAGCTCAGGCCTCTCTCCCCTCCCTGGAAATCAGGAGGTCAAACTGATTATCCTCTATTCCTAGTTGGTTTCCCTGGCAACAAGCCCTTATCTTTAGGTGCTTTCCAGAAGTTACTTTCGTTAATATAAACCCAGTTGTGGTGGAAAAGGGCTTGTTACTAATAACAAGACACCCATTTCATCTTTATGGCTCTGAAGTGTTTTCAGAAGCTGATGAGAGATCAATGGTTATAACAAAAGATACTCCCACTGCTCGCATCACTGGGAAATTCTGAGGGTTTTGGGAGCAGTGAGACAGGAACTATGGGCTGAAATAAAATATATATGAGAAATACATATTTGGACATTCAAATGACCAAATATGTATTTATTATAAATCACAGCATTTCAATTATTTTGTTAGCAGCAATATATACCTGCTGCTGCTGCTAAGTCGCTTCAGTCGTGTCCGACTCTGTGCGACCCCATAGACGGCAGCCCACCAGGCTCCCTGTCCCTGGGATTCTCCAGGCAAGAACACTGGAGTGGGTTGCCATTTCCTTCTCCAATGCATGAAAGTGAAAAGTGAAAGTGAAGTCGCTCAGTTGTGTCTGAGTCTTCACGACCCCATGGACTGCAGCCTACCAGGCTCCCCTGTCCATGGGATTTTCCAGGCAAGAGTACTGGAGTGGGTTGCCATTGCCTTCTCTGAATATATACCTAATATGCTAGATATTTAGATGGACTTGTCAGAGGTGTACACTGAGGCTTAAGTTCTGGACAGTAAATGTGGCAAGAACAATTGAAACAAGAGCTCATTTAGGGATGCAAATGCCCAGGTATCGCTGCAATCACTCTATTTTCTAAAACCTTAACGGTGAGAGAGGAAACAATGACTATCTTGTTTTATATCTTGGAAGCAAAATTCAATAAATGTGGCTGTAGACGCAACGTTCCATGCCCACTCCATTTTCCTCTTCCAGGACAGCACCAGTTACAACTGCCTCGCTTCACAGCTCTCGTCACTGCTCACTGGGTCGTGTGCCCACAGCAGCCAGGGTGAGGTTCCTAAGATACTAACCCCACTCCTCTCCTGCTGAGCATCCTGCCACGGCTCCCCACTGCCCCAAAAATAATTTTCAGACTTTCCAACATGGCTTCAGCATCTTTTGATGATGAGGTCCCTGCCAGCCTCTTCAGGAGGTGAAGTCTCTCAGTCCTGTTTGACTCTTTGCGACCCTTATGGACTGTAGCCCTCCAGGCCCCTCTGTCCATGGGATTTTCCAGGCAAGAATTCTGGAGTGGGTTGCCACTTCCTCCAACTTCTTCAGACACATCTCTTATTATTCTACCCGTCTGAGCTGAAGTTTGTCTCCGAGCAGCCATGTTTTCCCTCAAGTTCTGGACTTCTCCACACGCCCTTGCTTTTCCTAGAGAATACGTACTTCCCTGGCCGGGGCCCTGCTCCACTCACCGCTGCCGAGGCCGGGAGTCTCGACCCCTCCTGTGTGCAGCCGCCGCTCCTGCTTGTCTAGCCACAGCCCGCCACCTCGGATCATATTTGACTGCAGTTAGTACTTTGTAAGATCCAATTAGATCACCAGGTCCGGGGTCAGGGGGAGGGTCATTTCTGTCTGCTTCAGTTTTTTAATACCCAGAATCTACTCACAGTTTCTGACATAGAGAAGATGTCTGAAACAGTAGAAAATAAGCATAAATAGCTGCTATTTATCGAATTCTTCCTGTGTAGCAGATACCATGCTAAGCACATGACAAAATTATTATTTAATTGTCATGGTAAGGGCACTGATCCTTCAAAAAGACTTGGTCCAGGATGTCAGAACAAGAAACTGCTGTGCTCAGCGTTAATTCTTTAGTAACTGGAATGTCTATTTGTCCCCAAAGGAGGAGGCTGAACTGTCCAGGGGTGTGTGTGTGTGTGTGTGTGTGTGTGTGTGTGTGTGTGTGTGTGTGTGTGTGTGTGTGCTGTCTACCAAAAGGAATGAAATGATTTATCAACATGTTTTATCTAACAGAAGGGCTAAAATAGCTATGTTTAAGGTGACCATATAATTTATAGTCCAAATTGGGACACTAAGAATTGAAAGTAGGCACTATTATTAAGTAACCAAATCGGTGATTTAAAGGAAAAACTTCAGTGTCCATCACAACCACTTTTTGCTGAGTTCTTCTCAAGAGTTTCTGGGGAGGGGCATGAACATTCATATTTATGACAAGTTACCAAGTGATTTTAAAAAGAAGTTGAGTGGCAGACAGGGGTTGCAGAGAGACAGAGAGAGGAAGGAAAAGAAACATCCAAAGTAAAACAATTACAGAGCCTAGAATAAAAGGAAATGGCATAATTTCTCTATCTTCCTATCCTAGATTTACCTGCATTATTTATTTTTAGTTTTAAAGCAGTTGTTAAAATGTACTTTTTAAAAATAGAAGATAGTATACATCAATAATTCTTAAATTTTATTTTCTGTTAAACTAGTTCCAGGATATAATAAGTGATTCCTGAGGGAAAACTAGAGCTTCTGTGTGGCAGATAGCATTTCTAGCATAAAGTTACTTAGAAGGTCTTCACAAGAAATTTGCATAATTAAAATTCAATTTTATTTATTCTGTGAATGCTTTAAAAAAATGTTTTCTCAGAGCACATTTATTATCATTTCATGTAACTAGACTTCCTTTACATCCAACTTGGGAAGTGATTGTGGAATCCAAAAGGTTTTGTAAAATGTAAACAGCCGTTTAGACTACACCAACATGAACATCTGTGTGATATTATCGTACTTTGTAATGCACTTTACAATGCATAGGATAGTTTGATTATCCCATAAACCTAAGAACTTGATGGAGAATGCATAATGCGCATGGAAACCAAGACTCAGAGAAGTTGTCAAAGATTACTTTCTTTCCAGGAAGAAAGGTCAGAAGCAAGATCTGGAGTTAGGTTTTCTAGCTCCCTGACATCAGGCAGGCTGCAGGAGAGGGGAGGTGGCAGACTTGATTCAGAATATCAGGCAAAGAGACGTGCGCGTTTCCGTGGCTAAAGAGAGCATCCTGAGAAAGCGAGTCCCATCACAGCCAAGCTTATGCCAAGAAAAGTTACAAGACGTTCATCTGCTATTAGGGGGTAATGAGAAGAGGATAAGAAAAGGCTGTTAGGGCCCTGTGAGGACCAGAGCGCAGGTTCTGGCTGGATAATGTGTGAATGATATTCTGGTAATTAGATTGGCAAATAGATGCTGATATTTCTTTTAACTGCCTGGAACACAGCCCCCGGCACCGTGCCCCCCTCCTGCTGGAGCCAAACATAGGGTCCCAGCTGCTGTTAACAACTATCAGTCTTTTGTTTTCTCCCATTTCATTGCTGATCCGGTCATGCAGACACCTAATCTAACCATTCAAGAGCTCAGGTTGCCACAGTAACCCCATAAAGGTGCTCAGGTGTTGCTGCTGAAGCTTCATCACCTGGATAGATTCCACTGGGTTCTCTGGGTTCTTGCTCTCTTCAAGAGATGAAGCAAAATTTAATATAAAAGGGATATTGCTAAAGGAGTAAGAAACTAGGTTGACTAATTGAATGCTTCCTTCATTTGCTTTAGACCAGGATGTCTGATTGGACCACTCAAAGAGAGTCCATCCCACCCACTTTTGTTTTGTTGAGTTGCTAAGTCATGTCTGATGTCCGACTCTTCGTGACCCCATGGACTGCGGCATGCCAGGCTACCTTGTCCTTCACTGTCTCCTGGAGTTTGCTCAAATTCATATTCATTGAGTCAGTGATGTTATCCAACCATCTCAACCTCTGTTGCCCCCTTTGCCTCCCACTCTCAACTTTTCCCAGCTTCAGGGTCTTTTCCAATGAGTCAGCTCTTTGCATCAGGTGGCCAAAGTATTAGAGCTTCAGCTTCAGTGTCATTCCTTCTAATGAATATTCAAAGTTGATTTCTTTAGGATTGACTGTTTGATCCCCTTGCAGTCCAAGAAGGCATGGAGAAGGGAAGTTCCAATGAGAAGGGAGATTGAGGCATGGCGAAGGGAAGTTCCGGTGAGATGTCTTTTATTACACTGAGTAGAAAGAAGGCTAAGCTGAAACATTCAGACTTCCACACAGTGTTCTTCCACCAATAACTTTTATTCAAAATATTTAAGACCGATTCTTTTCAAATTGTATTCTCCAGAGACAAGGCTTTTAAGAGAAGTTAGAAAAAGGAGCAGAGGAAGAGCCAGGGTGACCCGTTCCTCAAAGGAAATCTGAGCACGATTGCTCCAGAAGGTTTCAGAGAAAGACCCCTCTTCATGTTTAGACAGGTTTGGATTTCCTTGGGTGTTGGGATGTTTATCTGTGTATTCAATATGAACATGGGTAGAAATTATCATGCTTTTCTGAGCCAGTGGCCAGAAAAGTAAGGCCTTGCATTTTTTAACTCCACCAGACCCTGCTCAGGACACAGCATATAGACGTGAACAAAGACAAAATCCTGCTTCTCGAATGCGTAACGTCTGCAGAACTGATGACGTGCTCCCCGATTCCCCAACAATAACCCCTTACAAGGGTGGGGTGACTTCTGACATTACAAACGGCTCCTAAACCTCTTATCTCACTGGAGACACACAGCAGATCCCTCAAAGGGAGGCGGCATATTATGTTCATTTCCTAAGAGAAGCCTGTGGTCGTAGAGCATAAAGAGGAACAACCAAAATCTCTGATTCTCATTGAGAAATAGTGTCTGACTCTTATAAACCTGGAGCCCAGAGCGGCTTCTGGCCTACGTGTTTGAGCGATGCTGTGTGAACAGCAGTGATGATGGTGATGGTGGTGATGGTGATGAATCTTTTATATCAGTCAGCGTTCTTCAGAGAAACAGAGCCAACTGTACCTGTGAGGACACTGAGGCTTACAGCAGTGATGCTGTGTATCTGAGTCTCACGTGTGGCAGCCACTCTGCCGTATAGGAAAGACCTAGAGGTTACATGTATATACACAGGGAGTTTTGGAAGACTTCCTGGAGGAGGTGCTCTAAGCTCAGGTTTGGACTGATGAATCTAGAGTTTATCATTCATGACAGAGGGAAGCGAATTCTGTCAGAGGCAGCAGCTTTTCAAAGTAAAAAAAAAAAATTGGCATGAGAGTAGGGGCAGAACTGTGGAGTTTGGGGTCAGGTCAAGAAAAACCTGAATATGATAGGATCTTGGAGTGTGGGCAGCAGAGGCTGGTGGAAGGTGTGAAATGGGGCTAATGATTTTCCTTGAGTTACAAATATGATTGTGAGGCTTGATAAATCCATCTAACACAATACTCTCTCTTCTTAGTGGGTTCTGACAGTCACATACCTGCCCCAAAGCACTTAGCATCAAATTCTCTCCACTGATAGTTACCTGCGCCCACAGCACAGGTAGGAGGGGGTCACAGGTGGAGCATACTCATGGCTCAATCATCCTGGGCAAACAGACAATACAATACCATCCCAACGAGGGGTCAGGCCCAGAGAGGACCAGGGACTCACAGAGGACATTGAGATAAATGAAGCGAAGGCCAGGGCAGAACCTTTGCTCCTTCCCTCCCCAGGAGACATTTGACAAGGGCTTCCCAGGTGGTACAATGATAAAGAATCTGCCTGCCAATGCAGGAGACTTGGGAGACATAGGTTAAATCTCTGGGTCAGGAAGATCCCCTGGAGTAAGAAATGGCAACCCACTCCAATATTCTTGCCTGGAGAATCCCGTGGACAGAGGAGCCTGATGGGCTACAGTCCATAGGGTCACAGAGAGTTGGACACGACTGAACATGCTTGGAATAGGAGGCATTTTTATTTTTCACAACTGGGGAAGAGCAACTGGCATCTGATGAGTGAGACCAAGGATGGTGCTAACCTTCCTGGATGCACAGGACAGGTCCCCACGACAGAGCATAATCCAGCTCGAAATGCCGATCGTGCTGAACTGAGAAACCTCCCTCTACACCCTGCCTTGATGACGCTCCTGTTGCATGAGGTCCTTGGAAACCATCTGGCTTCCTTTCCAGCTGAGTAAATCGAGGTTCAGAGAAGACGAGTGACTTGTCCAAAGTCACACGGCGGAACTGAGACTATCGTCATGGCTTCGTTAACTTTCAATTCAGCCCTTGAAATTATTGCTTCTCACAGACTGAATATAAATCAGGAGTCTGATGGGGGAGAGAAGAGTGATGCTCCCCAAAATGGCCAGGGGAACTTGTTCTGACCAAAGCTGCATAGCAGTCACTAGTATTCTCAGTTAGAGGAGGAAAAAACCCAGGCTCCAAAGGAACAAACGGTCATGCTCTTCACACAGGAAGTCGACGGATATTGACAGGGCACCTGGTTTTATGCAGGCACCTCGATGAACACTGACAATTCAACAAGGAACAAGGCACCGTCCCTGATAATGCACACAGGCAAAGAAACACTCTTCCCCCCGACACAAACTCTGATGATTCAGTGCTTGGAATCCAGGCTCTGAACTCAAATTAACTTCACACACTTCTTCACCACATGCTAGCTGGTACAGTTTAGGCAAGGAACTCGACCTCTCTAACCTTCTGTTTTCTCATCGGTATAATGAAAATCACAATAGTACTTCACCCTAGGACTGTTTTGAGGACTGAATGAAGCAGTTGACGTAAAGCATTTAGCCTGGTGCTGAGAACAGCAGACAGAAGAAGTAAGAGAGCTCGTAGCGGTCGTGGTTATAATTATTATAGACGGGAGCCTTGAATCCTTGTCTTTCTTCTTCCACTCTCAGCTAAGTCATCTTAGATAAGTTACTCTCAGTTTCGAGGTCTCAGCAAAATGAAGAGATTGGACCAGCTCTTTGTGGGCTAGGAATCTTACCCTCTGTCCCCTAACTAAATGTTCTGGAACGTCGCCATCCGGCCCAGCTCATGCTAATGTCATCCGTGCACCCACATCGCCCACAGCCTGGTCAAGGTGGGGCTGGCCGGCCCCCTGAGATTCAGCCAAGCAACAACAGTGGTTTCAAGCAGACCAGGTTCCGGGCTGCCCACTGGCTGTGCCTGGCTGCTTGGAATGCATGTCAGCGCCAGCCTGCAGTGATCATGAACAAAGCCATTAGAGGGAGGATGGTCGTGTTTTTATTTTTAACAAAATGACTCATTCCCCCTCCGGCGCTGAGCTGTTGAAGGCTCAGGGGGAAGCAAGAGATGTTAGTGCAAGTTCAGGACACTTTCGCCCCATTGGGAGCCAACTGCAGGGGATGCCACACACTTCTGCTCAGCCTAATAGGGCCTGGAGAATGGTGTTTAAACCAAGGAGGCTGTCTCAGGGCTGTGGATTGAAGGGCCAGGGGGAGGAAAGACAACTGTACAGCCAGTAAATGGCAGTGGCAGAAGTGGAACCCTAGCTAGGGGAGGGAAAAACTACTGATGGAACCTTAATGCTAGGTGTGACCAGGGGCTGAGGGGTTTCCGGGGCTTGCTTTCTAGATGTTGGCTTAAATAGGAGCTTTTATTTATTTATTTTTAAATTTAAAAAAATTTGACTTTTTGGCCTTATCGTAGGATCTTTGTCCCTTGACCAGGATGGAACCTGCATCCCTGCACTAGAAGCACGGAGTCTTAGCCGCTGGACCACCAGGGAAGCCCCCAGGGGCTTTCAAATTGTGTTCTGCAGAGTCCTAGGGGTTTTCTTGGAGCCCCCCTTGTGGTTCTGGTTCTCTGCCAGGCTTCAACCAGAGTGTCTCGGCTTGTATCTATTTCAAATATTAAAATCTTAAGAGTTAACACAATTATTGGCTCCTTGCGATATGCCAGGCGTTGCAGTAAACACTCAGTAGGTATGAAGATATTTAGGTTCATAATAACCTTATGAAATATTTACAATTACTGTTTCTAGTTTACACTTTTGAAACTGAGGCTTAAAGCCAAGGTAAGTCATTTGCCCTGAGTCACAAGGCTAATAGGCAGCTTTGCCAGAGCTGGAAATCAGACCTGTCTGTCTGCAAAGCCCATTTTCTTAACCACAATGCTACATGGCCCCCCATGCTGGGTTTCCACATATGCTTTCATTTTCAAAAAGTGTTCCACAGTTATTTTAAAAGGAATAAAATAAAAGCTTGAAAGTGACTGATTAGATGTTCTGAGGTTCCTCCCAGCTCCGGATTTCCAACTTTTCTGATTTACAGAAGGAAGAAAGCAGAGAGCTTGTTACAAAGGTTGGCGGTGGGAGACGAGACTAGCTCTGGGATAATAATAGCAGCTAATATCTGGGCGCTTAATAGGCCAGGCAATGCTCTAAGTCCTTCATACACATTAACTCACTTAATCTCTGCACCAGTACTCTGTAGTAGGTGGTGTTCTTATTATTCCCATTCCCAGATAAGAAAACACGGTATTGCAAGGTCACAACACATTCAAGGTCACATGAATAGAAGGTAACAGCTAGATTCCAGAGCCTAGGCTCTTCATGGCTCTGCTGCTGAGAAGCCTTAGTCTGGGTGGAGAACCACTTTCCTTAATATCAGCATTTATTTTTTAACATCACACCAATGCAAATTTATGTAAATAGACATGCAGATCAGCTGCTACTCTGGCATTGGTGCCAGCTTCCCATCAGGGATGTTGATGCAACAAAATTTGACCATTGTTGCTGATCTGAGCCATCACAGTGGTAGACATTTCAATAATTCCCCACGTTTCTCAGGCATGGAAGAAAAAAATTCGTGTTAGATAGCTATATGCCTGTATACGCTGCAATTTGGCATTTCTTTCAGATATTTTTCAAACTGGATAGTTGGTATCCATTGAAACCAAGATAATGTCTAGCACTGCCTTTTCATACTGCTTGATGTATCCCGCAAAGAAGGTCCCTCTTTTCAAGGGGCAGGGACTGAATGGAGGGGCTTGCTCAGAATATTCTTGGAAGTTGTGGGCCTGGATAATCCTTCTGTGCTCCTGGCCCCTCGACCATTGATTTTTTCCTAACTCTGCAGCACTGGTTTCTTTGTTGAATGCAGGAAAGCTAGTGTCTTGGTTTTCTCACAGAAAGGAAAAGGAAACCATGTCACCTGCCCCTTTACAAATGGACATAAGCTTCCACAGGAGAAGACCAGAGCTTGATAAAGAGAGGAAAACCAGGATTCCTAGGGTAACTACTATGCCTGGCATATCCCTGCGTTTTGGATAGGCTGACCATATTGCTTATCTTCCAAAGAAGGGAAAAGGGTGCTATTAACAATGATATCTGGGGCAAATTGGTATGTGTGGTCAGCCTGGCGGAAGAGATACTATTCATTTCATATTCCGTGTAGCCCCATAATGTCGGTGACTTTCTCCTTGTTCTGAATCTCAGGAAGGTGAGGCACACCCAGGGTCACAGAGCAGAGGCTTGGCAGAGCTGTCGGCCTGATTCTACACACTTGGGTCAAAGCTGACATCAGAGACGGGGACGCTTGACGTTCCAAACACATAAGAGCTGACTCTAGAGGCTGATGAGTAAAGCCTTTCTCATCCTCACCATATTCCCCGGCGTTGTCCTTGGCCATTGGTTCCGGGTGGGGCGCGATGACTGCGCTTCTCCAGCAGAGGGCAGTGTTGCCATGCCCACCAAGACACAGGGCTCCGGAACACCGGAAGGAGGCCCGGCCTAAGCCGGCCCGGGGGCCTGTGCCGCGTGCCTGACGCAGCCAGCCTCCGCGGGCTGCCTGCGTCCCGGGCTCCCTGGCTCCCATCCCCCTAACGCTCACCGGGGATAAACCTGTTGTCCCTTCACCTGTCTATTGGCTCCCAAGATAAGACACCTGAACAAACTCAAGAGCCCAGGGAGGGTTTCCAGAGTGGAAAGGAGAACTATGGCCGTTTTCTTGTTTGCTCGGAATCGCTCCAGCGTTGAAAGCTCTGTTGACATACGTGTTACCACTTAATCTTTCATAAGAAATCCTTTTCATGCGGAAGCTGAATTCTGGATCCACGCCAGTGTAGATAATTACATCCTGCTAGAAGACTCTTGAGGGCTGTACTCTTTTTCCAGCAAGAGTTAGGGGTTTCAGGGATGGGGTTAGGCCCCGATAGGGGTGACAAAATGATCCCTGGATGAAGAAAGAGCAAGGTTTGATGACAAAAGTAAACCTCAAAGTGTTGCCCACTAGGAGTTTCTTTCTTTCCTTTTTTTTTTCCTTCCCTTGGCCTCATTCAGAATGAGATTCATTTGTAGTTTTTGTCAGTAACTAGGAATTCAATTTTTGCTCCTTTAAAAGAAACCTGATTTACAGGGGGTGTGAAACAAAGCAGAAAATGATGAGGGGGCCAAAACCAAACCAAAACAAAACCACTATTCAAGTGGAAAAAGGAGAAAGAAAAAGTCCTTTTAACAATTTCTCTCATCTAAAATGGACGGGACAGCGTTTTTATATGAAGTTCAGCATTCTGTCAGGAGAGGATGACAATATCCCATGATCCTCAAACTAAGAACTGCTGGTGATTTTATCCCTTCATGCTGGCGTAGATCTTAATCAACCAGAAAACCTCAAAATGACAAACAAACAAAAGACAGCTTTGCTCTCCGAGGTTCATTAGCTCAGGCCAAGGTTGAGAAGACGCAGCAGAAACAGGCGAGCTTGGTAAGTCACTTTGTGGGTCATTCTCCCCTCCTGCTCCCAGCTGTCCACTTCTCCCTCCAGTAACCAGTAGCCTTTCTTGATGGTTTCCTGGAGCTCCCACTTCTCAGAGTCAGTGGGGAGAGGACTGCAGGCTGATGGAGCCAGTGGGGAGGACGGAGGGGTTCTCCAATGCACTGGCTCATGTAGAGTCTAAAGTTCTTTGCCTCTGCTTTCAAGGGCATTTGCCAGCATCCTGAGAATCACAGCAGACCCAGGACAAGCTCTAATCCCCTCACCTTCCTTCCCAGTCTAGCTCCTTTGCCTCTGACCCTTCATCATGTTTAAAAAGCATTGCCATCTCCTGGACTGCTGGCTGGAAACTCCCAAGATACCTACCTATTCTTCCCCTCTGTGGTCAGTTTCCCGAGGCTTATCAAAGCATATGTTTTAAATCTCTCTTTCTCTCTCTCTGACAAGTCTTCTCTTCATAGTTCCAGGTCTGGTCTTGACATCTTCCCCTTTAGCTACTCTCCCCACCTCTCTATGCATGACAGTCAAAGTGAAAGTGAAGTCGATCAGTCGTGTCCAACTCTTGTGACCCCATGGACTGTGACCCGCCAGGCTCCTCCATCCATGGGATTTTCTAGGCAAGAATACTGGAGTAGGTTGCCATTTCCTTCTCCAGGGGATCTTCCCAACCCAGGGAAAGCCAAAGGAAATCCCCTTAAGCCCATTTCTGATGGTATAATTTCTCTCTAAAATCCTTCAGCAGCTCGCTACCACCTACAGGATCAAGTCCCAGATCCTTAGCCTGGCAATTAAGGTCCCTGATGAGCTGACCCTCTCTTGCCTTCTGGTCTCTGTTCGTATCCAAGGTCCCTCAAGTCCCTGGACTCCAGCTGTGCGGAGCCTCCCCTTGCCCCTCAGAACATTCTTCTCCAGACTCTCTGTGTTTTCTCGGCCCACTGCCTGTGCTGGTATGGTGCCCCTGGCCTCGCTGCCCCTGTTCCTGTTCTTGTCATACTTCAGCTTCAAGGTTAACTTCTTCTAAATAATATCAAGCTCCCTCCCCATAACATCTCTGCACATGGAAGCAAACTCCCCAGTTCTAACTTCCACAATACTTTACTTGCAACTCATTTTTAAGCCTTTTATGCTCATGTTTCCCCCTCTCCTCTTAAGTGTGCATTCCATGAAAAAAGGGAATCAGCTTTATTCCACCCATAGATTCATTCAGTGATTTTTCTGGTATGGTAAATTTTAAGTGGTAATTTGTTGAACAGATTAATGAATACTTTTGAGAGCCCATAAATGAAGGAGTGTATCAAAGTTGCATGGATACATGAATAAATGATGTTGTACATGGATGAATAAATGAATTTGTATACTTATGCATTCAAATATATCTTGGGAGCCTGCTATGCAAATTAATCTAGGAATAGATGAATCTTTACATGCATAAATGAATAGAAGCGTCCATGCATGAATCTGTGAATGAGTGACTGAATTGCTGGATTTCCGATTCTGGGAATTGTCTCTCAGAGAAATGTGGGCAAAGATGCTCTTATATCTCTTACTGCTGTTACTCTATACCTTCATCAACATTTCTCGAGTACCAGTTGGATTTTACTAATTAAGAGCCTTAACTACATTCATATCATTAACCAAAAAAATTCATTTTTTTTCTTTAGTGACCCTTTCGGTAAGTTGATATGCTTCTGCATTTTGGGCATAAACAATAAAATAATAATAATATAAGTGAAATCAATTCTCGTCAGTTTCCCAAGGCTTACTTTACATTTTGACTGGGCTTCCTAGTCAGCTCTTAGATGTTCATTCTTTTTGTTTGTTTGTTTTAACACCCACTAATTTCTGCTGAGGATGGTCTCTGCTAACCCCAAGTCAAGACCTCCTAAGATGGCAGGAGGGAGGATAGTCTTCTCTTATTCTGCTCTTACACTGAAAGGTGCCTATAGTCAAAGCTATGGTTTTTCCAGTAGTCATGTACAGATGTAAGAGTAGGACCATAAAGAAGGCTGAACAGTAAAGAACTGATGCTTTAGAACTGTGGTGCTGGAGAAGACTCTTGAGAGTCCCTTGGACTGCAAGGAGATCCAACCAGTCCATCCTAAAGGAAGTCAGCCCTGAATATTCACTAGAAAAACTGATGCTGAAGCCCCGATACTTCGGCCACCAGATGCAAAGAGCTGACTCATTGGAAAAGACCCGGATGCTGGGAAAGATTGAGGACAGGAGGAGAAGGGGGAGACAGAGAAGGAGATGTTAGATGGCATCACTGACTCAAAGGACTTGAGTTTTAGCAAACTCCAGGTGATAGTGAAGAACAGGGAAGCCTGGTGTGCTGCAGTCCATGGGGTCACAGACAGTCAGACACGACTTGGTGACTGAACACCAAGCAACGGTTTGTACTGATGTGGTTTGGCTCTTTCTCTGGAAAGGCACTGAATGATCAGTTCGTAAGTGTTCTCCAAGAGTGGCATATTTACCTTTCTCTATCACACAGTGGCCAAAGTCTATGGGTTTCCCTTTAGTCCACAGTAGAGGTTATCTGCACTCTAAGTCCTTGTTAGAGGATTTGATTGTGAATCGAATGAGAACCACGCTTCTCAGGGGCTCGTTTACGATATCTGATGTCTGATAGAGAGAGTCTAATAGACATGCTAACTATCCATTCATCTCCACTCTCCACTAGAAAGGGAATACCTGAGTCACATTATCTCAGCCCGTGGCAGAAATGCTTTCCCTGACTTACGACTTAATATTTTGCTCCTTGCCTTTACTGAGAGTCGATAAGAAAACTGCCCAGGAGAAAAAAGTATGTCTGTACTGAAACTGTGCTTGAAGATTGGATCCACTATTAAACTCATGGTCTCCAAAATCTCTATTTATATTATAGAAAGGGCCCTGAAATTAGATAATGTCCATACCATGAAGCTAAATAAGGAGCCTGGGGACTGTGTTCTGCCATGATGAAGATGACCCAGGGAAAGGTATGGCATAATGATTGATGATAGATGTGGGCCATGGCTGACACAAGAAATGCCACACTCTGTGACTGCGGACCTGGGGCCAGGCCTGGATCATAAGGTATTTATTAGGCGGAATGGAAATGCAGAGGCCACTAATGTTTACTTGCCTGTTTGTCAGGCTTATCACCAGGTATCAGAGGTGGGAGTCCAGAGAGCTTTCCAGAGGTCACAAAACTATTGCCCGTGGGCTGGCTGCCCGCTCTGTAAGTAAACACAGTGGGACATTGTTGGAACACGGCTACACTCATTAGTTTGTTCATCATCCGTGGCTATTTTCATGTTGTAAAGACAGAGGTGATGGGTTGCTATAGAGACCTAAATATTCACTCTTTGGTCTGAGAGAAAAGGGCACTGGGGACAGATCAAAGGACATGGATTAGGATCCAAGTGTGCGTGTGTTTGAAAACTCCCCATATCATTTGAAATGTGGCATCCTCAACTGTAAAGAGAGTAGTAATTCTGTCATATATAGAGGTTTTTGCAAGACTGGAAAAAAACCACACGAGTGTGAACAATGAGCATGGTACCAGTGGAACCTCCATGAATAAGGCATCGTGCTTTATCTTAGGGACCAGGGCCGGAGGGCAGCTACAGCGGGGCCAGACTTGGGGAGGATCTCTTCCAAGCAAACATCCGTGCTTCACTTTTTCTCTAGGAGAGTCACTCTTAAAAGAATATTCTCCAAAAGCCATTACCTAGCAGAGGACCATTTTCCTGCCGGAAAGAAAAGCAAGGAACAAGGGAGGGGGACATTGAGAATCCTCTGTCTGCCCTTTTTATTACACAGGAACTAAAGAGAGAGAATCTCAGGTGGGGAAAGCATGGAGCACTTCTTCCAGGGCCTCATAAGTCAGGTATGATTTTAATTTCAGATAATGTCCAAACTAGATAAGACGCCCACTGGCAGTGTGAGCAGGTCTGCTGAGGATGTCTGTGTCTGTGCCTGGCCCCTGCCCCCATCCCTCACCCCAGCTCCGAGCTAGGGGAGACTCTGCTGGGCTGAAGGTGCACTCAGCCTCACATTTCCTCTTTGTTTCCTGAAGCCAGATTCCTTGATGCAAATTTCCATCTGGGACTCCATGCTGCTCCAGTCCTCTTATGACGCAAGCAATTTCTGATATGTCTTCACTGCCACTGCTTAGTACCAGGATGGCCAGTGCGCTCAGACCATCTGAATGAACACGGTCCCTCCAATGGCACCAGAGCAGAGGACAGAACTCCATCGTACGGCACAGTGCAGACACACAAGTGACTTCACTGCCAATTAAATTGAACACAGTTGGGCTTGGGTCTTACTGGGGATTATGACGATGATGATGGAAGCATGGTAGTGATGGAAAGACTGCAGCTACAGCTCAGTGATCATGGGGAGGTTTTAAAAAAGTGGAATGCATTACACTAGGAGCTAAGTAAATGCTCCAAGACTGGTTTCCTGCTCACACACCCTGGGAGCTCTCAACTGAGATGACTACGTCCATAAGGGAAAATATCCACATGGGGAGACAAAACTCTTCTCAATTAAAAGCTGAACCAATACCCAATAACCTCCAGTGATGAGCTCTGGTGAAAAAATCTACTTGCAGAATGAGGTTGAGGAATCGAGGCCTGTTTTTTTAACCCCCTTTTAAACAAACTGAGGGTGGCTGGGACTCAGCTAGTGGTACAGTGGCTAATTCGCCACAATTCCAGTGCAGGGGGGCCCAGGTTTGATCCCTGGTCAGGGAACTAGAGCCCACATACTGCTACAATATATCCCACAATTTGAAGACCCCATATGCCACAACAAAAATCAAAGACCTGGCATGCCACAACTAAGACCCACCATAGCCAAACAGAATACTTCTAAAAACTGAGGTGACTGAGTCTGCAGAGGAGGTCCCTCACTTGGTTAGAGGCACACATGAACTTGGCTTCCTCCAAGGAGACATAAATGCACCTGTATTTCCTTAGCCTTTGGGAGCAGGAAGGAACCCTGAGCATGGCTAATTCAATGCCCTGCAGATGGCCAACTCGATTGGCTATTCAAAGGTTCAGCAGAGAAGGAAGCATGAGGGATGTGGTAGAAGCTTTCCTCTCCCTACAATTTATTGTATTAGAACACTTTGTTCAGCGTTTGCAAGCATATTTTTTCCCTTTAATCCTCACAACAATCTTAGGAAATAAACAGAATCATTTTCCAGATGAGGAAATAGGTTCAAAGCAGTCGATGACTAGCCTGAAGTCACACAACTAATAAATGGCTGAGCTCGATCTCAAGCTTTGCTTGACTCCAAAGCCCTTGCTTTTCCTGCGACACTCTTGCTATTCAACGTGTGACCTCTGAATCAGACACTCAGCATCACCCGGAAGCCTGCAAGCATTTCAGGAATGCAAGTGTCTCTGGCCCATTCCAGTCCTACTGAACTGGAATCTGCATTTTAACCAGATCTCCAGGTGATCTGTCTGTGTGTAAAAGTAGAGTGGCACCACGCTACATGGTACTGCCTAGCTCCTGCCATTGTCTCTTTCCAGAAAACAAGACTATTCATCGTGGGCACACCATGCATAGAAGCCTTCCCTGAATTTGGGAACCCCCAAGCGACTGGACTTATTCTCCCTGCTAAGGTCTGCCAGAACACGGCCTGAGTTTTCAGAGGCTCCTGGGCTTTATATTCACTGGGCAGTTGTCTTTACGGGAGCCAACGTGCCCAGTCCCTACTCTGTCTTCTTTTAGTGCCATGCATCCCAGCAAAGGTTGGGGAGGTTTTATTCAAACATCCCAATATGTGGCCACTCACACCCTCTAAGGAGGGAAGAGTCGGCTATATTTCCCCATGAAGGAAAAAAACAACAACAAAACTCACAGATGCTGCTGTGGAATCCTGTAAATCCTGAAGAAATGAAGTCCCAGTATAACCTAAAAATGAGTTCCTTCTGAATTGAAGCCATTTATTTTCCTTTTTCAATTTTGGTATAGTTTTGCTATTTCTCAGTGTAATTTCCTATGGCAGATTAAGATCCATAATGTTCCATGATACTATGATTCGTGCACAAGAGGTATTTGAAATGAAAGATACATTTCTTGATACTTAATGCTCAGACACTTGATAAATGCTCTCTCATGGTAGCCTCAAAACAACACTCCAAAGATGGGAGAATTATTCTTCTTTTATGGATGAAGGCAACAGGCTCAGTCTCTGGTGCTGCCCCCGATGCCAGTTTTCAAGCTTAGGTTGGCACTATTCCCAAGATGCATCGATTTGAGGTGAATGACAGGTAACATGTGAGGGGGAAAGGATGCCTAGAAATGAATAATACCTAGGGCCCTAAAATGACCATCTGATTTGAATACTTGAGATGGGGGGGTATTAATGAATTTAACTGGTAGGTCCTTTTAAACTTTTAAAAAGAAGTCACGGATATATTAAAGGGTAGAAAGAAAATGTAGAGATTTTCAATAAATTTAAGACCAGCAGAAGATTTGGTAAAAGTTTTGAGACCATGGATGGCTAGCTTTTCAATTCTGCCCTGAAGTCCTGGGGCTAGGCTTTTATTCTTCTCTGCTGTTAACAGTTGCAGTGGCAGAAGCATCAGTGGTAATAGCCTGATAGCTACTGTATTACTTATCTACACTGCATAGCCACTTATTGTCAAACGTGGTGACTTACAAAATACACGTTTATTATTTCACAGACTCTGTGAGCCAGCAATCAGGACACGGACAGATGGGTGCCTGTGTGGTCTCACACAGGGCGCAGTTGTGCTGTTGGCTGGGCTATAGTCTCATTTCAAGGCTTCACTGGGGAAGAGTCTCCTGCTGGTTGTTGATGGGATTTGGTTCTTTATAGGCTGTTGGATTGAAAGTCTCAGCTCTTCACTGGCTGTTGGCCTGAGGCCACTCTAGCTCCTGGCTGCATGGATTTCTCCAACATGGCCATCGGTTTCATCAAAGTGTGTAAGCTGAGAAGGTAGTAGGGAGAGCCTAGTAAGACTGAAGTCACAGCCTTTCAAAACCTAATCATAGAAGTGATATCCTGTCACATCTGCTGGATGCCATTTGCTAGAAGCAAGCCACTAAGGGAGGGGATTGCGTAAGGACTTGAACACCAAGGGCAGGGACAACTGGAAAAACGATCCCTGTAACTACTACTCACTAGGCGTCTCTGATGTGCCCTATTGTTGTTGTGCAGGTGCTAAGTGGTGTCTGACTCCTTGCAACCCCATGGGCTGCAGGCTTCCCTGTCCTTCACTATCACCCAGAGCTTGCTCAAACTCATGTCCATTGAGTCAGTCCATCCAACCATCTCATCTTCTTTTGCCCCCTTCTCCTCCTGCCCTCAATCTTTCCTAGTATCCAGGTCTTTTCCAATGAGTCGGCTCTTCGCATCAGGTGGCTGAAGTATTGGAGCTTCTGCTTCAGCATCAGTCCTTTCTGTGAATGTTCAGGGTTGCTTTCCTTTAGGACTGACTGGTTTGATCTTCTTGCTGGCCGAAGGACTCTCAAGAGTCTTCTCCAGCACCACAGTTTGAAAGCATCAGTTCTTCAGAGTTCAGCCTTCTTTATGGTCCAACTCTCACATTCATACATGACTACTGGAAAAACCATAGCTTTGGCTAGACGGACCTTTATCAGAAAAGTGATGTTTCTGCTTTTTAATATGCTGTCTCGGTTTGTCATAACTTTAATTCCAAGGAGCAAGCATCTTTTAATTTAATGGCTACAGTTACCATCCACAGTGATTTTGGAGCCCAAGAAAATAAAATCTGCCAGTTTCTGTTTTTTCCCCCATCTATTTGCCATGAAGTGATGAGACCAGGTGATGCGCCTAGAATTCTGCTAATCACTTAATTTACATTATCTCATTTCATATTCACAGTTTCTAGTGTCAGTATAACTTACAATATCCATTCTATAGACAGGGTAACTGAGAAGCATAAGGGGAAACAACTTATCTGAGATTACCTAAGTGGCAAGGTCAAGTGAAAATCATGGTTTGTGTAACACTGAAGTCCATGTTCTTTTTTTTTTTTTTTTTTTAATCAATGTTCTTAAATGAAGTACTTGTTGGGAGCAGGGACCAGGGGCTTTTATCTAGCCAAGTTCTTGGAACTTAGAGGTCTAACACTCCTAGGGGGCTCAATTTAGGCAGACAGATACAAATCAGAGAAACATTTTAGTAAGTGAAAGAAGTGGGCATCTATTTACATGAATTACTGTTCATGGAAACATCTGATGTATGTGCATGTGTATGTGCGTGTGTTTAAATTTTATTGATCACTTTGTTTCTTTTAACACTTTGGCTGCACTCGGTCTTTATTGTGATAAACAGGCTCAGTGGTTGTGGCGTGTGGGTTTCCCTAGTTGCTGCCAAGGCGCTTAATTGCCCCAATACTTGTGGGACCTTAGTTCCCTGAGTAGGGATTGAACCCACATCCCCTGCTTTGGAAGGCAGGTTCTTAACCCCTGGACCACCAGGCAAGTCCCAAAATGTCTAGTGTTGGCTGAAGCAGAAAGGAAGAGCCTCTGGGGAAGTAAGAAAGGAACCATTTCCCCATGCCCTCTTGATGCATCTTGCTCAGACACCTCTGAGATAGAGATTATGGCTAGAAACTGGGGGAAAAAAAAAGCAGAAATTTAAAAGTTTCTGTACATAAACAGAATTATCTTGGGAGCCATGAATCAAGGAATAGCACAGAATTGGCCTATAAAAGAGATAATGCTTTTTTTTAAGGAACAGAAAATCATACCGGCTGTAAGTTGAGAAGTAGGGTAGATTTCAACTTGGCTTTATTCATTGGATGTGAGAGTTGGACTGTGAAGAAGGCTGAGCACCGAAGAATTGATGCTTTTGAACTGTGATGTTGGAGAAGACTCTTGAGAGTCCCTTGGACTGCAAGGAGATCCAACCAGTCCATTCTGAAGGAGATCAGCCCTGAGATTTCTTTGGAGGGAATGATGCTAAAGCTGAAACTCCAGTACTTTGGCCACCTCATGCGAAGAGTTGACTCATTGGAAAAGACTCTGATGATGGGAGGGATTGGGGGCAGGAGGAGAAGGGGACGGCCGAGGATGAGATGGCTGGATGGCATCACTGACTCGATAGACGTGAGTCTGAGTGAACTCTGGGAGTTGGTGATGGACAGGGAGGCCTGGCATGCTGCGATTCATGGGGTCGCAAAGAGTTGGACACGACTGAGCGACTGAACTGAACTGAACTGATGGGGTCTTCAAGGCCTTGGTTTCTTCTTGTTTATTTCCTTTGCCTTCTAAAATGTTGATTTCATCCTAAAGCTGGCCCCATTTCTTGCCCATACATTGATCGTCAGAATGTCTGGGGCCGTCTCATCTATATTTAGAGAATCTCTCGAGCAGTACAGTCAGCTCTGCCCAGAAACTCTCTGCAAACCGCTTTTCCCTCTTGCTTGCCTGAATTTTGTCGTATGTTCATATAATAATTGTGTGAGGATCATGCTGATTAGTAGAGACGACACTTGCCTTGTGCTTAGATCCCTTTTCAACCCAGTTTGTTCCTGCCTTCTGTTTTCTGCAGGATTTGATTGAAACTGGCTGAGATTGAACATCAACTGCCTTAAGAATGAAAGTTCTCTCAGCTTGTCTGCAAATCTCTATCCCTAGACCATCTTCATATCTGGACGTGCGAGTCAGGAACAGCAAGGTTTGTTGAAAAGAACACTGAATATGGACTCAAAATTCTTTTGTCTTCACCAGTCTTCACTAAGTGATCTTAGGCATTCTGCAACTCCTTCTACTAATCTTAAATGTCAGATGAATTTTGAGCCACATGCTGTGTTAGGCTCTGTGGGAATGATAAGAACATGACAGATAATGGACCTTCCCCTGATGGAACTTCTAGTGGGGACATAAGCCATAAACACACCATTTTATTATAGGCTAAAGATTACATTTGAGAAAATATAGAATCCCGTGAGGCCGCAAAAGGGGAGCTTGTACTGAATAAAACAGTCTTTAGTCAAAAAGTTATATCAACTGATGGTGGAAGGATGACTTCTGATGAAATGATCCAAGGAGTGGAATTGGCAGAGAGGAGAGCTCCCCAGGGAAGTTACTTAACAACATGGCCTCAGTTTACCTTCGTGAGCTTCCAAATCACTGTGGATGGTGACTGCAGGCATGAAAGTAAAAGACGTTTGCCCCTTAGAAGGAAAGCTATGACAAAACTATACAGTGTATTAAAAAGCAGAAACATCACTTTGCTGACAAAGGTCTGTACAGTCAAAGCTATGGTTTTTCTAGTAGTCATGTATAAATGTGAGAATTGGATCATAAAGAAGGCTAAGAACCAAAGAATTGATGCTTTGAACTGTGGTGCTGGAGAAGAATTTTGAGAGTCCCTTGGACTGTAAGGAGATCAAACCAGTCAGTCTTAAGGGAAATCAACACTGAATATTCATTGGGAGGATTGATGCTGAAGTTCCAATACTTTGGCCACCTGACGTGAAGGGCCAACTCATTGAAAAAAACCCTGATGCTGGGAAAGACTGAAATCAAAAGAAGAGTGCGGCAGAGGATGAGATGGTTAGATAGCATCTCTGCTTCAATAGACAAGAATTTGAGCAAACTCCAGGAGATAGTGAAGGACAGAAATGCCTGTCATGCTGCAGTTCATGGGGTTTCAAGGAGTCAGACATGACTCGACAACTGAACAAAAGCAACTATGGTCAGGGCACGTTATGCTAAGTGATCTTGAAGGTTCTCCCCTTTATAAGACCCTGAGGCTGAGGAAGATAGAAGGCAAGAAGAGAAGGGGATGACAGAGGAGGAGATGGTTGGATGGCATCACCGACTCAATGGACATGAGTTTGAGCAAGCTCTGGGAGATGGTGAAGGGCACAGAAGCCTGGTGTGCTGTGGCCATGGGGTCACAAAAAGTTGTACATGACTGAACAAAGAAATGTACAACCAGCCAACTGTGGAAAAAGAATTGTGTAGGTATTCAGTTTGAAGGCATTGCGGTGTTGAAGGACTACTACTCCCCACCCGCACCCTGAGAGTTCTGGAGCAGTACTTCTCCAAGGATAACTTTTCCAAATTGTGATTATTTCTGTGGTTATGGAATGTCTGGTCCCCCCTCTGTAACCTAAATACCATGTGCTTCTTTTCCATTGCTCAATAGAGGTGTGTCTTCAACGCGTCCCAGGTAAGTGCTCAATACTTTCATGAATGAATGACTTGATGCGTGATTAAGAATCAAGAGGTCTGGAACTTGGTGCCGGATTGGTGGCTGACTGGGTATTTGGCTGTGGGCAAGTCACCTCCTTTCTTGGCCTTGGTCTACTGATTTTCGCAACAGAAAAAAAAAATGCATGTGAATGATCTCTAAAAGCCTTTTTAGCTCTAAGATGTTATGATCTAATGTCTTTTCTCTTTCAAAGGTAGCAAATCCATAGTTTTCTTACAAATAGGATATTAAACATCTTGAAAGATGTGAGAGAGCGTGTTATTGGCAATAAATGAAATAGGTCCATAAAGCACTTACCAGACCCCTGGTAAATGTTTAGAAAGTGGCAGCCCTTTCTGCTCTGTGGTTGTTGATGGAATCTGAAATTCAGGTGCTTCGACTTATAATCTAGTGCTCCTCTAAATTTTGCTTGAATACACCAAGGCTTCCAATGCAGGCATGCTCCATAGGAGCAAACACACACCAGGGGCTCAGTATGTCAGTGCAATGCATGAATGTTTTTTTATAATATAAAGTCAGACAAATGTCACTAATAAAAATATCCCCAAATAGCACAAAGTGCAGTTCCAAATTTCCAAGCTGATACTTCCCTTTTTCCTATGTTTATACCCATTGTGGCTTAAATCCCCAACAGTGACTAAAAACATTACCCTTCTTCCAGCTGTAGATGAAGAAATTGGCTCAGATGGTAAAGCGTCTGCCTGCAGTGTGGGAGACCCGAGTTCGATCCCTGGGTTGGGAGGATCCCCTGGAGAAGGAAATGGCAACCCACTCCAGGACTCTTGCCTGGAAAATTCCATGGACTGAGAAGCCTGGTGGGCTACAGTCCACGGGGTCACAAAGAGTTGGACACAACTAAGCGACTTCACTTTCACTTTCCTCTAGCTGATCATAAGGGCTGTGGGGTCCAGGTCAAGTGAAATTTGTCTGCAATATAAGTTGTTCCAATTAATCCAGATAATATCAGAATAAGACAGCAATGAAAGACATCCTGGAAGGAGAAGAATTGAATAGAATGGGCAGAGTGGAACAGAGGGGTGAAGAGAAGTCCCAAAGCACCGAGTGGACGCTCCACTTGAAAGCAGGGAACGTCAATGCCCTGCTGACGATGACCACCAGGGCTGTTACAGACTGTCTGTGCGTGAAGCACTGCTTTATTTCAAATTAGTCAGGAGAAATACAGGGCCCTAGACACCAGCGCATTTTAAAAGGGATTATTTTCAGGGAGCACCCATTAAAAACGCAACCATTCCACTGTAATGAAGCATGCTCCCTTACAGTGCAGAGAGCGATGACAGTGTGATCTTATGGGCAGGAGATGACCTGTGTTGATGCCAGTGTGTATCAGGCCACTTCACAGCCACAACATGGTGTGGGTTTTAATGGACAATGACCGTGATGTCCACGACATCACAGAAGTCTAAGTGACAGTGAGTGTGCTTCTTTGTTCCCAGATAGGTTGGAGTGATAGTGTTTTCTAAGCATTAACTTGACATTATGCAAATATATGTATATTACATGATAATTTAAAAAATGATTTTTAAGAGAATCAAATTCCAGAAATACAGGTGCTCCAGACAGAGCAAGTCTACTGCTTTTTCTCGCTTGTCCTCTTTCTCTTCTTTATCCACTACTTAAGTGTGGGGGCATGGGCTTCTTAATGTGGAACTCTATATGGATTTAGGAGGTCAAGACACTCCCTGAAATTTCGTAAAATTTGATACAAGGGAGGAAATGCATTTTTTTTTATGGAGAGAGTGTCTCACATTCATAAGGTGATGGGTAAGAGTATCCATCCCCTATCCCTTCCACATTAAGAATCAATACATTCATTGGAAGGAACAATACACTGTGAAAAGAGCCATGCGTTTTAAGAGTAAGATAGCTTTAGGTTCTAGCCTCATAAATTCTCGAACAAATCACTAAGCATCTTGTATGCCTTAGACCCCTTCTTTTAAAATTGAGACAATACCAGACTTACAAGGTTATTATTTAAGTCAGATAATCAAATAAGCCAAATAAATGTTTTAGAGCATCTAAGCCAGGCTTCAGCAAGACGTGAACCGTGAACTTCCAGATGTTCAAGCTGGTTTTAGACAAGGCAGAGGAACCAGAGATCAAATTGCCAGCATCCTCTGGATCATGGAAAAAGCAAGAGAGTTCCAGAAAAACATCTATTTCTGCTTTATTGACTATGCCAAAGCCTTTGACTGTGTGGATCACAATAAACTGTGGAAAATTCTGAAAGAGATGGGAATACCAGACCACCTGACCTGCCTCTTGAGAAACCTATATGCAGGTCAGGAAGCAACAGTTAGAACTGGACATGGAACAACAGACTGGTTCCAGATAGGAAAAGGAGTACGTCAAGGCTGTATATTGTCACCCTGCTTATTTAACTTCTATGCAGAGTACATCATGAGAAACGCTGGACTGGAAGAAACACAAGCTGGAATCAAAATTGCTGGGAGAAATATCAATAACCTCAGATATGCAGATAACACCACCCTTATGGCAGAAAGTGAAGAGGAACTAAAGAGCCTCTTGATGAAAGTGAAAGAGGAGAGTGGAAAAGTTGGCTTAAAGCTCAACATTCAGAAAACGAAGATCATGGCATCTGGTCCCATCACTTCATGGGAAATAGATGGTGAAACAGTGGAAACAGTGTCAGACTTTATTTTTTCGGGCTCCAAAATCACTGCAGATGGTGATTGCAGCCATGAAATTAAAAGACGCTTACTCCTTGGAAGGAAAGTTATGACCAACCTAGATAGCATATTCCAAAGCAGAGACATTACTTTGCCAACAAGGGCCTATCTAGTCAAGGCTATGTTTTTTCCAGTGGTCATGTATGGATGTGCGAGTTGGACTGTCAAGAAAACTGAGTGCCAAAGAATTGATGCTTTTGAACTGTGGTGTTGGAGAAGACTCCAGAGAGTCCCTTGGACTGCAAGGAGATCCAACCAATCCATTCTAAAGGATATCAGTCCTGGGTGTTCTTTAGAAGGAATGATGCTAAGGCTGAAACTCCAGTACTTTGGCCACCTCATGTGAAGAGTTGACTCATTGGAAAAGACTCTGATGCTGGGAGGGATTGGGGGCAGGAGGAGAAGGGGACAACAGAGGATGAGATGGCTGGATGGCATCACCGACTCGATGAGTGTGAGTTTGAGTGAACTCTGGGAGTTGGTGATGGACAGGGAGGCCTGGCATGCTGGGATTCATGGGGTCACAAAGAGTCGGACATGACTGAGCCACTGAACTGACCTGACCTGAATCCAGTAACTATCATATAGTATATATTCAGAAAGTGATTACTGACATTATCATTATGATTATTCTTGAGCATACTGTTTCCAGCAGCAAGGGACCAGGTCATGGTCCCTGATTGTCCTTCAGAAGGTTCTATCTTCTTTTATCTATACCGATCCACCTAGCTGCTGCTGCTGCTGCTGCTAAGTCACTTCGGTCATGTCCAACTCTTTGCGACCCCATAGACGGCAGCCCACCAGGCTGTGCCGTCCCTGGGATTCTCCAGGCAAGAACACTGGAGTGGGTTGCCATTTCCTTCTCCAATGCATGAAAGTGAAAAGTGAATGTGATGTCTCTCAGTCGTGTCTGACTCATAGCAACCCCATGGACTGCAGCCTACCAGGCTCCTCTGTCCATGGGATTTTCCAGGAAGAATATTGAAGTGGGTTGCCATTCCCTTCTTCAGGGGATCTTCCTGATCCAGAGATCAAACTCACGTGTCTTAGCAGCTCCTGTATTGGCAGGCAGATTCTTTACCACTAGTGCCACCTGGGAAGCCCCCATTTAGCCCACTAGCTTAACCTAAACCATTTCCAACAGAAAGAAACAGGACCAGGTTTATTAAAAAACAACAAAAAAAAAAACAACTTTGATCTTTAATCATGGCTGAAGATAATTCAATCTGGTATTCATTATTACAGTGGTTTATATCCAGCAGCTGCAGCCCTTGACTCAGATAAATGCTTGCCCTGCA
Organism: Capricornis sumatraensis; assembly: GCF_032405125.1. Taxonomy (NCBI): domain Eukaryota; kingdom Metazoa; phylum Chordata; class Mammalia; order Artiodactyla; family Bovidae; genus Capricornis; species Capricornis sumatraensis. The sequence continues at coordinate 115,661,879 of NC_091074.1, forward strand.
TTATTACAATAAAATCAACAACATAGAATGATATTTCCCTCCCTTTTTTGATGATATCATCACAGAGAATTAATGTTCTGGATTTTTTTTCCATTACTGATTCCTTGTATGAAATATGGACTAAGTCAAACCTCTGGCCAGATAGTTTCAGCCACAATATTGAGGAGGAGGGTGGGAAATGCATCCATTGAGCTCAACAGGTGGAACTAGAATGTGGAGTAATCAGCGGAGAATATTTGCTGTGTGTTCATAAAGAGAGGAGACGGAAAGTATATTCCATTTAAAGCTTTCTCCTTAATCTAAGCTGTTCTGTGCCCTCTGTTGTAGTTGCTGGCATTTCTGTTCTCACTAGCACGGAGGTACACTTGCATCCACGCATGCTGAGTTGCTTCAGTTGTGTCCGCCTCTTTGCAACCCCATGGACTGTAGCCTGCCAGACTGCTCTGTCCATAGGATTCTCCAGGCAAGAATACTGGAGTGGGTTGCCGTCCCCTCCACCAGGGGATCTTCCCAACCCAGATTTTGAACCCACGTTTCCTGCATTGGCAGGCAGGTTCTTTGCCACTAGCGCCACCTGGGAAGCTCATGGAGGTACACACTTTATTTTAGTAATGATTGCGTGTTGGAGCATTATTAAAAAAATCTGGCTAGAATACCTAGACACATAGAATACCTGAATCCCGCTTTATACCCCAATCCTGCTTTTCTTTGCAAGAATTCCCAAGGACAATAAACCCATAAACAATGACAAGAACTTGGGAAATCAAACTTCCCCCTTCTTTTGTCAGTGCTTGTGCCAGAAATCCAAAATTGATCTCTTTGCTAAACTGAATAGGTACACTTGGCTTAGAACTAAGGGTTAAATGGGAATGGGGAAGGAGAAAGGGAGATGATTTCTCCTGTTATCTCCGCTCTAACTCATTTTTAAAACTGTTTATTGAATCTGTTACAATCTTGTTTCTGTTTTATGCTTTGGTTTTTGGCCAGGAGGCACGTGGGATCTTAGCTCTACTGACCAGAGGTTGAACCTGCACCCCTGGCATTGCAAGGTGAGGCCTGGCCACTGGACCACCACGGAAGTCCTGCCATCTAACTCTTAACTTTAGTCTAGTGGGTTTAAACCTTAGCCACATATTAGAATCAGCTGGGAAACTTTTTAGAGCACTGCAGCCTGGGGCTTCCCTGGCTGAGTGGTAAAGAATCCTTCTGCCAAGGTAGGAGACACAGGTTCTATCCCTGGTCGGGGAAGATCCCAGAAGTCTTGGAGCAGCTAGGCCGGTGCACCACAACTCCTGAACTTCCAAGCTCTAGAGCCCATGCTCCATAAGAGAAGCCCCTGCAATGAGAAGCCTGCACGCTGCAGTGAGAAGTAGCCCTTGCTCGCTGCAACTAGAGAGAAGCTACACAGCAGCGAAGATCCAGCACCGTCAAAAATAAATAAAATTATTTAAAAAAAGAAAGTAGAAATTTAAGAAATAAGCACTGAGGCCCGGTTCCTACTTCCAAAGGTGTTTTTTAAATTATCTATTTATTTTAAAGATTTGATCTAATCGGTCTGAGATACAGACTGGAGAATTAGGATTTGTAAAAGTTCTCACATGATTATAACATGCAGCCCAGGTTGAGAGTCGTACTGTCTAAGCTAATTGTCTGACACTTCAGTGACAATTCCCTGGAACAGTGCTTTTCAAACTTCCATGTGCGTATGGATCAGCTGGGACCTTATTAAAGTGCAGACTCTGATTTAGTAACTCTGGAGTGGGGCCCAAGAATTGGCATTTCTACAAGCGTCCTGGTGCTGCTGCTGCTGGCTCTGCTGGTTCAGGGACCATGCCTTGAGTACCAAGGTCCTAAGGTTATTGACAGGAAAGAGAGGGAGGAGCTGCAAGCTTGATCAGCTACCTTATGGATCTGGCTGCAGTAAAAGACTAGAAGAGAGCGTGGCAATTTGGTTCATAATGCAGTCTTCTCTGGTGACACAGCGGTAAAGACTCCGCCTGCAATGCAGGGGACGCAGGTATGATCTCTGAGTCGGGAAGATCCCCTGGAGAAACAAATGGCAACCCACTCCAGTATTCTTGCCTGGAGAATCCCATGGACAGAGGAGCCTGGTGGGCTATAGTCCATGGGGCCCCAAAAGAGTTGGACACAACTTAGCCATTAAACAACAACACCCTGGGGTACATTCTCCCTATCTCTGTCCTGAAATCTGAAGTAAACAGATTAGTAACGCTTTTCTTCAAGCAAGGGGGCAGGGGTAGGGAGGGAATGGTATAGGAACATCTCTTCCCCACGGTGTTTGCGGTGGTAAGCAGGCCAATATGAGCCTCATCTTTGACCCTTTACTCTTCTTCCCTTTCTAACCAACCCAGGCCAACTTCTGTTCCTTCTCTAGAATATCCTCCTCTTTCTGCTCTTCATTTCGACTACAGATATTGCATTTTGTTGTTTCATCATCTAAATTGTATGGTTTCCTCTGCTTTCTCCCTTGCCAAAATTTTCTACATGCTACTGTTAGGTTAATATTCTTAGGAGATGATTCCAGTCATTTAAGGAAATGGCAACCCACTCCAGTATTCTTGCCTGGAGAAATCCATGGATGGAGGAACCTGCTGGGGTACAGTCCATGCGGCCGCAAAGAGTCAGACACGACTGAGCAACTTCTCTCTCTCTCTAAGATAACTTTGAAATCCCTCAGGCTGTCATATAAACCAAGCACACTGTGTTCTCAAATAAGCTAGGTCCCAATCCCTCCCGACTTGCCATTTTTTGAATACTTTATACATGATTCCATTCATTCACTCATTCATTCAAAGAACATGACACCAGACAAGCAGAGAGTTGTGATATACTGTGATATCATCCGAGAGCATCAAGGAAGGCTTCATGAAAGAGGTAATGTTTGAACTTGAGGCATCCAGGAGAATAGTTTTTCAGGTAGATAAATGAATGTTGAGCCCAGACAGCAAATGCAAGATTTATTAGAGAGGCATAAAATGGCAGACATTTTGGTGTTCAAAATGTACAAGCACTTTTGGTGTAGTTTTAGGAAGCTGTATTAGGTAGGAATAGTAAGTGGACTCCGGTGAGAAACTATGAAACCATGAGATGTGTTTCAGGCAGCAGGGAATGTACAGGATTTTATGCTCATGGAGAAACATTGAGATATGACTGTCCCCCTTTGGCATTTGCTTCTATTGTTCTCTCTCTCTCCCTGGAATATTCTTTTTCCTCTGTTTTCCCCAATGAAGGTCTACTCACTTATGCTCTAGTCGAAATAACTTCCCCTGGCTTGATAGAATCAATCTTTATTTTTACACTTTGGAGTCAAGTTATTTAGGTGACACGTGTCTTTGCCTAGATTTTAAGATATTTATACAGCAAATATTATACTTTATTAATCTTTGAGTCTCTTTACTCTTGAACATCTAGGCTTTCTCCTGGCACATGTTACTTGTTCAATAAACAGTTGTTGAACCAAATTAAATAGGATAGGAAAAGCCATGCCATCAATTACAGTTTAAGCATTCGCCATCTCTACTCTCCTTACATTTGACTTGAGTGTTGATCAAAGAGTATTTACTGACAAAACCATGTATTCACTCTAGTACTTTCTCCACAGAGACTTTGCTGCAGAGCAAAGGGTTGGGAGTTAAAAGGCCTCTTACATCACAGCCAAATTGATGGATCAATTTCTCCTGTCAGTGCCTCGAGTCTGGATGCTGGGTACCACCACAAAGCATAACTGGGTCTTCTTACGCCAGGTGGGAATGAAGGAAAAAAAAGCTAGAATTCCACCCACCTTTGCTACATGAGCTCTTCAGACATGACACTGTCTACCAGGACATTCTCAAGGCCAAGTGTACACAGCATTATAAGAGTAGTTTTAATTTCCAGTGCATGGACCACAATTCAGATGCCTCAATCAGCATGTCCTATAAAGTTTGCACGTACTATTTACAGCAGTCCTGCATGTAGGCATTCCCTTTCCATAGATGGGAAGACTGAGGCAGTGGGTGGTTCGTTTGCCACGGCCGTGCAGATGGCACAGTAAGTGTTGGAACTGTGAATTAAGCCTAGGCTATCTGACTCCAAAGCCCAGATCTTTAACCATTCTGCCACATCATCTCAAGGCACTAAAAAGGAGACTCTGAGAGTCAGGAAATGTGTTGGCAGATACAGGGATGGCATGAAGAACTTCACGCCAACTAGGAGTCTTTAAATCTGCACAACTACCCCCCACTCATTGTCATCAGCTCCCATCAATGCAATAGCAGAGGGACACACCGGGGCATTTGAAATGTTCCTATTGATTGGAAGTGAATAATTATTACCTTTTCTAGATTACAGATTCACTATCAGAAACTAATAGCAGGAATGCTAAGCAAGATTAATGGCTATGTTTCATTATTTTTAGTGCAAACTATTGATTTTAAAGCGGTGTAAGGTATGGCAGTTTATTACAATGAAACAGTAAAATAGACTATATGAAATAATTGAGAATAATCTTTTCCCTTTTTTGCTGCGGCTATGGGACATAATGTGCTGTGCATGGGAAGGCATTTATGGTGAGCTCTATCCAGCGATGGCAGCTTAAGCACTCTATAAAGAAGTACTTTGGAACCGCAGTATTATAAATAATAGGCAATAAAGCTGGTAAATGGGCCTTTAATTTGGTTCCATTATGTCACAGGATCACAAGGACCAAGGGGACCCAGCATCGAAAACAGTAACTGCTGAGCAGAACACAGAGGTGAATGCGCCGGATGGCCTCAAGGCCCCTCCTCACCAGGGAATTTCTGCGTAAGAGCTGAACCATTGGCTTCCGGATGTGGGCTGATATCTTACATGTGAACCGATGTGTCTACATCAGCGGCACCCCTGCTCCCATCCTTGCCAGGCTTTGTTTCTCCTCCACTTTCATTCACTTTGTCCATTTCCAAAGTTAACAGCCAACACCTTCAGAAGCAATTTCTCCCTGGACTCAATTCATTCTGCCCATTAGGATCTCGCTATTCAGTCACCCTATCATGTCCAACTCTTTGCAGCCCCTGTGGACGGCAGCATGCCAGACTTCCCTGTCCCTCGCCATCTCCTGACATTTGCCTAAGTTCATATCCATTTCATCCATGATGCCATCCAGACATCTCACCCTTTGATGCCTTCCTCTCCTTTGGCCCTCATTCTTTCCCAGCATCAGGGACTTTTCCAATGAGTCGCCTGTTTGCATCAAATGACCAAAATACTAGAGCTTCAGCTTCAGCATCAGTCCTTCCAATGAGTATTCAGGATTGATTTCCTTCAAGACTGACTGGTTTGATCTCCTTGCTGTCCGAGGGGTCAGGAGTCTTCTCCAGCACAGTTTGAAGGCATCAATTCTTTTGCTCAGTCAAGGAAGCTAGTTAAGTGGAAATGAACAGCTAGGAAAGTGGTCAGTGTGTAAAGGGAAGAGAGAATGTCATGGGACAGTTAGGGAATGGATGGGCAAGAGAGAGATGAGACATAGCAGGAGGTTGGCTGCAGGGATAAGACTGTAGAGCGGGTGTTCCCAGTCCTGGCTGTACATCTGAAGCACCTGGAGAGCTTTATAAACTGATGTATGCTCACGCTCCTCCCTGTGAAATTCAAAATGAATTGCTTTGGGGTAAGGCGGTAAGGAATCTGCCTGCAATGTGGAAGGCCAAGGTTCGATCCCTGGGTTGGGAAGATACTCTGGAGAAGGGAACAGCTATCCACTCCAGTATTCCATGGAGAATTCCTGGAGAATTCCATGGAGAGAGGAGCCTGGTGGGCTACAATCCATGGGGTTGCAAAGAATTGGACACGACTGAGTGACTAACACACAACACAAGAAGAGGCCATCTGTAGTTTAAAACATCTCCCCAGCGCTGAACAACAAGGCTGAGGACTACTATCCTATAAGGTATCACACGGCCAGGTCCTGCCTACCTGTCCACGTTTATGTCTCTCCTTTAGTGGAAGGCTGCTGACACACTGCCCTCCTTGGGCACATTACAGAGGTTTTCAATCCTACTTATCTTCGAAGATTTACCTCCATTGTCCATCTCTCAGAATCCAGAGACCTCCCCTGGCTGCCTCCTCCCAACCGAAGCCGGACGTCCTCTCTTACTGTCTCTTCTAGTAGTGTATATTTCTTAATTAGATAGTTCAAAGCTGTATCTTTATTTACTTATCTCTCTACTGTGAGAGCAAGTCATTGCCCATTTTAATCACTGCTATATCTCTCAATGCCTTGTATAATATGCCTGCTGTATCCTGGGTACTAAACAACTGTTTGTAAAAGTGAGTTAATAAAATAAAGGCTCTATGTGTCAGACTCGGTTGTAGAGTGGCAATTCTTGCAGTCACTGGAGGGGAGCCGTCATTTTAGTGCTTTCTCAGGGGCTCCAGAGTGCCCATGGAGGAAAGACCAGAGTAAAATAGGGAAGGGACCCTAGTCAGAAGATTATTTCAGCATTTCAGGAAAGAGATGCAGACAGCAGACACATTTAGCCCTAGGTACCCAGTGCCCAGCTCTGTGCCTGGCAACAAACAACCCAGGAAGGTCTGGAAAGTAGAAAACAGAGAGTTGAATGCGTACTGATGGAAGAGAGCTTTTATACAGAGAAGATTTCCAAAGAGCAGGAGATCTCTGCATTTTCAAAGAAGGGAAAGGATGCAGAAAACGCGCACAGGGGCATGATAGATTAACTTTGTCAAATTCACGGCACCTTGGGCAGACGCTGAGAGTTTTCTGAGAGTCCTCAGCTGGTGCGTGTAGTGGGGGACAGCAGGCTAAGGCAGCTTGTGGCATTTTGTTTCCTTTCTTTATTAGTAAAGGGAGAATTTAAATGAGTGTAACCTTTGATGATCTGGCGATTGTAAAAATCAGCCCACCAAAGTTCAGGCAGTGTCAGATGCAGAGACACCCTTTCTGAACAGCTCATCTTCCCAGACCTTTCTCTGTCAAATGTCAAAGCCCAAATGAGCTTGTTTGGAAGGCAAATTACATGTTGCAAACAGTCATTTTCCATAGTAGGTGACTTCTATTTTGAATAATTAAATAATACAGCAACAAAAATACCCTGGTCTTTAAGTCTAAACATAAGTACATACATACATTTAAAAGCATCCTCCTAGTCCCAGCACACTGGGGGCTTTAGGTCCTGAACCAGATATCAATAATCCACCAAAAACTAAGCACTATTTAAGGACTGCAATCTTTTTGATGTAAAGGCTGAGTAATGGGACAGGAGAATAGACAGAAATTATTATTATTGTTCTTTTCTGGAAGTGGAAAGAGCTCAGGACAAGGTGCTATGAAAGATTAAATTCATGGATAGGGCTTAGTCTGTGAAAAAGCCAAGCCAGTTGTGTTCAGTTGTCTGACTCTTTGCGACCATTTGGACTATAAACTGTCAGGCTCCTCTGTCCCTGGCATTTTCCAGGCAAGAATACTGGAGTGGGTTGCCACTTCCTCCTCTAGGGGGGTCTTCCTGACCCAGGGATCGAACCCACGTCTCCAGCGTCTCCTGCATTGGCAGGCTGATTCTTTACCCACTGAGCCATCAGAGACTAAAGGGAAATGGTTTCTGGAAAGGTGGGTCTATCTGTATCCTCGTCCTCATCCTCACCCTCTCCTGTATCTGCACAACACAGCCCTCACATTACATCACAGTTCAATGTTCATAAAGCACAACCTGATCTGAGTCAACCTGATCTGCATGTAAGCAGAGCAGACCTTACCACCATCATTTAACATGTGAGGAAACTGAGGCCCAGAGAAATAAAGTGGTCCATCAAATAGCCCGGCTGGTAAGGAGTGAAGCCCAGAGGCCACAGTCAGGGACATTTTGCGTGTTCTTACAACTGGGAGACACTATGAAGTAAGGAAGGCAGTGGCTCAGATGGAAAAGCACCTGCCTGCAATGTCGAGCTCTGGGTTGGGAAGATCCCCAGGAGAAGGGAATGGCTACCCATTCTAGTATTCTTGCCTGGAGAATTCCATGGATAGAGGAGCCTGGTGGGCTATAGTCCCTGGGGTCTCAAAGAGTTGGATTGGGACTGAGTGACTAACACTTTCACTTTTTTTTTTTCAAAGACTATAGACTCAGAAAGAGTATGTTTGTCCCTAACTCACCAAAATTTATATTAAGATGTAAAACATCATGTATAAGGCCGACCTCAATTTCCATTTTTCTTTTCCTCAAAGCTGGTTGAAAAGAACAAACTCTGTACCTCACTGTGTGACCCTCAGCAAGTTAATCGCATCTTGACTCCTTCCAACACTGCTTCCTAATTCAGGTGCTCAAATCTCTCACCTGGAACTTGCCAGCAGTCTGTTCACTGATCTTCCAGTCTGTGGTCTGAAGCTCACTTATATCCAGCCATCACCATGCAATGAAAATCAGTTCAGTTCAGTCTCTTTTTGACCCCATGGACTGCAGCATGCCAGGCTTCCCTGTCCTTCTCCAACTCCCAGAGCTTACTCAAACTCACATCCATCGAGTGACAGATGCCATCCAACCATCTCATCCTCTGTCATCCCTTTCTCCTCCTGCCTTCAATCTTTCCCAACATCAGGATCTTTTCTGATGAGTTGGCTCCTCACATCAGGTGTCCAAAGTATTGGAGCTTCAGCTTCAGCATCAGTCCTTCCAATGAATATTTAACATTGATTTCCTTTAGGATTGACTGGTTTGATCTCCTTGTAGTCCAAGGGACTCTCAAGAGTCTTAATCATTGTAAAACATCTACTTGATCAAGATCAAATCATGCCCTTTTGTAACCATCACCCCCTAGTTAAATCCTAACTCTCCGAGCCAACTCACAAAACCACCAAGATCTGGAACCATCTACTTTTGATTTTGGCTTTTCCCAGTTTTTTTCAACTCTTGGAGCCCTAAGCTTTAGGTGTTCAATTAGTTAGAATGTGTAAAATGCTTAAGAACAGGATTTGGCACATTGTAAATGCTATAAAAGTGTTAGTTACTATATTCCTATAGAAATATAGTATACTCTTATTATTAGTATCCTGGTCCTTTTCAGCACCTAGATTTCCCAAGAAGCACGTGTTCTCATTCTCTCTTCACTGATACATACCTTTCCTTTGTCTTGGAGAAGGAAATGGCAACCCGCTCCAGCATTCTTGCCTGGGGAGTTCTATGGACAGAGGAGCTTGGAGGGCTTCAGTCCACGGGGTTGCAAAGAGTCGGATATGACTGAACGACTTTCACTTCACTTTCCTTTGTCTGGTTGACTCTAGATCTGAAAAGCTCAGCTCAGATGCAGCTCCCCCTGGAAAAAGTTCGCAGCTTCATTCAGAGGAAGGCAGTGCCAGTTCCAATGCTCTGTGCTTCTTAGAGAGACACGCTTACCAGCTTGTTTTGTAATTCTGTTATTTTTTCCCTTGATCAGGCTTCTTCCCTGGCCAACAAAGTCTTGCCGTTTTCTCTGTAACTATATCGAGCATGGGGCCTGTAACATGGCACATTCTCAGTATATGACTGATAAGAGATTGGTGATGCAGCTGAGACATCTCGACATCTGTTTTCTGAGGTATTGTGTTTGGAGTTCTAAATATCCTGTAAATGCCCTTCATTCTCTGTTATTTTTTTGAAAACATTAATTGCAGATAAGCTGGCTATTTATTTCACTCAATTTTCAGCCACCATCTTCCACACCAGTTAGTAAGTGTGTAATAAATGGTAGTGGCTCTGATCTTGCAGCTCCCTGGGGATGAGGGCAGGCTGGCTGGGTGGCTTGGGGAGGGAACTAAAATAGATTAGCACCAAAGAGTCCCCACAGGGCCATTCCAGCTGATTAGGCTCCAAGTGTGAGGCGGAGCTACATGTGCAACAGAGAAGGGAGCTAGCTTATTCATCACTGCAGTGCACAAGCAGAAACACACATGGAAATACAAACACACACTCACACACGCGTTCACACCTTGCTTTAAAAGCCTTTGCTCAGGACTTCCCTGGTTAAGAATCCACCTGCCAATGCAGGGGCAACAGGTTTGATCCCTGGGCTGGGAAGATCAGGGCCACTAAGCCCACAGCTACGGAAGTCCCATGCTCTAAAACCTGAGCTTCATGATAGGAGAAGCCAGTGCAATGAGAGGCCTGTGTATCACACCTAGACAGTAGCCCCCACTTGCCAACTAGCAAAAGCCCGTGTGCAATAACTGAGACCCAGCACAGCCCCAAAATAAATAAAATTATTTAAGAAGTTTTTGTCCAGCTTCTGCTTTCCAACATCTATTTCACAAATACTTTTAGAACCTGTCTGTGTACCAAACATGGGGTGAAGAACCCATAGTGAGCAAAACAGGATCCTTGTCCTCATGGAGTTTTCAGTCTCATATGGAGACAAAGTTTAAATAAGTAGGTGAGTCCAGAGGTAACTGCTATGAACTCATGATAATGATGAAGATGATGGTGATGAAAAAATTAGTGCTCATATGTTGGGTGCATCCTGTAAAGGAGGCCCTGTGCTAAGGGACTAAGCACATTATGTGTATTTCCTTGTGTTATCTTCCTGATGATGGTATGAGATATATACATCTATCCTAGCTTATAAAATGAAGAAACTGAGGCTCAGAAAAGTTGCATGTCTTGATGAGGTTCAGCTATAACTCTGAATTAATTTTCAGTTTAGTTCAGTTCAGTTGCTCAGTTGTGTCCGACTTTTTGTGACCCCATGAATCGCAGCATGCCAGGCCTCCCTGTCCATCACCAACTCCCGCAGTTCACTCAGACTCACGTCCATCGAGTCAGTGGTGCCATCCAGCCATCTCATCCTCTGTCGTCCCCTTTTCTTCCTGCCCCCAATCCCTCCCAGCATCAGAGTCTTTTCCAATGAGTCAGCTCTTCGCATGAGGTGGCCAAAGTACTAGAGTTTCAGCTTTAGCATCATTCCTTCCAAAGAACACTCAGGGCTGATCTTCAGAATGGACTGGTTGGATCTCCTTGCAGTCCAAGGGACTTTCAAGAGTCTTCTCCAACACCACAGTTCAAAAGCATCAATTCTTTGGTGCTCAGCTTTCTTCACAGTCCAACTCTCATATCCATACATGACCACTGGAAAAACCATAGCCTTGACTAGACGGATCTTTTGTTCTCTCCCAAAACCAAGCTTAGAGGAGACAAGAGTTGAAGGGAAAGAAAAGAGAATGTGAGGTAAAGAGATTAGGAAAAATGAGGGCACTTTTCTTCTGAAGGTGAGCAAGTTAGGAGATTCCAGGAGATCAGAGGCGCCCTTATATCCTGTTGGTAGAGGTGTGTTTGGGGCATCCCTGACAATGGTTATTATCAGACCAAACACAGCCATCCAAAAATCTAGCCACACAGAGTAAAGGCCTGGGCTCGGTCAGGCATGCAAAGATGCTCCTGTCGCTGTGCCAACAGCAACGGTTCAGGTAGAGATATGTACCAGCACTGAGAGCTGGTGACTATTTGGGTTGGTGGAAGAGTTACCATCATGGTCTTTAGAAAACTTACTCTCCACAAGTAAGTTTTTGATGTACATGCAAACTGTTAAAAATCCTCGGTTTTCATGGCAGCTCTTCCTATATTTTTTAGGTTGGGGAAATGTGTAGGGGCCAGTGACTTGTCTGGAGTCTGATAAGCAGTCAGTGGCATAAAAATGACTAGGAGCACAATCCTTCTGCTCTTTTCCTCCTCTTCTATAGGAGGAAGGTTTGTTTCTGCTCTGTGTGATGGCCAGGGTAGCCAAGAGTCTCCATGGCTCCCTGTGGTTTGGCCCGCGGTTGCATTCTCTCCTGTTTCCTCTGGTTTTGGATTTTCACTAGGCCTGCCTGCTGGCAGGTGCAGAGGCCATCAGAGAGCCTGCTGGTCACACCTGCTCAGGCTGTACCTGAGCTCCGGTTGTTGGCAGTACTTCTTGGAGTGGGCTTTTAGCCAAGGCCAACGTCAGCCCTGTATTGGGAGGGACTGGCCTTTAGATCCTGGCTGGCAGGCTCTGCACATTCTCCTTCTCTCTGTCCATCCTCCTCTGCCTTCTTGGCAGACCAGAAAGTCACTGGTGAGAGGATTAGCTCTGGGGCAGCGATGTTTTGCTAATATATTCTGAAATTATATGTTCCTTAGAAAGTGTTTGATGATCAAAAGTATAGAGGAACTAAACTATAAACTACCATGTTGTTTGTAAAGGAGGGTTATTTTCCAAAATAGCAAGAAAATAAAATTCGTATTTGCTTCTAATTTTAGAAAAAATCTTCCACCATATATTTTCAACATTTCATAATGCTCTTTAATTTTGATTTTCCTCCACAATTAAGCATGAAGCCAATTGGATTAAGTACAATTAAAGTCTGAAGTGGAAAAAAAAAAACCCAATAAGAGCCAGCAAACAACCAGGGATCATGTATTGAAGACTTGCTATATGATTGATAGGTTTTTAAAATTTCCATCACAAATCTAGGATAAACATAATATTGTTGTAAATATGCAGATGAGAAAACAGAGACACCAACATGTTATATGAAGAAAGTGAAAGTGCTAGTCACTCAGTCGTGTTCGACTCTTTGTGGCCCCACGGACTTGTAGCCTGTCAGGCTCCTCTGTGCGTGGAATTCTCCAGGTAACAACAGTGGAGTGGGTAGCCATTCCCTTCTCCAGGGAATCTTTCCAACCCAGGGATCAAACCTGGATCGCCTGCATTGCAGGCAGCTTCTTTACTGTCTGAGCCACCAGGGAAGCCCAACATGCTATATAGCTCATCCCAAGTCATACAATTACTGAGAGGCAGAACTGGAATTTAAACCTAGATCAGTTAACTTCTGAGGCTACTTTTATCCATCATGATGTATGTCAGTATTCTCCTTAAGTACATCAGAATCACCAAGATGGCTTGGGGACACACAGATTGCTTAGCCTAATCCTAGGGTTTCTGATTCAGTCGATCTGGGGTGGGGCTAGAGAATTTGTATCTCAAACAAGTTCCCAGGTGATGCTGTTGCTGCTGGTCAGGACACTCTAGTTTGAAAAGCACTGCCTTACAGAGTATCTAAATAGCGTCTTTCATGACTAGGTAATTTAATCCTTGCATAATGTATGAGAAAGGAATTTTATTATAATCCCCATTTTGTAGAAGATAGAAAAGCATTTTGCCTGAGGTCATCCAACCAGTAGGTGATAGAGCCTAAATTCAAAGCAGTCTGTGTTCAAAGCCCACACACATATTGAAGCATTATACTGGGGCGATTTCTAGCTTTTTTTCGATTGTATTAAGTTTATTACAACTCTGCTTTTGCTACAAGTAGCGACACTTACATTTTTCTACTTTCCATTCACAATTATAAGACAGGAAAGACAAAATGCAATAAAAAAGGCAATCCCTTGGACAACCAAGCCCTGCTATTCAGAGAACACAGCAACATTGCCCACTATGAACCATTGACTGGCATGCAGTGCCACTAGGTGGGAGCTCAAAGTGCTGAATGACCAACAAAAGCACAGAAGTCCAAAGTCAGTTTTATGTGCTGGTGAGTAAAGTTAAAACATCGCAGTAGGTGATCATTGCTCCCTGACTTCAGTGTCTCGGTCCTCCTGCGCCCTGAGCTTCGACCGGACCACCGTGCTCCCTTGGGTTACAGGCCTAGTATCACGGTTGTTGCTGTTGCTCAGCTACTCCATTGCGTCTGACTCTCTGTGACCCCATGGACTGCAGCACATCAGGCTTCCCTGTCTACCATCTCCCGGAGTCTGCTCAAACTCAGGTCCACTGAGTCAATGATGCCATCCAAACACCTCATCCTCTGTCATCCCCTTCTCCTTCTGCCTTCAATCTTCCCCAGCATCAGGGTCTTTTCTAATGAGTCAGCTCTTTGCAGCAGATAGCCAAAGTATTGGAGTTTCGGCTTCAGCATCAGTCCTTCCAATGAATATTCAGGATTGATTTCCTTTACCATCGACTGGTTTGATCTTCTTGCAGTCCAAGGGACTCTAAAGAGTATTCTCCAGCACCATAGTTTAAAAGCATCAGTTCTTCTGTGTTCAGCCTTCTTTATAGTCCAACTCTCACATCCATATGTGACTACTGGAAAAACCATAACTTTGACTAGATGGGCCTTTGTTGGCAAATAACGTCTCTGCTTTTTAATATGCTGTCTAGATTTGTCATAGCTTTTCTTCCAAGGAGCATGCATTTTTAAATTTCGTGGCTGCAGTCACCATCTGAAGTGATTTTGGAGCCCAAGAAAGTAAAGTCCGTCACTGTTTCCACTGTTTCCCCATCTATTTGTAATGAAGTGACAGGACTGGATGCCGTGGACTTCATTTTTTGAATGTTGAGTTTTAAGCCTGCTATTTCACTCTCCTCTTTCACTTTCATCAAGAGGGTCTTTAGTTCTTCTTTGGTTTCTGCCATAAGGGTGGTGTCATGCACATATATGAGGTTACTGATATTTTTCCCAGCAATCTGGATTCCAGCTTGTGCTTCAGCCAGCCTGGCATTTCACATGATGCAGTTTGCACAAATGATGCCCAATCTGACATATTCCTCCAACTTACAGACCCACTTCTACTATGCACAAACCAACCAAACTCAACGAAAGGAAAGAAAAATGGAGAAAAGCATTACAAACTGTTAAGCACTTGAACTTGTTGATCAGAAACTCTAGGTTAGTTGGTTAAAATGATTAGGCAAATCACTGTTTTTTTTTCTACACATAGGGAAGAAGAAAAGTCACTTTGAAATCATTCATTTTTGCTTTGCTGAAGAAGATTAGAGGAATTTAAATTTTAGTTGAGCCCTGTATTTGGCCATGACAGAGAATCCTCCAATCTCTCAGGTCTGGATTAAATGAGATCAAAAAGATCATGCTTGGTAAACTGCAAAGTGTAATGCCAGAGGGTGAGATTATTATCATGAAACACAGTAGAGTGAAATGGTCAGTTTTATAGCTTTGAAGGCAGACAAATTGAAGTTTAAATGCCAGTTATTCTAATAAGTGTAATTTTAGAATGGAGATGAACCTCTCTGGGTCTCCTTTTTCTTAACTATGAAATAGAAATTATAATCCTATTGCATTAATTGGATTGTGGGATTGAGTTGGAAAATAAAATATGGTTAAATAGATATTACAATTAGAAATTATTTGGGAGTAACACTGGTTTGAAATTGTTTTAAATCAAGGAAAAGTATGACTAGGATACAGAGACCAATGTACTTAGAGAAGAATAAAAATTTGCTAGCCCAATCTGATTTTCCACCAAAGTGACATGTGAAATACCATGAATGTTTGTCTTTGGCCCAGATCTAACCTTATTTAAAATTTTAAATAACTTATAAAGTAAGAAACTGCTGAATGAAGTTTGAAAATATGGCTTTAGGACATCTGAAAGATTTAAAGTTATGCCCAATAGGCCCTCTCATTCAGTAAAAAGGACCTCTCAGAATCTTAAAGGCATTTGTTTTTTTCAAAGAAATGCTTGGTCAAGAGAGGCATATCAAAAAGACTATAGTTGTTGTTTCTGCAAAATGAATTGGACATTTGATTAGACATTTCTACATTAATATATAGAAAGCCTATAAAGCTTTTAAGGGAGTTTTATCAAGAATGAGCCACCAACTTCCATTAAAAGGTACTGAGATTGCTCCTGTTTCTTAAAGGGCTTCAAGCCCCTGACTTCTAGTTGGCAAGAAATAGGCTAAGAAATTTACTCAGTTGCAAACCAGCACTGTTTCTCATAAAACAGCAAAAACATCTCAGATGATAAAGTCAAGATTCTGTGGGGATAGTCAAGCACTAAATAAATTAATAAACTTATTCAACATGCACTGGAGGTCCTAGTCATAGCAATCAGACAAGGAAAATAAATAAAAGGCACCCAAATTGGAAAGGGAGAAGTAAAATGTCAATATTTGCAGATAACATGAGACTATATATAGAAATCCTAAAGATTCTACCAAAAAGCTATTATAACTAATAAATTAATTCAGTAAAATTTCAGGGTACAAAATTAATACACAGAAATCTGCTGTACTTCTACACGTTAACAATGGCCTATCAGAAAAAGAAATTAAGAAAACAACCCTACTTACTATTGCATCAAAAAGAACGAAATACCTAGGAATAAATTTAACCAAGGAGGAGAAAAACTCTGAAAACCATAAGACACTGATGAAAGAAACTGGAGACAGCACAAATAAATGGACCGATATAACATGTTCATGGAGTGAAAGAATTAATATTGTTAAAATGTCCATACTACCTAAAGCAACATGCAGACTCAATGCAATCCCTATCAAAATACCAATGGCATTGTAAATAGGACTAGAACAAATAATCCTAAAATATATATGGAACCACAATATCCCCAGAAAGTCAAAGTAATGTTGAGAAAACAGAAAAATGCTGAAGATACCCCACGCTCTGGTTTCAAACTATACTACAAAGCTATAGTAATCAAAACAGCATGGCACTGGCACAAAAAACATACATAGATCAAGAGAACAGAATAGAGAGCCCAGAAATAAACCCTTAAATGGTCAGTTAATATAGGGCAAAGGAAACAAAAATATACAATCAGGAAAGGACAGCATCTTCAATAAATGATGCTGGGAAAACTGACAGCTACATGCAAAATCATCAAACTGGACTACTTTCTCATACCATATATGAAAATAAGCTCAAACTGGATTAAAGACTTGAATGTAAGCCCTGAATGTAACTCCTAGATGAAAACATAGGCACTGTGCTCTTTGACACAGATCTTTGCAATTTGGGAGGGGGGTTCTATTTTCTCAGGCAAGGACAATGAATACAAAGATAAATGAAACTATATTACACTGAAAAAGCTTTTGTACAGTGAAGGAAATCATCAACAAAATGAAAAGGCAACCTTCTGAACTGGAAAAGATATTTGCAAATTATATATCCAGTAAAGTGCTGATATTTAAATTAAATAAAGAAAGTAAACGACTCAATTTCAAAAAACCCAAAAAATCCAATGAATAAAGGGACAGTGGACCTGAATACATCTTTCTCCATAGGAGACATACAAATGGCCAATAGACACATGAAAAGATGTTTAACATTATTAATCATCAGGAAATGCAAATCAAAACTCACAATAAGATATCACCTCACTCCTGTCAGAATATCTATCCTCAGAAAGAAAAAAAAAAAAACAAATGTTGGTGAGGATGTAGAGAAAGGCAAACCCCTGTGCCCTGCTGGTATGAATGTAAATTGCTGCATCAACTATGGAAAACAGTATGGAGCTTCCTCAAAAAACTAAAAGTAGAACTGTCTTAAAATCCATCAGTTATATCTGGGTTCATGGCTGAAGAAAATGAAAATACAACTTCAGAAAGATACATGCACCCCAATATTCGTAGCAGCATTACTTACAATAGCCAAGATATGGAATCAACATAAATGTCCATTGACAGATAAATGGATAAAGAAGATGTGCTATGTATGTACGTGATGGAATAGTACTCATCCATAAAAAGAACAAAAATTTGCCATTTGCAACAACATGGATGGACATAGAAAATATAATGCTAAATGAAAGAAGTCAGAGAAAGGTAAATACCAAATGTGAAATCACCTATATGTAAAATCTAAAAAAAAAACAACAAAAACAAAACAAATGAACAAAATGGAACAAAACAGAAATAGACTTATTTTTATAGTTGTTGCCAGAGGGGGAGAAAGGGTAGAGATTTGGGCAAAATTGGTGACAGTGATTAAGAGGTACAAAATTTCAGGTATACTATAAATAAGTCATGGGTATGTCAGATACAGCATAAAGAAATATAGTCAGAAATACTGTAATACTTTTGTGCGGTGACAGATGGTTCCTAGACACAGTGTGGTGATCATTTTGTAATGTATTTAAATTTCAAATCACTACGTTGTACTGAAACTAAAATAATATTGTATGTCAACTATGTGTCAATAAACATATAAGCAAACAAATGAACAAATACATGAAGGGAGTAGTGATTTGGGGATTTACTTCTAGGGAGTAAATGCAGGATCTATGCATTTCCTAGAAGAGTCTTTTCCTAGACTTCTTTTCCTAGAAGAGTCCATCTGATTTCCACCTATGAGCATAACTGTTTCAGAGTATGGGGTCCTGCCAGCATTTACTCAGAATTGTGGCAGCAATGGCATTTCTCTCCCTATTAGGTGAGCTTGTCCTTTGTGGGTTATCCAGTCTCTAGTTCACCATTGAATACTGTGTCAGTGGGGGAAGACGCTGTCTTTATAGGTCACAAGTTTTTGGATAAAGAGTGATTCATGAGCAGATGTATCTGAGAAACCTCTTCACATCTGGACCTGATTTAAATTGTAAGATTCTAGGATTAGAGTCTGAGCTTATAATGGCTTTGGTCAGGGGCTCCTCCAATAGCTTCAGCAGAAAATATAGGGAAAAGCCAACTATTTCTGGAAGAGCTCTGATGGACACTCTCTGGCAGTTCTGTGCTAACAGAATGCGGGTCTATTTGTGTCTTGCTGCCATAAAGCCTCCAATATGGAGAGCCCTCTGCGACTATCTTTCCCTTTAGTAAAAGTTCCCAGATGGCTAAGGGTCTGCCACATTAAGTTCCTAAGGGTTGTCTTTCAACAACTTGGAAAGCAATGCATTTCCGAGGTGCATCATATGTTTCCCTGATTCTTGAAATAGTGAAGCCAGAACATTAATTTCATGTTTTCCTATGACTATGCCTTGGGCTTGCCAGGTGGCGCTGGTGGTAAAAAACCCACCTGCCAAAACAGGAAACATGAAAGACAAGGGTTCAATCTCTGGGAGGAGAGCATGGCAATCCACTCCTGTATACTTGCTTGAAGATTCCCATGGACAGAGGAGCCTGACGAACTACAGTCCATAAGGTTGCAAAGAGTCAGGCATGACTGAAGCAATTTAGCACGCATGCATGACTATGCCTTACTTATACTTCTTTTCCTAGAAGAGTCCATCTGATTTCCACCTATGAGCATCCTTCCCATCCACTAGAAACTGCTGAAATGCCACTTCTTTCATGAAGAATTTCTTGATTCTTTGTCTCCAACTAATTCAATAATAATATATAATTATCATGATAACAGCTATCATTTATCTACCAGTTGCCACACACTAATTACGGTGCCTAAATGATGTAATTTAAAAAAAACAGATAACTGTTGTCCTATTATTATCTGATCCACAGAGATGAGTTAGAAAGCTATAGGATTTTGCAACTGAGGAAAATGGGATTTAGAGATTTAATACACCTGCAGTAGTCATAAAGCAAATGACACCTGTAAGTGAAAAAAGTCAGGAAGAGTCCCAAACTGTATTGTTACCAAATCAGATTGCTTTACATTCCACATATAAGGATCTGCCAAACCACATGGAAAGGATGATATTCTTTTTCCTGTCCTACCTATCCTAGGATATCTTTACTTTCCATACTAGCTCACCATGTGAGGCTATATGAAAGTGAAAATCGCTCAGTCGTGTCCGACTCTTTGCGACCCCATGGACTATATACAGTACATGGAATTCTCCAAGCCAGAATAATGGAGTGGGCATCCTTTCCCTTCTCCAGGGTATCTTCCCAATTCAGGGATCGAACCCAAGTCTCCTGCACTGCAGGTGGACCAGCTGAGCCACAAGGGAAGACCAAGAGGCTATATAGTGGAGGGGTTTAGAAAGTCAGTCTCTGGAACGAGACTGGTGGGGTTAAATGCTGACTCTCTCTTTATTCTGTTAGATCTCGGACAAAGCACTCAATATCTCAGCACTTTAGTCTTTACCTATAAAACAGGGATAAGAGTAACATCCTTGTCGACACGTTGTGATCAGTAAATGTATTAATTCCTACCCAACACCTAAAACTGTGCTGGGCACGTAGTAACAACTTAGTAAATGGTAGCTATTATGATCTTATTCTTGTTTCCTTCCCTCTTACTTACTCTACCTCTCTCTCTTCTCGCCTTGACTTGAAATTTTAAAAAATTAACAATTTGGCCTCAATTGATGAGGCTGAAAAGTAAATAAATAGCAGGCGCAGGTGGAAAGCAGATGGAACTCACCCTGGGTTTCCCTTCCTGTTAGCTTTGGACAGGTTTGCTGTTTACATAACTTGTTCTCTTTCTTTCCCCAAACATCCCCATATGAGCGGGGTCTCTGTGTTTGTTATTTAACTCACAGATTATTCCCACTCCTGTTCTCTCCAGCTATGCCACCTCATCTTTCCCCTTTACGTTAATAACAGTTGCTATTTATAGAGTGCTTACTCTGTGACATGCACACTCCACCCTTTCTTATACAATACTCACAGGAACTGTAAGACATCAATATTAGTATGTCTTTTTCATAGATGAGGAAATTGGGACTTTAAAGAGATGATCTAAGTTTCTGTTTGTGATTATTTTAGTAGTTATGCAACCTTAAAAGACAGAGGGACTTCCCTGGTGGCGCAGTGAATAGGAGTCTGCCTGCCAATGCAGGGGACGTAGGGTCGATCCCTAGTCCGGGAGGATCCCACAAGTCACAGAGTAATTAATGCCCTGTGCTGCAACTACTGAAGCCTGCACACCTCAGGCTTGTGCTCAACAACAAGAGGTGCCGCCACAATGAGAAGCCCAGGCAATGAAGAGTAGCCATTGCTTGTCACAACTAGAGAAAACCATGCAAGGTAACAAGTGCCCAGCACAGCCGAAGTATTAAATAAATAATACATAAAAAATAAGAGAGGCTTCAATTAGTATATAGAAATTTTTATCTTCTGACATTTTCTCTTGTAGAAATAAACTGCCACTTTTCACTGGATGTATTTTCAAAATGAACAAACAAAAATTGTAACTGAGTTAAAAGGTAACTTTTAGAAAATAGGATCCAGGCTGGAGAATATTTGATTTATTGGAAATATTGTCCTCAGTAGGCTAAAGGAGCTGCACCAATTGCAATAAGATGACCCCTTTTTCAATTGGTCTTGGGAGGAAAAAAGTCAATAAGCAATGAGCCCCTCAGTTAAAATATAAGGGCCTCAGGGAGCTGCTTCTGCTCTCAGGACAGGTGTAGGGGTGAGGTTGCATACAAGTCTGAGGTATAACTATACACCAGCGTTATTGCATTTGACATTGTGCTCATCTTGCCATCGCGATGTCTTGAGATACAACCCTATTCCTCCAGCTCTCCCCAGGAGAGAAATGTTGGGATAAGTGCATGTTCAGTCACATCTGACCCTTTGCGATCCCATGGACTGAGCCCACCAGGCCTCTGTCCATGGGATTCTCCAGGCAAGAATCCTGGAGTGGGTTGTCGTGCCCTCCTGCGGGGGTCTTCCTGACCCCGGGACTGAACCTCGGTCTCCTGCATTTCCTGCATCGGCAAGCGGATCCTTCAGCACAGTGCCACCCGGGAAGCCAATGTCCAGATAATACTCTTTAACTCTTTCTGCAGAATAGCTTCCTTTGTTTTCTTAGAGGTTTTCTATTTCCTCATACCTATAATGGTATGTGATGTTGCAAACTTTGTGGTTGGCTCCAGGCCTAAGTGTAAATGTATCAACCAACTTTTATCCAGGCTATGCTGGGCAACAAATCTTATCAACCTCCAAATCTCATCAACACATATTTAATTCTTAAATTTCTTGAGGGTTTTGAGTCAGCCACAGCTCTGTTGGACTTAGCTGTATTATACATGTCTTCTCATTCTATAACCCAGGCTAAAGGAGAGGCCACTATTGAGGATATGCTGTTCTCATAGAGGTGGCCCAGACGAGACTCAGATAATTCAAGGAATTAAATCGAAAGCTTCTGTGCATAAGAGACTAACATCATGTCTGTTCAAATTACATCGGTTAGGATATGACACTTGGCAAAGCCCCGAGGAAATGGGGCAGGAAAGCGTGACAAGGCTGGAGAGTGAACAAATAATTGTGAACAAATGATACCCAACAATGAGGATCACTGGGTCTGCCATTTCAAGAGCCCATTGGTATCTGACTACCTCTTGTGGCACATTAGAAATTCTTAATAAAAACTCTGATTCTCTTAGGATAGCCCAGACTATGGTTTAATTTTCCTGGACCAGGTATCCATCCTTGAGTCAAGCAGCAGTGACCAGGAAAGAGGGGTATAATGACATGATGTCAAAGGAAAAACAAGGGCTGTGGCCAGAGATAAACTATTTAGGAAGGATGCATGGGAAAGGCACGCAAGTTCACTGAACCTGAGTTCACTGAACCTGAGTTCACTGAGTGTTGATCTATTGTTTGTTTTTTCATTATTATTAGCTTCATTGTTATCATCAGCCTCACTTTTGCCACCTTGCTCCCCGTTGCCACTCGCATTAACATTATCGTCTTTATTACCCACATGGCTTTACCAGCTTCATCCTCCTGTTCTTCCTCACTACTTTGTCACCTTCATCATCTGTACCACAACCAGCATCATCTTAACCCTCAGCATTGCGGTGTAGTATTCTTTTCAGTACCTATTCTTTATCTTAACTGCTGTATATCACCCATGAAGTTTAGGATGGAATTAAATTCTCCCCCTGGCTCAAGGAGGTGGCATTGATTTCAGCAAGTCAACAAACATAATGTTACCCTGATGACAGCTGTTATATGTTATTGTATTTATTGCCTCAGGATGGATTAGTGGTAACAGTTGGTCCAAGTAAGAGTCAGGTTCAGAACTCTGCGGGTTCATCAGAAGAAGTAGATGGCTTGCCTCTCATCACACATGTGTAAGGGAAGATGCAGTCCAAGATGCTTCTGGAAGCCACCTCATAGCTATGAAAATACAACCTTGGAATGAAACCCACACTGAGTTAAGCAGAAAGAGGAAACAGAGAAGCTCTTCGTATTTTCCCTGGTAACACTGTTGCTCTATTGAATCAGTCCTTACTGGTGGCTTACCTGTATGTGTACATTTTATGCATTTGATGGAATAACATTCCTTTTGTCTAAGTATGAATTTCTTTTTTTAACTACAAAAAGTGCCCCAAACTATATAACTAATGACCTCCACTAACTTCATCAATATCAGTAATTCTACAGCTGCTACCATTTCCATGACTGCCTCCACAACATCCCCGAAAGTCCTTAATTACATATCAGATTACAGATATGAAAGAAAGAAACATAGTGAGGAGATACTTTGTTTTCTGTTCATACTTTTTGGCATTTTGGGGGGGAAAACCTGTTTTGCCTGCGCCTTTCATATTAGTAAACTTATCGGTTCTAACAGCAATCTTAGGCAAGCATAATACATTTCATATTACAAAACTAATTGAGTGATTTTATATCTGGAAAAAAATTTAAATATCCAGTGCTGAATGTATAGGCAGCAAGGCGGTGGGGTGTGGAGTGCCCTGGATCACCTTCCTTCTTGAGTAAGAATCCAGAAGCCAGCCTTCTAAGAGCGCCAGCCACTAACTTGCATGTGACCTTGGGCAAGTTCTCTTCTATTTCTTGACTTTAGTTTCTGCATCTATAAATTGATAGGGTTAGTCCATGTTCTCACTAAGGAGCCTTGGATTTTAAGGAGGATTTCAGACTTTCTGAGCCATGTGGCAATGCATTTTAATAGAGTGAGTATTTCTGGACAAGTCATACATCTAAGTTTAGTAGCTTATAAGTTACTTGCATTTTATAAAAGTATAAGTAGAATCATAGACTGTAAAAGCCAGAAAGGACCACCTAATCCAATTCCCTTACATCTGAGATAAGGAAACCAAGGCCCAGTGAGGTTAAGTGACTTACCCAAGGGCTCTCAGGCAATCTCATGGCTTTGCCCTTTGCCCTTTCCTCACGACCTTTTCTGGAGATAGTCTTGCCCTGCCATCTCTTCTAACACTGAGACTTCCCCAGTGCTGCTATTTTTTCCCCTCCCTCACGTAATAAATGAACTGCAAGACTGTGAGCTCTTCCCAAACAAGGCTGTGACTTCATTATTCCTGTAGCCTCCAGTTCTCCTAGTCTGACAATCAAGGCATGTTGACTGAACGAACCTCAGCCACAAGTGAGGTCATTTTAATCATTAATCGGCTTCTGTAATACTTTCCCTAAACTGTTCCAGATGAGTCAGTTGGGTGACATTTTAACCTTTAAAGAATTAGATCGTAAACACAAGAAGGTCTGAGCTTATATCCCGAGTATCTAGAAGATGTTAGGGAAAGACTAAGGAAGAGCTTCCCAAAATCATCTGCATTTCTATACTACCAGCCCATGGTACCTGCCTCACATTTGCCTTCCACTTCTGACACACCTGTCAGGCAATCATTGCTAATGGATATAATGGTTATTTGATTGTTTTGCTGTGAGATCATCAGGGACAGATTGAGAGGGTAGCATCAGCATATATTCGGTACCACGTGTAAAACAGCTAGTGGGAAGCTGCTGTATGGCACGGGGAGCTCAGCTTGGTGCTCTGGGATGACCTAGAGCGGTGGGATGGGCGTGGGAGGGAGGCTACAGAGGAAGAGGACGCACGTGCACATACAGGTGATTCACATTGTTATACGGCAGAAACTAACACAACATTGTAAAACAATTATATTCCAATTAAAAAAAAATCTATTCACCTTCTTTGTCCTAAGCAAAGAGGGGCAGGTCCTCCATGACCTTTGCTGACCTCCTGAAACTAAGAATCCAAAGGGAGATTTTATTTTGTGATTATAAGGAATGACGCAAATGGGCACCATTTGAAAGTGGCTCCCTGGAGTCTCTCCTTTAGATGGGAATCTGTGAAAGAGGTCGTCAGCTTATTCTGCTTTGAGTAACCTGTAGGGGTCACAGTAAGATCACACACAAAGTCCCACATTCTCCTTGAAAGAAAAGAAAAAAAATCTACGAATTTTCTGAGAAACCATACTTTGGGATCTTTGCACAGAGCTAGAAACCCATCTCGTGCTCAATCTCCTTTCTGAAACTTGAAGTGAGCAGATCAAGCTAAATATGGATGAGCTTGCATCTCTGTGACCTTCTTTACCTCTTTTCCTCTTTCAGACACAAGCAAGGTCATGGCTTCAGAACGTGGATCTCACAGAACGTCCTTCCTGGAAGCCAGCATGTCAGGAGAGCAGCTGTGGGGTCATGGAAAGAGATTCAGGAGACCAGGGTTCAAGCCGTGATCCTGTCCCTTTCTGATCGTATCACTCTGTCACTTAGTATCTGTTTTATTCATCTCTTAGGTGGGATAATCCCCACTTCACAGGGTGAGTGTGTCGGTTAAGAGTTATATAAGTAAGATGTTTGGCCACAGTTGGTGCTTAACAAATAGTATCTGCTATTATTATTATATTAACAGCCACCAGGTAGGGAGAAAGTACTGTTTAAGGCTATCAAACTCAAAAACAGTGTTTGCTTAAATTTAGGATATACAAAAATATCATTTGGGGAGCTTATTAAAACACGGATTCTAGACATTAGCCCCAGAGAGTCAGATTCAGTAGGAGTGAGTCTAAGAATATACGTTTTTAACACGAGCTCCAGGTGATTCTGGTATAGGTGGCTCACAATCCATACTTTGAGTAAAATGTCATGAAGAGGAAAATGAGCAGCAAACAGGCTTAGCAAAGATTTGTTGATTCATTGATTGACTCATTGGGGACGCAAGCTCTCACCTGTAGAGGAGTATGAAAGTAAGCATCATTTTATCCCTGCAGTAATCAAGAAATCTCTCCATATGTCTAATTACATCCTTGCCTGGAGTAACCAAAGTCTGTTCCTTTTATTGAAAGTGAGAACAAGTGATCAGCAGTCCTGCCATAAAACTCTTTAGATATTTGCAGAGAGCGGTCATGTCATCCCTTACAGTCTTTTCATGTTTTCAGAAAACTCTTTTATTTGCTGTAATTTTGAGTCTCTACTAAGACTCAATAAATGATCTCTAATGAATAAAGTCCTGATAAAACAGAAATAAGGATCAAAGAATATCAGAGCTCACTGGGACCTTGGAGATTTTCTAACATGAATCTCTCATTTGACAGATGAGCCAGTTAAGACCTAGAAGTCACATCATACATTGGTGACAGGATAGGGTTTAGACCCCAGGCTTCTTGTATTCCATTTCTTACTGCTCTATGGTGTAGACTCTATATTTCACTTTAAATCAATGGACACCTACCCTTTCCAAGGCTGTTGGGAATGAGGAGGTGTGTTGACCTAAGAGAACAGGCTCTGCACTAAAGATCACTGTCTGGTGGAGAAAACATAAAGCTACCAGGCTGTTGACCAATAACATAAGCACTGTGAACTGTCCCTATTTTAGTAAAATGAAAATTGGAGACCAGAGTGGGTGAGCAAATTGCCCAAAGAGCCTGAACATGGTCTTCTAATTCACTCAATTAACAGATATTTAAGACAGGCTTACTTATTACATGCCAGTCCTATACTAGGCATTTGCTATATCGTAATGAATGGGATCTCCACCATGTCAGTGTAATGAGTCAAGCATGGAGCATAATGTTAAGTCCTAGGGCTTAGGGTCCAGAGTTCTCCTCCCTCTCCCTCTTTCAGCAAAGATGAACTGGTTTGCAGTCATCCCAGGACCCCCAAAAGGCAAAGGCAATTCCAGAGACCTCAGGCAAGGAGAGCAAAGATTCTTTCCTGCCTAACAAAAGTGAAGACATAAACCATGGAAAGTCAAATCAATCTTTCCTTACTCTCTGGAAGCCCAGCGGCTAAGGACCCCTATAGATGGATGGCCTAGCTTCAGGCTGTAATTAAATTTGCCACAGTTATGTTCCCAGCAGTCAGATGCCAGGGCCATGAGGGAAGGAAACACACCCTGCCCACCCCCCTCACCCGTGTTAAATGTTGAGTTATCTTACAGTTGATAGTTCCCTAGATTCCTCGACCTTTAAATGCCGAACACTACATGCCTCTTGAATTTTAATCAATTTATTTTTTTCCACTGGAAATGTCAGACTTCTGTATGGAATTACTTGGTGCTGCTGGTGTGACAAAGACTCAAAGTTCAGTGTCTGAAGTCATGGAATTCCGAGGAACCAGCATGCATCAAGAGACATCATTTGCCAGCAGCCAAATAAGGCAGTGAGAGAACATATATTTTTCATTAGCTTTCATTTAGAGGTCCAGGACCTGAATTTATTTTGTCTTCCATCCTCAGCAGGAAGAGAACTACTCAGGATTGCTAATCACTTGGACCATGACACTCTGAAAGCTGAAGAGGGAATGTGATTTCTTATTCCTAAGCCCACTGTGTGTCTGCAAAGTTATTACTATTTAATCCTCACCCAAACGCTGTGATATAATAATTACAATTCTCATTTTATAGGAGAAACGGAGGTTTGAAGAAACTTGCTAGTCACCGCAGAGCTTGTGACAGAGCACAGTCGAAACAGTGGGCTTGCTGAGTCCAAAATTCACACTCCTGTTGTTACACCAACTGCCCTAAACTGAGTCAGTATTGCTTTACTTATCTTGCAGAACAATCATCAGTCTCCAAGGGAGTTTAAGCTGAGTACAACTGGTTCACCTGCTTTCCAACTGCTCTTGGCTTAACTGACCCAGAGCCTTCACATTCATGCATTTTTACATCCACATAAATAACTTCTATCATATTTGTTTTCTGTGAAAAAATCGTGTCTCCCATGTTCATTAGTCTGACCACCAGGAGAGGTACCTGGCACGTAGTAGCTACTCAATACGTATTTGTTGAATTTTTCTTTTTGCTGCTGGGCCTGTCTCTGGGGCTGTTTTTCTCTGTCTCTTTCTCTTTCTTGCCTCGATGTGTGTTCCAGCATTTATCTCTAGGTTAAGAAAATGCCAAACCAATCTTAGAAATTCATGGATCTCCCCCTTCATTGAGCCATTCCTGTCTCCCTTGCTGGCTAAGTAAAGCTAACATTTAAGTCACAGAACAGTTCCCAAGGTGACCATGGAGAAGTGGAACTCCACTAATCACTTTAAGAAAAGGCTGTTTGGTCAAGCCCACAGCTCCACAGCCCATGTTCCATTCACATGCCCACTTTCTGTCTATAGAACTATCTGCCCAGCAGGCTTAGCAGATTGAAAATTCCTAGGCAGGAATGGACTTGTCCAGGACTATCGCTGCACCCAGCTTCCACTTCTGCAGAGAGGAAGGTGCTAAAAGCTTATTTAAGCAGCTAACAGCAGACAGGCTTGGCACTCTTAGATGACTTCTCCTTCAGCTGGT
This sequence comes from Capricornis sumatraensis, assembly GCF_032405125.1. Taxonomy (NCBI): domain Eukaryota; kingdom Metazoa; phylum Chordata; class Mammalia; order Artiodactyla; family Bovidae; genus Capricornis; species Capricornis sumatraensis. The sequence continues at coordinate 115,690,035 of NC_091074.1, forward strand.
CTCCTGGGGAAAGAAACCTGCCAATGCCCCAACCCATTTTTGTAGATTCATGTATTACCACTTTACAGCTTCTGGTCAGAAGATTGAACTCAAATGCACAGAGTGAGTGACTGAGCAAAAAATATAAACGTGTATATCAGCTCAAGAGAATGAAACTAGATACTCCCTACAAAAAGGCCATATACTATTAATGCCAAGTGTGAGCAGATTGTGCCCAGGGGAAAGATGGCCCTGTGCTGCTATAGCTTCGAATGTTCGAAAGGATTCTGATAGCTAGTATATATGCGACACCTGTCAAGCTTAACTACAATTCAAATATTCTAAATTTAGGTGTGGAATAGAGAGCTGTGGAAACCTCTCTTCCTTAGTCTTGGGGGCCTTGTAACCTGTGCTTGCTGATCCTTGGATTTCCTTCACGCTGTTCCCTTTCCCTAGAATTCCTGGCCCTCTGTCCCCATCTATACTTGTTCTGAGACACCGCCTCCTCTGTGAAGCATTTCCCCACTTAAACTGACCTTCCTCTCCTCTGTGTTCCCAGGATATGTTTCATGAGCTTTAATAAACGCAGAACTTTGTAGACTTTGAGCTCCTCGGATCTTAGTCAAAGCTTCATTCTCTCCCTTCCCATACCATCCATCCTTAGGACTAATAGTAAATATCTGCTGAGGCCAAGATGGAATGAATAAATCAGCTAGTAAGCAGATAAAAGTGTGGCCTAATACAGCATGAGTCTTGGAGGTGGACTCTGGTCTCTGGGTTCCAGTTTTATGTCTGCCAGTTATCAAATTTGTGATCTTGGAAATACTACTCTCATTGTCTGTAAAAGAAAGACAAAGATGCCTATGCCGCAAGGTTGTTGTGGTGATTAAGGAAAATGAACTTCTCCTTTTGCAGTGCTTTGAAACATAGCTAATCATAAGAATCACTGAGCCATTTATTATTAATCATCCAAGGCCCACCCATGGCATAATGAATCCAAACCATTGGTGTAAGAACCTAGGGTTGTGTGTTCTAACCAGAAGCGATGAGAAAATCAAACACATTACTTGTTACCACTTCTATATTTCTAAGAGCATCCTTCTGGATATCTCAAGGTATTTCAAACTTTGGGGCTCATACTTACTGCTATTATTTAAACTAAAATGGAACATACACTCATTCCTTTCCTTAGTCTGATGATGAGGCCATGTTCCAAGTAAAAGCAGTCACTGCAGATTTACTGATAGGAGGCTTACCATTAAAGTTATTTTAAAAAGTGTCTCCTGATTCCTTTGGATCCCATTAAAATGTTAGCACCGTAAGGACAGACAATTTGTCTTTTTTAGTTTGTTCTTATATACACAGAGCTTAGGACATACCTGCAACATAGGTGTGCATTTAATGTTTTTTGAATTAGATCAGATAACTCAGTTTGCAACACATGTGTTCTAGGTATAGGCTGACATTTTGAATAGCAAATGGTTCTTCCACTTCAGTTCTCAATCCCAAACAGGACCTGGGGTAACACTATGCTAAGGACACTTTAAATCACAGCTCAAAACCTCAGTAGCTAAAACTTTAGATGAGTACTTGATGGTTTTATCACTACCTGTTTATTTTCTCATTAATCACTTTATGGACTGTCTGTCTAAGCACTTGCCTTCGTGATGTATAGAACCAAGAGATGGATAAGAAAGATGGAAGTATTAGTATGGCCATTCACTGTGGCAGCCTCCAAGGAATGGTTCTGTTGAAAAACAAGTAAGAAATCGAATTGTTCTTTGTTAAACCACTGGAAACAAGTAGAGACAACTTATTTACTCAGTTCCTATATTGGTCAAAAACAGCAACAATTACAAATTGGAAAAATTTTAAAAAACACTTTGTGTTGAATATACATGTCTGTTTACACCATCCAAGGGAGCAACATTATAATAAATCACTGATGAAATCAGGAGTTAACTTTAATTTTACAATTTATCAAAATGAATTAAGTCTACAGTAAAAGGAAATTGCCCTTTGCCAAATGAGAAGAGGCAAAATAAGGATTAACTACCAGGTGGCCAAGACACAAAATTCTGTATGTAAATAACCCCAAACAAATAAATATGTTAATATATAAATAAATAGTAAGAACAGATATTTCAGTTCAGGGAAATACTGACTACATAGCTGGATGGTATCATGGGGAAAGATAATTTAAGATATCTCAGTCATTTGAAATAAAATACCTTTAGTTAATTCTTTCTATTATAGTATAATTCCTATGGTAGAATATACCTTTTTTCTGATTTTTGATTTTTCCCTTTAAGAGAATTAAATACCTATGCCTCACCTCCAAATACACTGAGCTTAGTCATCTGACTTAATTTGGCCAATGATATATTGGCAGGAATGCCATAAACAGGGGCTTTAAAAGTGCTTGCTCAGTTCGTTTTGGTCTCTTGTGTTTTTGCCACCTACCATGAGAAGACCAGGGCGGCCCCAACAGCTCAGCAGGTAAGGAATTTGCCTGTAATGCAGCAGACAAAGGGGATGTGGGTTTGATCCCCGGGTCAGGAAGATCTCCTGGAGGAGGAAATGGCAACCCGTCCTGTATTCTTGCCTGGAAAATCCCATGAATAGAGGAACCCGGTGGGCTCCAGTCCAAAGGGTTGCAAAGAGTAGGACACAACTGAGCTTGGACACAACTGAGCACGTGCACACACATGCACACACACAACCACCTGAGAGGACCATGCCCTGGCTAGACTAAGCCCAGAATGAAACAAGTGTGATATGAACAATACACAACCTATGGCAGAGTACCTACCCATCCTCTTGGTAGGAGACCCATAAACTTGTAAGTGAAAGAATCAGAATCATACATGATTTCAGCATAAAACTATCAAGATTTTGTGCAGGATCATCATAGTAATATCTGGCTGCTATAGTCCCCATAAACCTGCAGCTGCTGAGGAAGACTATTATTGCTCAAAGTGGCCCTTGCTTTGTGTGAATTTCTCCAACTCCTTGTATGTATGGCACTTGGGCTGTAAGAAGCAATGTAATTTATAGCATCTCTCGTAGAATCTCATGTAGCTGTCTGTGACATGCTGGATGGTACGTATACAGAGACCAACCATGAACTCTAAATCTTAATGACACCTGTTATTACCTTGAACACTAGCTATAAATGGAACTTGGGTCATATTACATTGTGCTTGATTATGAAATAAATCTTTACTGGTAAGGAAAGTCTAGATTATACTGCTGTGATTTATTTATTTATTTTTTTTTTTAGTTTTTTTTTTTTTTATTAAATTTTAAAATCTTTAATTCTTACATGTGTTCCCAAGCATGAAACCCCCTCCCACCTCCCTCCCCATAACATCTCTGTGGGTGATCCCCATGCACCAGCCCCAAGCATGCTGTATCCTGCGTCAGACATAGACTGGCGATTCAATTCTTACATGATAGTATACATGATAGAATGCCATTCTCCCAAATCATCCCGCCCTCTCCCTCTCTCTCTGAGTCCAAAAGTCCGTTATACACAGCTGTGTCTTTTTTCCTGTCTTGCATACAGGGTCGTCATTGCCATCTTTCTAAATTCCATATATATGTGTTAGTATACTGTATTGGTGTTTTTCTTTCTGGCTTACTTCACTCTGTATAATCGGCTCCAGTTTCATCCATCTCATCAGAACTGATTCAAATGAATTCTTTTTAACGGCTGAGTAATACTCCATTGTGTACATGTACCACAGCTTTCTTATCCATTCATCTGCTGATGGACATCTAGGTTGCTTCCATGTCCTGGCTATTATAAACAGTGCTGCGATGAACATTGGGGTACATGTGTCTCTTTCAATTCTGGTTTCCTCGGTGTGTATACCCAGCAGTGGGATTGCTGGGTCATAAGGTAGTTCTATTTGCAATTTTTAAAGGAATCTCCACACTGTTCTCCATAGTGGCTGTACTAGTTTGCATTCCCACCAACAGTGTAGGAGGGTTCCCTTTTCTCCACACCCTCTCCAGCATTTATTGCTTGCAGATTTTTGGATCGCAGCCATTCTGACTGGTGTGAAGTGGGAAGGAACATACCTCAACATAATAAAAGCTATATATGACAAACCCACAGCAAACATTATCCTTAATGGTGAAAAATTGAAAGCATTTCCCCTAAAGTCAGGAACAAGACAAGGGTGTCCACTTTCACCGCTACTATTCAACATAGTTCTGGAAGTTTTGGCCACAGCAATCAGAGCAGAAAAAGAAATAAAAGGAATCCAAATTGGAAAAGAAGAAGTAAAACTCTCACTGTTTGCAGATGACATGATCCTCTACATGGAAAACCCTAAAGACTCCACCAGAAAATTACTAGAGCTCATCAATGAATATAGTAAAGTTGCAGGATATAAAATCAACACACAGAAATCCCTTGCATTCCTATATACTGCTGTGATTTAAAAAAAAAAATCTCAAAATGGAACTTTCCTACAGTGTTGGTAGGAATGTAAACTGGTGCAGCCATTATGGAAAGCGGTGTGGAGGCTCTTCAAAAAATTAAAGAGTTGCCATACAATCCAGCAATCCCACTCCTGGGCATAGATCTCTAGAAAACTATAATTCAAAACGATACATGCACATCTATGTTCATAGCAGCACTATTTACAACATCCAAGACTTGGAGGCAATCTAAATGTCTATCAATAGATGATTGGATAAAGAAGAAGTAGTAGATACATACAACTGGGTACTACTTAGCCACAAAAGAGAAAAAAATCATGCCATTTGCAGAAGCATGGATGGAGCTAGAGATTATCATACGAAGTGAAACACATCGGAAAGAGGAAGACAAATACATATAGAATCTAAAATATGACACAAATTAACTCATCTAGGAAACAGAAACAGATTCACAGACATAAATAACAGTCTTGTGGTTGCCAAGGGGGAGGGTGGGGAGGGGGAAGTGACTGATTTGCAGTTTGGGATTAGCAGATGAATACTATTATATATAGAGTGGATAAACAAGTGCTCTCCTCACTGTATAGCAAAGGGAACCATATTCAATATCCTGTGATAAAAATGGAAAACATATGAAAAAAGAACATATATATATAATAATCATTTTGCTATATAGCAGAGATTAACCCAATATTGTAAATCAACTACATTTCAATAAAATAAAATTTTGAAAAAGCTCCGTGGTTTAGAAAAACTCAGGTGTATTTTTCAGTAAGATCAAAAATCTATCTGGTGACTCGGTGAAACAGGTGGATGGAGGCTTTGACATCCTATAGCCGTGCCATATGGAATACATGGCCTCCACGGTCAAGGCGGCAGAGAAAGGGAAGTGCAAAAGGTCTTATATTGGCCATGAACTATTTCATCTCAGAGTCGGTGCACACCACCTCCTCTCAGAGCCCATTGGCTAAGACTAGACATAAAGTCCTATCGGACTAACCACAAGGCCGTGTGTGTGTGTGTTGGTCACTCAGTCCTGTCTGACTCTTTGTGACCCCATAGACTGTAGCTCGCTAGGCTCCTCTGTCCATGGAATTCTCCAGGCAAGAACACTGGAATGAGAGATGTGTTTATTATCTTGTGGCTGAAAGAGAGTGGAACTGGATGTGGGTAAACACTGGTAATATCAACCACAAAGTCATGTTGTTCTAGTTTATTAAATGGAGAAGGTAATTGGTGTGTTGTCACTGTGACAGTGATAGTTACTGTGTCAAATACAGCACGTGAGAAACTAGTTGATTGATATGTGAACACAATTTTTAAAAGTATCCTGGAATATGGCTAGTGACAGATGTTAACACATTTAAAGTGAGTAGCTCTATTAACACAAAAGAATATTCAGTAAGGGCTCACCAGCACTCTTGAGTGGTGAAAGCCTCTAAGGTACTACTGTCTATACCTCTGTTTGGGGTAATGAACTTGTCTGATATAATTGGAATGCAACAGAGAAAAGGGCACAACCCTTTGAGCCCTTCTGGGAGTAGGTCTGTGAAAGATATAGGTAGAAGGATGGAGCATTTTAAGTTTCTCCATAGATCTAAATGACTTTGGGGCAGATAAAACATCCCAAATTGCTCTGAAGCCATCCAAGACTTAAAAATTCCATGCAACAGAGAGCAATGCTAAACTGACATAAGACACCATGGAGATGCCCAGCCTGGGGAGACAAAAACAACCACCTCTGCTCCAGAGGTCATGGTTGGGAGCAGGGGGGTCGGTCATGGGAGTGTGTAGCCAAGTCTCATAATGTATGATCCCAGTAATGTTTACCCACTTTCTAATGAGCTAGACTCTCCAATAAGACATCAGTACCCAAAGTACTGAAATTGTGAATTGGACGAAATAACCACGGGGATAATAAAACTATTTTATGGGCTTGGAAAAATAGAAAGCAGTGTTTCAAAATGAGTCATGCTATACAATTGGTAAGTCTACACAGGAAGAAAAATCGGTAATCGTTAGGGAGTTAATAAGAGAGAACTAGATGAAAACTGTGCCTTTGTGTCTTGGGTATGATTTTATTTCTAACTTCTCTATTGGGTTTAAAAAGTAAGAGCTGCCTGGGAAGTAACATTGTCCAGACATAACTCCCCGAAGTATCATTTTACTTTTTTTTCTTCCAAGCAATTGAGTTAAATTTATGACTATCCCAAGTGGCCAGACACACCTCCTGAGTATAAGCTGCTGGACCACAAGGCTCCATGCTCCCATTTCAGCTCAGAGTCCTAGAAACCTGTTCAGCGAAGCTTCTGTAAAACTTTCTGGTTTTGCTGTAAGGAACTGTGGATATCAGAGACGACCATTCTTCAAAGGGTGAAAAAATACGAGATGACTCTAATACTGAGTTGAGAAACCCTGCTGTAGTCATTGTTTAGTCACTCAGTCGTGTCGGACTCTTTGTGACCCCATGGACTGTGGCCTGCCAGGCTCCTCTGTTCATGGAATTTTCCAAGCAAAAATACTGGGGTGGGGGTGGGGGTGGGGGTGGGGGGTTGCACTTCCTACTCCAGAGAATCTCCCAACCCAGAGATCAAACCTGCGTCTCCTGCATTGTCAGGCAGATTCTTTACCACTGAGCCACTGGGCAAGCCCTGAGAAACTCTGCATTCCATGTAAATAAAGTCACATATATGTCTGCCAATGTCTTAGAAGCTCACTGCCTCTAAGACTCCGGGATATCTGTTAGCTCTTCTTTGTTGGCTGAGGGTAGATGGTGTACCTCAGAAGGAATCTACAATGTTTGTGTGAAATTTTTACAGGCTAAAACAGTGTCATTTTTGTACACAACATTCTGAGGTGAATTAGAACTTACATCATTTGTAGGTCATCTTGCATGAAGTTGAAAACATGTGAACCCAGCCCTACACATAAACTCACACATGTATACACACCCTATTGCTGCTAAGTCGCTTCAGTCATGTCCGACTCTGGGTGACCCCATAGGTGGCAGCCCACCAGCCTCCCGTCCCTGGGATTCTCCAGGCAAGAACACTGGAGTGGGTTGCCATTTCCTTTCCCAATGCATGAAAGTGAAAAGTGAAAGTGAGGTCGCTCAGCCAGTTCATGGTTGCTAAAATGGCCTTATGCTCCTAGGAAACACTAGCTTCATTCTCTAATTTACCATGCGTTCTGGCCAAATGCAAGAATTTCTATACTTTGAAGAGTAGAGCATTACAGCATTCACCTTTTTTCCAATTAGTAAGGAAAAGTAAAAGATATCACAGACTCTTGGGAAATTCTTCCCTGAAAACCTCGGCATCTTGGCCATTGTCATGATCGCAACCATTCCTTCGCCAAGGGACAAGAACAGACTTGAAATTTGTTACCTGGAGACCGTGGAACACAAGGTGTGCGTCCTTCAACTCTCAAGGGAAGAGTAATGTACGTTAACATAAAAGTAGGCAATAAATGTTGAGATATTCTATAGCGCTTTTATCCAATATCACAGCATGATAATGTTTCATGCTTACCACTTCGTCACATCCCTATTAGTAAATGGGTGAAACAACCTACTTTTAAATATTTTTACTAGAGACAAGAAGCCCCGTTTACAGAGCCCCACAGGCAACATGAAAAGTTGTCACTGGATATTACAGTTGTCAGACAGGCAGAGAATGAGTGAGAGAGGTAGGTTCTCATCCTCAGAAGTAGTGTGGGGTGTGGTCTGATGAGGATGACACGGGTGGTCAAACATATCTGCTCATCTCTTATAAGATGGAAAAGGAGAGCATAGTCTTCATTGCCTCCAGAAATGAAAAAAAAAAAATCTATTTCAGGAATAAGCCAAAAAGCCATATCAGGCATTTTCTTCATTCTGTATCAAGATTTTTTCGAGTAGAAAATAAAAATATTCTCTAAAGGAACAATCTTTCCTTATACATGCAGTGTGTCTGCTAGCACGTCCACTGGCTGACATATACAAAGAACCACATAGATCTCTACCGATCCTGAGAATATCAGCTTCCTGCTATCCTCACGGAGCTCTCCCTTCTCCCTCATCACATCTTCCTCTTACCCCTTGCTTTTAAATCATTTCTTTAATTCCCATCTTACCTTTTGAAGATTTTCCTTTTTTCTGTTGTTAACTCATGGGGCTCAGACATTTTCTCCTAGAAGTACAAAACTCATAAAAAGATTCGAGATCCTTAAGTCACAGCAATGGCAACCTAAAATTGAAAGTGACAGGATGAGATGTTTTTCATCTGGGGGGGTTATTTAGCCTTCTAAATCACTTCATTTCTGTCTGCCTAATGTTTTTGTCCAAATGGGGAAAATAAAAGAGAAGGGTTACTTATCCATATCCTTCAAAACAAAATACAAATTCTATGCAAATTTAAACATTCCAGGTCATTGAAGTCCCTTGGCCATTTTACCACCTAAATTCACCCACTGGTTATCTCTCCCTTAGACTTAAGTACCCGTGGTCACCCCTTTGTCCCAAGGTCTATCCAGTCTTTAATATCTCCAACACATTTGAATGTGTATGCACAAATGTACACACACACTATTGTTTCTTCTCCTCACCTGGCAACTAGTTTTATTTACCTCTTTATTTGGGTTCATGTATATAACTCAAAATCCCTCTCATTTTTTCCTAATATTTCTATTGTGTCAAAATATACACAAAATATTTATTATTTTAATCATTCATAAGTGTCCAATTCAGTGGCATTAAATACATTCATAATGTTGGTTAACCATCACCATTTTCTATACCCCAAACTTTTTCACCATCCTCAACAAATTTTATACCCATAAAATTATAGCTTATCCGTCCTCTCTTCCCCTAGCCACTGGTGATGTCTATCCTACTGTCTGTCTCTGTGAATTCACCTATTTTAGGTACTTCATGTAAAGAGAATCATACAATATTTGTATATATACCTGGCTTATTTCACTAAGCACACTGTCTTGAAGGTCCATCCACCACCCATCTTTTAGCATACATCAACATTTTATTCCTTTTTCTATTGAATAATATTCCATTATACATATATACTCCTGGAGAAGGAAATGGCAACCCATTCTAGTATTCTTGCCTGGAGAATCCCATGGACAGGGGAGCCTTGTGGGCTACAGTCCATGGGGTCACAAAGAGCTGGACATAACTGAGCACACAACACACATATACATATACACTAGGCTTCCTAGGTGGCACAGTGGTGAAGAGTCTGCCTACCAATGCAGGAGGTACAAGAAATGCAGGTTCAGTCTCTCTGGGTGGGGAAGATCCCCTGGAGAAGGAAATGGCAACCCACTCCAGTATTCTTGCCTGGAGAACCCCAAGGAAACAGGAGCTTGGTGCGCTATAGTCCATGGGGTTGCAAAGAGTCACACATGACTGAGTGACCGAGCCTGCACACACGCACACACATGTCACAATTTTATTTATCCACTAACCCAGTGAAAGGCACTAGAGCTACGTCTACCTTTCGGTGATTGCCAACAACGCTGCAGTAAATACGATACGCAAATATCTGTTTCTGTCTCTGCTTTAAATTCTTTCGAATATATACCTAGAAGTGGGATTCTGGGTCACATGGAATTCTACATTTAATCTTTTGTGAAACTGCCAAACTGCTTTCCACAGTGGCAGCAACATTTTACGTTCCTACCAGTAATGCATGAGGATTGAATTTCCCCATATCCTTGACAGCACTTACTATTTTCCATTTTTATTATTATAGTCATCCTGATGCATGCTAAGTGTATCCTGTTCCCATTCATGTTTCCCCAATGACTAAGATGCTGAGCATCTTTTCATGTGTTTACTGATTTGTGTATTTTCTTTGGAGAAATGTCTCTTCAAGTCCTTTGCTCATTTTTGAATGGGGTTGTTTGGTTTTTTTGCTTATGAGTCTTAGGATTCTTTATATATCCTGGATATTAATCTCTTATCAAGCATATGATTGGGAAATACTCTTATTAAGGTGGTTGTCTTTTCACTTTCTTGATATATCCTTTGATGTACAAAGAGTTCTTAATTTTGATGGCATTTAATTATTTTTTCTTTTGTTGACTGCTTTTAATGCCGTATACACAGAGTCATTGTCAGATCCATGTCGATATTTTCTTCTAAGAGGTTTATAGTTGTGGCCCTTAAGGTTAGGTCTTTGATCCATTTTGAGTTACTTTTTATACATGATGTGAGAGAGAAGTACAGCTTCATTCTTTTGCATGTGGATATTTAGTTTTCCCAGCACCACTTGTTGAAAAGACTGTCCCCAGTTCATCCACTTTATATTCAAAGCAGTCAATAGAAGTAAACCAGTAAAGCCATTTACCCCAGAGAGAGAAGATCCTAAAAGCATGTCCAGGAAGTCTTGACTCTATAGACTAGAGATGCTTTACTGTAAGTTCCATGGAAGGAGAAACTGCTTGTGTGGACTTCAACACAGTGACCTCAGCTCCTAGAATCATGCCTGGCATGGCATAGGCTTTCCATAAATATTCGTTAGGAAAAAAAAAATCAATGAGTAAATGACCTATTTTTGCACTCTGAAATAAAGTATTAGAAGGCAAAGATTATGTAGGCTAGTGATATAGAGTTTTAAGTACAGACACTTGGTAATGGAGATATTTCTGGGGAAATCGGGCCTTCTTGGTCTAGAACGCCACTACCATGTAGCATCCACAGCTGCCATCTGCTAATTTTCATGGTTCTCTCCTTTATTAGAGTGAAACCTTGAAGGCCGCAACCACCTTCCACACTCCCTCCTGCGGGGCTGTGCCTGCACTTTGTCCTTGGTCTAAAATACTCTTTTTACTTCCCAGTTACACTCATCGTCACACCTCACACACAACTGAGCATATACCCCATACACACAACTTACCTAGCTAACTCTTTGTCATGTTGAATATCTCAGCTCAGTATCACTGTCTCATCAATACCTTCTCTGCCTGGACAAGGTCAGTCCTCCAGCCAGATCCCACTTACCACTCAGTATATTCCAATGTAGGTAATTATATATTTGCGACATGATTTGATAAATGTTTCTTTCCCCCAGCTGGTATATGCCTACCACACTGAGACGTGCTTCGTGGGATTTAAAAAACTACCTGGTAAATAAGCCTATAGGGGACACGCAAATGTGGTTAATGGTCATTATTTGGAATCAATCATTATCTAGGCCCAAAGATAATGATAAAATAGTGAGTTGGACCAATGGGCAAAGACCATCAGATGACAACAATAAACACAGTGACAAAAACAACTCAAGAGAACAGCTCTTAGATGTGTTCTGCTCACACTAATCACAGACAAGCAACATTCACATTTGAAAATGAGTTTGGCTGAGGACTATTGATTTTCTCTCTGCTCTGCCACAGGTTCTGTGTTGAGACTCCAGATCTCAAGAGGAAGAACACCCTGCCTGATTTCACTTGGCCTTGGTTTACCTCCAGCTCGAACATGCCTGCCTGCATGTCAGATTTAATTAAAGGCCAAAACAATTGCAACAGCAGTGGAAGAAGGGTGGTCAAGAGACCTTGCTTGTTTTGTAAAGTAGAACATTTAGAGGGGATTTTCAGAAAGCAAATGAGCAAAGCAAAGATCTCCAGAGCGTCCCTGCCTGGCAGCTGTGGAGAGGGCAGCGCCACAGGTCTTTGGGTCCCCTGCCTTCTAGGTGGGCACGTGGGAGGGAAGAGCAACTCTGTCATTTTGGCCCCAGAGGACATAAACCAGACAGAATTGGAACAAGGGCTCCAAATGGCCCGACTTGCTCCTGTTCTGGGCCGCCAGCTGCAAACATTCAAGTCAGACGTGGCTGCACCCACAGCCCCAGCCTCAGGTGCTTGACACAGACTGGGGATGGATTACAACAGTAGAGGCTGGTGAATGAGCACAGGGTGGCCACGGTGAAGGAAGGTGGCAATGGTTAGAGCAAAGTGCTCCTTGGGGCAGACATTCAGCCACCCTCGTGACTCCTATCAGCCCCCTTATGGGCACAAGCCACGTCTTCCCGTGGTCTCCCTGCAAACTCCTCTCCGATGGTATCACACATGCTTTCTCCTCTTCCTTACCCTTGTTCAGCATCACGACTCCCCTGGTAAGTCTTCCGCACCACCTGAGGACACATGTGTTGCATGGGGAGAAGACAGAGCGACAAAGCCCAAACCTTCTGCGATGATGAGCGGAGAGGAAAGGATGGGGACTTTCTAGGTGCTTCTGTCCTGTCACTCAGGATACCCTCTAAGAAACAGATAAACTTTACAAGAGGTAAGAAGGTCTTCCATCTTCCCTACTTTTTATTTGAAGAAAAACAAGTCCAACTCTCAGGGAATTTGAAATAATATTGTAATGAATGCATATACACATTCTTACTGAGATTCACCATTGCTCACATCTTGTCACACCCGCTTTATCTACATATATACGTACGCACACACAGCGTGGATTTTTTTCCCCCAAAATCCTTTGAATGTAACTTACAGGCATAGTAATGTTTGAGCCCTAAACACCTTAGAATATACCTATCTATGGAACACCAGGCGGAGAAGGCAATGGCACCCCACTCCAGTACTCTTGCCTGGAAAATCCTGTGAACGAAGGAGCCTGGTAGGCTGCAGTCCATGGGGTCGCTAAGAATCGGATACAACTGAGCGACTTCCCTTTCACTTTTCACTTTCACGCATTGGAGAATGAAATGGCAACCCACTCCAGTGTTCTTGCCTGGAGAATCCCAGAGATGGGGGAGCCTGGTGGGCTGCCATCTATGGGGTTGCACAGAGTCGGACACGACTGAAGCGACTTAGCAGTAGCAGTAGCATGGAACACCAGGACCTTGCCTTACAGAATATACTAATATCACACCCAAGAAATTAAACATGAATAAGGTAATTGCCTAACATGTAGCCCATATCCAAATTATCCCAAATGTGCTCTCCAAATACACTCTTTTAAAAACAGCTCTTTCAACATCAAGAGGCAGTTAAAGGTTTCTCATTATTGTTTTTATGCTTCCTTATTGTATTTAATATACACCCTCCCCTAGTTTATTCATCTGTTTATTTGGTGGTTTATATTTGAAAAGTGACAGTTGCTCAGTCAGGTCCAACTCGCTTTCAACGCTGTGGACATATCAGTTCAGTTCAGTTCAGTTCAGTTCAGTCGCTCAGTCATGTCCGACTCTTTGCGGCCGTGAATTGTAGCATGCCAGGCCTCCCTGTCCATCACCAACTCCCGGAGTTCACTCAGACTCACGTCCATCGAGTCTGTGATGCCATCCAGCCATCTCATCCTCGGTCGTCCCCTTCTCCTCCTGCCCCCAATCCCTCCCAGCATCAGAGTCTTTTCCAATGAGTCAACCCTTCGCATGAGGTGGCCAAAGTACTGGAGTTTCAGCTTTAGCATCATTCCCTCCAAAGAAATCCCAGGGCTGATCTCCTTCAGAATGGACTGGTTGGATCTCCTTGCAGTCCAAGGGACTTTCAAGAGTCTTCTCCAACACCACAGTTCAAAAGCATCAATTCTTCGGTGCTCAGCCTTCTTCACAGTCCAACTCTCACATCCATACATGACCACAGGAAAAACCATAGCCTTGACTAGACGGACCTTAGTCAGCAACGAAATGTCTCTGCTTTTGAATAGGCTATCTAGGTTGGTCATAATCTTTCTTCCAAGGAGTAAGTGTCTTTTAATTTCATGGCTGCAATCACCAACTGCAATGATTTTGGAGCCCAAAAAAATAAAGTTTGACACTGTTTCCACTGTTTTACCATCTATTTCCCATGAAGTGATGGGACCGGATGCCATGATCTTTATTTTCTGAATGTTGAGCTTTAAGCCAGCTTTTTTACTCTCCTCTTTCACTTTCATCAAGAGGCTTTTGAGTTCCTCTTCACTTTCTGCCATAAGGGTGGTGTCATCTGCATATCTGAGGTTATTGATATTTCTCCCGGCAATCTTGATTCCAGCTTGTGTTTCTTCCAGCCCAGAGTTTCTCAGGTATGGTCCGTGGAATTCTCCAGGGCAGAATACTGGAGTGGGTAGCTGTTCCCTTCCCCAGGAGATCTTTCCAACCCAGGGATCAAACCCAGGTCTCCCACATTGCAGGCAAATTCTGTACTAGCTGAGCCCCCAGGGAAGCCCAAGAATACTGGAGTGGGCAGCCTATCTGTGCACCAGCGGATCTTCTCAACCCAGGAACCGAACCAGGGGCTCCTGCATGGCAGGCAGATTCGCCGGCTGAGCTACCAGAGAAGTCCTGTTTATATTTATTCAGGGGCAATTTTTTAGAGAGTTTCAGGCTAGCTGTCTTGGTGAAATGCCCCAAATTTTGGATTTTTCTGTTTCTTCATAATGGGATTCAAGTTAAACCTTTTGTGGAGGATATCATGTAACTGACTTTGAATCTCATCAGGAGGCACATAATGCTAGTTTATCCTATTATTGGTGTTAAATCTGATCACTGTTGGTTAAGGTGGGAGTCTCCACTTGTCTCCATTATTGAGAATCTCTTTCCTCAATTCAGATGTGACCTGTGAGATTATAGTTTGAAACTCCATAAACGTCCTGTTTTTTTAAGACCCTTTTAACCAATGACTTAAACCTGTTATTGACCCTTTGTGAATCAATTATTTCTTGATATTACCAAATGATGACTTTCTATTTTATTATTTCAATAGCATATATTAGTATTCTTTATTAAGAATGTTCCCTTTCTCTTTCAAGGTGAGAGGGTGTAGATTGCATCTTAACGATAAGACCCAAAAATATATAGGAATAAAGCTTACAGTACTGATCACATCTGCTTAAATATTCCACGAGGAGTTAGTTAGATGCTTCCCTTCATGACTGGTCTGCTCTGATGTGGGTCTGAAGCCCTCCAAGATCTTTGGATACCCCAAGATCTTCATCCTCCTGGCTCTCTGAGCATGACAAATCACCAACACTATATGAGAAATTTAGAGAAAAAAGTATGAAACATTCTTATAAGCTATACACAAGAAATTTCTCATTTGGGAGGAGAGTAACCTAGTAGGGAATTGGTTTATTGGGGAAATAGGGTAGGAGATCTTAGGGTTTAGACCGAAACAGTTGTAGCAAGGAAGACGCATTAAGCACAGTCAGACCTATTGAAGCTTAACTCCTACTAGAGAAACGGAGCAGGGTAAGAGGACGAAAGGGGAACGAGCAAGAGCTGGAGGTTCCAAGGCATGTCTGAGACGAGCAGCATGGGGCACAGTGGGGGTCTCTCATCTACTGCAGAACACTGCGGACTTTCTGGGGACTGAATGCAGTCTTAGCTCCTCCACGGAGCCCCTCCTAGTGAGAACAGACTGCCTTAATTGAGTCAAATGTCTGACTGGGGAGGCCGTGGTTGTTGGGCTGATGGCCACCATGACACCGTTGCACCTCCTCAGCTGCTCCCTGTGGCTCAGTTCTGGTGCAGTTTGGTGTTCCGCAGCCTCAGAAACAAAGCTGACATCAAATCTCTCCATCTCTGCCTGACCAGGGAGTTCCTGCTGAGATTAGAAAAGGGGAAAGCAAGTACAAATGTGGGTGGAGAGGGGGCATGGCGGCCGGGAGCAGAGGGTAGAGACGAGTGTCTTTAAATCAGCAGAACAACCATTACTAGGCAGGGGCAATTTTGAAATTAGGCTTCGGATTCTATTTTATCTTATTTTTTGTGAAAAGGACCAGCCTCTCTCTGATGAAGAAGTCGTGCTGCTCTATTGTTACAACCTCACCTCCGCTCATACACTTTCACGCCGTTACATTTCTGACCCACTTTCTTCATCTCCTTTGCTTGTTTCCTTCAAGAGCAGTTTTAGCTCCCAACCCCAGCTAGCACCTTGCTTAAATTGCTTTAATCTCCAAGTGCTTCTTATATTGATTTTAAACAGTTAAGCTGCCAATCAACTGCTCTCCTTGCGCAGCAGCTGAGGGCGAAGAGATTAAAACAACAAACAAATAAGGCCGGAGCCAAGAAGTCGGTTAGAATTTCCAAGTGAATGTCAGCACCTACCAGCAGTGTCTCTTTCCCCCTCCCATCATGAAGGTGCAGAGTTATTACCAACAGACTGTGCCCGGCTTTGTAATGTTAACAATAGCAGGCATTTAATGAATAGTTGCTCTGTGCAGTAACCCTTCTAAATATTGCGCTCGTAGTAACTCATTTAATCCTTGCAACAATCACATGGGGTAAGTCATATCATTATTCTGTTCTAGTAGAAGAGGAAACCGAGGCATAGAAAAGTTAAGTGACCCATCTAAGGTCACCTTAGCTAGTAAATGGTAGGGCAAGGTCCCAAATGCAGTCTGTCTTCAGCATATGAACTAGTAGCCAATGCGCTCTATGGACTCCTTCAGCTTGTTGCAGAATCTCCCTTAGGCGGTAGCAAAGAGCAAAACAGGAATGCCAACTTCCAAGAAACAGAGGGGAGACTGGTCAAAACACGTGAAAGTTAAGTACATCTTGCTTCTTAATCTAATGAACATTCATGAAGCTCTGGTTAACCCAGCTCGACACTGGGGATACAGAGATAGGTTAGTTTCGGTTCTCAGAGATGTCAAAATCTAATGGAGTCTAATCACAGAGAAGCACGTCACCTGGGAATGCTGGTGAAGGAGGAGAGGCAGGCAAGTGAGCCAACAGTTCTTAATCTTTCGAGTTGTAACTCACACCTCACCCCTTCTAGGAAGCCTTCCCTGACCGCCTTCGTTGGCTCTTCTCTTGTCAGATCACTCACTCTTGAGCACCGAAGTGGCAGAAACACCTGTCTGTTTCTCTAGCTAGATAAGGGGCCTGAAAATGCCACCTTGAGACCCCTTATCTAGCTGGGCCGCCATCTGCTTTCATAAATAGAGTTTGATTGAAACACAGTTGTGGCCATTTGTTTACATATTGTCTATGACTGCTTTTAAGCTACAAGAGTGCAGTCAAACAGTTGCATCAGAGACTATCCGGCCTGTGAAGCCAAAGGTAATTACTATCTAACTTTTTTCATAAAAAGTTTGCTGACTCCTATACTAAGGCTATCAGTATTTTCAGGGCAAGAAACTTGCTCTTTACTTCTGAATCTGTGGTAGCCATCCCTGAATGAATAGGATCATTCTGGGTAAATCTCACTGCAGCATCATTTTTAAGTTTGGCCTGGGATAGAGTCTTAAAATGAAGGTTCCTGCTAGACAGAGAGGCAGAGGGAATGCTGGAACTCCTGCTCAGCTCTCTTGTTTCCTGGCTCAGCACACACCCCATCAATGACAGAGCAAATGGCTGGGTGATTTAGCAACCAAACCCAGGACTGCTGGAGTCACTCTGTAAGAACTAACATCCATAACGAAGAGAGGCTTGGGTACAGACAGAGGGAACAAAGCGGAGACAAAGGGAAAATAGACCTGCATGAGATGATTTGCCACTTTAATTTTCCTAGAGGGTGACATAACTTTGTAACAGGTAGGTTATTTTGGTTCTTCATTAGGACCCTTATTATTAAATAACATGGTGTTGGATGTATCTAACTGCACCTGCTGTGTTAGAGATCGTGAAGTGGAGTGCATAATATCACATCTATCTTGGGAAGGACCGAGTGGGAGTGGGCGTGAGGGTGGGCAAACAACAGATTGGATGGCGGGTAGAAATTACCTGCAAGATTTCCGTGCTCTGAGCTGGTAACAGGCCCAGTGTGTTTGAATGAACATTCTATCTGAGCAATTGCTGGCAAGAGGGTCATCCATCTTGAAAGAGAACAATTTTGCTCGAATCACAGTGTGCCCAGCAAGAGCTCAGCTGGTCTGAACATTTTTGGTATCTTGGCCGGCAGTTTTCTCCCAAGTGGTATGCGGGGAACAGTTAAGTTTTCAGAGGACAGGCTGCAGCCTGCAGAGAGGCCTAGGAGTCAGGAGGGAGGCGTTAACCTGCCGAAAAAGGCTGACCCACGATACCTAATTTATAAGACTCAGACATTGCCAGAGTGAGACGGGCTGGACTTTCGTTGTTGCTATGGGAAATCTTGCTGTGTTGGGTTCTATGTGAACTTGAGTCAAAACGCCCTGAAGGCTGTCAGCTCCTATATTCTTTCCTTGTGGGCCAGCTGAGAATCTCAGTTCATCTGTTGTAGGTGGCGGGGTCATCGGCACTTTAGGTTCAAAGGGATCTTAAAAATGAGGTTCTAGGCCCTGAGCCTGTTACACAGAGTGAAGTAAGTTAGAAAAGGAAAGACAAACATTGTATATTAATGCATATATACGGAATCTAGATAAATGGTACTGATAGCAGGGCAGCAGTAGCGACTCAGATATAGAGAACAGACTTGTGGGCACAGCAGGGAAAGCTGAGGGTGGGGCGAAGTGACAGCGTGGCGGTGAAGCATACACACTGCCATGTGTAAAGTGGAGAGCCAGCGGGGGCTTGCTGTGTGACGCAGGGAGTTCAGCCTGGGGCTCTGTGACGACCTAAAGGGGTGGGATGGGGTAGAGGGATGGAGGCAGATTCAGGAGGGAGGGGACATATGTGTCCCTAGGGATGATTCATGTTGTTGTATGGCAGAAATCAGCACAACATTGGAAAGCAATTAGCCCCCAATTAAAAATAAATTTAAAAAAAACAATGAGGTTCTGGGAATTCCCTGGTAGACCAGGGGTTAGGACTCTGAGCTCTCAGGGCTGAGGACCTCGATTCAATTACTGGTTGGGAAACAAAGATCCCACAAGCTGTGCAGTGAGGCAAAAAAAATACAGAGGTTCTATCAGTGGTCCCCAACATTTTGGCACCAGGGCCTGGTTTCGTGGAAGACAACTTTTTGACAGACCGGGAAGGGGGGATGGTTTCAGGATGATTCAGGCACATTACATGTATTGTGCCATTTATTTCTAAGCTAAAGCTGCCACTGAGCTGACAGGGGGTACCAGCCTGTGGCCCAGAGGCTGGGGACCCCTGACCTAATCAACGTCACAGTCCACTTAGGGAGCTCTTTTGACTGGTGGTGCTTGAATACCTAATTGCTTGAATACCTCCTTTCTTGAAGACTGCAGCTCTTCCCAAAGCACACCGTAATATCTTAAACCGACTCAACTTTTAGAAAATTGTGCCATGTACTTCATACTGTATCAATATGTCTTCTTGATGTCAAGGAGGAGCCCAATCTTGCTTTTATAATACACCTCCAGGTATTTGCAAGTTTCTTTTCCACCCTACCCGCCTTCACCCGCCCCCCCCCCCCACCCCCCCAACACATATCATGAGTATTCTCATCTCGGGCTTATACAAACCCATTTCCTTCAACCTTTCCCACAGATGTGGTTTCAGCTTCACTCACGGCTTTGACTGACTGTTTGGTAACATGTCTCAACCTGTCCTTAGCCTTATTTTAGTCTGTGATCCAGAATGAATACAGTGAGACAATGCTCCCTTCCTCCTGCTAAAGGTGCTTCTCTCACGAGGCAAAATACATAGGACGACTCTCAGGTGTTGAAAATAGTCAGCTGTCAAGGAGAAGCCCTCAAACCCTTACCATAAGGTTAAGTGCAAAGTGCAGACAGCATTTCATGGAAGAGGGGGTGTCAGGCACAGTGGATTCCTCCTTCTGATTTCAGAAGAACTCACACAGTCCCTGGAACATTGAGCACTCTGGTTTAGATCCAAAGATAATTTGGGGCTGGGGTGGTGGTGGTGGCTATTTTTCAAGGATTTGGGAAAATGCATTCACTAATTTTGAATTTTTTTCCCCCTAAGACACCGTTCTGCAATAAAATAAAAGTAACCTGAATAGTTGTTAGCGATGCTTTGCGAACTCAGGCAACTAACCTCTGAACTAACTCCTTCCCTGTGGCCGCAGTGGTTTGAAAATGCAGAGCTAATTTGTATGAGGTAAATCAGTGAGGTTCTGCTTGCTTTCTCTCTTTATGATTTTGGTAAGAGGTTTTTACTTCCCTAGCTATTCAGGGAATTCCCAAGTGATTTTAGGGACAAAGATGTGGCATTTTGCTTGGGCCAGAACTTTTTCGAAAGAACCAAGCAGTAGGGTGTCAGGCGTGGAGGAATCTGAGAAACCGGCCAGCCAAGGCTCTCACTTTTTGAGTGAATGTCAGCTAGAGCTGATCCTGGACTGAGGTGGAACAAGAGCCAAGGCTTCCTAAGAGTCCTTAACTTCTGCTGAAGTGGAGGGGTCTCACTAACATTCCCTTTTACTCTTTTAGGATGGCTGCATCAGAGGTGCAATCTTGGAAAATTAGATAATTTCTATACTGCTTTTACTTCCTTCTCTCCCCACTCCACCACCCCTACCCGTTTTCCTTGGCTTTTTTCTAGAGCTCTTCTTGAAAATGTCAGGCTGTCTCAGCTACACTGAGGGGAGATAAGAAAAGGGGGATTACCCAACACTAAAGTCGAGTGTTGGAAAGAAGCCTGTGAATCCTGGGAGCCTGTGGTGAAAGTGGCAAGACGAATCAAAGCTGGAGACAGAGGAGAGACAGTAGGTAAGTACCCTGAAGTGGGCCATGCAAAGCCATCTTTGTGAGGCTTTAGGGTTCCCTTGTGTTCTGGGTATGGGGTACTTCATAGGCCCAGGAGATGAAGGGTGCTCAGGGAACCCTACAGAAACTGCAACCAGCTCTAAACAATTCCAAAATCTCCCATCTTCATCTTTTAAAATTTTATGTGAACTGAAGATTGTACTCCATAATACTATAATCCATAAAATCTAAGACGCATTTATTGTGAGACACATTATTGTTTTATCACTAAGAAAGAAAGAAAAAACACTGCAAATTAAACTGTGACATAGCATTGATTGTAAAATGCATTCTAATTTCAAAGGTGTTAAAGCACGAATGAAATATTGAATATTTGTCTGTTTTTAATATAAAAACCAATATTGTCCCCTCAATCTTTAAATAAGCTTGCTTCATAAAATGTACTGTGGTTGTCCTTTGGCTTGGTGTATCCACTGGTACCTTACCCCACATCCCTCAGAAAGATTTACAGTGTCATTTAAGACATTAATTACACCGTTTCCTGGACTTGGTGGTACAAAGTACCTTTGGGGGATACAGGGAGAAGCTGTGGAACCATTTCCATTTAAAATCCTACAAACTCAGGAAAATTAAAGACATAGGTTCAAACAAAACTTGCACATGAAGGTTTATGGTGGATTATTCATAACAGCCAAAAGTGGAAAGAAGGCCAGTGCCTATCAAGGGATAAGTGGATAAAAACACTGTGGCATGTCTGAGGAATATTATTCAGCCCCAGAAAAAAATGAAGCACTGAACTGATGCATGTTACACCTTGAAAGCATGATGCTAAGTGAAAGAAGCCAGTGAAAAAGACATATTTGATAGGAATCCATTTATACAAAATATCCAGAATAGGCAAATCCATAAATGCAGAGACACTAGTGGTTTCCAGGGGCTGGAGGAAAAAGAGGATAGGGAGTGATGAGTGACTTCAATAAAAACAGGTTTTGTTTGGGGGTGATGAAAGTGTTCTGACATTAAATAACGATAGTGGAACGGCATCATGACTAAAAGACACTGAATTGCACACTTCAAAATGATTAAAATGGTGAATTTTACGTGATGTGAATTTGATCTCAACTTTAAAAATGGGTTAAAAAACTATAAAAAATTTTCTTGCTTCTCTCCCCACCATCACCCCAGTTAAAAGCAGAAGCAGGGACTTCCCCAGGGGTCCAGTGGCTAAGACGTCACGCTCCCAAGGCACGAGGCCTGAGTTTGATCCCTGGTCAGGGAATTAGATCCCACATGCCACAACTAAAGAGCCCACGTGCAGCAGCTAAGATGCAGTGCAGCCAAATGAATAAACCAAATAAGGATAACTATTTAAAAAATAAAGCAGAAGCAACTTTGTTGGAAGTAGGACTGGGAGGAGGTTCAGCCATGCTCTTGCCCCCAAGAGTGACCGCTGGGCGGTCTTTCTGCAAAACTCTGGGGTTCTGAGAAGCGAAGATGAAACCCAGCACCTTAACCTCTCCTCTCAGAGTGGCCTCCGCTTTCCTGGTATGTTGCAAGGCCCACACTGCCTTCTTCCGGGAGCAGCTTCCCTGAGTAGCACAAGAGTGTGTTTCTCCAGCATATGTCCCCACTTTCCCTCTCCAGATCTTTCAGGTACTTCAGATTCAAACTGCTCCCCCCGCCCCGCACCAAGTTCCTCACACGTTCCGGAGCCAAGTTTTTATACCGCCCACGTCCTCCATGAAAGGCCAGCCCAGAGGACACAGGAGAAGCAGTATGTTCTGCTGGAAAGACTACTTCCCAACCTTGAATTTCCTCCAGATTGATCTATACGATGTACATGTCACACGCACATGGGAAGTATGTGCTTTGCTCAGGCCAGGTTCTACCCTGCTCAGGCTCACCTGAGCACAGCAGGTGAAATATCCAGCGGAGCCTACCCTAAGCCCAGGATATTTTGAGAATTGATCACATCATATTCACTTATTTATTCTACGTTCTGACTGGGCTTTTTTCCCCACAGTGACTTAGTTGCCACCCACCTCCATATCTCTGGTTTCGTGGCAGACAGACCATCTTCGACCCAGATTCGCCTGATCCTCATGCCTGCCACTGTGCGTTTTCTCCTTCCAGTAACTGCCTCTGTTGGCTCTCAGAGCAGCCTGGATAAGGAGTCGGGAGCCCTGGGCTCCACCTAAGCTGTCACCAAGATGGAGCTCACGATGCCTTTTCCAACTTTATACTTTATGCTATTTTTCTCTCCTTGACATACTCTTCCCTCCTCTTTTTGCCTGACTGTCTCACTCATGTTTGAAGATGTAGATTCAGTAAATAGAGGCTTGTGCATATTTGGAAAGATTCATCTTACCTCCCACTCTACATACATAAAAATGTTAGATATTGTATAATGAGAAGTACACAATATACATCCAGTCTTAAAGCATCCGCAATACCTGGAATTGTAGCTGTGATCATAACTTACAGGGGTCAGGGGTGGTTATATAATTCAACATGTGGCCTGCTCTCTCATGGGAACTGAAACCCTGGACAAAGTCAGAAACCTTAAAGAATGCCCTTTCTTCAGGATGGGGATTTTACCAACAGCCCTCCACACCCAGGCTAGACGTGGAAGTCAGAGCCCCATGAGAAGTCGGCATCATTGGCCAAAGCCTAATACTCTTATAGAATCTAAAGCCACATGATATGGACTGTTAAGACTCCAGATGAAAAACTAACATACATATTTAAATATATTTATTAACCTGTATATTCAGTTCAATTACTCAGTCGTGTCTGACTCTTTGCGAACCCATGAATTGCAGCACGCCAGGCCTCCCTGTCCATCACCAACTCCCGCAGTTCACTCAAACTCATGTCCATCGAGTCAGTGATGCCATGCAGCCATCTCATCCTCTGTCGTCCCCTTCTCCTCCTGCCCCCAATCCCTCCCAGCATCAGAGTCTTTTCCAATGAGTCAATTCTTCACATGAAGTGACCAAAGTACTGGAGTTTCAGCTTTAGCATCATTCCTTCCAAAGAACACCCAGGACTGATATCCTTTAGAATGGACTGGTTGGATCTCCTTGCAGTCCAAGGGATTCTCAAGAGTCTTCTCCAACACCACAGTTCAAAAGCATCAATCTTCGGCACTCAGCTTTCTTGACAGTCTGACTCTCACATCCATACATGACCACTGGAAAAACCATAGCCTTAACTAGGCAGACCTTTGTTGGCAAAGTAATGTCTCTGCTTTGGAATATGCTATCTAGGTTGGTCATAACTTTCTTTCCAAGGAGTAAGTGTCTTTTAATTTCATGGCTGCAATCACCATCTGCAGTGATTTTGGAGCCCCCCAAAAATAAAGCCTGACACTGTTTCCACTGTTTCCCCATCTATTTCCCATGAAATGATGGGACCAGATGCCATGTTCTTCATTTTCCGAATGTTGAGCTTTAAGCCAGCTTTTTCACTCTCCTCTTTCACTTTCATCAAGAGGCTTTTTAGCTCCTCTTCACTTTCTGCCATAAGGGTGGTGTCATCTGCATATCTGAGGTTATTGATATTTCTCCCAGCAATCTTGATTCCAGCTTGTGCTTCCTCCAGCCCAGCATTTCTCATGATGTACTCTGCATAGAAGTTAAATAAGCAGGGTGACAATATGCAGCCTTGACGTACTCCTTTTCCTATCTGGAACCAGTCTGTTGTTCCATGTCCAGTTCTAACTGCTGCTTCCTGACCTGCATACAGATTTCTCAAGAGGCAGGTCAAGTGACCTGGTATGCCCATCTCTTTTAGAATTTTCCAGTTTATTGTGATCCACACAGTCAAAGGCTTTGGCATAGTCAATAAAGCAGAAATAGATGTTTTTCTGGAACTCTCTTGCTTTTTTCATGATCCAGCAGATGTTGGCAATTTGATCTCTGGTTCCTCTGCCTTTTCTAAAACCAGCTTGAACATCTGGAAGTTCATGGTTCACATATTGCTGAAGCCTGGCTTGGAGAATTTTGAGCATTACTTTACTAGTGTGTGAGATGAGTGCAATTGCGCAGTGAGCATTCTTTGGCATTGCCTTTCTTTGGGATTGGAATGAAAACTGACCTTTTCCAGTCCTGTGGCCACTGCTGAGTTTTCCAAACTTGCTGGCATATTGAGTGCAGCACTTTCACAGCATCATCTTTCAGGATTTGAAAGAGCTCAACTGGAATTCCATCACCTCTACTAGCTTTGTTCATAGTGATGCTTTCTAAGGCCCACTTGACTTCACATTCCAGGATGTCTGGCTCTAGGTGAGTGATCACACCTTCATGATTATCTGGGTCGTGAAGATCTTTTTTGTACAGTTCTTTTGTGTATTCTTGCCACGTCTTCTTGATATCTTCTTCTTCTGTTAGGTCCATATCATTTCTGTCCTTTATCGAGCCCATCTTTGCATGAAATGTTCCCTTGGTATCTCTGATTTTCTTGAAGAGGTCTCTAGTCTTTCCCATTCTGTTGTTTTCTTCTATTTCTTTGCAGTGATCGCTGAGGAAGGCTTTCTTATCTCTCCTTGCTGTTCTTTGGAACTCTGCATTCAGATGCTTATATCTTTTCTTTTCTCCTTTGCTTTTCACTTCTCTTCTTTTCACAGCTATTTGTAAGACCTCCCCAGACAGCCATTTTGCTTTTTGCATTTCTTTTTCTTGGGGATGGACTTGATCCCTGTCTCCTGTACAATGTCATGAACCTCATTCCACAGTTCGTCAGGCACTCTGTCTATATATTTAAATATGTACTCAAATAATATATATATTTATTTACTTAATCTCAAACTAATAGGGATTAAGTATCAACAGGGATGCTTCTGTAAGAGAAATCACCTTTGGGCTCCTACTATACAACCTCTACTGAGATGACTTCCTAGTAAAAATTGTGTACCATATAGAGAAATAAGCTAGAGTGAAGGTGCATCTGAATATGAAGCCAATGGAAGAATTTACACTGAATAAACTGGATAGTTGGATAATCTGAAACATATTATATATATATATATTTAAATTGGTAAAAAGATGAATGAAAGTAGTTAGCATACATAAGTCAAGAAAAATAGAATATGGAAAAATAATAGATGGGTTTAAAAAATATAAATATAAATTTTAGAAATTAATATTTGCACATATTAAAACCACAATGGATTGATGATATAGTAGACTAGAGGAGAAGAGAATTTATAAACTGAAATATAGCTTTGAGGAAATTGCCTCAAACTAGAGAAAAATGTAGTTCACAGATATAAAGATAATTGGATCTCTCATATAATTAGATCTCTCTTAAAAACTAAGAATATCCAACATGCATTTTAATGAATAAAATTTAAATCTAGAGGAAGCTGAAATTCATAGAAAATTAGGCAATTTTTTTCCATTTTTAAGTGAAAAAGCTCATAATAAAATTTATGAGTCTAGCCATTTAAAGTGTGCAGTACAGTAATGATAAATATTGATATTCACATTGCTGTGAAACAGATCTCCAGAAGTTTTTAAACCTGTAATTCTTAATTATATTTGTTTAATGATCAATTTTCAGTTCCCTTCCCTTCCAGCCCCTAGTAACACCCATTCCACTCTCTGTTTCCATGAATTTGATTTTCTAAATTGTGTCCAGCTCTTTGCAATCCCATGGACCAGAGCAGGCCAGGCTTTCCTGTTCTTTACTATCTCCTGGAGTTTGCTCAAATTTTTGTCCATTGAATCAGTGATGCTATCTAGCCACCTCATCCAAATAAAACCAAATCTATACCCAAGATATTTTATATCAATATGATAGAATATTAAAGATAATTCTTAAAAGCTACCAAAAGGGAAAAAAGCTTACTGCCAAAGAAATGACCATTAGCCTGACAACTGTCAGCCTAGCATTCTGTAACCAGCTTAATCTAGCATTTTGATATAAGATTATAATGGAGACATCTTCAGACAGAAAGACCGAACTACTTTATCTACTCACTGGCCTCTTCAAAAGGACTATTAATGGTTGAACTGAATGATAAAGAAAATTGAATCTGAATGGGAAGTATAAGATGCAGGAAGCAGAGCTGAGTAAACAGTATTAAACATACCGTTAGCACTAGATAAGCATAAACCAAGTACGGATATTCAGGGTTGATCTCCTTTAGAATTGACTGGTTTGTTCTCCTTGCAGCCCAAGGGAGGGACTCTCAAGAGTCTTCTCCAGAACCATAATTCCAAAGCATCAATTCTTCAGCATTCAGCCTTCCTTATGGTCCAACTCTCACAGCAAGGAGATCAAACCATAGTTTGATTGTTGCAGAGTCCTACGTGCTTCACAATATTTATGTAGAAAACAGAGATGATCAATTTTAAACATTAAATATAGGACGCATGTTTAAAACTAAAGAGCAATCTCCAAGCTAGAGTATATAACTTCCAATTTTAAAAAGAGGAAAGAGAAAAACTTTCCATTTAATAGAAGTCAGGAAAAGAGGCAAAAAAGAAGCCAAGGAATGGCACCTAGCGATGCAGATGAATATTTAGAGCTGGATATATTAACATGGGCAGGTCACATAACATATAACATAACATTCAGAATAGAGAGAAAGCTGACAAAGCTCAGGTAAGATTCTAACTTCCTTTAACACATGATATGGTATGTGTTGTTCATGGATATGTACAAATGCATAAATATAATTATGAAGTTCTAATGCTATTACAAGGCTAGGCGATGCTTCTAAAGCATAGCTTTAACAGCTTTTAAAACTTCTAAAGCATAAAAGAAACAGAGCATAGAATTTAAAAGTCCCACAGAGAAGTTTTCTACTATATTGGTAATGTCTAATTCTATATGAGTTTTGAAGCAACTATGAAACAATGTTGGTATTATTTACTTCCAGGTGGGGAGTATGTGAGTGTTTTATGGTGTTGTATGATTCTACATTTCTATAGATTTAAAATATTGGTGGCACTAGTGGTAAAGAACCTGCCTGCCACAGCAGGAGACAAAAGAGGTGTGGGTTCCATCCCTGGATTGGGAAGATCTCCAGGAGACAGGCATGGCAACACACTCCAGTACTCTTCCCTGGAGAACCCCATGGACAGAGGAGCCTGATTGATAGACTATCATCCACAGGGTCACAAACAGTTGTACATGACTGATGCAACTTAGCATCACGTGCATAGAAATACTAGCTCAGGATGCCCCTCTCCCGTGAACCCCTCTTAGGTCCTTTGATTCTAGACCACACTCAGTTCCTCTCTCCTGTGCGCACAGCTCCATGCACTTACCCTATCGAGCACTTACTGTTTGATGACTTAGGAGGTGTTCTCCAGGGACAGAGCCTGAGATAGGGGTTTGGTTTCATGTGATTTACATAGGGAGGATAAGCAAGGCAAAAGACCCAAGCACAGATTGGTCTGAAGCACAGCTTCACACTGACCTGAGCCACAGCACAGGATTCTGGAGCAAAACCCACACCTCAGTGCTGTCTCTCCTCAGCATCCATTTGGCTGGGGGCTGATCACTCATGAAGGTGGGCGGCTTCAGGCAGCCAAGTGTCATTCTCTCAACAGGAAGCGTGAACCCTACCAGTTGACACTGCAAGTAGAGCTCAGTGCACTGACTTTGTAAATGGCACCCGAGTCAGCCTGTATATCACCCACGTTATCCTCTCTACATTTCTAGCGTATGAGCTCCTTAAATCAAGGACTGTGTTCTACAAGTATTCTGGCCTCCAGGCCTAGATCAGTGCCTATGCAGTTAGAATCTACCACGCATTTAGTGAACTGAAATGAACCCAGAAGAAAATGATCCAGCAATGCCAAAAGGTGCAAGTCAATAGGAAAAAGCCCAAAGTCTGTTTTGGCTTCTACGTTCCTGAATCCATCAGTGGAGTGCCGTCTTGTTGATTTTCTGGTAAATATACCTGTACACATGCATCTATTCATCAGACATTTATTCAGCATGTACTGTGTGCCAGGTTCTAGAGGTTAGAAACTGTACATATTGTGCTCATGTCATCAAGGAGGTTACTTATAGGCAAATGAGTAAGGCAATCAATTCCTATCAACTTACAGTCCTGGAAGTCTCGGCTTCCAGTGTCTGTGGAACATTCCATGCTGAATAATTGATGCTAACTGTCCAAAAGCCCTTACAAGCCAGAAAGGGAAACAGGAATGCACATAAGCAAATTTGGTATCAAATAAGCTGATGTAAGGGCTTCCCCGGGGGCTCAGATGGTAAGGAATCCACCTGCAGTGTGAGACCTGGGTTCGATCCTTGGGCTGGGAAGAACCCCTGGGGGAGGGCATGGCAACCCACTCCAGTATTCTTGCCTGGAGAATCCCCATGGACAGAGGAGCCTGGAGGGCTACAGTCCATGGGGTCACAAAGAGTTGGACATGACTGAGTGACTAACACTTTCACTTTTCACTTCAAGCAGCTGTGACTGCAATAGCTTGAGCTTGACTATGTCACATATGTTCAATATGATATATAATTCATTCATTCATTCAATTATTCATTTGTTCATCATCCTTTTGAGCAAATATTTAACGAGGAACTGTGTGTTCTAAACCCTGAGAGGCACCAGGTATAAAGTGTTGAACAAGATAGCATGGTTCACAAATTTACAGACTGCAGGCTAGTAGGAAAGGCAACTATTCAAAAGTTACTGGTAAATAAAGAGATCATGGCAAGCTGCAATAAGCCTATGACTGGAGAAAACCAAGTGCTATGGAGCAAGGTAATGGAGGATGGCCTGATACAGTCAGGGCTTATGAAAATTGCCTCAAATGAATTAATGCTTTTATCTGGTATGAACAAAGAGTTAGGACAAGCAAGGAGTAATGGAAAGCGTATTTCACACACAAGGAGAAGAATCACATAGTCTCTAATGCTGGCTGGCAGACAGCACAGGAGTTGGAGAACGGCTTGTGTAGGGTCGGAGGGGCCAGATGATGAATTTACAGGTCTCCTTAAGATATATGAATCCCATTCCAAACATAAAGAGAGGCCACAGGAAAGTTTAAGCAGAGGGGTGATACCATACGATCTGTGTTTTTAAAAAGATTAATCTACCAGAGTAAAGAGTGGACTAGCGGCAAACAGGAATGGACCTGCGGAGGAAAGACAAAGAATTGTCCAGCACTGAGATAATAGTGGCTTGAAGTAGTAGGTGTGACGGGTTCAATGCATATATTGAGGGCTGGATGGATGGACAAAGCTGGGAGACAGATTGACTAAGACGGGTGGAGGAGGAGAATACAGAAGAACAATTCCAGACTTCAGGTTTAAGCAACTCTAGATAGCAGGACTATTATCTGAGAGGCAGAAGGGTGGAGTAGAGATTTATTCAGTTACTATGTTGTGTCCGATTCTTTGCAGCTCCATGGACTGCAGCATTCCAGGTTCCCCTGTCCATTACTATCTCCTGGAGTTTGCTCAAATTCATGTCCATTGAGTCGGTGATGCTGTCTAACCATCTCACCCTCTGCTGCCTCCTTCTCCTTTTGCCTTCAATCTTTCCCAGCATCAGGGTCTTTTCTAATTGCTGACTAATACAACTCAGGAAGGCTTCCAGGGATAGACGCTACCTGAATGACAGGAGTTATAAAGGACGATGTTAAAGAAGATGAATATAGGGAAAGAGGGTTGTTTTAAGCAGAGAACAATGTGGACAAAAGCCTGAGGATGAAAGCGTGCATGGTCTGGAGAAAGGCAGTGAAGGAGTATGACAATAGATAACCAACAGGAACCTGCTGCATAGCACAGGGAACTTTACTCAATACTCTGTAATGGCCTATATGGGAAAAGAATCTAGAAAAAGAGTGGACATACGTCTATGTATAATTGATTCACTTTGTTGTACACCTGAAACTAATACAACATTGTAAATCAACTATACTCTGGTGCAAATTTAAAACAAAACAAAAAGTATGACATTGGTAGGCAAAATGACACAACAGGCAGATGTTGCTATCAGGATACAAAATTGAAAAGGTAGGTAGTCATGAGATATCAAAATCTTTGAAATTAAATGGGGAAAAGATAATCTTTAAAGGTTTTCAGACAGTGAAATAACATGTTCAGACCTGCATGGTTTTTTTTTTTTTTTTTTTGCTGTTTGTTTTTAGACTATTTTAGGAAGATCTCCAGAATTTCTAGAGCTCTAAAAGGGAGGGGAAAAAAAAATAGTTGGTGTTGGAGAAAGAGACATTTTGGGAAAATTGAAATATATGCAATCTTTTTTTAGCATCTCTAACAGATCAGTTTAAGAATCTGAGCATGCATTATGTATAATTTGGGCTGTTTTTAAAAGGATCATGTTTCATGTTTGTTATATATAGAGTTGCTAAGGCTTGTACAATTCTTGGAATAGATTTTATCTTCCCATTAAGATGGAGGTGGGAGGGGGTATGGAGGCTACCCATTGGTCAATAATATTGCCCTGTCAAATCTTGTCATTTCCAACCTAAATTTTCGTCTCTTTTATAATTCAAAAAAGAAAGGCTGGCTTTGTTTTTGTGTTTGGATGGCCTGCTCTATCAACCACTAAAGTGTTCTTTGGATAAAAAGCAAAGGAAAGGAAAATACGCCTGGGAAATTATGAAACACCATATACTATTCATGGTGTGGAATTATAAAAAAATAAAATTCCTATTTATGCCTTCCTGGTACTTTATTTATTAAAAAAAGAAAAAAATCAAAACAGTGTCCTTGACCAGGAGTCAGTAAACTTTTTCTGTGAAGGGCCAGATAATACATATCTTAGGCTTTGTGGACTCTGATCTCTGCTGCAGCTCTTCACCTCTGCCTCTAGCACAAAGGCAGCCATAGACGACGCATAAACCAAGGAACACGGCTGCTTCACAATAACTGCTCACAAAAACAAGTGCTGAGCCGTATGTGCTGACCTTTGCCAGAGACTCGCAAATCTGACATCATAAGTATTTCATTTGCTGTTCTTTAAACATGTCTGTTTCTGCCTTTGTATATCATACATAGTTCACAGAGTATTACTATATTTCCTTTGTTACTTACAAAGGTTGCTCAGGGCAATCCATTCATATTTTTGGGTCCGAAAATAGTGAGCCCCAGATATGGGAGTCCTTTGTCTCAAGCAAAGTTATGAAAATTTGTCCTCAAATTCAAACTTACTTTTGTGTCCCCCACTTTTGATTTGTCTTGAGTTACTGTTTTTCAACTTCTTGCTTGATGACTAACAAAATTTGCTTCTCAGGCAAAATTCTCACCCACCCTAAGAGAGTAGGGAAGGGAAGCATGCTGCAGCAGAAAGAAAAGGACAAGGAGGTGAGGATGATGATGTCATTTACATTTTGGCAGGAATCTTAGGCTGGGTTTCCCCACAAGGAGATAGAGGGGCAAGATTTTAAAGCAAATAGTCTATCTGAGAGGCAAGCCTGGGAAACAAATGGAGGAAATGAGCAGGAAAAAAGGAAATCCCATACGGAATGTGTCATCCCACAGGCAAACTGATACTCAGTCCTTCTAGGGAGCCTTTTAGAGTCTGTAGAACACACCTCACAACTGTCCCTCTGAAAAGCCAGAAAGCTGAGGTGGCCCTTCATCACTTCCCTGGTGGCTCAGGCAGTAGTCTCGGGGGTTCGATCCCGAAATCAGGGAGATCCCCCTGAAGGAGGAATGGGCACTGGGTAATGTTCTCCAGTATTCTTTTCCGTAGACAAAAGGAGACTGGCGGGCGATAGTCCTTGGGGTCACAAAGAGTTGGACGTGACTGGGCACACATAAATAGGTGCTAGAGGCAGGAAGTGACGGTGTATACAGAAACTGTCCACTGAACCTCCAGGTGACCTCTGATGGGGATCAAGGAGATATGGGTGGAACACCAAGAGTATATGCTACAGACGCGGATGACCAAGCCTCCAATGCACGCATGGTGCTATTTTTACCAGATTCATGCCCATTATTTATTCTGTTTTTATTCCCACTCAACACTATTGTCAATTGTAGAGCTAAAGCAGAGTCTGGGGCCAATCTCTAGGAATGAGCTTTAAACTAGAATATTCTTCTAATTTTTCCAAGCCCTCTCTTCCCAGTATATCAGACTCCACTCTTAATGCTAAAAACTTCAGCTTGCATTCATGCAGGCATGGTACAATTTTAGCAGGAAAGAAATCAAAGCAATAGAGTCACAACCCATTAAATCATCCCCAGCCCGTCACTGACCTGCATGGAATATAGACGCAGGGTTTACTAGGTAACCATCCGTAGATGGTGTGGTTCGCAAGTCTGATGATGGCTGTTTTAGCAGCTGTGGAGAAATTTTCTTGGTTTGGAAACTTACAGACACACACAGAAGAAGACAGGGAAAGAAAGTGTTTCGATAGAAATATTAGGCACTTTATAAATGTTAGCTCACGGTATTCAATATCGTGGTAATCCAAGTCTATGCCCTGACTAGTAACACTGAAGAAGCTGAAGTTGAACAGTTCTATGAAGACTTACAAGACCTTCTAGAACTAACACCCCCATAAAGATGTCCTTTTCATTATAATGTACTGGAATGTAATAGAAGGAAGTCAAGAAAAACATGGCAAATTTGGCCTTAGAAGCAGGGCAAAGGCTAATAGAGTTTTGCCAAGAGAACGCACTGGTCACAGCAAACACCCTCTTCCAACAGCACAAGAGAAGACTCTACACATGGACATCACTAGACGGTCGACACCAAAATCAGACTGATTATATTCTTTGCAGCCAAAGACAGAGAAGCTCTATACAGTCAGCAAAAACAAGACTGGAAGCTGACTGCGGCTCAGATCATAAACTCCTTATTGCCAAATTCAGACTGAAATTGAAGAAAGTGAAGAAAACCACTAGACCATTCAGGTATGACCTAAATCAAATCCCTTATGACTATACAGTGGAAGTGAGAAATAGATTTAAGGGACTAGATCTGATAGACAGAGTGCCTGATGAACTGTGGACAGAAGTTCATGACATTGTACAGGAGACAGGAATCAAGACCATCTCTAAGAGAAAGAAATGCAAAAAAGCAAAATGGCTGTCTGAGGAGGCCTTACAAATAGCTGTGAAAAGAAGGGAAGCGAAAAGCAAAGGGGAAAAAGAAAGATATAAGCATCTGAATGAGTTCCAAAGAATAGCAAGGAGAGAAAAGAAACCCTACCTCAGCAACCAATGCAAAGGAATAGAGGAAAACAATAGAATGGGAAAGACTACAGATCTTTTCAAGAAAATTTGAGATACCAAGGGAACATTTCATGGAAAGATGGGCTCCATAAAGGACAGAAATGGTAGGGACCTAACAGAAGCAAAAGATATTATGAAGAGGTGGAAAGAATACACAGAAGAACTGTACAAAAAAGATACTCATGACCCAGATAACCATGATGATGTGATCACTCACCTAGAGCCAGACATCCTGGAATGTGAAGTCAAGCGGGACTTAGGAAGCATCACTACAAACAAAGCTAGTGGAGGTGATGGAATTCCAGTGGAGCTATTTCAAATCCTGAAAGATGATGCTATGAAAGTGCTGCACTCAATATGCCAGCAAATTTGTAAAACTCAGCAGTGGCCACAGGACTGGATAAGGTCAGTTTTCATTCCAATTCCCCAAAAAGGCAATGCCAAAGAATGCTCAAACTACCGCACAATTGCACTCATCTCACATGCTAGTAAAGTAATG
The DNA here is from genome assembly GCF_032405125.1 of Capricornis sumatraensis. Lineage (NCBI taxonomy): Eukaryota > Metazoa > Chordata > Mammalia > Artiodactyla > Bovidae > Capricornis > Capricornis sumatraensis. The sequence continues at coordinate 115,724,621 of NC_091074.1, forward strand.
CTTAAAATTCCCAAGCCAGGCTTCAGCAATATTAGAAAAGGCAGAGGAACCAGAGATCAAATTGCCAACATCCGCTGGATCATGGAAAAAGCAAGAGAGTTCCAGAAAAACATCTATTTCTGCTTTATTGACTATGCCAAAGCCTTTGACTGTGTGGATCACAATAAACTGTGGAAAATTCTGAAAGAGATGGGCATACCAGACCACCTGACCTGCCTCTTGAGAAATCTGTATGCAGGTCAGGAAGCAACAGTTAGAACTGGACATGGAACAACAGACTGGTTCCAAATAGGAAAAGGAGTACATCAAGGCTGCATATTGTCACCCTGCTTATTTAACTTCTATGCAGAGTACATCATGAGAAATGCTGGGCTGGAAGAAACACAAGCTGGAATCAAGATTGCTGGGAGAAATATCAATAACCTCAGATATGCCGATGACACCACCCTTATGGCAGAAAGTGAAGAGGAACTAAAGAGCCTCTTGATGAAAGTGAAAGAAGAGAGCGAAAAAGTTGGCTTAAAGCTCAACATTCAGAAAATGAAGAACATGGCATCCGGTCCCATCATTTCATGGGAAATAGATGGGGAAACAGTGGAAATAGTGACTGACTTTATTTTTCTGGGCTCCAAAATCACTGCAAAGGGTGATTGTAGCCATGAAATTAAAAGGTGCTTACTCCTTGCAAGGAATGTTATGACCAACCTAGACAACATATTGAAAAGCAGAGACATTACTTTGTCAACAAAGGTCCATCTAGTCAAGGCTATGGATTTTCCAGTGGTTATGTATGGATGTGAGAGTTGGACTGTGAAGAAAGCTGAGCGCCGAAGAATCGATGCTTTTGAACTCTGGTGTTGGAGAAGACTCTTGAGAGTCCCTTGGGCTGCAAGGAGATCCAACCAGTCCATCCTAAAGAAATCAGTCCTGAACATTCATTGGAAGGACTGATGTTGAAGCTGAAACTCCAATACTTTGGGCACCTGATGTGAAGAACTAACTCATTTGAGAAGACCCTAATGCTGGGAAAGATTGAGGGCAGGAGGAGAAGGGGATGACAGAGGATGAGATAGTTGGATGGCATCACTGACTCAATGGACATGAGTTTGGGTAAACTCTAAGAGTTGGTGATGGACAGGGAGGCCTGGTGTGCTGCGGTTCATGGGGTTGCAAAGAGTTGGACATGACTGAGTGACTGAAATGAACTGAAATGTTAGCTGGTATCCTTATCATAGATATTTGGGGCGGGGGGGGAGAAAGAACTGACTAGCTTTTAACATGCTTCCCTGTTTTGAGGTAAAGAATCTGCCTGCCAATGTAGGAGACACAGGAGATGCAAGAGAGGTGTGTTTGATCCCTGGGTCAGGAAGATCCCCTGAGGAGGAAATGGCAACCCACTCCAGCATTCTTGCCTGGGAAACCCCATGGACAGAGGCGCCTGCGGCCTACAGGTCATAGAGTTGCAAGAGTTGGACATGACTGAGCACACACACAGTCTCCCTGGTTTAGATCCATCTTTCTGAGTTGGAGTAAGCAAGGCACTGATTTAATAATACCACAAGGGCTAATGTATTGGAAGGACATTAAATGTGGTTTCTGTGTTCCTGTGGAGGGCACAGCCAGAACTGATGGTGGGGAAAAAAAACTCTAAGAAATGATTGAATTCAATATGAGGGAGAACTTTCTGGCAGTTAGCATTATCCAGTAGTAAAGCTCTACTGCCTTGTGAGGTAGTGAGCTCCCCCACCAGTGGAGGGGCTGGCTTCTCACGTGTTGCAGCCAGAATTCTGAGAGAGCTGTGGCCTTAAGTGAATGCAGGCAAGAGATATAACCACCACCACCACCACTGCCGCCGCCCCACCCCCGCCCCCGGTTTCTTTGAAATAACTGTCTTTTGAATCTGGTAGCCTGGGCTTAATCTTGGCTCTGTTATTCTTATCTGCTCTGAGCTCTAGTCTTCAAATATGTTAAAATGGGAGTAAAGATAATGTCTTCACACTGTTCATGGGGTTCTCAAGGCAAGAATACTGAAGTGGTTTACAATTCCCTTCTCCAGGGGACCACTGGTTCCAAATTGGGAAAGGAGTACCTCAAGGCTGTATATTGTCACCCTGCTTATTTAACTTCTATGCAGAGTATATCATAAGAAATGCCAGGCTGGATGAAGTGCAAGCTGGAATCAAGATTTTCAGGAGAAATATCAATAGCCTCAGATATGCATATGACACCACCCTTATGGCAGAAAGTGAAGAAGAACTAAAAGCCTCTAAATGAAAGTGAAAGAGGAAAGTGAAAAAGTTGGCTTAACACTCAACATTCAGAAAATGAAGATCATGGCATCTGGTCCCATTATTTCATGGTAAATAGATGGGGAAACAATGACAGACTTATTATTTTGGTTCCAAAATTACTGCAGATGGTGACTGCAGCCATGAAATTAAAAGACGCTTGCTCCTTGGAAGAAAAGTTATGAGCAACCTAGATAGCATATTCAAAAGCAGAGACATTACTTTGCCCACAAAAGTCTGTCTAGTCAAAGCTATGGTTTTTCCAGTAGTCATGTATGGATGTGAGAGTTGGATTACAAAGAAAGGTGACCACTGAGGAATTGATGCTTTTGAACTGTGGTGTTGGAGAAGACACTTGAGAGTCCCTTGGACAGCAAGGAGATCAAACTAGTCAGACTTAGAGGAAATCAGTCCTGCATATTCATTGGAAGGACTGATGCTGAAGCTGAAACTCCGATATTTTGGGTACCTGATGTGAAGAACTGACTCATTGGAAAAGACCCTGATGCTGGGAAACATTGAAGGTAGGAGGAGAAGGGAATGATAGAGGATGAGATGGTTGAATGGCATCACTGACTCGATGGGCGTGAGTTTGAATAAGCTCTGGGAGTTGGTGATAGACAGGAAAGCCTGGCATACTGCAGTCCATGGGGTTGCAAAGAGTTGGACAGAAGTGAGCGACTGAACTGAACTGAACTGAATGATGGTATATTTTAACAGGTTTGTTCTGTGACTCTTTTAAGATTATATATCTAAAGTGCTTAGCACAGATATAGCTATTGTCATTGCAGTTTAATCTCTAGGTTGTGTCCAACTCTTTGAGACCCCATGGACTGTAGCCCACCAGGCTCCTCTGTCCATGGGATTTTTCAATCAAAGATGCTGGAGTGGGTTGCCATTTCCTTCTCCAGGGGATCTTCCTGACCCAGGGATTAAATGGGCATCTCCTGAATCTCCTGCATTGGGAGGGTTCTTTACCACTGAGCTACCAGGGAAGCCCCAGGTCTAGCTATAATGCTCATTGAATTGATATTGCTGTTTGTCATTTTAAGGGTTCTAATAGTGCAGGGATTTACATAGAAATTCTCTTGGTAAATACATCCTGAGCACTCTGTTTGTCTCACAAGTGGATAAGCTGGATTCTACTCCACAGGGTACTCCAAGAATACGTGTGTTTATATACAGGGATTTCCTAAGGATTAATGAGTCTGGAGAATTCTGCTAGCATGAGTCGTAGGGGATGATATTCTACTGAAGCCCAGAAGCTCTGCCTGGGAGAGAGTTGTTCTTGTGGGTAATGGAAATAGGGGAGACACATTGTCCCATGCCATTTCTAGAAGGGTAGCAAGAGGCACAGTAAACTCAGGAAGACTATAAGCAATCTGACAAGTCACATGGGTTTATCTGGGAAAATTAAAATGAATACTAAGTCAGCCTTCAAGGAGAAGGAGACTCAAACAGGTGTCACCCTGCATAGGGTTTGTTTGTCCCAGGCTCATGGAAACGGTAATTGAGAAAAAGAAAAAACAATGAACTGCAGGGAACTACAATTTGTTGAGTGCTTACTAAATACTAGGCACTGCCCTAGATACTCCATGTGCATTGAAGTATTTAATCTGTTCACTAGCCTTATGATAGAGGTATGGCTATTATTAATATTGTTCTACCATTATAGTAGAAACTGAAGTGTTGGGGGTTAAACTACATACCTGTGGTCAAAAGGTGCACGGGTGGGAGAATTCTGTTTACCCAGAAGGAGAAGACGGGTGGAGAAGCCTTCACTTGCTAGCCATTTCCCCTAAGCCAGAAGACTCTTGACAGTAGTTTCTAAGCTCTGTGGGAGCAGCTGAGCACTCTGGACCTGAGATGTGTTTCACCACTTCTACTTCTCTGCTGTAACCAGGAATACCAACCTGTTGGTAAAACTGCTTAGAGATGAATAGTATGAAATGAGGAATGAGGACTGAGGACAGAAGTGGCAGTTGCCATGGAAATGCAGGAGTTTTTGTAGAGCCCAGTTTTGGGCGATGGCACTCATAAAGGTGTGTGAAATGAGAATGTTCTCCTGTGATGGTAGATAAAGATGGGATGATCACAAGGAAGACTCCTTCTCCAGAAGCAGTGGTTGGATGGTTTGACCCACGTGGGGGCACAGAAATAGGCTAGTATTTATAAGCTCAAATTCTATGTGACTTCCTAGCCGTGTGATCTTAGGTCATCTAAACTCTCTTGGTTTCAACTTCCTTTTAGATAATACGATCTCCTTTGTATGACTTCTGTCCATATTAAATGAGTTAATAATGCAAAGCATCAACGATTGTCAGATATTTCAGACTGTTAATAGTATCTGACCCCCTGTGTGACCTTGGATTTCTTCTACCTGTCTCGAGTGAGGTTCATTCAACATGAAAAACAGGCCAGAAATCAGCTTTGTTCTAGACTTGGCAGCAGAGTAAAGGTGGAGATGATTACCTCTGCCAGTCTCAGTGAGGTCTGACCTTGTGGAAAATCAAACAAACAGAATCTTATTTTCAATCCCCACAGGCAGAAGCATGGGTAGGGGTCACACTTGCTCTGCCAACTATTGGTCTTCTTTCATGGACATTAAAAAATATATATTTTGCTGGTGAAACAAAGCCCACAGGTGTCTGGCAGAAAAACAGAAAGCAGAAGGGGGCTTCTACTCTCTCCTCCCTTATTACTAATGCTCATCTGGGCCTGCTGATGAGAAAGCAGTATCAGTATTAGAAGGCTGGCAGCTGCAGCCTAGTGATGCCTAGGGCTTTCTAGACTATTTCAGCCCCTGACTTATAAGCAGAAACCTCTCCAAAAGTAAGACTGGACACCAGGAGAAAAGCACACTGTGGTTGTGCCAGAGAGTTTCTCTGTGATGTCTGATGGTTCTAAATGCATTGGCTGGCCTGTGATACCAGCTCAGATCATTCACATCTTTACCCAACTCTCCATCCTGCCTCTTCCCCACCCCCACCCCCCTCAAAAAAACAGAAATGCCATCTTGTTAATATAAATCAATAAGCTTTCCCTAGAGGAACCATCCTGAGGCATCTTGAACAAATGACTGTGTCCTTGGGGTTTCTGTGTTTTTTTTCCACTATAAAAGGAGGACAGTGCTACTTGCCTTAAAGACCATTATAAGCATAGAGGCTTCCTACCAACTTATAAATGAATGGGTATGTATTTGGCATTATTCTGAGGGCTACGGCTGGGGTGAATAAGACAATATTTGCCCTCAAGGCAATGTTCTTACAGGGAAGTTAGAAAATAAATTTATAAGCAAATAAGATAGTTTCAGCTATTGACGTGCAGGTATGAGGAAGATAAAACAGTGTAATGTGATACAGAAAGACACGTGATCCTACTTTAGTGAAGTGATTAGAGGAGGTCTTTGAAGCAGTGACCTTGGAGTTGACACATGAATGACAAGTAGATGTCAGTTCTGCAAGTATCTAAGGGCAGGACATTATTGGCAGAAGAAATAATTGGAAAAGCCAACACACAGGAGCACACTGGGGCTTCCCCTGTGGCTCAGCTGGTAAAGAATCTGCCTGCAATGCAGGAGACCTGGCTTCCACCCCTGGGCTGGGAAGATCCCCTGGAGGAGGGAACGGCTATCCACTCCAGTATTCTTGCCTGGATAATTCTATGGACAGAGGAGCTTGGCACAATGTGGGATGTTTGAAGGTGGTGGCTGGCAGTTAGTGAACAAAGGAAATATTGGAGAGAGATGAGATATCTGAACAGCTTTTTAGTCACAGTAACTCTCAGCTGACTCTCAGTTCCAGAGTTAAAATCTCAGTGGAGAGAATTCTGGTTAAGCTTGAGTGAAGTGTGTCCCTCTCAACCTGTTAATTCTAGCTGGAGGGTCAGGCTTATATCAGAACTTGGTAGCTCCAATGGGAATCATATGGATGGAGTGAGGGGAGAATGCAGTTCCCAGAAAGAAGAAAAAAAAAAATCTTCCCAGAATGAAAGAAGAATGGCTGGTACTTAAAGTGAGTCATTCATGAATCAACCCAGGTTCTGTGGTTCCAAAAAATTTGACAGTTTTGGCTACCTCTCTCTTGGGGTAGGTTGAACGAGTCATCCTATGTCCAACTTTGAAAGAGGAACCATGCTACAAAGACAGAAAATTCTTAACTAAGGGTTATAAAAGGCTAAACAAGATAGTTAGGTAGATTTGAGTTTGAAATCCTAAGACACCATTCTCTATTCTTTGTTCACTTATCTGTTCATGTTTATTGTCTATCTATTATATTCTACTAGCAGGTGTCCTTTAAAAAAAAAATCTTTCAAAGAACTTTGGAGAAAACCAAATTTCTATGAAGACCTACAAGACATTCTAGAACTAACACCCAAAATTCAGGTCCTTTTAATCATAGGGGACTGGAATGCAAAAGTATGAAATCAAGAGACACTTGGAGTAACAGGCAAGTTTGGCCTTGGAGTACAAAATGAAGCAGGGCAAAGGCTAACAGAGTTTTGCCAAGAGAATGCACTGGTCATAGCAAACACCCTCTTCCAACAACACAAGAGATGACTCCAAACATGAAGATCACCAGATGGTCAATACCGAAATAAGATTGATTCTATTCTTTGCAGCCAAAAATGGAGAAACTCTATTCAGCCAGCAAAACAAGACCAGGAGCTGACTGTGGCTCAGATCATGAAGTCCTTATTGAAAAATTCAGACTTAAATTGAAGAAAGTAGGGGAAACCACTAGACCATTCAGGCATGACCTAAACCAAATCCCTTATGATTATACAGTGGAAGTGAGAAATAGATGGAAAGGATTAGATCTGATACATAGAGTGCCTGAAGAACTATGGATGGAGGTTTGTAACATTGTATAGTATATGATAATCAAAATTATTCCCAAGAAAAAGAAATGCAAAAAGGCAAAATGGTTGTCTGAGGCAGCCTTCCAAATAGCTGAGAAAAGAAGAGAAGTGAAAGATAAAGGAGAAAAGGAAAGATATATCCATCTGAATGCAGAGTTCCAAAGAATATCAAGGAGAATAAGAAAGCCTTCCTAAGTGATCAATGCAAAGAAATAGAGGAAAACAATAGAATGAGAAAGACTAGAGATCATTTCAAGAAAATTAGAGATACTAAGGAAATATTTCATGCAAAGATGGGCGTAATAAAGGACAGAAATGGTATGACCTAACAGAAGCAGAAGATATTAAGAAGAGCTGGTAAGAATCCACAGAAGAACTATACAAAAAGATCTTAATGACCAAGAAAACCATGATGGTGTGACCACTCACCTAGAGCCAGTCATCCTGGAGTGCAAAGTCAAATTGCCTTAGGAAGCATCACTACAAACAGAGCTAGTGGAAGTGATGGAATTCCAGCTGAGCTACTTCAAATCCTGAAAGATGATGCTGTGAAAGTGCTGCACTCAATATGCCAGCAAATTTGGAAAACTCAGCAGTGGCCACAGGACTGGAAAAGGTCAGTTTTCATTCTAATCCCAAAGAAAGGCAATACCAAAGAATGTTCAAATTAATGCAAAATTGCACTCATCTCACACGCTCACAAAGTAATGCTAAAAAATCTCCAGGCTAGGTTTCAACAGTACGTGAACCAAGAACTTTGAGATGTTCAAGCTGGATTTAGAAAAGGCAGAGAAACCAGACATCAAATTGCCAACTTCTGTTGGATCATAGAAAAAGCAAGAGAATTCCAGAAAAACATCTACTTCTGTTTCATTGACCATGCTAAAGCCTTTGATTGTGGGGATCACAACAAACTGTGGAAAATTCTGAAAGAGATGGGAATACCAGACCACCTGACCTGCCTCCTGAGAAATCTGTATGCAGGTGAAGAGGCAACAGTTAGAACTGGACATGGAAAAATGAACTGGTTCAAAACTGAGAAAGGAATGTGTCAAAGCTCTATATCATCACCAGCTTATTTAACTTATATACAGAGTACTTCATGCAAAATGCTGGGCTGAATGCAACACAAGCTAGAATCAAGATGACAGAGAAAAATGTCAATAACCTCAGATATGCAGGTGGCACCATGTTTATGTCAGAAAGCAAAGAGGAATTAAAGAGCCTCTTGATGAAAGTGAAAGAGGAGAGTGAAAAAGGTGGCTTAAAACTCAATATTCAATAAGCAAAGATCATGGCATCCAGTCTCATCACTTCATGGCATATAGTTGAGGAAACAACAGAAACAGTGAGAGTTTATTTTCTTGGGCTCCCAAATCACTGCAGACTGTGACGCCAGCCATGAAATTGAAAGACGCTCCTTGGAAGAAAAGCTACGACCAACCTAGGCAGCATATTAAAAAGCAGAGACATTACTGTCGTGACAGATGTCCGTATAGTCAAAACTATGGTTTTTCCAGTAGTCTTACATGGATGTGAGAGTTAGACCAAAAACAAAGCTGAGCACTGAAGAACTGATGCTTTTGAACTGTGGTATTGGAGAAGACTCTTGAGAGTCTCTTGGACTCTCAAGGAGATCAAACAAGTCAATCCTCAAGGTAATCAGTTCTGAATATTCATTGGAAGGACTGATGCTGAAGCTGAAGCTCCAAAGCTTTGGCCACCTGATGTGAAGAACCAGCTCATTGGAAAAGACCCTGATGCTTGGAAAGATTGAAGGGAGGAAGAGAAGGGAATGACAGAGGATGAGATGGTTGAATGGCATGGCTGACTCAATGTACACGAGCTTGAAGAAGCTCTAGGAGTTGGTGATGGAGAGAGAAACCTGGTGTGCTGCAATCCATGGGGTTGCAGAGTCAGACCCAATTGAGCGACTGAAATGAACTGAACTAAACTTCTATCTTTGGACATTCTTAGCATAAAAAAATTCTCAAAGCACAACATTTGTTAAAATTTCTTCAAACACTGAGCTTGATTTTTACTATGTGCAATGCTATACTAAGTGTCTTTTCATTATTTCTATTCATTCAAAGATTATATATCAAATGTCTGCTATAAGGTATAATGGAAATAACAAGGAGTTGAAATCAAAACATCTGGTTTAATTTCAACTTCTGCTAGGTCATGGTAGGCAAATCATCTGTTATCTGTATGCTGGGTTCCTCATCCTTTACCTATAAAATTAGGAGAGTTAGATTAAATGAGACTAAAGTCTCTCCCTGCTTGGATAGTCAGTAATTGTATTTCTACTCTCCAATGCTGTTAAAAGTTACAGACCAGAAGAAATATGCTTCTTGACCTCAAGGAATGTACGTTGCATTTGCAAAAGGAGAGGGCACACACACGTGCAGGATCATAAATGTGTGATTCTATTTTCCTAATTATATACAGCCTTGTTCATGAAGGTGAGGATGAGGATGATTTTGTTTGGCTGTTCTATGCAGAACACAGGGACAATGAGAAGGTTACATGAATTCCCTTAGGTCATACTATGCTTAATTGCAATTGCTATAGCCACATGTGTCCATAGTTCAGGATCTCCATAAGTTAACCCATCGTTAGAATAGCATTTAAGCTGTTTGGAAAAGTACAAAATGGACAAAATGAGAACTCATATTTGTATAAAGAGCTTTGCCTGGACATGTTTCCCCCAATCTGCACAGCCTCATATACACATCATAATGACCAGTATGTTTACATAAATGAGAAAGCTGTAGGGCAGAGCAGCCTGTTCTAAGGTAGAATGATTGGTAGGGCTACTTCTGTCCATCTCTGTAACTATTTGGTTCGTTATTCTGCCCTCACTGGCCTAGTTAAAACATTGTATTCCTAGACCAGGAGGTTGAAAAGAGAGATTCTCCTGTCTACACTGAAATCCCAATGTTTCACACCAAAATGCGAGAAAAGAAACCATCCCCATTCCCTTTCCCTCATAACGTGAATATTTTCATTCCCAGTTTTTTTTTTTTTTTTTTTTTTGCAATTGGGATAGTTGAGATGGAAAGGAAATAAAAGATATTAAAGAGATTATTCATCCTTTAGTAAATAGTTAGCAACTCACTCACTTGGCATTTGCTACTTGTTGGTAGCATATAAAATATACAAATCCCCTAGCTCCTGATCATAGTCTCCTGGAAAAATAGTCCTCACAGAGATATCTTTAAAATAGAATATGGGCTTCTCTGCTGGCCCAGTAGTAAAGCATCTGTCTGCCAATGCGGGAGACACGCGTTCAATCCCTGGTCCGGGAGGATTCCACAGTAACTAAGCTGGAGCACCGCAACTACTGAGCCTGTGCTCCAGAGCATGGGAGCCACAGCTACTGAGCCCGCGCGCCGTAGGGCCAGCTCTCCACAACGAGAGCAGCCACCTCCATGAGAAGCCCGGACACCGCAGCTAGAGAGCAGCCTCCACTCGCGGCAACTGAGGAAAAGCCTGTGCAGAAACAAAGACCCAGCATAGCCATAAAGAAATAAATTATTAAAAAAAATACTACACAGGAGAAAGTATATTTAGAATCCAAATCCCCAGTACCTGCAAGGGTTTAAAAGTTGTGGCGTCTTGGTTGATTTACTTCTTTGAACCTCAACTTTCTAATCTGTGAAATAGGAGTAATTTTGATATTTTAATGATCAGCTACCATCATAAACATCAAACAAAATAACCCTTGGATGTGCATTCTAATCTTCCATGACAGATGCATGCACAAGGAAATACTGCTTTGAAAATGAATATTGTATGGATAGTATTCTAGGAAAGTATATATGAGAGCTCAAATTCGGTTGTAACTAGATAAAGAAAGCATTGTTCCTGGGAGTCAGATACCAAAGTACAGCCCTAGGTTTGTTCTGCAGAATTCTGCTTTGTTATTGTCATCTTTTTGAAATGTAATTTGACCTGTATTCAATAGACAATGTAGCTAGATGTTGGAATCAGAATTTGCAAAAGACAAACGGTGATAAAGGAGAGGGGTGTGAAGGAGAGAAGAGAAACAAGGATCAAATTGTGATTGTATAGATAAGCCTCCAGGTGAATCAAATCCTTTCCCCAGCAGCTCCCAAGCCGCATCTGGGTAAACACACATCGTCAGTGGTCAAGGCCACCTGCTCTTCCTTCCCTTGCCTGGTGACTGTCAGTCACAGCTTCTAAGCTCTGACAATGGGGAAGAGTTTGGTCGTCTGTTAGCTGTCACACCCGAGAATCTGTATGCAAAGCTACAACGGCCATAGGCAGGGTGCAGTGAGAGCTCTATGATTCCAAATCCCTGCTATGAAAAGAATGCTAGTATTTTACAGCAGTATTTGAGTTTTACTGCCTTTGATATTCCCAAGAAGTCTCCATCCGATTTCAGTATTTTGTAAGACAGCATACATGAGAACTCCTCAGTGATTCAGATGTTAGGGCTCTGCACTTGAACTGGCTTCCACTGCCAGGGGTTCGATCTCTGGTTGGGGAACTAAGATCCCACAAGCTGTGAGATGCAGCAAAAAAATCAATCAATCAAACAAACAAAAAGATAGCACATATGGATTTGGGGACAGACCTAGGTTTGTCTGAATAAGTTGCTTTGGGCCAAGTCACTTTTCTGAATATATTTTCCTTCTTTACAAAAATAATCCTCCCCTACTTGTCTCAAAGAATTATTGTAAAAAGTATAAAGGCGATGTTGTGAAAGAAATTAGTCAATTGTTAAGGCCACCATTAATTCAGTGGCCAAGCCAATATCTGAAATTAGAAATTCAGGCAGTCAGTTGGGTACTCCTTTTCCTGTTTCTTTCAGGGGTCATTTTGAACCAAGCAGAAGCCTCAGAGTGAAAAGAAACTGTTTTTATGTCCAGTGGTAGGGTTAGATATATTTTGAGACCACCAGATAATTGGGACTACAATGCTCCATGGAGAACTGACTGCTTAAAGTTGGGGCAAAGATGCTTGCCCCACAAAGGGAAGGAGACAAACACAAGCTTCCAGTTGCCCCCATGAGCTGTGATTTCCACAATGCTGCAAATAATTAGGGAGGAAGGAGGATATAGGCATAGCCCATAGCTTTTCAATCAAGAGGCTAACTAAGTCCCTACCAGCTAATTTCCACATTGAAGAACTTCTATATTGATGCTTCCCAGACTCTGTGTGGAAAGAACAGTTGTTGCTTTTTTCCTTTATTTCAATACAGAGGTGGTTTTTCTCAAGTAAAATACAATTAAAGAAAATTGAAAAATGAAATAAAATGTAGACATACAAAATACAAGATCAAATTTTGTTGTGTTAGATTTGACAGAAATAAAATTGCTTTGTCAAATGAATACAAAAGTTTCCAGAGCCTTTCTCTAAATTTGTATACTTGTCTCATCATGGATGGGTTACAAATAGCTTGTGGTTCAGTACCAACTGCCGGCTTCACTTTAAATGTTACTGCTGTGTATCAGAGTGAATCACGAGCCTCTGAGCTCCACTCTGGACTGGGAGTCCTGGAGGAAGAGGTGCAATCAATTACAAGATCATTAACATGGTATACGATTTATACAGGGGGTATGCCTATTGTCTATTTCCTCCCCATGGAACGCCGGCTCCATGCAGGGAGGGATTTTGTGTGTTTGTAGCCTGGATATCCCCCAGGGCTAAATAGGGACTGCTACATACTGACCACTCAAATAATATTTATATCTCAATAAGCGAGTAATATAAGAAGGGTGAGAAGAATAGGGAGAAAAACATCAAATGCGCACACACACTCACCTACCCAACCACCCACACTCACACACACACCTCCCACACACCCACATACCTACCCTCCCCACACCCACACACCTAACACACATACACACTCATGCACACACATCCACACCCTCACACACATCCAACACACACACAGACACACACACATGCGCACACAAACACACCCACACACCTACCCTCCCCACATTTTCCCAAATGAGGAAAAGTTAATACTGAGAAACTAAACCAACAAAACCAATCATCACAACATGAATACACCATGAGTCGAATCAATTCTGCAAAATGTTTGACAAAGATTCATAATAAGAATGTGTAGGTTGATCATAGGAAAAACAACAAAACTTGAATCACACCAGAAATTAGAAAACAAGCAAAAAAAAAAAAAAAGAAACTGAAGAATGTGGACATAAGGAACCAGCCAGAAATTTTGAAAAAGCATATATTTAAACAGAAAATATAGAGAATGGAACGAAGGTTAGTTAATAAACAAAAATAATGATTTGGAGAGGAGTGAAAAAGAATCTCACCCAGAACTCTTCAACAGACAAGCAACTAAGAAGAAAGAAGAGAGCTATCAAGGATATCTTGCAAACCTCCAATTTAGACCCTGTTAAAGTCCAGAAGATGTAACGAAAGAAAAGAGAGGAGAAATTTTTGAAGAGGTAATTACTGAGTTTTAAGGAGCTGAAGAAATACAAGTTCACAGATTGAAGATTCACAGAGGAGAATAAATCATACCAAGTAAACACCTACTCATTGAATGAAAAGGTAGAAGAGCGAAGGAAAAAATACAGTCTTAAAAACTACAAGAAATCAAAGTAAAAATGGCTACAAAGTCATAGAGTTTAGACTGACAAGATTTTTCCCCCCATTTTGACAATAATGATGCCCAAAGGTCAAAGGGTAATATATAACTGTATTAAAGGAAAATATGTATTATAACCCAGGGTTTTATATACAGCTAAACTTTTAGACAAGTCTGAAGGCAAGATAAAGCATTTTTTAGAATGCAAAATATTGAGAGGTTAAGAGTCCAAGTTACTTTCAAGAAGAAAAACACAGGATGTCTTTTATTAATAAGGGAATACTAACCTGAAACAAAAATGTGGGATATGAGAAACAATGTTAAAAGTTAGAAAAACAAAATAATGGAAAATTTTCTATGAGCACAGAATCAAAAAAAAAAATACAAGTACATTTAATGAACTTTCAATGTAAAATTAATAATTGTTTGTTTAAAAATGTAATTCAAACTCTGAAAAATAATTACCATGATGGGCTGGAGTTCAGCTGTAAATAATATGTTCTAAGATATTTGTTATGTTCAGGAAAACATTAAAATTTTTGAAAACTCTTAGTCAAGGGTAAAAATTTATAATTACAGTCGTCCCTTGGTATCTGTGTGGGACTTGTTCCAGGACTCCTATGAAATCCAAAACCCACAGATGTTCAAGTCTCTCATATGAAATGGCATAGTATTTGCATTTAACCTATGCACATCCTCCTGTGTACTTTAAATCATTTCTAGATTGTACCTAATACAAAGTAAATGCTATGTAAGTAGTTGTAAATATAACATAAATGTTATGTAAACAGTTGACAGCAAGTAACAATTTCAGGTTTTGCTTTTGGAACTTTCTCGAGTTTATTTTACCAAGTAGCTCATGGTTGGCTGCATTTGCACATGTAGAACCCCAGGATATGGGGGGTGGACTGTATCTATGTACACATTAAAAAAATACATTCCTGAAACATCAGAAGGAAACAATAAATATGGAAGATGTATCAAGCCTAACAGAATAAAAAAAAAGGAACAGAAAAAAAGAAGGTAGAAAAATGTCTAAATATACCTGTAATCACTATTAGTATGTATGAATAAAATTTGCCATTATAAGGTATATTACCAGAATGGATTTTTTAAAATAAAGTTATATTGTTCCATAAAAGAGAGTCATTCGAAACAAAAATCACACAAGTTCATAAGGTAAAATAAATGATATATTATACAAATACTAATGCAATGAAATATAATGAGGCAACATACCGGCAAAATAAAATCCAAAGCACAAAAGCATTACTACAGATAAGGAAATATATTGTCATTGTTTTGTTGTTTAGTCATTAAATTAAGTCCAACTCTTTGCGAACCCGTGGATTGTAGCCCACCAGGCTTCTCTGTCCATGTGATTTTCAAGGCAAGAATGCTGGAGGGGGTTGCATTTCCTTCTCCAGGGGATCTTCCCAACCCAGGGATTGAATCTGCCTCTCCTACATTGTCAGGTGGATTCTTTACCACTGAAGCACCAGGGAAGCCCCCCAATACATTACTTAATAGTAAAATTAAAAATTACTAAGCAAACAGTTTAATGAATGCTGAAGCTATCTACATATACTCAAAATATAAGAGCAAATTTAATATCACATTTTTGCAAAACTGGCAAACATATTACCTTTAGGGAGAGGTTTTAATATATCTTTATCAGAAATTAATAGATTAAAGAGACAAAAATAGTTATCAAAACCCCAAGGTTCTTCATATGTGTGTACATTTATAGCTATGTATAAATACACTATACCCCAAAATTGGTAATATAGTTTTTCTAAAATACACTAAGTATACATATCTATCTACCTGCTGCTGCTGCTGCTGCTAAGTCACTTCAGTAGTGTCTGACTCTCTGCAGCCTCTTAGACGGCAGCCCACCAGGCTCCTCTGTCCCTGGGATTCTCTAGGCAAGAATACTGGAGTGGGCTGCCATTTCCTTCTCCAGGGGATCTTCTCAACCCAGGGATCAAACCTGGGCCTCCAGGAAACTCATATTTATAACATTTATGGTCACAAATACATTATCAGATATTTTGAAGAAATTATATTAAACAGACTACATTTTCTTTCTGCAACACAAATAATTTAGACATGGACCATAAAGCGGAAGAAGTGTACTTTACATTTGGGAAGATAAGATATGAGAAACATATATTTTGACAATCTTATTGGCTGAACATTGGCATCATCCAAGGGGACTATTGGGTTTCCCAGGTGGCTCAGTGGGTAAAGAATCTACCCGCAATGCAGGAGACGCAGGAGATGCGGGTTTGATCCCTGGGTTAGAGAGTTACCCTGGAGGAGGGCCTGGCAACCCACTCCAGTATTCTTGCCTGGAGATTCCCATGGACAGAGGAGCCTGGTGGGCTACAGTCAGTAGGGTTGCAAAGAACTGGATACCACTGAAATGACTGAGCACACGCATGCATACATTCAGGGGAACTATAATAAACACTAAAGCCTGGATCTCACCCCCAGGGATTCTGATGAAACTGGTCTCTGAGGATGCAATCTGGGATTCTAATGTGAGCTCACAGCTGAGTACAGTGGCCCCTCAGTATACACAGGGGATTAGTTCCTGGACACCCCCATTCTCCTCCTGTGGCCACTCAAGTTCCATACAGCACAGTTGTTCAGTCACTATGTCATATCTGACTCTTTGCAACCCCATGAACTGCAGTACGCCAGGCTTTCCTGTCCTTCATCAGCGTATAAAGTACACAAATCCTCCTGGGTACTTTAAATCATCCCTCGATTACTTATAATACCTGAAAAAGTGAAAGAGCTCGGTTGTATCCAACTCTTTCGGACCCCACAGACTATAGCCCACCAGGCTCCTCTTTCCATGGGATTCTCTAGGTAAGAATACTGGAGTAGATTGCCATGCCCTCCTCCAGGGGATCTTCCTGACCCAGGGATGGAACCTGAGTTTCTTAAGTCTCCTGCACTGGGAGGCAGTTCTTTACCACTAGTGCTCCTAATACAATGTAAATGCTATGCAAATAGTTGTAAGTACAGTGTTGAAGTGAAGTGAAAGTCGCTCAGCCGTGCCTGACTCTTTGTGACCCCATGGACTATCCTGGAGTGGGTAAGCCATTCCCTTCTCCAGGGGATCTTCCCAGCTCAGGGATCAAACCCAGGTCTCCTGCATTGCAGGCAGATTCTTTACCAGCTGAGCCACCAGGGAAGCCTAAGAACACTGGAGTGGGTAGCCTATCCCTCTCCAGTGGATCTTCCCTACCCAGGAATTGAACTGGGGTCTCCTGAATTGCAGGTGGATTCTTTACCAACTGAGCTATTAGGGAAATCCCAACTACAGCGCTAATGCTATGTAAATAGTTGACGGAGGGTGGCATATTCAAATTTTGCCTTTGGAACTTCCTGGAATTAAAAGAATAATTTTTTCTTTCCTTTTTTTTTTTTTTTTGCTCTTCAGTTGGTTGAATCTGCAGATGTGGAATCTACAGCTTCAGAGGGATGATTGGGCCACTTATTTAAGTTCTGTTGCTATTTCTAACCTATATATGTTAAAGCCTTTAAAGATGCTATCACATAAACAAATGTTTTTATTTATTTTCAGGAGTTATCAAGTTACAGTCTTCATTGAAAGCCAAGTGTCTTGTGATGTAATCACCACAGCAGCTGTCAAAGTGCCATCAGTCACTGTGACCAAATTCCTCCATCTGCAGTTTATTTCCTTGGTTTACTATTAAACATGCATCTTTTAATTTATTTGTAGCTTTATTTTATATTGGAGCATAGTTGATTAACAATGTTGGGTTAGTTTCAGGTATACAGCAAAATTATTCAGTTATACACATACATGTATCTATTCTTTACCAAATTCTTTTCCTGTTTAGATTATTGCAGAATATTTAGCAGAGTTCCCTGTCAAGCACACATCATAACTGACCCTTACACAGAAGGCACTGGACTGTGAGTTACTGTGGTCTCCATATGTGAAGGGGTCTGATTTAATCATTTTGCCCATCTTCTCATGGGAAAGAAAGTAATAGACACACTGAAGTATTTCTCTCTGGTCTAATTCAAAGGCCAGAGTGATGGGGATGAAGTTCTCCCTGAAGAAGAGTGAATTGGAATCCAATACAAATGTGCTGGAGTTGGCCAAAAGCAAGGATGGATGACTGAGATTTTCAGGAATAGAATTCTATATGGCTTGATACGTTGTAGGCAGAACATATTATATATGAATATGTGGGTTTGAAATTAGCAGGAACAAGTCCCAGCTCAGCTCATTGTGAGCTATGTCTCCTTGGGTGTTGCTGTTTAGTCCCTAAGTCATGTCTGACTCTTTGCGGCCCCATGGTCTGTAGCCTGCCAGGCTCCACTGCCATTTCCTAATCCAGGGGAATCTTCCCAACCCAGGGATTAAACCAGTGTCTCTTGCACTGCAGGCAGATTCTTTACCACTGAGCCACCTGCAAATCCCATCTCTCTTTAGATCCATTACTTATTTGTAAGACTTGTGACATTTAAATGAGATGATGTGGATAAAGTACTCAGCTCTGTGCCTAATACATAGGAAGTATGTGGTCCACGGTATCCATTACTATTGTCATTGCTGTTATTATTCAGTATTTTCCAAAGATACATATCACAAGGGTCATGCTAGCTGTCAGTGTTTGAAAGCTAGTGCATCTTCCTCCCATTAGAGAGGTGATAGGATGGGCGAGGAGCTATGAACCATGTCTTAGAAAGTGAGAAATATAAAAATACAAGTTAAGAGATGGAGAGATAATTTTAGAATCAAAATACCTTAGGAACATCATTTCTAGGTTTCCATAGACAGTGATCTCCATTGAGAAATGATCACTTCAGTGGAGCAAGATGCTCTAAAACTTCAGCGTGGTGATTGGCAGATAATACTTTTTCACACCATTATCCCAACCAGGAGAACAAAACAACATGTAAACGTAAAGTGGCCCAGGGCATTGAAGCAGAAAGTGATAGATCTCGTTATCTACCCCCTGGATTTCTATTTTCCTTCCCCAACAGAGGTCTTCTTAGTTGGCTCAGTGGTAAAGAATCCACCTGTCAGTGCAACAGACTCAAGAGACATGAGTTCAATTCCTTGGTCAGGAAGATTCCCCGGTAAAGGAAATCTACACCAGTATTCTTGCTTGGAAAACCCCATGGACAGAGGGGCCTAGTGGGCTACTGTCTGTGGGGCTGCAAAGAGTCAGACACGACCAAGGAACTGAGCACACACACGTTTCCAGCAAGTCATGGGTGGACACCTATGTTTCTGCCACAGCCTCGACTTCCTCTAATATTGCAACCTGGGTACTGAGATGTCCTGATTCACACATTTTTATATGGGCCCAACAAGTTACATTCCTTTATGATAATCTGTCCACTTCCAAGACTTCAATCCATATCTTCTGTCCTACGTATTTGTGTTCAGAATTTTCTCTTTCTCATTCATAAGATACACAGGATATATTGCTTTGCTCCAGAACTTGTCTCTCAGGAAATAATACCTCTTCCTTGTGCAACAAATTATTTGTGGAGTATCTACTATGCTACTGTGCTATGTGTTAGGGATGCAGGAAGCAAAGTAGAATCCCTGCTCTCAAGAAGAACAAAGTCTAATGGAAGAATGATAGAAACAGGTATGATGGAAATGCAGAGAACGGGAACCCACCCGAGACTACAGAACAGAGCATGGAACTATGGCACGTCCTAATTAAGACACACTGAGACTGTAAAATGTATACCGAATTTTAAAGACTTAGTTCTGGAAAAATATATACACTATTTCATCAATTATCATGTTGAATTCATGTAAAAACAATAGTATTTTTGATATATTGACTTAAATAAAACTACTATTAAAGTTAACTTCACATGTTCACTTTTATGATTTAAAATATGGCTGCCAGAAAAAAAATTATATAAAAATAGCTTGCATTACTTTTCTATTTTCCTGAAGCATAATATGCTTTCTTTAGAGGCTTTTAAAAGACAGACTTTGTGATCATGTTTAGCAATATTTTTCAAAGTTGGACATTCCCTTAATATGACAAATATACTGCTTAGAAGAGAAATGCTAAACACTAAAAGCACTTCCATTAAAGTCAGAAACAAAGAACTCACCATCAACAAAAGTAACAATGACAACAAAACTCACAGCTATTATTAATTTCCTTTTTTTTTTTTTTTTTTTTGCAGAATGTGCTAGATAGTTCTGTGGGACAAGAAAAAGAATCACAGGTAGAAATATTGAGAACAAATATGTAAAATTATTACTATCATATAATATGATGGTATGCTTAAAAAGCCTAAAAGAATAAAGTGAAAACTATTACACATAAATTGAAGAAAGTGGGAAAAACCATTAGACCATTCAGGTATGACATAAATCAAATCCCTTATGATTATACAGTGGAAGTGAGATATAGACTTAAGGGAATAGATTTGATAGACTGAGTGCCTATGATGAACGATGGACTGAGGTTCATGACATTGTACGGGAAACAGGGATCAAGACCATCCCCAAGAAAAAGAAATGCAAAAAAGCAAAATGGCTGCCTGGGGAGGCCTTACAAATAGCTGTGAAAAGAAGAGAAGCCAAAAGCAAAGGAGAAAAGGAAAGATATACCCATTTGAATACAGAGTTCCAAAGAATAGCAAGGAGAGATAAGAAAGCCTTCTTCAGTGATCAATGTAAAGAAATAGAGAAAAACAACAGAGTGGGAAAGACTAGAGATCTCTTCAAGAACATCAGAAATACCAAGGGAACATTTCAGGCAAAGATGGGCTCAATAAAGGACAGAAATGGTATGGACCTAACATAAGCAGAAGATATTAAGAAAAGGTGGCAAGAATACACAGAAAAACAGTACAAAAAAGATCTTCACTACCCAGATAATCACAATGGTGTGATCACTCACTTAGAGCCAGACATCCTGGAATGTGAAGTCAAGTGGGCCTTAGGAAGCATCACTATGAACAAAGCTAGTGGAGGTGATGGAATTCCAGTTGAGCTATTTCAAATCCTAAAAGATGATGCTGTGCAAGTGCTGCACTCAATACGTCAGCATATTTGGAAAACTCAGCAGTGGCCACAGGACTGGAAAAGGTCAGTTTTCATTCCAATCCCAAAGAAAGGCAATGCCAAAGAATGCTCAAACTACTGCACAATTGCACTCATCTCACACACTAGTAAAGTAATGCTCAAAATTCTCCAAGCCAGGCTTCAGCAATATGTGAACCATCAACTTCCAGATGTTTGAGCTGGTTTTAGAAAAGGCAGATGAGCCAGATATCAAATTGCCAACATCTGCTGGATCATCAAAAAAGCAAGAGAGTTCCAGAAAAACATCTACTTCTGCTTTATGGGCTATACCAAAGCCTTTGACTGTGTGGATCACAAGAAACTGTGGAAAATTCTGAAAGAGACGGCAATACCAGACCACCTGACCTGCCTCTTGAGAAATCTGTATGCAGGTCAGGAAGCAACAGTTGGAACTGGACATGGAACAACAGACTGGTTTCAAATAGGAAAAGGAGTACACGTCAAGGCTGTATATTGTCACCCTAATTATTTAACTTATATGCAGAGTACATCATGAGCAACACTGGGCTGGAAGAAGCACAAGTTGGAATCAAGATTGCTGGGAGAAATATCAATAACCTCAGATATGCAGATGACACCACCCTTATGGCAGAAAGCAAAGAAGAACTAAAGAGCCTCTTGATGAAAGTGAAAGAGGAGAGTGAAAAAGTTGGCTTAAAGCTCAACATTGAGAAAACTAAGATCATGGCATCTGATCCCATCATCTCATAGCAAATAGATGGGGAAACAGTGGAAATAGTTTCAGACTTTATTTTTTTGGGCTCCAAAATCAATGCAGATGTTGAAACAGTGGAAATAGTTTCAGACTTTATTTTTTCGGGCTCCAAAATCACTGCAGATGGTGATTGCAGCCATGAAATTAAAAGACACTTACTCTTTGCAAAGAAAGTTGTGACCAACCAAGACAGTATTTTAAAAAGCAGAGACATTTCTTTACCAACAAAGATCCTTCCAACCAAAGCTATGGTTTTTCTAGTAGTCATGTATGGGTGTGAGTGCTGGACTATAAAGAAATCTGAGCTCTGAAGAATTGATGCTTTTGAACTGTGGTGTTGGAGAAGACTCTTGAGAGTCCCTTGGACTGCAAGGAGATCCAATCAGTCTACCCTAAAGAAAATCAGTCCTGAATATTCATTGGAAGGACTGACACTGAAGCTGAAACTCCAATACTTTGGCCACCTGATGTGAAGAACGGACTCATTTGAAACAACCCTGATGCTGGGAAAGATTGAAGGCAGGAGGAGAAGGGGACAACAGAAGATGAGATGGTTGGATGGCATCACCGACTCAATGGGCATGAGTTTGAGTAAACTCTGGGAGTTGATGATGGACAGGGAGGCCTGGCATGCTGCAGTCCATGGTGTTGCAAAGAGTGGGACATGACTGTGCAACTGAACTGAACTGATACATACAAAAATCTTGATGAGACTTAGACAGAAATTCTGGTAAACTTACATGTCAATTTGGAGAAAATTTACATCTTAACTGGGATTCCTAGGTGGCTTAGTGGGTAGAGAACCCACCTGCAGGGCAGGAGACTCAGGAGACATGGGTTCAACCCCTGTTTCGGGAATATCCCCTGGAGGAGAGCATGACAACCCACTCCAGTATTCTTGCCTAGAGAATCCCATGGACAGTGGAACCTGGTGGGCTACAGTCCATAGGATCACAAAGAATCAGACAAGACTAAAGTGACTGAGCACGCATGCACGCACGACATCTCAACACACACGTGATGAGTCTCCCAATCCATAAGCGTGGTGACTTGCCTAAAATTTCTATGATTTCATTCACTGCTGTTTTATAGTTATCAGCACACAAGTCTTATGCATGTTTTGGTAGATTTAACCCTAAAGTATTTGGGATGCTTTTAGTGATTGTAAATGGTATGTTATTTTTAATTTCGATGTTCATATATTCATTGCTGGTATAACAACAAAGACAATAAATGATTTACAAGTGTGTTGCTTAGTTTTCAAATGTTTTAAGATAGTCTCGTTATCTTTCTGGTATTGACTTTCAGTTTTACTTCCTGTGCAGACAATGCATTCTATTTCATATCAATTCATTTAAATTTGTTGAGATTGACTTTACTTCTGAGCATGTGATCTATGTTGGTATAAGTTTCATGGGTATTTGAAAAAAATGTGTATTCTCATGTTGGGTATAGTGTTCCAAGAGTTTCAATTAGATGCTTTTTATGATAATATTGTTGAGTGATTTTATGTCCTTGCTTATTTTTTTTGTCTAATTGGTCTATCAATTGCTAAAATATAATTGATATAGTCAACTATAATTGACAATTGATATAAGTGACATCAGTCAGTTCAGTTCAGTCGCTCAGTCATGTCCGACTCTT
This sequence comes from Capricornis sumatraensis, assembly GCF_032405125.1. Taxonomy (NCBI): domain Eukaryota; kingdom Metazoa; phylum Chordata; class Mammalia; order Artiodactyla; family Bovidae; genus Capricornis; species Capricornis sumatraensis. Next base: position 115,747,846 of record NC_091074.1, read on the forward strand.
TGTGACCCCATGAATCGCAGCACGCCAGGCCTCCCTGTCCATCACCAACTCCCAGAGGTTACTCAGACTCACGTCCATCGAGTCAGCGATGCCATCCAGCCATCTCATCCTCTGTCGTCCCCTTCTCCTCCTGCCCCCAATCCCTCCCAGCATCAGAGTCTTTTCCAATGAGTCAACTCTTCGCATGAGGTGGCCAAAGTACTGGAGTTTCAGCTTTAGCATCATTCCTTCCAATGAAATCCCAGGGCTGATCTTCAGAATGGACTGGTTGGATCTCCTTGCAGTCCAAGGGACTCTCAAGAGTCTTCTCCAACACCACAGTTCAAAAGCATCAATTCTTCGGTGCTCAGCCTTCTTCACAGTCCAACTCTCACATCCATGCATGACTACTGGAAAAACCACAGCCTTGACTAGATGGAACTTTGTTGGCAAAGTAATGTCTCTGCTTTAGAATATGCTATCTATGTTGGTCATAACTTTCCATCCAAGGAGTAAGTATCTTTTAATTTCATGGCTGCAGTCACCATCTGCAGTGATTTTGGAGCCCAAAAAGATATAGTCTGACACTGTTTCCACTGTTTCCCCGTCTATTTGCCATGAAGTGATGGGACCAGATGCCATGATCTTCGTTGTCTGAATGTTGAGCTTTAAGCCAACTGTTTCTCTCTCCTCTTTTACTTTCATCAAGAGGCTTTTTAGTTCCTCTAGACAACTATAATAGTGGATTTGTATATTTATCCTTTAAGTTCCATTAAGTTTGCTTCATATATTTTATGTTTCTGCTGTTTGACACATATGCATTTAGAGGTTGATATATTTCCTTGGTGGATTGATCTATTTTTATAAGAACTCTCATTTTGTTTTTTGTAATTTTCTTTGCTCTGAAATCTATTTAATCTGTTATTAATATAACTGTCCCTGCATTCTCTTGATTAATGCTTGCATGATATATATTTTTTCATAATTTTACTTTTAATCTACCTACATCATTAAATTTGAAGTGAGCATCTTGGACACAGCACACAGATGATACATATTTTAAAATCCAGTTTGTTCATCTCTGTCTTTTAATTGGCGGGTTTAGATAATTTAAAGTGAATACAGTGATTGACAGATGAAGGGTTAAGTCCTCCACTTGCTTTTTTGTTTATTGTTTATTTATTTCTGTTTTGCATTCTCTCAGGGTTTTCTAACCTTTCCATTTTACGCTTAGTGTTTTGAGTATTTTTCTTTTTTTAGTGGTTACTCTGTATATTACTTTTTAAATTGTTTAATTTTTGTGGGCTTGAGACACACTGCGACAGTTCCATCTGAACCCTATTGCTTCTGATGCAAACTCTTCTGTGATTCAAAATGCTCCCCCAGCCTCCTCACAGCTAAGGTGTTATCTTTCTGCTTGAAAAATTTTCTCTGTGTATTTTTTCCAGACTGTTTTAGAAGTTTGACTGTAATATTCATTCGTGGATTTATTTGGGTGTCTCCTGCTTGGGATTTGCTCAACTTTTTGAATGTTGAGAGACTAATTAACACTATACAAAGACAATAGTTTTTAATTTTCAGATTATCCAATATCCAAAAGACTGATTACATACTTTATTGATGCAGGTGTAAGAAAATAGGCAATCCTCAAGAAAAAAGTCAAATAAATAACCTAACTCTACACCTAAAGCAACTAGAAAAGGAAGAATTGGAGAACCTCCGAGTTAGTAGAAGGAAAGAAATCTTAAAAATTAGGGCAGAAATAAATGCAAAAGAAACAAAAGAGACCATAGCAAAAATCAACAAAGCCAAAAGCTGGTTCTTTGAAAGGATAAATAAAATTGACAAACCATTAGCCAGACTCATCAAGAAGCAAAGAGAGAAAAATCAAATCAATAAAATTAGAAATGAAAATGGACAGATCACAACAGACAACACAGAAATACAAAGGATCATAAGAGACTACTATCAGCAATTTTATGCCAATAAAATGGACAACGTGGAAGAAATGGACAAATTCTTAGAAAAGTACAATTTTCCAAAACTGAACCAGGAAGAAATAGAAAATCTTAACAGACCCATCACAAGCACGGAAATTGAAACTGTAATCAGAAATCTTCCAGCAAACAAAAGCCCAGGTCCAGACGGCTTCACAGCTCAATTCTACCAAAAATTTCGAGAAGAGCTAACACCTATCCTACTCAAACTCTTCCAGAAAATTGCAGAGGAAGGTAAACTTCCAAACTCATTCTATGAGGCCACCATCACTCTAATACCAAAACCTGACAAAGATACTACAAAAAAAGAAAACTACAGGCCAATATCACTGATGAACATAGATGCAAAAATCCTCAATAAAATTCTAGCAATCAGAATCCAACAACACATTAAAAAGATCATACACCATGACCAAGTGGGCTTTATCCCAGGGATGCAAGGATTCTTCAATATCCGCAAATCAATCAATGTAATTCACCACATTAACAAATTGAAAAATAAAAGCCATATGATTATCTCAATAGATGCAGAGAAGGCCTTTGACAAAATTCAACATCCATTTATGATAAAAACTCTCCAGAAAGCAGGAATAGAAGGAACATACCTCAACATAATAAAAGCTATATATGACAAACCCACAGCAAACATTATCCTCAATGGTGAAAAATTGAAACCATTTCCCCTAAAGTCAGGAACAAGACAAGGGTGCCCACTTTCACTGCTACTATCCAACATAGTTCTGGAAGTTTTGGCCACAGCAATCAGAGCAGAAAAAGAAATAAAAGGAATCCAAATTGGAAAAGAAGAAGTAAAACTCTCACTGTTTGCAGACGACATGATCCTCTACATAGAAAACCCTAAAGACTCCACCAGAAAATTACTAGAGCTAATCAATGAATATAGTAAAGTTGCAGGATATAAAATCAACACACAGAAATCCCTTGCATTCCTATACACTAATAATGAGAAAGTAGAAAAAGAAATTAAGGAAACAATTCCATTCACCATTGCAACGAAAAGAATAAAATACTTAGGAATATATCTACCTAAAGAAACTAAAGACCTATATATAGAAAACTATAAAACACTGATGAAAGAAATCAAAGAGGACACTAATAGATGCAGAAATAGACCATGTTCATGGATTGGAAGAATCAATATAGTGAAAATGAGTATACTACCTAAAGCAATCTACAGATTCAATGCAATCTCTATCAAGCTACCAGCGGTATTTTTCACAGAACTAGAACAAATAATTTCAAGATTTGTATGGAAATACAAAAAACCTCAAATACCCAAAGCAATCTTGAGAAAGAAGAATGGAACTGGAGGAATCAACTTGCCTGACTTCAGGCTCTACTACAAAGCCACAGTCATCAAGACAGTACGGTACTGGCACAAAGACAGAAATATAGATCAATGTAACAAAACAGAAAGCCCAGAGATAAATCCACACACCTATGGACACCTTATCTTTGACAAAGGAGGCAAGAATATACAATGGCGTAAAGACAATCTCTTTAACAAGTGGTGCTGGGAAAACTGGTCAACCACTTGTAAAAGAATGAAACTAGATCACTTTCTAACACTACACACAAAAATAAACTCAAAATGGATTAAAGATCTAAATGTAAGACCAGAAACTATAAAACTCCTAGAGGAGAACATAAGCAAAACACTCTCCAACATAAATCACAGCAGGATCCTCTATGATCCAATTCCCAGAATTCTGGAAATAAAAGCAAAAATAAACAAATGGGATCTAATTAAAATTAAAAGCTTCTGCACAACAAAAGAAAATATAAGCAAGGTGAAAAGACAGCCTTCTGAATGGGAGAAAATAATAGCAAATGAAGCAACTGACAAACAACTAATCTCAAAAATATACAAGCAACTTATGCAACTCAATTCCAGAAAAATAAATGACCCAATCAAAAAATGGGCCAAAGAACTAAATAGAGATTTCTCCAAAGAAGACATACGGATGGCTAACAAACACATGAAAAGATGCTCAACATCACTCATTATCAGAGAAATGCAAATCAAAACCACAATGAGGTACCACTTCACACCAGTCAGAATGGCTGTGATCCAAAAATCTGCAAGCAATAAATGCTGGAGAGGGTGGGGAGAAAAGGGAACCCTCCTACACTGTTGGTGGGAATGCAAACCAGTACAACCACTATGGAGAGCAGTGTGGAGAGTCCCTAAAAAATTGCAAATAGAACTACCTTATGACCCAGCAATCCCACTTCTGGGCATACACACCAAGGAAACCAGAATTGAAAGAGACACATGTACCCCAATGTTCATCGCAGCACTGTTTATAATAGCCAGGACATGGAAACAACCTAGATGTCCATCAGCAGATGAATGGATAAGAAAGCTGTGGTACATATACAGAATGGAGTATTACTCAGCCGTTAAAAAGAATACATTTGAATCAGTTCTAATGAGATGGATGAAACTGGAGCCGATTATACAGAGTGAAGTAAGCCAGAAAGAAAAACACCAATACAGTATACTAACACATATATATGGAATTTAGAAAGTTGGCAATGACGACTCTGTATGCAAGACAGGAAAAAAGACACAGATGTGTAGAGCGGACTTTTGGACTCAGAGGGAGAGGGAGAGTGAGAGGGTGGGATGATTTGGGAGAATGGCATTGTAACATGTATACTATCATGTAAGAATCAAATCGCCAGTCTATGTCTGATGCAGGATACAGCATGCTTGGGGCTGGTGCATGGGGATGACCCAGAGGGATGTTGTGGGGAGGGAGGTGGGAGGGGGGTTCATGTTCGGGAAGGCATGTACACCAGTGGTGGATTCATGTCAATGTATGGCAAAACCAATACAGTATTGTAAAGTAAAAATAAAAAAATTAAAAAGAAAAGAAAATAGGCAATCTTATATAATACTGGTAGGAGTCTAATTTGGCAGGAACTTTGTAAGGAAAATTTGAAAGTATATGTTTAAATTATAAATATGCTTACTTATTGACCATAATTTTGCCTCTAGCAATTTATTCTATGTAGACATTTAAATGCATACAGAAAACCGAGACCATTGGTCACCTTTCATGTAGCGATGGGCTACTGGGAGATAGGGATATTCTGCCATATTTTGATTACTGTGTATGTTTTAGCTATTAAAACATATAAGAATCCCTAGTCAAATGTTAATATATGTTAGGGTATCCCATTAAAAAATGTTTAAACAGGATCAAAGAAGCTCTGTCAAGAATATTAGAGAGCCAGAGCAGAGTATGAGTAAAGACAGAGAGTACTATCATTTTGGCAGTGAGAAAAATTGAAAAGTGAAAAGTTCAGTGATATTGTGAACTGGTTAAGTATGCAGACACTTGCATTGGGCAATCCAGGACGCATATACATGTTTGGCTACTTCCTAGCTAGAAAACCATGGACCAGTTCCTCAACTTCTCTGAGCTTTAGTTTCCACATGCAGAAATTGGCATTAATAAAACCAGCCTTATGCTGTGAAGAATGATGAAATAATTTGGTATATGTATACTTCATACACAGAGGGTGACGTATAAGAGGTAGTCAATGAAGGGAGCTATTGTTATTTTTTCCTTCCTTATATTTATATGCTCATCCAAAATCTTATTTTATGAGAAATAGGATCATACCATAAAACTATTAAAAAAAACTGTTCTACACATTTTGGGCTTAATTTAAAATATTATGAGCACTTTTCTCTGTCAGAGAGCATGATTTTACCTCATTTTTAAAATGACTAAGTACTAATCCTGTGTGTGCAAGTACTATGATTTATGCCATTACTTCACAGACAAGTACTGTTACATTTTTTTCTAATACTCTGTGCTCACAAATAAGGCTGAGGGAAAACCTTAGACCTGTATATTTTGCACTGATTTTGTAGGATATTTTCCTATATTGGATTATTATTATTATTTGTATTTAAGAGGTCACAGAGTTTGATTCGTAAATAATTTTCTAAGTCAGCAGAGCTTCTCAGAACTCTTTGCCTTTTGTTTCAGGACAGGTCCACTTGCAGATATTCTTCGGTAGGCTTAGAGGATGAAATGGCCCATGAGACCCTGGCGGAGAGTGCCCTGGTCCCTGCAATGTCTCTAATCATTCTCTACAGCTTGATGGATGCTGAAGGAGGTGGATGCCTGTCGGCTGGGTAATTTCTACAGAGCTATAATGGCAGATTATTTTTAAGTGAGCAAACCTCAAGCAGCACATTCTGGTAATGAGGTGGGAAGTAGAGTAATGAGCAGAGTTCAGGGTATGAAAACATGATAAAGAAAACTGCTTTCAAGCAGGATGACGAGGAGAGTGATTAAGGGGCAATGGTGGGAATGAAATGATCCCAGGCACAGCACAAAGATCATGGACCCATAGAGCTTAGATGGGCTTTGAAAGGTCATCCAGTCCTTGCCCTCCTTCCAGGTAGAATTACTGACTGTTAAGAGTAGGACAGTGTTTAGAGAACCATGGATCTGTGCCAATCAGTAAGAGTCTGTGCAGCTCCATAGATAAAGCCTCGGGGGTTCAAGAAGCCTATGAGCTTCTTATTTGGAAGACTTTTAAGTATACAAAACAAATCAAACAAGCAAAATCACAGCAGAATGACACTGTAAAGTCATTTACTCAGCTGCTTACAATTAACAAATATTTAGATTGTTACTTTTCTTGCATTTAAGAAATAAAACATAGCAGATAAAATAGAAGACTCAGCCTCTCACTTCTTCAGTTTGCCAGAATGTTATAAATGTCTGTGTGTACAGTTAACAAGAGTTGCTCTCATACATCCTTCCTTTTCTTGCATGCTTATGGCACCATTCTTATCAAGAGGGAGAGACTGGAATTGTGACCTCTATGGAACAATAGGATGAAACAGGTGAAATTTTATGGGCTTCTGACCCCATGCCTTAAGAAGTCTGAAAGCTTTAAAGCTTCTGAGTTTTTCCAGTCTCAGCTGTCCTATAAGAAAACCAACTACTCTGAGATCACTATTTCATGAGGAAACCCAATCTAACTATGAAAAAGCCATATGGAAGAGCATTGAGTTTTCAGATATGTGAATGAATTCATGGAACTTCTGGCTCAGACCATTTATTGCTGAATTCAGCTGAATGAGAGACCCCATCAATGTCACGTGAAACAAAAGATCCATCCAGCTGAGCCGGGTCATCCAACAGAATTATGAGGAAAATGTATGTCATTACTTTAAACCACTAAATTGTTTTTTGCAGCAGTAGATAAATAAAATATGCACATATATTTATACCAGTAAGATATTAATAGTGTACATGACAATAGTTTCTTCCACTAATAGGCAAGTAACCCTCTTTCAACCTGGCCCTCCCATGGACAATAATAAATAATGACCAAAATATTAAATAACACAGACTTCAAGGCAATGGAGAGAGAATAAAAGTAGGTGTAACCTGGAGGGGATTTGACCCTTGGAGGAAAAATGAAGTCGGCCTTTTCACAGCTTATCTCAACATGAAGTCCCTAGTCTGCCCCATTCAGGGCAGTTAAAAACTCTGGTTGAAGGCACACTGTCTTTCTGGCTTCAAAATAGAAGTTAGAGTTTGGATGGGTTCCCCGGTGGCTCAGATGATAAGAATCTGCCTTCAATACAGGAGACCTGGGTTCAAGACCTGGCTTCAGTCCCTGGTTTGGGAAGATCTCATGGAGAAGGGAATGGCTACCCACTCCAGTATTCTTGTCTGGAGAATCTCATGGAGAGAGGAGCCTGGTGGGCTACAGTCCATGGGGTCACAAAGAATTGGACATGACTGAGCGACTAACACTTTCACTTTCACTTTTCAGAGGTTGGAGCAATTATATTTGCTTGAAGGTGAGGGGCAGCTCTTAGAAAGGACAGAGCCAGAGACAGACAGCCCTAATTCTGTACATAAACTTCCCAGATCTCTATCTGACAAATGAATCAGTCATGCATGGAGTAGGGTTTAAATAAGCTAGCTACGGGGACTGTGTGGACCACAGTGAACTGTGGAAAATTCTGAAAGAGATAGGAATACCAGACCACCTGACCTGCCTCTTGAGAAACCTATATGCAGGTCAGGAAGCAACAGTTAGAACTAGACATGGAACAACAGACTGGTTCCAAACAGGAAAAGGATTATGTCAAGGCTGTATATTGTCACCCTGCTTATTTAACTTATATGTAGAGGACATCATGAGAAACGCTGGGCTGGAAGAAGCACAAGCTGGAATCAAGATTGCCGGGAGTAATTTCAATAACCTCAGATATGCAGATGACACCACCCTTATGGCAAAAACTGAAGAGGAACTAAAAAGCTTCTTGATGAAAGTGAAAAAGGAGAGTGAAAAAGTTGGCTTAAAGCTCAACATTCAGAAAACAAAGATCATGGCATCCAGTCCCACCACTTCATGGCAAATAGATGGGGAAACAGTGTAAACAGTGGCTGACTTTATTTTTTGGGGCTCCAAAATCACTGCAGATGGTGACTGTAGCCATGAAATTAAAAGATGCTTACTCCTTGGGTGGAAAGTTATGACCAATGTAGATAGCATATTAAAAGCAGAGACATTACTTTGCCAACAAAGGTCCGTCTAGTCAAGGCTATGGTTTTTCCAGTACTCATGTATGGATGTGAGAGTTGGACTATAAAGAATGCTGAGCACTGAAGAATTGATGCTTTTGAACTGTGGTGTTGGAGATGACTCTTGAGAGGCCCTTGGACTGCAAGGAGAGCCAACCAGTCCATCTTAAATGAGATCAGTCCTGAGTGTTCATTGGAAGGACGGATGTTGAAGCTGAAACTCAAATACTTTGGCCACCTCATGTGAAGAGCTGACTCATTGGAAAAGACCCTGATGCTGGGAAAGATTGAGGGCAGGAGGAGAAGGGGACAACAGAGGATGAGATGGCTGGATGGCATCACTGTCTCGATGGACATGAGTTTGAGTAAACTCCAGGAGCTGGTGATGGACAGGGAGGCCTGGTGTGCTACGGTCCATGGGGTCACAAAGAGTTGGACATGACTGAGAGACTGAACTGAACTGGTGGGGAATTCCCTGGTGGTTCACAGGTTAAGATTTACACACAGGCTCAATCCTGAATGTTCATGACACAGTCAAACAATTAAATAATCAAGCTAGTTATGGCTAAAAGGATTGAAGTGTGAGTTGCTGTCCAAGACACAGAGTTTGCATTCTGCACCCAAGCTTGTTATCTTCTATTAAAACAAACTCCTCACTTTTTGAAACACTATACCAGAATCTGCCATCTCCATACCACAGTATTTTCAATATCTAGGAGATAACCATGAATGACTTAATATGTGAAGAAGCAGAAACATGAGACATATCCTCAAAGGTGTCATGAATTTGCCTTTAGCAGAACCTAACAGGTAATGAAATGCCTTCTATCTTTCAGGATATATTCTATTTTTACACATGTTAATCTTCATGGCAAATCTATTATGTTGATACAATTAACTTATCAGTCAACATAGTATCAAGAAAGCATAACCTAGTTTAGGTATTTCAGGCAAAGAAAGATAAAACACATAAATTTAGAAAATTAAGGCCTTCCCTGGTGGCTCAGTAGTAAAGAATCTGCCTGCCAATGCAGGAGACAAGAGTTCAATCCCTGGTCTGGGAGGATCCCACATGCTGAGGAGCAACTAGGCCCGCACACCACAACCACGGAAGCCCGCACTCCCTGGAGCTTTGCAACAGGAGAGGCCAGCACAGTGGGAAGTCCTTACATCACAAATAGAGCGTGGCCCCCACTCGCCACAGCTAGAGAGAAAAGCTGGTGCAGCAGCAAAGATTCAGCGAGGCCATAAATACACAAACAAATAAGAAAAAAGAAAATCGAGCTATTTAATAATTAGAAGGACCAGACAAAGTAGGGAGCAGCTCCCTGCTCCCAGACAAAGCGCAGTGTTATTCAAATACAAAGAACTGTGAGAAGCCACTACTACCCTAACATGCCTCACTAGGTCATCTGCTGCTATTATTGCAAGAGTTGGCACAGACACTGTAAGAGTCTGTCACGTCCGCCACTTTCATGGAAGGGAAGCTCCCTTGCCTGCCCCCACCAGCATCACTGCCACCATAGGAATCTGTTTAATCTGCTGCCACTGAGTCTGGTACCAAAGGAAGAATGGCTCTTCCTTTCTTCTCCTCTATCATTTTGCTTAAGTGCTTTCCTTTGGTTGAACCTACATTGAAACACTACTGGTAAGGATGTAGAGGAAATGTAGGTTTTATTCTTCTAGACCCTTTGATACAGGGGTGAAGTCAGAAGGGCAGGGAGAGAGTAAATATGAACAGACGTTATTCAGCATGATTGCCATTATTATTTACACAACAGAAACGATTATAAAGAGCTTGCCCAAGGTCACCTTGGAGAAGGAAATGGCAACCCACTCCAATACTCTTGCCTGGAGAATCCCATGGACAGAGGAGCCTAGTGAGCTACAGTCCATGGGGTCGCAAAAGAGTTGGACATGACTGAAGTGACTTAGCACAAGCTCCCACATCTAGGAATTGGTGGCTAGCATTTGAACTCAGGAAGCTTAACTCCAGAGGTCATGATCTAATCTGATAGACATTTACCTTGCTTTTAATTATTTAAAATCAAAGTCACAGAGAATTTTTTTTTGTCTCTCGTTCACATGCTAATTATCATCTTGACAATGACTTACATTTCGCCGTCTTTAGATTTTTCTAAATTACATTGCTACAACCAAGTTGACTACCAACTAATTTCAAAGTCTGTATTTCTATTTGTTTTTCATAATTATATCAATGCCAGATTATGATGCCAAGTGACAACATTTAACTTTTAATGCGTTAGTAAGCAAGTTTGACAGCATGTAGCTTTCACATCCTAATGTCAAAATGACAATATTTGCTCTGCATCTGCCATTGTATTCATTAATTCTTTAATGTTTATAATGACAAAATTACTCTTTCTCAGCAATGGGTTCTATTCAAAGATATTTTCATGAACTAAGAAATTAATTTATTGGCTTAGTTGATAAATTAAGAATTTAATTTGACATCATGAAAATGATTTAGTGAAGGGGAGTGTCACACTATCTTGAATGCTGCAGGCTAATGAGAAAACCATACTGCCAAAGTCTTCACAATAAATGATGCATGTGGGAGCCAAGTGACCTCATGACAAGCTATAGGGACAAATAGTCCTTGGCAGTTTGAACAAAGAAAGTGATGGGAGAATTGAGTCATCAGAAGGAACATAATGATGTTCCTAAAAATGAATAAAACAAAACATGTGACTTTGCACTTACTGCCACATTTAAATTTTGAGCAAAATTGAAACATAGATCTCTTCTTTATACATAAATTATTTAATGTAGTTTATCAATAAATTTGTGAGTAAAGACATTAGGAAGAGTTGATATGTGTATAAGTAAATAAATGTATATAAATATACATACAGATATTTAGTAACCTACTGTAAGGTATTATTAGTGAGGCTGGCTCTGTTAAAGTAACTGATTGATTCCAAAATTTTAGTTTTTAATGCAATCAGTTTACTTCTCACAAACATAACAATCCAAGGTGATAGGTGGCTCAGTGTCATATGATAATTCAATAGCCTTCTATCTTAAAACTGTTTCATTCTCTGAGCCTCGCCAATATCATCATCCAAATTCAGTAAAAAGAAGGAAAGAACTTAGACGCTTATTTGGGTCAGCATAGAAATGAAATCGGAGAAGGTATCCCACTCCAGTACTCTTGCCTGGAAAATCCCATGGATGGAGAAGCCTGGCGGGCTACAGTCCACGGGGTCGCTAAGAGTTGGACACGACTGAGCGACTTCATTTTCACTTTTCACTTTCATGCATTGGAGAAGGAAATGGCAACCCACTCCAGTGTTCTTACCTGGAGAATCCCAGGGATGGGGGAGCCTGGTGGGCTGCCGTCTATGGGGTCGCACAGAGTCGGACACGACTGAAGCGACTTAGCAGCAGCAGCAGCAGAAATGAAACAGACCACATCTATTCACATACCTTGGAGATAGAGTAAAATGTGTCTTATTTGCCATTAAAAAAAAATCAAAGGACAGAGTTTGGGAGTGCCAGAGCAACTGGAAATTAAAAGGGGGAAATGCTGGAAAAGAGGAAACCACAGGAAACAAATTCTAAACCTAAATATAAGCTTCCCTTGAGTCCTTGGATGGCTCCTGAACTGCACACCAGCAGCATGAGAATGCAAAGTGTCCACAGGCAAAATCACAATTGGAAACCCTGAATTTCTGATCAGAGGTTCCAGCAGCTCTCTACTTCATGGGAGGCAGAGTTTTGGGTTCAGGTCAAGTTACATAAAAGGGAACTGGTAAACACCTTGAGCTGGTATTAGAAGGACGCCACAGAAGAAAATAACAAGTCTCAGGATTGAAGTATTTGTTTTAGAACTTGGAAAACAAACAACAAACAAACAAAAATTGGAATAGATTACTTTTCCAAGACCCAAACCTAAGCCTCTAAGATCTAGTTGATCCCTAGTAATTTAACTGTTTGCCAGAACAAAACTCAACACTACAGAGAGGAAAGTAACAGAATCTAGAATCTTTACAACTTACCATTCACAATATCCAGTTTACAACAAAACGCACTGTAAAAGGTATATCTTGTGGGTGTATTGCCGGTTCAGTTCCAGATCACCGAAATAAAGCACTTACAATGATCAAGCAAGCAAACTTTTTGCTTTCCCAATGCACATAAAAGTTATATTTACACTATACTCCAGTCTTCTAAGTATTCAGTAGCATTTTGCCAAAAAATACACATATCTAAACTAAAAAATACTTTATTGCTAAAACATGCTAGCCATCTTCTGAGCCTTTGGTGAGCCATAATCTTTTTGCAATAGCAACATTGAAGGTCACTGATCACAGATCATCATAACACATGTAATAATAATGGAAAAGTCTTAAATATTGTGAGAATTACCAAAATTTGACACAGAGGCATAGAGTGAGCGAACACTGTTGGAAACGATGCTCTTATAGATTTGCTTGACAGCAGGGTTGCCAGAAATCTTCGATACTGTGGCAAAGTGCAATAAAGGCAAAGAATAAAGAAAAGCAAAATAAAATGAGGTATGCTTGTAATCATTAGACATCCTAAACATAGCAATGTGATCTGTAGTCAAAAACAAATCATTCCATGGAAACGCTGACAACCAAAATATTATAATTAGCAGACACAGATTTAAAAACAGAGAAATAAGTTAAAGAATTTTCAGCAAAACTTTAATTAGTGAATATTTGTGGAATTTGAGGAAAATATTAAAACTAAACCAAATGGCTTTTTCGCAATGGGTTTGCTGCCAGGACACAGGTGTCGTGGAAACCACCATTAAACCTAAGCCAAAATGGGAAAGGAGAAGACCCACATCAACATGGTAGTCATTGGGCACGTAGATTCAGGGAAGTCTACCACGACTGGCCATCTGATCTACAAGTGTGGCGGCATCGACAAGAGAACAATTGAAAAGTTCGAGAAGGAGGCTGCCGAGATGGGAAAGGGCTCCTTCAAATATGCCTGGGTCTTGGACAAACTGAAAGCTGAACGTGAGCGCGGTATCACCATTGATATCTCCCTGTGGAAATTTGAGACCAGCAAGTACTATGTTACCATCACTGATGCCCCAGGACACAGAGACTTCAAAAACATGACTACAGGCACATCCCAGGCTAACTGCACTGTCCTGATTGTTGCTGCTGGTGTTGGTGAATTTGAAGCCGGTATCTCCAAGAACGGGCAGATCCGTGAGCATGTCCTTCTGGCTTACCCCCTGGGTGTGAAACAACTAATTGTTGGAGTTAAAATGGATTCCACGGAGCCACCCTACAGCCAGAAGAGATACGAGGAAATTGTTAAGGAAGTCAGCACCTACATTAAGACAACTGGCTACAACTCCACACAGTAGCATTTGTGCCAGTTTCTGGATGGAATGGTGACAACGTGCTGGAGCCAAGTGCTAACATGCCATGGTTCAAGGGATGGAAAGTCACCTGTAAGGACGGCAATGCCAGTGGGACCACCCTGCTTGAAGCTCTGGATTGCATCCTGCCACCAACTCGCCCAACTGACAAACCCTTGCGTTGCCTCTCCAGGATGTCTATAAAATTGGTGGTATTGGTACTGTCCCTGTGGGTCGTGTGGAGACTGGTGTTCTCAAACCTGGCATGGTCGTCACCTTTGCTCCAGTCAATGTAACAACTGAAGTGAAGTCTGTAGAAATGCACCATGAAGCATTGAGTGAAGCCCTTCCTGGGGACAATGTGGGCTTCAATGTCAAGAACGTGTCTGTCAAAGATGTCCGTCGTGGCAATGTGGCTGGTGACAGCAAAAATGATCCACCCATGGAAGCTGCTGGCTTCACAGCTCAGGTGATTGTTTTGAACCATCCAGGCCAGATCAGTGCTGGACATGCACCTGTGCTGGACTGTCACACAGCTCACATTGCTTGCAAGTTTGCTGAGCTGAAGGGGAAGATTGATCGTTGTTCTGGGAAAAAGCTGGAAGATGGCCCTAAATTCTTGAAATCTGGTGACGCTGTCATCGTTGATATGGTTCCTGGCAAGCCTATGTGTGTCGAGAGCTTCTCTGATTATCCTCCCCTGGGCCATTTTGCTATGCGTGACATGAGACAGACAGTCGCTGTGGGTGTCATCAAAGCAGTGGACAAGAGGCAGCTGGAGCTGGCAAGGTCACCAAGTCTGCCCAGAAAGCTCAGAAGGCTAAATGAATATTATCCCCAATACCCGCCACCCCAGTCTTAATCGGTGGAGGAAGAAAGGTCTCAGAACTGTTTGTCTCAATTGGCCATTTAAGTTTAATAGTAAAAGACTGGTTAATGATAACAATGCATCATAAAACCTTCAGAAAGAAAGGAGAATGTTTTTGTGGACCATATGTTTTGTGTGTGGCAGTTTAAGTTATTAGTTTTTAAAATCAGTACTTTTTAATGAAAACAACTTGACCAAAAATCTGTCACAGAATTTGAGACCCATTAAAAAAAGTTTAATGAGAAAAAAAAAAACTAAACCAAATGAACCAAATGAATACTCTAAAACTGAAAAGTAAAAATTTGCTACCTGAAAAGTAAAAAGAAAAAACATTGGTTGAACAGTAGATTGAAAAGAAAATAATAGAGCCTGAATGACTTGTGATAAAATGTCATGTGACTAGTGTATGTTAATTGAAATCTCAAAAGGAGATGAAGGAAAAAATAAGGCAGAAAGATATGTCAAGAAAGACTGGTAAAAAATAGTTCACATTTAATCAGAAATAGAAACAAAGATTCAAGAAATTTAGAAAATTTCAAGCAGGAAAAATGTGAAGAAAACCACACACAAGCACATCAAATTTAAACTACTTATAGCAAGAAAAAAAGAGACTGGAGAAAAATCTCAATGGCAGAGAGAAAAAATGCATATACCTACAGGGAATGCTGGCTAAATTCTTGCCAGAAACAACGGAAAATAGAAATCAGTGTGATGACCTTTAACATGCTGAGAAAAACAATAATCAAAATAATTGTTAACTAGAATTATGTATCCAATGAAAATTCACTGTAAAATTGAAGTTGAAATAAATATGTTCATTTGCTCAGTCATGTCCAACTTTTGCGACTATATGGACTATAGTTTGCCAGGCTCCTCTGTTCATGGGATTTTCCAGGCAAGAATACTTGAGTGGGTAGCCATTTCCTATTCCATAAAATAAATATAATTTCAGACAAACATAAGCTGAGAGAGCATTTTTTCCACTCCAAAAAATACAAAGGAAATTATTTAAGTGTAATGAAAAATCAAACAGATAAAAATTCACATGTACAGAGAGTAGTGAAGAGAACTGAAAATAGTAAATGTGTGGGTAAACACATATAAAAATATCTTTTTTCTTAAATTATTTAGAAGTTAATTGACTCGACAAAATAATAATATGTTTGGTGTTTATATTATACAAAGCAATAAAATACATGATAAAAGAAGGATGAGAGGGAGTGTACATGAAATTATACTGTAGTAAAGTTCTTACAATGTATATATGATAAAATATTAATTTAATATATATTATGAGAAGTTAAGGATATATATTTTAATCATAGAGTAACAAACAAAACAAAGAAGCATCTCCCGGAGTTTGCTCAGACTCATGCTGCTGCTGCTGCTAAGTCACTTCAGTCGTGTCTGACTCTGTGAGACCCCAGAGATGGCAGCCCACCAGGCTCCCCTGTCCCTGGGATTCTCCAGGCAAGTCTCCTCCATCCATGGGATTTTCCAGGCAAGAACACTGGAGTGGGGTGCCATTTCCTTCTCCAATGCATGAAAGTGTAAAGTGAAAGAGAAGTTGCTCAGTTGGGTCTGACTCCTAGCGACCCCATGGACTGCAGCCTACCAGACTCATGAGTCAAGTGCAAACTCCGGGAGATGTTGAAGGACAGAGAAGCCTGGAGTGCTGCGGTCCACGGGGTTGAAAGAGTCAGACACAATTTAGAGACTGAACAACAATAGCAACTCCAAAAGGATTCAAGTGACATAGAAACAAAGAACAGAATCTATTAATAGGAAACAATTAACAAAATGGTTAGCTTAAACCCAATCATATTAGTGATTATACTAAATGTAAATGGAGTAAATACTTTGATTAAAATGGGAAAACATTTCAGGCTAGACTAAAAAAAAAAAACATAGTCCCAAACATACACTACTTACAAGAGTCACATTTCCTTAAGATCTAGAGAAGCTCACGATACAAACTTTAAACCAAGGAAAATTGGAGTTACTTTATTGATATCAAACAGAGTCAATTTTAAGACCAGAGATACTAATAAAGAGGGACATTTCAAATGATAAAGAGTCAATTCCTCAAGGAGACATGATAACCTAAATGAATGTCTTCATTATAAGGAATTTCAAATACATTGAAATCTATAGGGAGAAATAGGACCAAAGCTATACTTTCTACCCCTGCAAAGATGTTGAAACTATATCTGTTCTTCCAAAGAGCAAATATTTGGGCCCGATATTGCGACATTCTCTTTAGTATTCCCTTAGAGCACATTCCATTGTTTGTTCCTTTAATTTAAGAATATACTTTTAATTTTAGCTTTTTTTTCCTCTATTGAGCTTAGTTCTGTCTCTATTTTCCTTTTAAAAATAACTGTGCATTTCTAGGTATGATAGACAAAAGGTATACAGCGTGCATATGTTCAGAATGCCAGTAAGCTCAGACTAAAATTTACGAGGGCATCAAACCCGTCAATCCTAAAGGAAACCAACCCTGAATATACATTGGAAGGGCTGATGCTGAAACTGAAGCTCCAATACTTTGCCCATCTGATATGAAGAGCTGACTCATTGGAAAAGCCCTGATGCTGGGAAAGATTGAGAGCAGGAGGAAAACGGGACGACAGAGGACGAGATGGTTGGTTGGCATCATTGACTCAATGGACATGAGTTTGAGAAAACTCTGGGAGATAGTGAAGGACAGGGAAGGCTGGCATACTGCAAGTCAACTGGGTTGCCAAAGAGCTGGGCATGACTTAAAGGCTGAACAACAATAAAAATGATGGACAAGCATAAGCCCGAGGATGCATTGTGGTAGCTTCTACAGGGCTGAGGGTAAAACTAGATTCTGTAAGCAGGTGAAAGTAGGTGAGAGAAGTCACTATGTAACGAGCACACACTATCATCAAGGCTTGTGCTAAATACTTGATGTTTAACACATACCTACTTCCCTAGTGGCTCAGACGGTAAAGCGTCTGCCGGCAATGCGGGAGACCCGGGTTCGATGCCTGGGTTGGGAAGATCCCCTGGAGAAGGAAATGGCACCCCACTCCAGTATTCCTGCCTGGAAAATTCCATGGACTGAGGAGCCTGGTAGGCTACAGTCCATGGTGTCGCAAAGAGTTGGACACGACTGAGCGATTTCACTTTCATCACCTACCTAATTCTTTTTTTTTTTTCTATTTTTATTTATTTATTTATTTTTTAATTTTAAAATCTTTAATTCTTACATGTGTTCCCAAACATGAACCCCCCTCCCACCTCCCTCCCCATAACATCTCTGTGGGTCATCCCCATGCACCAGCCCCAAGCATGCTGTATCCTGCGTCAGACATAGACTGGCGATTCAATTCTTACATGATAGTATACATGATAGAATGCCATTCTCCCAAATCATCCCACCCTCTCACTCTCCCTCTGAGTCCAAAAGTCCATTATACACAGCTGTGTCTTTTTTCCTGTCTTGCATACAGGGTCGTCATTGCCATCTTTCTAAATTCCATATATATGTGTTAGTATATACTGTATTGGTGTTTTTCTTTCTGGCTTACTTCACTCTATAATCGGCTCCAGTTTCATCCATCTCATTAGAACTGATTCAAATGAATTCTTTTCAACGGCTGAGTAATACTCCATTGTGTATATGTACCACAGCTTGCTTATCCATTCAGCTGCTGATGGACATCTAGGTTGTTTCCATGTCCTGGCTATTATAAACAGTACTGTGATGAACATTGGGGTACATGTGTCTCTTTCAATTCTGGTTTCCTTGGTGTGTATGCCCAGAAGTGGGATTGCTGGGTCATAAGGTAGTTTTAGTTGCAATTTTTAAAGGAATCTCCACACTGTTCTCCATAGTGGCTGTACTAGTTTGCATTCCCACCAACAGTGTAGGAGGGTTCCCTTTTCTCCACACCCTCTCCAGCATTTATTGCTTGCAGATTTTTGGATCGCAGCCATTCTGACTGGTGTGAAGTGGTACCTCATTGTGGTTTTGATTTGCATTTCTCTGATAATGAGTGATGTTGAGCATCTTTTCATGTGTTTGTTAGCCATCCGTATGTCTTCTTTGGAAAAATGTCTATTTAGTTCTTTGGCCCATTTTTTGATTGGGTCGTTTATTTTTCTGGAATTGAGTTGCATAAGTTGCTTGTATATTTTTGAGATTAGTTGTTTGTCAGTTGCTTCATTTGCTATTATTTTCTCCCATTCAGAAGGCTGTCTTTTCACCTTGCTTATATTTTCCTTTGTTGTGCAGAAGCTTTTAATTTTAATTAGATCCCATTTGTTTATTTTTGCTTTTATTTCCAGAATTCTGGAAGGTGGATCATAGAGGATCCTGCTGTGATTTATGTCTGAGAGTGTTTTGCTTATGTTCTCCTCTAGGAGTTTTATAGTTTCTGGTCTTACATTTAGATCTTTAATCCATTTTGAGTTTATTTTTGTGTGTGGTGTTAGAAAGTGATCTAGTTTCATTCTTTTACAAGTGGTTGACCACTTGTTAAAGAGATTGTCTTTATTCCATTGTATATTCTTGCCTCCTTTGTCAAAGATAAGGTGTCCATATGTGTGTGGATTTATCTCTGGGCTTTCTATTTTGTTCCATTGATCAATATGTCTGTCTTTGTGCCAGTACCATACTGTTTTGATGACTGTGGCTTTGTAGTAGAGCCTGAAGTCAGGCAAGTTGATTCCTCCAGTTCCATTCAGTATCCTATAAGGTAAGTCACCTACCTAATTCTTGCAGTATCCTATAAGGTAAGCATCCTTTTGCAAGTTTTAGATTTGAGGATACTGCCCAAGATCACATAGTTTATAGACAATGGAGACGAGTCACAGATTGTGTTTCCCATGACTTTAAAGCCCAGAGAGTGTCACACAGAGAGAAGTAAGTCAGAAAAACAAATGCCATGTGTTAATGTGCATATATGAGATCTAGAAAAAAATTACAGAGGTGACCTTATTTGCAAAGCAGCGATAGAGACACAGACATAGAGAACAAATGTGTGGATATCAAAGGGGGAAGAAGGGGTGGGAGGAACTGAGAGATTGGGGTTGACACCATACACTGCTGACCCTACGTATCAAGCTGATAACTAGTGAGAATAAACTGTATGTAGCACAGGGAACCCTGCTCAAAGCCCTGAAGTGCCCTACATGGGAAGGAAGTCCAAAGGGGCGGGGATATATGCCGACGCAAGGCTGATTCATTCTGCTGTATGGTAGAAACTGACACAGCATTGCAAAGTATCTATACTTCAATGAAAATTAATTTTAAAACAAGCCTGCATTTCTATCACCAAATGAACTTCTACCAATAATGAGAAAGTAAGACCGATGCTGAGGAAGATGGAGGAGAGACAACACATCTGTGACAGGGCAAGACAGTGCCACGCCAAGTCTGATCATTAAAGTGACTGAGGAAGGCAAGCAAGAGAAACTGGAAAAGGCAGAGGAAGAGGAAAGAGGAACGAAACATCTTTTCAGAGTAAAACCCTGGTGCTAAAGGGTAGCCTGGCTCTGCTCCCCACTTGCTGGTTTGTCTTTAGACAAGGCTGTCTCCCTTTCTGAGACTCAATTTCCTCATCCATAAGATGAGGGAAGTAGAGGGACAGATTTTAAAGATGGCATCCAGGTCAAAACTTCCATCCTTCTCAGACCAGGCTGCCAATTTCCCTATGCCAGCCACAGTGGCCAAAAAATGCGCTGCAGGACTTCGTCAAATCTGTATCAGCAGGAGAAGCAAAGGTAGAGAAACACCTCAGGCCAAACTCATTAGCAGTTGTTTCATTAATCACAGTTTGTGTTTCAAATCCAAAGACAATCTGTCCAATTAACATTAAAGCTCTGGCAGCCATAGGAAGACCTTTAGGAAAAGGCAATTTGACACAATTGCTAATAACGCTCGCATTTAGAAGAATGGCTCCCAAACATAATATTCTCCTGGTGACAGCTTGAGTCCTGACAAGGAGGGAACAGAGATTTCAGGCACCTCCACAATCTGATCCTTTCTCTCCACCTGCGCTCACTGCCCCGACGCTTGTCATAGGCCAGCTGCCTTTTTTGTTGTTGTTCAGTTGCTAAGCCCTGTCCAACTTTGGGACCCCATAGAGTACAGCACACCAGGCTCCTCTGTCCTTCACTATCTCCTGGAATTTGATCAAATTCATGTCCACTGAAACAGTGACGCTATCTATCCATCTTATCCTCCGCCATCCCCTTCTCCTTTTGCCTTCGATCTTTCCCAGCATCAGGGTCTTTTCCAATGAGTCAGTTCTTTGCATCAGATGGCCAAAGTATTGGAGCTTCAACTTCACCATCAGCCTTCCAACAAATATTCAAGGTTGATTTCCTTTAGGATAGACTGGTTTGATCTCCTTGCTATCCAAGGGACTCTCAAGAGTCTTCTCCAGCACCATAATTAGAAAGCATTAATTTAGGCCCAGTTTTTAACACACCACTGTCACTAACATCTCTGTACTTGGTCCATTTGAACACACAGCCTTTTGCCAAACTCAAGTTTGTGTGCCCCAAAGCACAGTGAAGCCAGGCAAACAGAAACGTTGGAGTTTAGAGAAGAGAAAAGTTTACTGCAAAGGCCAAGCAAGGATTATAAGCTGCTCACCCCCCAAAGACCTGAACTCCCTGGTGGCTTTCAGGGAAAAGTTTCGTAAAGGCAAAATTTGGGGTGAGGGCTGCAGGTAAGTTTTGATTGTTTGGTAGTGAGGTAAGAGCTGGTACTGTGCTCAGCTTGAAGTTAACTATTCTCCACCCAGGGGGCAGACGAGTTTAGTCCCTGCTGTTGTTGTTTAGTCACCAAGTCATGTCCAACTCTTTCAGGACCCTGTGCACTGTAGCCCACCAGGATCCGCTGTCCCTGGGATTTCCCAGGCAAGAATATTGGAGTAGGATGCCATTTCCTCCTCCAGGGGATCTTCCTGACCCAGGGATTGAACTCACATCTCCTGCTGGCATCTCTTGCATTGCAGGCAGATTCTTCACCACTGAGCCACCAGGTGAGCCTCAGCTCCTGTGGAAGGACTCAGAAGCGTGTATCAGATGGCTGTATATATCCACCGGAGAGGGCTGGTCTCTGCTTTGTACGGTACCGTGTGTGTGCTCAGTTGTGTCCACCTGTTTTGTGACCCCGTGGACTGCAGCCCTCCAGGTTCCTCTGTCCATGGGATTCCCCAGGCAAGAATACTGGAGTGGGTTGCCATTTCCTCCTCCAGGCGATCTTCCCAACCCAGGGACCGAACCCACATCTCTTGCAGTTTCTGCATGGCAGGCAGGTTCTTTACCACCAGTGCCACCTGGGAAGCCCAGGTCTCCGCCTTATAGCTGCACTTTCATTTCTTTTTTTATTACTTTATTTTATTTATTTATTTTTTCTTGTATTGGTTTTCCCATATATCACCATGTATCTGCCACAGGTATACATGTGTTCCCCATCCTGAACCCCCCTCCCTCCTCCCTCCCTGTACCATCCCTCTGGGTCATCCGAGTGCACCAGCCCCAAGCATCCAGTATCATGCATTGAACCTGGGCTGGCAACACGTTTCATATATGATATTATACATGTTTCTATGTTTCTTGATTGTTCCTCCTTTGGCTCTGCATGCCCTTACCACTCTGAACCATTTGAATATGCTCTTTGGAACTCACGGAAGGCCTACAGGAGATTTTTGTACCTAGGAAAGCCCCATGGAGTTCTGCCTACATGCTTTTCCAATTATTTTGTGGCCCAGCCCAAGCTTCTCCATATTATATTCCCAGTAATATTGATACTTATTCCAATAAATAATTATTGAACTATATTGAGACTTGTGTTTGAATCTCACCACAATCGATTATTAACATGGTGATGCTTTATGTTTTTAAGTAATAGATATACGCAGACAAAAACATTCTAATACCACAAAGGCTATACAATAAAACCTAAATCTCCCTTTTTCTCTAACTACCAGGATCCTCTTTGGATGTACTCTCAACTTAATAATATGTTGTATTTTCTTCCAAAGACATGCATATAAGAATATACATAAATTAAAATAAAAATTCCCCACACAAATAGTAATAGGCTTATCATTTTACACTTGGCTAAACAAAATATCTTGGTCATGGTTTCATACGAGTACATATAAAATTGACCTTTCTGAGCATCAGTGCCTTTTTAGGTGAAGTGGCATAAAGAAGTGATTCAAACTGGCTCTTGGGTGCCTACTCTGGGCACATACTTACTCCCTGAGTGCATAGCCCCTAGGACACTGTATTATAATCATCTGATAGTACCTTATGCAACTCTGGCAACACATTATTGCTATTTGTGAGCTGAATGATGATGAATCTAAGGAATACTATGGTGGTTAATGGTATTTTACTGACTCCTAGTCAATTGACTGGGAGGCTAAGATACTTGGTAGAACATTATCTCTGGATGTGTCTGTGAGGGTGTTCGGGAAAAGGGTAGTATTTGAATTGGTGGAGGGCAAAAAGGCCATCCTCGTGAGTGTAGGTGGGCGTCACTCAGTCCACTGAGGGCCTGGCGAGAACAAAAGCACAGAGGAAGGGTGAGTTTTCCCTCTTTGCCTGAGCTGGGACAGCCATCTCTGCCCTTGGACTTGGAGCTTCTAGTTCTCAGGACTCCAGACTTGGGCTGGGGGGACCTACCTCATCAACCGTGATGGCTCTCAGAACTCCAGACTGATGCTGAACAATACCAGCAGCTTTCCTGGTTCTGCAGCTGTCAGGTGGCAGATCATGGGACTTCTAATAAACAATCTCCTCCTATCTGCCTAAATCTGTTTGTCTATCTATCTATTATTGGTTCTGTTCTCTTGAAAACTCCAGTTAATACACAAAATCATAGCATCAATACCTGACAAGTGGAAGGTAGGTAACATGGGATTTCTCTTCCTCTCCTTACTTTCATAGTAAGCACAGGATAAATTTTACAGCAGAGTGCTAAACTTTATTCTCCATCATTTGCCAGTGTGTGTGTGTCTCAGTCGTGATTTACAGATATACAGAGGCAAACAGGTAGACTGTTTAGGATGAGCTCCAGAGACCCGGGCTTCTCTGGTGGCTCAGACGGTAATGAAACCACCTGCAAAGCAGAAGACCTGGGGTAGATCCCTGGGTCGGGAAGATCCCCTGGAGAAGGGAATGGCTACCCACTCCAGTGGGTATTCTTGCCTGGAGAATTCCATGGATGGAGGAGCCTGGTGGGCTACAATCTATGGGGTCACAAAGATTTGGACACGACCGAAAGACTTACACTTTCTGGGAAAAATGATCAGGTCAGGAAAGTTATCCCTGCCCCAGCCACCACTTCCCTAAGGAATTTGTTGAATGGGAAAAGCCCCAGAGTTAGAGAGAAGCTCTGGTTGATGGTCATGGTTGCACAATTCCACAGAGACCCCCACGACTTCCATCAGGCTCCTGTCACTCATCTGCATAGTAGGAGTAAGGGATTGAGCCTAGAGAGGATTACTGAGAAGTCCAAATCAGATGACGCACAGGAAAACACTTGAGAGGTGCAGAGTGGCTTTAAAAGTGACCACATTACTGAGGGGACCCTGCCCTGACTCTCTTACCTGGCTACCTTCACTACTTCTAACACGATTAAAACAAGGGCCAGAGAGCAAAATGCTCTGGGAAGACTTTAACACTTAGAGATTCATGAAGAACTGTAGCGTGTGTGTGTGTGTGTGTGTGTGTGTGTGTGTGTGTGATCTGCCCATTCACTAAAACACCAATCCCTCTGGTAGGGATATGGTAAACATGTTACCCCTGGGGCAGAAAAAGGCAAGAGGCAGTCTCCAGAAAGCCCCCCAAAGTGAGTGAAGGCCTTGGTGTGATAGTCCTTGAGGAAGTCTGAAGTATGGAAAGTAAAGAGAGGCCACTGTGTTGGGAATACTCTTCTGAAGGATAAACTCTTAGACCTGACAGTTTCTGGCAAAGGTGGATAAAGACATCCTATTTTACAAGAGCTGGTTTATTGAGAAGAGGGGTGTTGAGGAGGGGCGGGAACTATGCAACTTTGAAACTGCCTAGGTACCCACAACTTAGACACCCCAGATGCGGAGTCTGAAGTTAATAATATACTTTCTGGTCTGGACAGGAATGCTTCAGGTATATTGCTGGGTGGGGTGGGGGTTCCTTTGGGAGAATCATTATGGAGAAAACAAGGAAGCCTCGAGCATTGCTGCGAACTTTCCCAGCCCTGGCCTTCCTGCAGGGTTGGGCATCCACTGCGCTTACTGGTAGTTACCAGACAGGCTCAGAGGTCAGAGGATGGTGCCTCCCTCCCCGTTCCTCTCTTGCTGCTGGCTGTCTCTCCCTGGGAGTCTTTGCCATTTTCCCTGCAGAGTCCTGCTGGCCCTGGTGGGGAAGCAGACCACACAGAGGTATGCTGTTGATTCTTTTCTCTTTTCCCCATGGAATCACTGAACTACACCTGGGGAAGGGGAATAAAGGGGTCATTAGATACTGGAGGAGGAGGGGACAACCTTTGAGACAGTCTTTTTTGGGTGACCACCTGAGCAATCCAAGTCTGCAGTTTCCTCCATGACTGTTCACCCTTCTCAAATAAGTCCCCTAATGACAATGTGGGCGATGGATGGAGACACGGCAGTTGAATGTTAAAATAGATTCCAAGGAGATATTAAAAGCCAAAGGACTACCTGGGGTGGGGAAGACAGACGGGCGAGCCGAAGGGATGGGATAGGAATTCTGCTGCCTTGTCTGGTAAGAGGCTGAAATCTTGTTCATTCTGTTGCTCAGCACACCATCATGCTGATGCTTCATCATAACCCTTCGGTATCTTCCTCTCTATTTCCAGAGTCACCAAGCTAACCTGAACCTTAATTGTCTTTCTCCTTGACAATTACAGTTATAGACTCCCTGCCCCCAGGCCCTGCCACTTCCAGTCTACCCTGTAGATGTCACCAAATCGAATGTTCTGAAACATCATTTTAAACCTGTCATTTTCCTGCTTAAAAACTTCAGCAATTCTCCATTGTCTGCAAAGCAAAGGCTGAAAATCTTAGTTTAGAAATCAATGCTGCCAAGATCTTAGACATTCTGTGTCCACTATGAAGGCTGCAACCAGATCTTATTCATCTTTCTGTCCTAAAACTGATACGTAAGCTCTAGGAGAAAAAAAAATAGGATTTATTTTTCATTGCTGACACATAATAAGCTCTCAAATGATTGTTGCTGGATGAACATGTTAATCAGCTCATTAAATATTGTATGGCACAGTATACGGTAGGTGTCCAAAGTCTTTGCTGAATGAAAAGGTGAGTGGAGCCAGGAAGAGAAGAAAGTGACGCTGTCTTAAAACAGGCAGCTGCGTAGATGGATGGCCACTAGGGTTATGGGCCTCAGAATCAGAGCAAGGCAGTAGAAATTTTGCTGAAGGAGTTAAAGATATAGATAAAGCGGAGGCTTAAGGCCATCTGAAATTCAGACCAGATACTGGAAATGGAAGCAGACCAGAGAGGGAGGTGAGCGAGCTGAAGGACCATCAGTTCAGTTCAGTCGCTCAGTCATGTCCAACTCTTTGCAATCCCATGAACCACAGCACGCCAGGCCTCCCTGTCCATCACCAACTCCCAGAGTCCACCCAAATCCATGTCCATTGAGTCAGTGATACCATCCAACCACCTCATCCTCTGTCGTCCCCTTCTCTTCCTGCCCTCAATCTTTCCCAGCATCAGGGTCTTTTCAAATGAGTCAGCTCTTTCATCAGGTGGCCAAAGTATTGGAGTTTCAGCTTCAACATCAGTACTTCCAGTGAACACCCAGGACTGATCTCCTTTCATGAAGGACCATAGGTGGGCAAAAGAAGACAGGTAGTTATGAAAGCAAAGCTGTTAAATGGAGAGTTTGGGAGCCCAGGTAAGGGGACGAGAAGTCATGAGCCATCTGGGTGAAAGCAAGTGACTCAGATGTTATGAACACCAACCAGGATGTGCTGGATAAGTTTTAATAACTGCTATTGCTTTATTTGGGTGGGGCTTCAATTGTGGATAGTATCAGTATCTTTGAGACTTGTATGACAGCTGAAAGCCCATTTGTCACAAAAATAAATAAACCCACACAATTTTGCACACAGTTACAGAAGCTGAGAGATTTCCCTGAAGGCAATCCCAGGTTCAAATAAGCTGTTTTATGTAGTCTGGACACCTCACATTTACACTATTTTTCTGGTTTTCATCATCCATAATACATTGAATCCTTGCAACTCTCTGAAATTAGTAATAGATTATTCCTATTTTGAGGAAACTGAGCTTTCTTGAGAAAATATGCCTTGTCCAAGGGAGAAATAAGTAGCGGCATATTTGGAGCGGAAGTCAGGTTTTGGGGGTTTGAGGTGAGTGGTTTGTTTTCCCTCTCATGTGTTCACCCAAACAAGCTGTGCTGAGATTTCTGCATGAACCAGAAGGCACTTTCACAAGTGTTGTTTGAGAGCCTACCATGTACCCAGGACTGTGCAAGGCCCTTGATACTCATCAGGGAGCAAAAACAGCCAACCTTCCTGTTTTTTGTGGAGTCCAGACCCAAACTGAAGTCAGTGTTTTCCCAGCCTAAAAGCCTGGATTGGATTATATTCTGGCCATAAATTATTGATTCAGGTACTTAACGAAAAGCTATAATCCAGCAGGCAGCATTCTAAGTACTAGTTGTCAAAGGTAGGGTTTTATGTCAGGAAACATGGAACAAGCGTGCCTCATCTGCCATCACTAGCTACCACAGAATCTACTAATTTTCATTTCTTGTTGTTGTTGTTCTTCTTCCATTAAAATATTTTTAAGCTTGAGTCTCTCTATTTTCGATCTTATCAAAGGGGAAAGACACAAACGAGTCTTCTAACACATGGTTGTTCAGACGAGGACTAATAAAAACTAGACTGAGAGTTGGGACACCCAGTGCCCCAGTACCAACTCCATCGCTTGCGGTACTCCTTTTCCTTGGGAGTTAGCTTCTCCACCTGTAAAGCAAGTATGTATGTTTCTGTGCTTCTCTTTGTCCTAAACTATTAGGGATGCCTGAGAACTTTGAGTGTGTTTGATAGAAAACTTTTAAAATTGCAAGGTGGTGATATACAGATGGTGAGAGAAAACTCTCCCCCACAATTAGTAGCTGCCTGCCTTGGCTCTGGCAACCAAACAGCTCTTAGCTGAGTGGGATGCAGGGGGCAGGAAAGGTGAGAGGCAGGATGAAATCTTGGTTTCTCATTAGAGAAGGAGCAAGACAGATCAGTGGATTCGATTGTCGCGTGTAGAATATTGTGGGCTGTGTTTCCTTCTGAAGAGGTTGGTGCCCTTTTAAAAAGCAGTCAGAGAGGCTGCCACTGCACTAGAAAATGTGGGACAGACTCGGACTCCTGAAATGTCAGAACAGAAGAGACCTGATAAAGCTTGTGCAGTTCCCTTCCTCTATTTTGCACGTGAAGGGCACTTAGGGTTAGAGGGTGTGACTGGGAAAGGCGACATATCCATGGCCACAGAGCTTGCAGCCAGCCAGGGCGATGGCAAGAGATCGAGGGAACTCCCCTTGTTGCCTAAAACGAAGCCAATCTCCTCTTTGTTCTGCTTGTCGCTGCCTTTAGTAAAATCGTTCTTTTCCTTCCATCTGCTACTTGCTTAGCATCTCAGAATTAATAAAATGTGGTAATAACAGTTACCCCTTCTTGACAGCCTGGAATCTGACACTTAAGAATTGAAGATGTGACTCATTAAACCTCTAGGTATGTTTTTAAGAGTCATTTTGTACATGATTAAATGTTTATAATGAGAGTTGATAAAATTATGCCTGTGGTTTGAATTTTCAATTTAGATACATTGTCCTCCATTCTTTTTCTTCCTCACTCTCCACCTGGTCTGAATTCCCTCTCCAGTGAAAATATTGAATATTAAAATCTCTCTCCCTGCTTGTACCTAAAATATCTCTTTCTCAAAAAGGATTCTCACAGTGTTTACTGGCCGCTTGTGTGCTAAGTCACTTGAGTTGTGTCCTACTCTTTGTGACCCTATGGACCACAGCCCACTAGGATCCTCTGTCCCTGGGATTCCCCAGGCAAGAATACTGGAGTGGGTGGACATGCCTTCCTCCAGGGGACTTTCCAGACCCAGGGATTGAACCTGCCTCTCCTGCACTGGCAGGTGGGTTCTTTACCACTAGTACCACCTGGGAAACCCATTTGGCCCATTTGGCCCTTTACCCTCCTGGATTAACTCATACCCCATGCTCTACACCCTTGGCAATCCCACTCTGACCTACTGAAACATCGTTATTAGTGAAAGAAATCCAGGCAGGCTTCAGAGCAAACTAATTCCCAGCAAATTATTCAGCCTCTTTTTGTCCAGTTTGAGTCTCTAGAAAACAGATAATTAATTCTTAACTCTTAGATCACTGTAGGACTAAATAAAAAATAATCCCTACCATTTCTCCAACACCTACTTCTGGCGCCAGCATGTGCCAGAGCAAGTCCTTTACACATCTTATTTAATTCACTCATCATAATTGTTCTCATCACTACCCACATTTTACAGCTTAGAAAACAGCATCAGAGAAATCCCAGTATTCCCCTTGGGGGTAGAGTATTTGAATAACAAATCTAACTTGAAGAACCCTGCCCTTTTCTAACTCACCACATGGACTTCTGGGTAGCATTGGTTCTCAGTCTGTGGTACGTTGCCCCTCAGAGGACATTGAACAATGACTGGAGATAATTTTAGTTTCACTCCTGGGCAAAAGCATTACTGGCATCTAGCAGAGGCCAAGGATGGTTCTAAGCTTCCTACAAAGCACCCTGCAGAGTCCCACATCCAGGAAGTACCGAGCTTCAAGTATCAACAGTGCCAAGACTGAGAATCCCTGCTGCGTAGCATCCCATTGTATGAATTTCCCATAATTGATTCTGCTAGCTGGACATAACGTGATGAAGACAAAGGGCCAAGAACGCAGCGACCCTTCAATACATGCCAGCTACCCTGGTTAGCATCGCTATTTTTAGACTTACTTCTCACTTTTTTTCCTGATACCTGCTAGCTAGAAGCAGCAGTTCCCTCATCTCTTTCAATGACTGCTTACTTTCTTTAGTATTTAATACTCATTTACTATAGTTATTTAAACACATTTTTTATCCTCTTTAATACATTGTCACTTTCTTAAGGGAAGCAGTTATGTTTATTTTCTTTTGTATCTCCCCATGTATTTAGCATGGCACCTGGCCCACACTCATTGAATTTGAGAAAATGGACAATTTTCTGAGGAAAGGAAGGCAGGGCTATTATGTCTATTTTATAGCTGAGGAAATAGGCTCCGAGTGACCACGTTATTTAAAACTGCATGACTTACAAGTGACCGAGCTTCTCCTAGAGCTCACCTCTGCGTCCAGCATTATCTTACTTAGCTGCTATTTCTGTAATCAGTTACAGACCACAAGAACTATAGCCCATCCTTTTAGAGAGAGGTGTCTAAGAGAGCCTGTGGATTCAGCAAGCAAAACTGATAAGAAAAGCAGTTCCAACGTGCATCTGATCTGGAGATGTCTGTCACGGGGTCTACAAATAGAACATGGAGGCCGATCTGCTGGGGAAAATAGATGGCGGGGAGTCCAGGCACCTGTAGATGAGGCCTGCATTTGAAGTGGCTAGTGGCGCAGCACTGGATAAGATACGGTACCTTTTTTCTGCTCATTTTCCTCATTTGTCAAACAGGGACATCATGCCCATTCTAATAAGCCTACAGATTGCTCTGAACTGTGTCTGAGCATCTCCTGTGGAGGTCCGGGTCAGCAGTGCCCTGCTGCAGGGATGGGGCTCTGGGCGCAGCAGACCTGGGTGTGGCATAAGCCCTCTTGGAGGAGGTCACCATTAACCCCACCGCAGAGCTGCCAGAACTTACAGAGGACTGGGGAAACAGACTTCTGTGAGCACCAGGACCCAGGAAAAAGGAGCAGTGACCCCACAAGAGACTGACCTAGACTTGCCTGTGAGTGTTCAGGAGTCTCCGGCAGAGGTGTGGGTTGGTGGTGGCCTGCTGCAGGGTTGGGGGCCATGCGTGCAGCAGTGTGTGTGTGGGACCTTTTGAAGGAGGTTGCCATTATCTTCATCACTTCCACCATAGTTTGGCCTCAGGTCAAATAACAGGGAGGGAACACAGCCCCTCCCATCAACAGAAAATTGGATTAAAGATTGGAAGGACTGATGCTAAAGCTGAAACTCTAATACTTTGGCCACCTCATGTGAAGAATTGACTCATTGGAAAAGACCCTGATGCTGGGAGGGATTGGGGGCAGGAGGAGAAGGGGATGACAGAGGATGAGATGGCTGGATGGCATCACCGATTCAATGGACATGAGTTTGAGTGAACTCCAGGAGTTGGTGATGGACAGGGAGGCCTGGCGTGCTGCAATTCATGGGGTTGCAAAGAGTCAGACATGACTGAGTGGCTGAACTGAACTGAACTGAATTGTTGAATATATGCCAATATTAAAGCCCAAATTTCCACTTCTAGATGTACACACAACAGAAATATCTGCACATGTTTACCAAATTCCATGTATATGGAACAGTTATCTTTATTTCCTAAGACAGTAAAGAAACTAAACGTCAGCCTAGCAGATTAAAAAAGTATGACCAGGACTTCCCTGGTGGGCCAGTGGCTAGGACTCCCTGGTGCTCCCAATACAGGAGGCACGGGCCCATCCCCAGTCAGGGAAGTAAATCCTACATGCTGCAACTAAAGATCCCGCATGCCACAGCTAATGATTCCATGTGCTGCAACTAAGACCTAGTGCAACCAAATAGATAAATACAGAGAAAAAAGACAGATATTGAGCACCCTTTAAACAAGTATGATTAAATTTGCAATAGAATACTATAGAACAGCAAGAATGAAGGGACTATAGCTACACTCAGCAGAGATGACTCTTATAAACATAATTTTGAGTCAAAGGAGACAGACATAAAAGAATATACACTGTATGATTTCCCTTATTTAGAGTTCAAGAACAGGTAATATCTATCTACAGTGCAGATCACAACAATCTGCGGAAAATTTTTAAAGAGAAGGGAATACCAGACCACCTGATCTGCCTCCTGAGAAATCTGCATGCAGGTCAAGAAGCAGCAGTTAGAAATGAACATGAAACAATGGACTGGTTCCAAATTGTGAAAGGAGTACATCAAGGTTGTGTATTGTCACCCAGCGTATTTAACTTACATGCAGAATACATCATGCAAAATGCCAGGCTGGATGAAATACACTAGAGATATGCAGATAACACCACCTTTATGGCAGAAATCAAAGAGGAACTGAAAAGTCTCTGCATGAAAGTGAAAGAGGAGAATGAACATGTTGGCTTAAAACTCAACATTCAGAAAACGAAGATCATGGCATCCAGTCCCATCACTTCATGGCAAATAGATGGGGAAACAATGGAATCAGTGACAGACTTTATATTTTGGGGCTCCCAAATCATGGCAGATGGTGACTGCAGCCATGAAATTAAAAGATGCTTGCTCCTTGGAAGAAAAGCTATGACCAACCTAGACAACATATTAAAAAGCAGAGAAATTATTTGCTTCTAGTCAAAGCTATGGTTTTCTAGTTGTCATGTATGGATGTGAGTTGGACTGTAAAGAAAGGTGAGAGCCCAAGAACTGATGTTTTGAACTGCGGTGTTGGAGAAGACTCTTGAGAGTCCCATGGACTGTAAGGAGATCAAATCAGTCAATTGTAAAGGAGATCAGTCCTGAATATTCATTGCAAGCACTGATGCTGAAGCTGAAACTCCAAAACTTTGGTCACCTGATGTGAAGAACTGAAAACCGACCTTTTCCAGTCCTGTGGCCACTGCTGAGTTTTCCAAATTTGCTGGCATATTGAGTGCAGCACTTTCACAACATCATCTTTCAGGATTTGAAACAGCTCCACTGGAATTCCATCACCTCCACTAACTTTGTTCGTAGTGATGTTTTCTAAGGCCCACTTGACTTCACTTTCCAAAATGTCTGGTTCTAGATTAGTGATCACATCATCATGATTATCTGGATCATGAAGATCTTTTCTGTACAGTTCTTCTGTGTATTCTTGCCACCTCTCCTTAATATATTCTGCTTCTGTTAGGTCCATACCATTTCTGTCCTTTATCGAACCCATGTTTGCATGACATGTTCCCTTGGTATCTCTAATTTTCTTAAAGAGATCTCTAGTCTTTTCCATTCTGTTGTTTTCCTCTATTTTTTTGCATTGATCGCTGAAGAAGGCTTTCTTATCTCTTCTTGCTATTCTTTGGAACTCTGCATTCAGATGCTTATATCTTTCCTTTTCTCCTTTGCTTTTCACCTCTCTTCTTTTCACAGCTATTTTTAAGGCCTCCCCAGACAGCCATTTTGGTTTTTGCATTTCTTTTCCAAGGGGATGGTCTTGATCCCTGTCTCCTGTACAAGGTCACGAACCTCATTCCATACTTCATTAGGCACTCTATCTATCAGATCTAGGCCCTTAAATCTATTTCTCACTTCCACTGTAGAATCATAAGGGATTTGATTGAGGTCATACCTGAATGGTCTAGCAGTGTTCCCTATTTTCTTCAATTTGAGCCTGAATTTGGTAATAAGGAGTTCATGATCTGAGCCACAGTCAGCTCCTGGTCTTGTTTTTGTTGACTGTATAGAGCTTCTCCATCTTTGGCTGCAAAGAATATAAGCAATCTGATTTCGGTGTTGACCATCTGGTGATGTCCATGTGTAGAGTCTTTACTTGTGTTGTTGGAAGAGGGTGTTTGCTATGACCAGTGCATTTTCTTGGCAAAACTCCATTAGTCTTTGCCTTGCTTCATTCCTCATTCCAAGGCCAAATCTGCCTGTTACTCCAGGTGTTTCTTGACTTCCTACTTTTGCATTCCAGTCCCCTATAATGAAAAGGATATCTTTTTTGGCTGTTAGTTCTAAAAGATCTTGTAGGTCTTCATAAAACCGTTCAACTTCAGTTTCTTCAGTGTTACTGGTTGGGGCACAGACTTGGATAACTGTGATATTGAATGGTTTGCCTTGGAGACGAACAGAGATCATGCTGTCGTTTTTGAGATTGCATCCAAGTACTGCATTTCAGACTCTTTTGTTGACCATGATGGCTACTCCATTTCTTCTGAGGGATTCCTGCCCACAGTAGTAGATATAATGGTCATCTGAGTTAAACTCACCCATTCCAGTCCATTTGAGTTCGCTGATTCCTAGAATGTTGACGTTCACCCTTGCCATCTCTTGTTTGACCACTTCCAATTTGCCTTGATTCATGGACCTGACATTCCAGGTTCCTATGCAATATTGCTCTTTACAGCATCGGACCTTGCTTCTATCACCAGTCACATCCACAACTGGGTATTGTTCTTGCTGTGGCTCCATCCCTTCATTCTTTCTGGAGTTATTTCTCCACTGATCTCCAGTAGCATATTGGGCACCTACTGACCTGGGGAGTTTCTCTTTTGGTATCCTATCATTTTGCCTTTTCATACTGTTCATGGGGTTCTCAAGGCAAGAATACTGAAGTGGCTTGCCATTCCCTTCTCCAGTGGACCATATTCTGTCAGATCTCTCCACCATGACCCACCCGTCTTGGGTTGCCCCACAGGCATGGCTTGGTTTCATTGAGTTAGACAAGGCTGTGGTCCTAGTGTGATTAGACTGACTAGTTTTCTGTGAGTATGGTTTCAGTGTGTCTGCCCTCTGATGCCCTCTTGCAACACCTACCATCTTACTTGGGTTTCTCTTACCTTGGGCGTGGGGTATCTCTTCACGGCTGCTCCAGCAAAGCACAGCCGCTGCTCCTTACCTTGGACGAGGGGTATCTCCTTACCGCCGCTGTTCCTGACCTTCAATGTGGGATAGCTCCTCTAGGCCCTCCTGTGCCTCCTCACCCTTATGGCAGAAAGTGAAGAGGAACTAAAAAGCCTCTTCATGAAAGTGAAAGAGGAGAGCGAAAAAGTTGGCTTAAAGCTCAACATTCAGAAAACGAAGATTATGGCATCTGGTCCCATCACTTCAAGGGAAATGGATGGGGAAACAGTAGAAACAGTGTCAGACTTTATTTTTTGGGGCTCCAAAATCACTGCAGATGGTGACTGCAGCCATGAAATTAAAAGACACTTACTTCTTTGAAGAAAAGTTATAACCAACCTAGATAGTATATTCAAAAGCAGAGACATTACTTTGCCAACTAAGGTCCGTCTAGTCAAGGCTATGGTTTTTCTTGTGGTCATGTATGGATGTGAGAGTTGGACTGTGAAGAAGGCTGAGTGCCGAAGAATTGATGTTTTTGAACTGTGGTGTTGGAGAAGACTCTTGAGGGTCCCTTGGACTGAAGGAGATCAGCCCTGGGATTTCTTTGGAAGGAATGATGCTAAAGCTGAAGCTCCAGTACTTTGGCCACCTCATGCGAAGAGTTGACTCATTGGAAAAGACTCTGATGCTGGGAGGGATTGGGGGCAGGAGAAGAGGGGGACGACTGAAGATAAGATGGCTGGATGGCACCACGGACTCTATGGACGTGAGTCTGAGTGAACTCCGGGAGATGGTGATGAACAGAGAGGCCTGGTGTGCTGCGATTCATGGGGTCGCAAAGAGTTGGGCATGATCGAGTGACTGAACTGAACTGAACTGATGTGAAGAACTGACTCATTGGAAAAGCCCCATATGATGGAAAAGACTGAAGGCAGGAGGAGAAGGGGATGACAGAAGATAAGATGGTTGGATGGTATCACCGACTCAATGGACATGAGTTTGAGCAAACTCCAAGAGTTGGTGATGGACACAGAAGCCTTGGGCACTGCAGTCCATGGAGTCACAAAGAGTTGGACTGAGAAATAACTGAGCAATTGGACTGAACTGATCTATAGTGTTTAGTTCAGTTCAGTCGCTCAGTCATGTCCGACTCTTTGCGACCCCATGAATCACAGCATGCCAGGCCGCCCTGTCCATCACCATCTCCTGGAGTTCACTCAAACTCATGTCCATCGAGTTGGTGATGCCATCCAGACATCTCATCCTCTGTCATCCCCTTCTTCTCCTGCCCCCAATCCCTCCCAGCATCAGAGTCTTTTCCAATGAGTAAATTCTTCGTATGAGGTGGCCAAAGTACTGGAGTTTCAGTTTTAGCATCATTCCTTCCAATGAACACCCAGGACTGATCTGCTTTAGAACGGACTGGTTGGATCTCCTTGCAGTCCAAGGGACTCTCAAGAGTCTTCTCAAACACCACAGTTCAAAAGTATCGATTCTTCAGCGCTCAACTTTCTTCACAGTCCAACTCTCACATGCATACATGACCACTTGAAAAAATCATAGCCTTAACTAGATGGACCTTTGTTGGTAATATCTCTGCTTTGGAATATGCTATCTAGGTTAGTCATAACTTTCCTTCCAAGGAGCAAGGAGTAAGCATCTTTTAATTTCATGGCTGCAATCACCATCTGCAGTGATTTTGGAGACCCCAAAAATGAAGCTTTCACTGTTTTTACTGTTTCCCCATCCATTTCCCATGAAATGATGGGACCAGATGCCATGATCTTCGTTTTCTGAATGTTGAGCTTTAAGCAAACTTTTTCACTCTCCTTTTTCACTTTTATCAAGAGGCTTTTTAGTTCCTCTTCACTTTCTTCCATAAATGTGGTATCATGTGCATATCTGAGGTTATTGATATTTCTACCGGCAATCTTGATTCCAGCTTGTGCTTCTTCCAGCCCAGAGTTTCTCATGATGTATTCTGCATAGAAGTTAAATAAGCAGGGTGACAATATACAGCCTTGACATACACCTTTTCTTATTTGGAACCAGTCTGTTGTTCCCTGTCCAGTTCTAACTGTTGCTTCCTGACCTACATATAGGTTTCTCAGGAGGCAGATCAGATCATCTGGTATTCCCATCTCTTTCAGAATTTTCCACAGTTTATTGTGATCCACACAGTCAATGGCTTTGGCATAGTCAATAAAGCAGAAATATATGTTTTTCTGGAACTCTCTTGCTTTTTCCATGATCCAGTGGATGTTGTCAATTTGACCTCTGGTTCCTCTGCCTTTCCTAAAACTAGCTTGAGCATCTGGAAGTTCACAATTCATGTATTGCTGAAGCCTGACTTGGAGATTTTTGAGCATTGTTTTACTAGCGTGTGAGATGAGTGCAATTGTATGGTAGTTCGAGCATTCTTTGGCATTGCCTTTCTTTGGGATTGGAATGAAAACCGACCTTTTCCAGTCCTGTGGCCACTGCTGAGTTTTCCAAATTTGCTGGCATTTTGAGTGCAGCACTTTCACAGCATCATCTTTCAGGATTTGAAATAGCTCAACTGGAATTCCATCACCTTCACTAGCTTTGTTTGTAGTGATGCTTCATAAGGTCCATTTGACTTCACATTTCAGGATGTCTGGCTCTAGATGAGTGATGACACCATCATGATTATCTTGGTTGTGAAGATCTTTTTTTGTACAGTTCTTCTGTGTATTCTTACCACCTCTTCTTAATATCTTCTGCTTTTGTTAGGTCCATACTATTTCTCCTTTATCGAGCCCATCTTTGCATGAATCAAGGCAAATTGGAAGTGATCAAACAGGAGATGGCAAGATTGAACATTGACATTCTAGGAATCAGTGAACTAAAATGGACTGGAATGGGTGAATTTAACTCAGATGACCATTATATCTCCTATTGTGGGCAGGAATCCCTTAAGAGAAATGGAGTAGCCATCATGGCCAACAAAAGAGTCCGAAATGCAGTGAAAGTGAAAGTGAAGTTGGTCAGTCATGTCCGACTCTTTGTGACCCTGTGGACTGCAGCTCACCAGGCTCCTCCGTCCAGGTTATTCTCCAGGCAAGAATACTGGAGTGGGTTGCCATTTTCGTCTCCAGGGGATCTTCCTGACCCAGGGATTGAACCCAGGTCTCCCACATTGCAGGCAGAGGTTTTAACCTCTGAGCCACCAGGGAAGCCCCAAGTACTGAAAGGCAGTACTTGGATGCAATTTCAAAAACAACAGAATGAGCTCTATTTGTTTCCAAGGCAAGCCATTCAATATTACAGTAATCCAAGCCTATACCCCAACTAGTAACACTGAAGAAGCTGAAGTTGAATGGTTCTATGAAGACCTACAAGACCTTTTAGAGCTAACACCCAAAAAAGATGTCATTTTCATTATAGGGGACTGGAATGCAAAAGTAGGAAGTCAAGAAACACGTGGAGTAATATTTGGCCTTGGAATACAGAATGAGGCACGGCAAAGGCTAATAGAGTTTTGCCAAGAGAATGCACTGGTCATAGCAAACACCCTCAATGTACCCTATAATGTTAGAACCTATTGAATGGCAGAATAGTGTTTATTCTTGAGACAATGATTGGAATGCATCTCAGGCAATTTCAAGGTGGCTGGTGCCGTTCTGTTGCTTGATCTGGGTACTTACACAGCAGCCTCACCTTCCGGACACTGACGAGCTGTGCACTTTTCTGTGCACAGTTTGTCCTTTAATAAAATTTGAAAACTAAATTTTTATAAGTGGAGATAGACATTGTGGTTACTTGTTAATTAGTCACTAAGTCATGTCCAATTCTTTTTGCAACCTCTTGAACTGTAGCCCACCAGGCCCCTCTGTCTGTGGGATTCCCCAGGCAAGAATACTGGAGTCGTCATTTCCTCCCCCAGGGCCTCTTCCTCACCCAGGGATCAAACCTGGGATCAATCCTGCATCTCCAGCATTGGCAGGTGGGTTCTTTACCACTGAGCCACCAGGAAATGCCTGGACGAACAGCTGCTATGTGTCAAAGATTTCACTCAGCACCTTAAAGCACCTACAGGGAGGCCTGGCGTGATGCAGTTCACGGGGTTGCAAAGAGTCGGACACGACTGAGTGACTGAACTAACTAACTAAAGCACCTATGAAAATACAATCCCATGTGTTTCCGTAGCTTGTCTAATAATACAAATCACAGATGGCACTTCCTAACACTAGAAAATCAGCAGATCTCACTTCAGGTCTTAAAAGTTAAAATCTTTAAAATATAGTACTGGACTTCCCTAGTGGCTCAGACGGTAAAAGCATCTGCCTACAATGCGGGAGACCCAGGTTCGATCCCTGGGTTGGGAAGATCCTCTGGAGAAGGAAATGGCAGCCCACTCCAGTACTCTTGCCTGGAAAATCCCATGGACAGAGGAGCCTGGCAGGCTGCAGTCCATGGGGTCACAGAGAGTCAGACACAACTGAGTGACTTCTCTTTCACTGGACACCAGATACTGAAATAGATGATGTTATAATCAGCCAAGTTTGACATATATTGACTGGTATGTGATCTGAGGAGTGAGTTTAATGTGATGTCTAATATATCACATGAACATAAATGGTGACTTTTTAAAATTTTAGGTACAGTTGCCTGCATGCTATAGATGAAGATCCAAGGTGCAGTGAGGGAACATGATTTATTTGAGGCCACAGCTGGAAGCAAATGTTTTCTATGTTATCTCACTTTATGCTAATAACCAGTCAAGGGAGTAAATTCCATTATGCTTATCTTACCCCGAAGCAACTGTAGCTTGAGGAACTTAAGTAAATTGCCCAAGGACATTTAGTCAGAAAATGGTTGAGGTGGAACCAGGTCAGTCTAACTGAGAAATCTCTGACGGATTCTTTTCTCATAGGTCCTGCCATAGGATAGGTTAGAAAGGGTAGAAGAAGGTAAATCCAGGAGCACAGAAGACAGACTTTATTATTTTTATATTTCAGATGCCTGGTCTTTAACACATACCCTCTTTTCTACTTAGTATCTTCACCTCTGAGCAATTAGGATAGGATACATACTCAGTTGGATACCCCTGAGCAACTAAACTGAACTAACTTCCCTGATTTCATCTTTAAATAGAACATGTCAATAGTCGGGGGACGGGAGATGATAGCATGCTTGGGTGTTGTGATTTGTGCCTCAGTTCAGTTCAGTTCAGTCCTTCAGTCATGTCCAACTCTTTCCGACCCCATGGGCTGCAGAACGCCAGGCCTCCCTGTCCATCACCAAGTCCCAGAGTATACTCAAACTCATGTCCATTGAGTTGAAGATGGCATCCAACCATCTCATCGTCTGTTGTCCCCTTCTCCTCATGCCTTCAATCTTTCCTATCATTGGGGCTTTTCAAATGAGTCAGCTCTTTGCATCAGGTGGCCAAAGTGTTGGAGTTTCAGCTTGAACATCAGGCCTTCTAGTGAATATTCAGGACTGATCTCCTTTAGGTTTGACTGATTTGATCTCCTTGGACTCCAAGGGACTCTCAAGAGTCTTCTCCAACACCACAGTTCAAAAGCATCAATTCTTCAGTGCTCAGCTTTCTTTATGGTCCATTTCTCACATCCATATATGACTACTGGCAAAACCATAGCTTTGACTAGACGGACCTTTGTTGGGAAAGTAATGTCTCTGCTTTGTAATATGCTGTCTAGATTGGTCATAGCTTTTCTTCCAAGGAGTAGGCCTATTTTAATTTCATGGCTGTAGTCATCATCTGCAGTGATTTTGGAGCCCAAAAAAATAAAGCCTCTCACTGTTTGTTTCCATTGTTTCCCCATCAATTATACACAAAGTGATGGGACTGGATGCCATTATCTTTGTTTTTGGAATGCTGATGTTCAAGCTGGCTTTAGAAAAGGCAGAGGAACCAGAGATCAAATTGCCAAAATCTGTTGGATCATCAAAAAGCAAGAGATTTCCAGAAAAACATCTATTTCTGCTTTATTGGCTATGCAAAAGCCTTTGACTGTGTGGATAATAATAAACTGTGGCAAATTCTTCAAGAGATGGGAATACCAGACCACCTGATCCGCCTCTTGAGAAACCTATATGCAGGTCAGGAAGCAACAGTTAGAACTGGACATGGAACAACAGACTGGTTCCAAGTAGGAAAAGGAGTATATTAAGGCTGTATATTGTCACCCTGCTTATTTAACTTATATGCAGAATACATCATGGGAAACGCTGGGCTGGAAGAAGCACAAGCTGGAATCAAGATTGCTGGGAGAAATATCAATAACCTCAGATATGCAGATGACACCACCCTTATGGCAGAAAGTGAAGAAGAACTAAAAAGCCTCTTGATGAAAGTAAAAGAGGGGAGTGAAAAAGCTGGCTTAAATCTCAAAATTCAGAAAACTAAGATCATGGCATCTGGTCCCATCACTTCATGGGAAATAGATGGGGAAACAGTGGAAACAGTGTCAGACTTTATTTTTTGGGGCTCCAAAATCACTGCAGATGGTGATTGCAGCCATGAAATTAAAAGACGCTTGCTCCTTGGAAGGAAAGTTATGACCAAACTAGATAGCATATTCCAAAGCAGAGACATTACTTTGCCAACAAAGGTCTGTCTAGTCAAGGCTATGATTTTTCCAGTAGTTATGTATGGATGTGAGAGTTGGACTGTGAAGAAAGCTGAGCACTGAAGAATTGATGCATTTGAATTGTGGTGTTGGAGAAAACTGTTGTGTCCCTTGGACTGCAAGGAGATCCAATCAGTCCATTCTAAAGGAGATCAATCCTGGGTGTTCTTTGGAAGGAATGATGCTAAAACTGAAACTCCAGTACTTTGGCCACCTCATGCGAAGAGTTGACTCACTGGAAAAGACTCTGATGCTGGGAGGGATTGGGGGAAGGAGGAGAAGGGGATGAAAGAGGATGAGATGGCTGGATGGCATCACCAACTCGATGGATGAGTTTGAGTGAACTCCAGGAGTTGGTGATGGACAGGGAGGCCTGGCGTGCTGCAATTCATGGAGTTGCAAAGAGTCGGACATGACGGAGCAACTGACCTGAACTGAACTGAGTTTAAGCCAACTTTTTCACTCTCCTCTTTCACTTTCATCAAAAGGCTCTTCAGTTCCTCTTCACTTTCTGCCATAAAGGTGGTGTCATCTGCATATGTGAGGTTTCGATATTTTTCCCAGCAATCTTGATTCCAGCTTGTGCTTCATTCAGCCTGGCATTTCACATGATGAACTCTGGACATAACTTAAATAAGCTGGGTGACAATATACAGCCTTGATGTACTCCATTTCTAATTTGGAAACAATCCGTTGCTCCCTGTCTGGTTCTAACTGTTGCTTCTTGACCTGTATACAGGTTTCTCAGAAGGCAGGCAAGGTGGTCTGACATTCTCATCTCTTGAAGAGTTTTCCAGTTTGGTGTGATCCACAGAGTCAAAGGCTTTGGCAGAGTCAATAAAGCAGGAGTAGATGTCTTTCTGGAACTCTCTTGCTTTTTCGATGATCCAACAGATGTTGGCAATTTGATCTCTGGTGCCTCTGCCTTTTCTAAATACAGCTTGAACATCTGGAAGCTCATGGCTGTGTCTAGGATAGTTGTAATCTGTGCCACGTACTCACACAGATAGTATACTGTATTGGGGTTACCACCATTACTGATTGGTGAATCTAAGAGGCAGCCCTACCAGAAACAGAGCTTTCTCTTGTCCTCATTTCCTGTGTCTGAGTACTATCTCTGAGAGTCAAGGTGGTGACTAGAATCTATTTTGTAATATCAGATGTCATGAGCAATGATTCATTGTTATTGTCAAAGAGGGAGAATGCTCCTGTCTCAGGTGTCAACTGAAAAAAGATGCACAACCTGAGCACTGTGAGTTAAGTTTTATTTGGGGCAAAATGAGAACTGCAGCCCGGGAGGCAGTGCCTCAGAGAACTCTGAGAGGCTGCTCCAAAGAGGCAGTGGAGGAGGGTCAACATATAAGGTTTTGCTTAAGGCGGCGTTCAATGCCATTAACCACTCATTCTACGAAAGGTTTTCTGCCGGTCACCATGATGGGATTGACTGCTTTTCTAGATATGAGGAGATTGAGATCACAAAATATGTTCCTAGAAACATCCAACTATCTAAAGACCAGGCTCAGAGGGTAAAAGCATCTGCCTACAATGTGGGAGACCTGGGTTCCATCCCTTGCTTGGGAAGATACCCCTGGAGAAGGAAATGGCAACCCACTCCAGTACTCTTGCCTAGAAAATCCCATGGATGGATGGAGGAGCCTGGCAGGCTACAGTCCACGGGGTCACAAAGAGTTGGACAGGACTGAGTGACTTCACTATCTAAAGACCGGTCCCACCAGATTCCCTGGAGCACAGAGTGCCTCACTCTACCACGAACTCCCCCAGGGGTTGCTGAAGGTCAACAGGCATAGTAGCACAGGGTTCAGTCTCCACAGAGGCAGATGGCGGACGCCCTTGATGTTCAGTCACTGGCAACGCTCTCGGCAAGTGCCAATTTGTAGTTGACAAAGGTTGAGTGAAGAGGCTAATTCTGACCCCTTTTGCTTATAGAGCAGAATAATCTTCCGTCTCACTGCCTACCACTTTTTACTACAACACCATCATTTGTTGAAAGTCAGGACCATATTTTATTAGTGGGCAGGATCTCCGTATCTTAATGAAAA
Source organism: Capricornis sumatraensis (assembly GCF_032405125.1). Classification (NCBI taxonomy): domain Eukaryota; kingdom Metazoa; phylum Chordata; class Mammalia; order Artiodactyla; family Bovidae; genus Capricornis; species Capricornis sumatraensis. The sequence continues at coordinate 115,791,139 of NC_091074.1, forward strand.
GAAACAGACCCTGACCTGTGTTTTTTGTTTCCTTTTCTCACTTCCTGTACTTAAAAGCGTCACTCAGTCATGTCCGACTGTTGGCAACCCCATGGACTGTAGCCTACTAGGCTCCTCTGTCCATGGGATTTTCTAGGCAATAGTACTGGAGTGGATTGCCATTTCGTTCTCCAGGGGATCTTCCTGACCCAGGGATCGAACCCGGGTCTCCCTCATTGTAGACAGACGCTTAACTGTCTGAGCCACGTACTTATGTGTCATCCATTTCCATTAAGCAGTTCTCATCTGGTAGAAAGACGTAAGATTTTTTCCTTGAGTAGGAGGTGGGGCATCTCTACTCTGTTCTCTGCAGATTGCTTTGGAGCTCTGGGTATAGGCTGCACAGTTTATGCTTCCTTAACACTAGAGACAGTGGGAAAACGTATTCTCTTTTTCCTGCCTCACTCCTTTTTTTTAATCCTGTGACACTGATGGATGTCTTGTTGACTTAATTTTCACGGCACTGCAAGGGCAGGATCCTTATCTTAAATAAAGCTTCAATGGGAAGGGTTGAAACAGCCCTGAAGACCCTAGTCCAGCTTATGTTAAGAAAGTCATGATTGGCTTTTGGCTTGCCTGCTGCTCACGTGCATGTACATCCCCTAGCCTGAGGTCCCTCAGCTGTATGCTCTTATCCCACCATCACTGTAGTTAGCTCATTTTTATCGGGGTCACCATAATGATCTTTATTCTCAACATTAGAAAGCTTTGACTTCTACTGTCTAAAAGCCTTGGCCACCACTGACTGATACCCCATCATGGAGGCAGCGCCATGCCTGGTATATTAAGTAGCAGCCAGAGGCACAGAACTCTCCATCATCCAGACATGACCGACATGGTCTAGGCTCTGCCCTCTCTTCCTTCCAGGGGCCCATTCACAATGCAGACTGATCGTGTTTACTTACAGTTCCGAAGGAGACACAAGGATGACAAAGAACTCTCAGTGCTTACGCAATCCCACCGATTTTGGGAGAGTCCCAGACAGAGAGGTGCTGAAACTTCAGCTGCAATAAATGAAAAACCAACCAGACTTGAGATGGAAAAACCAACTGCAGCCATTTTTCTAACATTTGGGCTTTGATCACATATCCCAGTTTTGCTTCCGGCAATTTTGCATCTAATCATTTAACTCCCATGTGGTGGCAAAAGGTACATTAATCGATCATGATTTAGATTCATTGACATTCAGCCCCAACATTCTGGCCTTGTAAGAATAGTCCAATTTCCCAATGCCTGCCGGCAGTTGCTAAGCTGTTGCCCTGTGTTTCAGAGAGGGGGGAACGTATTCCTTTGTGCAAGAGACAGAAATCCCTAAATCTAGAGGCAGAAGAGGAAGAGAATAAAGAAGACGAGGAGGCCGGGGGGAGGGGGGAAGAAGGGGAGGGGAGTGCCAAAGTCCCTTTTGTGACCTTGCTTAGCTTTTTCAATCCAAAATGGGGGCTGGGGGTGAGAGCAGTCGTCTTGCTTAAGGGAAAGAGGATGAATAGAACCAGAGCAAACTTCTAATGAAGAGACAGGCTGACATGAAGGGCAGAACATTGGCTTTGGGAACAGACTGAGATTTGAGATTTGGCTATACACTAACTAACCTATTGTTACTTTGGACAAGTTTCCTCTCTTCTCAGCTTCCCAGTTTTCCCAGCCATACAACTGGGATAAAATCTTGATTTTTCAAAGGCTGCTGTATGGATCATAGGTACTATACTTCATAGGTGGTAGCACATTGCTTGGCTTTTAATAAAAGACATGTACTATCCTTCTTTAATTCTACATATTGAATAGATAAAAGGATATAAAGATAAATAGGACAGACATTTGTTTCTCTAGGTGCCCACTCCATAATAAATGAAATGCAATATTTCCTGGCTACCACAATACAGCTGGACTATACATCCATGTTTGACTACAACATCACAGTTATTCCTGCCATCCAAGTAGACAGCTTGAGGTTATCTTGACTCTTCTCCATCCCTTTAGACTCACATCTGATTATTCTCTAAGTCCTAGCACTTCACTGCTAAAGTATTTCTCAAATCCAAGCCTCTTAGTGCTTCCCAGGTGATGCCAATGGTTAAGAACATTCCGGCCAACGCAGGAGACATAAGAGACATAGTTTCCATCTCTGGGAAGATTCCTGGAGGAGGAAATGGCACCCACTCCAGTATTCCTGCCTGGAGAATTCCATGGACAGAGGAGCCTGGTCCATAGCGTTGCAAAGAGCTGGGCATGACTGAAGTGACTTATCACACAGCACCCAGGGCTCTTATTTCCTTTTGCTTTTCCTGCCGATATCATCTTATCTTTATTTGCTAAACAGGCTCTGACATTTTCCTCTTTCTCTTTTAATTATTTGTATTTTTAAGTTTTTAAAATTTTATATTGGAGTATAGCTGATTATATATATAATATAACTGTGATAGTTTCAGGTGCACAACAAAGCAACTCAGCCAGACATATACATGCATCCATTCTCCCCCAGACTCCCCTCCCATCCAGGCTGCATATAACCCTGAGCAGAGTTCCATGTGCTATACAGTAGGTCCTTGTTAGTTATCCATTTTAAATGCAGCAGAGTGTACATATCCACCCCAAGCTCCCTAACTATTTCTTCCTCTAATGCTTTTCCCGGGTAACCATTAGTTTGTTCTCCAAGTGTGTGAGTCTGCTTCTGTTCTGTAAATAAGTTCATCTGCGGATTTCTCCTTAGATTCTGCATATAGAGGGTATCATACAATGTTTCTCTTTCTGTGTCTGACTTCACTCAGTGTGACATTCTCTAGGCCCACTCATGTTGCTGCAAAGGGCATCATTACAGTCTTTTTAATAAAGCCTCTCATTTCTGTACCTGTTCTTGCTACTCTTGCCATAGTTCTGGACCTAATCTTCTCTGTCTTATGTTGTTGCAACTCTTCTTAACTTAGCCATAAAAGCTTTCTGCACATTAACTTATTTTCTAAGCAAAGCATCTTTTTGAAATGGCTCAAATTCTAAGCAATGTTTGATTGTCCTGTATTGTCTATTAAATGGGGTTTTACCATTTGTCTTGGTAGTCTGGATGTCAGCATTTTGGTTCTAACCTCCCTTCCTATGGTGGATCTCAGTGGGGGTGACTGCACTCTCCTGGGGACATGTTTGGTCGTCAACACCAGGAAGGGGGATTGCTATAGCATTTAGTGGGTAGAAGCTGAGGATAATGCTTAACATCCTGCAATGCACAGGATAACATAAAATCATTTGGCCCCAAGTGTCAATATGCCAAGACTGAGAAAACTTGCTTTATAGCTGAGGTAATCAGAAAAAGGCTGGAAATAGAAACAGAAGGCACGATTGCTAGTTAATCAATGGGAAGTTGACAGAAAGCAGGATGGAGTGTGAGAAAGAAGAGGTGGTGTGCCCTTCTAATACATGCTTTGCTCCACAGTAGGGAATGAGCGTGAGTGACGCAGAAAGTGGGCTGCAGTGGACAGCTGGGCATAGGATAACCTTCAGGAGGACGCTGGGCAATGCATATATGAGATACCAGGTTTGCGAAAGGAGAGGAATATTGTATTTTCTCTAGGGCACTTCGTAGAGGAAGTACATGGGCTAAATAAGCTATTCTCTCTCTCAGAGAGAGGAACAGAAATTTTCCATCTGTAAATGTAAAACTGTATAAAAATCATTTCTGAAACTGTGCATTTAAATCATTGAAATGTAAGATCAAATTAATCCTGATAACAGAAATTTAACAAGAACAATTATGATAATGCTAACAATCATGACAATGGTTTAGATTCATACATCACCTTTCATCTGAAGATTTTGATGAAATAAAGAAATCTGAATTAAATTTCTATAGTGATATAAGAGGAGAAGGCAGTGGCACCCCACTCCAGTACTCATGCCTGGAAAATCCCATGGGCGGGGGAGCCTGGTAGGGTGCAGTCCATGGGGTCGCTAAGAGTCGGACACGACTGAGTGACTTCACTTTCACTTTTCACCTTCATTCACATTCACATGCATTGGAGAAGGAAACGGCAACCCACTCCAGTGTTCTTGCCTGGAGAATCCCAGGGATGGGGGAGCCTGGTGGGCTGCCGTCTATGGGACACGACTGAAGCGACTTAGCAGCAGCAGCAGTGATATAAGAAATTACGTGATAAAACCTATAAATGTCTAAAGTTCCAGCTGCAAGGCAGTGAAAAGTGTTTTTGTTGTTTTGTGTTGTTGTTTTTGCAATAAACCAGTGAGTGAGTGAGGGTGAGATAATTTCAAAGGAGCATTTATGATAAGATTTGTGCAGTGAAGATACAGAGAGGGCCACAGACACATACCTTTACTTTCTTAGGTTGCTGTGTCTGATTAGCACTTGTATTAGAATCCTTGTGAGGTGACATGCATAATTAATCACTAATATTATTATTAATATCTCTTAATATAGAAGATGGATCATGGTATATCTAAATTGCACCCTGCCTCAGCTGTTACTTAATTAAAAAACTGAGACCAACAGTCAGAGAGAAATATTAATGGCATGCAATTTAGTTTAAATCTTAGTTCGCAAAGAGATCTCAAAAATAATTGTATGTTTTGCCAGGAGGAATACCTGTTACTCAGAAACCATTTTGGACCAATTCCCTTGCTTCTCAGATCACATGAATGTCTGCTCCATATTAACATGTTTATTTGATCTCAGGTTGTCAATAAGACCATTAAAGAACATTCAGCTTCAAATACTGAGAAGGAACAGTAAAGACACAAGTGTAAATTACAGGGTGAAGCGAGGAATTTATTTTTAATCTCATGAAGGTTTGGACTTTAATGAGACACTACTTTAGGTCTGAAATGGAAGGTTTGCAGCAAGAAAAAAAAAAAAAACCTCAAATGTGATTATTAACTAAATCTTGTTTTTGCAAGATGCTTTCTAAATGACTATAGCTCACCTTTGGGTAATACTGAGCATGGGGTTCCAAAGAGTCAGATACTACTGAGTGACTGATCATGCATGAGCAGTTTATATGTGGAACACCTACATATCGGCTATTTCATTTAATGTTCATTGTAATCTAGTGATCAGGCAGGGCAGAAATTTCCACCTTCTGTAATTTTAGCACCACCATCTGTAATTTTACAGATTACAAAACTAATCATTCAGAAAAGACAAGATTGTTTTAAAGTCACAAGGTAAAATACCCTCTCTTTAAGCAGACTTCTCTGGTGGGTCAGACAGTACAGAATCTGCCTGCAATGCAGGAGACTGGGGTTTGATCCCTGGGTGGGGAAGATCCCCTGGAGAAGGGAATGGCAACCCAACCCAGTATTTTGCCTTGAGAATTCCATGGACAGAAGAGCCTGGTAGGCTACCGTCCATGGGGTTGCAAAGAGTCAGACACGACTGAGAGACTAACACTTTAAACAGCCTAATCTCAAGTGGGATTTTTTTTTAAGCTAGATGACTATTATAGTCACTTCTAAACTTATTATTCTAAAATAATATGTTTAAAAAGTATCTTACATTAAGAAAGTATTACATGGTTTATATACTGTTTCCAAATCTATTATCTTATTTGATCCTCACAATAATCCTCCAAGCTAAATATTATTTTCAATTTAGAGGTGAAGGCATAGATGTCCAATAAGTTTAAGGGATTTGCCTCAGGTCACCGTTTTGAGGACATGGCTGGAAACCAAGCCATGTGTTCTGAGTCCAAATTCAATGTGAGTTTCTATTATTTTTATTCTGAAATACAGCTTAAAAGTCAGTGAATGTCAGATTCCTGGGACTATTTGACTTTCAGTACGATACTTGGACTCCCCTGGTAGCTCAGAAGGTAAAGCGTCTGTGTACAATGGGGGAGACCTGGGTTCGATCCCTGGGTTCGATCCCTGGGTGGGGAAGATCTCCTGGAGAAGGAAATGGCAACCCACTCCAGTACTGAGCGACTTCACTTTCACTTTCAAGATACTTGGAGGGGCTTGACTCCCATGGCTCAGCAGTTAAGAATCTGCCTGCCCTGCAGGGGCCACAGCAGACACGGTTTGATCCCTGGTTGGGGAAGATCCCCTGGAGAAGGGAATGGCAACCCACTCCCATGTTCTTGCCTGGAGAATCCCATGGGCAGAGGAGCCTGGCGGGTTACAGTCCAGAGGGTTGCAAAGCCTTGGACAAGACTGAAGCGACCTAGCACGCATGCATGCAAGGTTCTGCCAGGGATAGAGGAAGGACTTCCTCCTTGAATAGGCTGCCTTCCCAGGCATTGTAAACCTTAGCGTGTGAACTGCTGGGCTTAGGATATCCTGATGAAAGATTGACCTGTCTGATCCCACTGTCCAAATGAAAAGAAATATCGAGAAAATCAACATGCAAACGAAATGTTCAGCAAACCTTTGTTTCTGGGAGACTGGAGCAGGGGGAGGCTATGAAGTCATTTATCATTTTAAAGGTGGCTGTGTCCCTTTAAATGTAATCTGTAATGACTTATGACTCCAGCAACCCTTCTTGATTACTGCCTCTTGCCATTCATTATCACCATGGAAACAGCACTGTTGCCAGCTGTGTGCTTCCTAGTGGAGTGGAGGCGGTGCTATTGACTGGGGACAAGAGGCTAGTACATGGGGGTTTCTGGATTTTCAGGACTCTTTTTTTTCAAGAGGAGACAAATTGAGGGGACATGCCTCCCTTCTTCCCACTGCAAGCCCCTAGGTGGAGTGTAATCCAGAGGAGCACACCAGACCAGATGGTCTCAGTGCCCTTGCCTCTCTCTGGGAAGAAAAGAAGATGAGATCAGAAACATTCCAGTCTGGATGGGAATCCACCAGGCGGCAGCAGGCATGAGGAAGGGGCAAACCATGTGCAAATTTCATTAACACAGTTTCTCATGGAGACTCTTCAAGCATGCCAGCCAATCTTCTCTGCTGCCTCTTTCCTGAGCCTCTACTGTATTGCATCTCTAAGAGCTATCTGCAAAGTCCATCCAGCCTCCCCCTACCTGACCCAGTCTTAACTGCATCCCTATCTTCCAGTTTGGTTTGCTGCCCCTTTCCTTTGCTCTTCGGGTATATGACCCTGAGCCTTTTATGACTGCCTGCTTTCACCCATCTCCTCTGTCATGTCTAATGAATGATGCTAGCAAGGCAGACTGAGAAGGGAAAGAGGCCATCTATTCCAACTTCCTACCGTTACCGACAAGAAAACTGACATCCAAAGTGGTTTCAGGAACTCCCCAAAGCCACCGTGAGATCTCTTGACAGGCTGAGCACTATAGCTGAGGTCTCTGAATTCCCAGCCCAGTGCTTCTTCCAGCACAAAGGCTTGCTCTGTCATATTTCCTCCTGGCTTCTTAGGCTAATGTTCTGCCACACAGAAGTATAGTCAAATCTCAACTCTCTAGGCCAATTATTTAGTGTGGAGTAATCCTTGCTTTCACGGAGTGTTTCTCTTTGCAGAACTTGACTTGCTCCAGAGACTTCAGAGGATTCATTCTCACGAGATGGGATGCAGGGCCAGGCTGGCTTACTTATCTTTCTGCTTTATTTAGAGTGAGCATTAAAGTCCCAGGACATGGAAGGGCTCGAAATGGGTATATAAAAAAAGTGCTAGAAAAATCAGAATATTGCACTCTGTGCTGCTGAACTCTGCTTGAGCTGCAGGCTGCTAGGGGAATGAGACACCATCTCTGGGTTTGCTACAAAAATGTTTCACATAAACATTTCTTGGTTAGTAAAGGAATTTTTTACACATGACATTACATTCAACTTCCAAGATCTCTAGAGAATGCCCACAGACAAAGCCTGGTGTTAGGATAAAGGCAGGCTGGAAAAGTAAAAAGGAGACTATTGACCTGGACCCTAGTCATGGTTCTGCAGCTGAGGTCGCATTGAAGTTGTGATTAAGCCCCTTCCACCTTCTGGACCTCTACGGTTTTGTCTGTGACATCAAGTTGTAAGTCAAGGTTATCTGTCCCCTAGAAGACCTCATTGTAACAATAATAACAGAGGTAGGATTGCTACCCTTCATTTAGCCCTATTGTGTAGCTGAGGACTTTGCAAACATCATTATCCCATTAACCTCTCACATAGGCAGGAATTGCTATCTCCAATTAGAAATAAAGAAATGGATTCAAAAAGACTAAGGATCTTGCTGAGGGTTATTATATACTAATTTAAAGAGGATTCATGCCCAGGTCTGTTGGTCCAAAGCCATTTTACCAAATGATAATGTCTTTGAGCATTCTATGATTTTACTATTTTTTCTGAGTTTTTAAAAGCCACATAGTCATTTATTCAATAAGTATTTATCGAGTGACTAAATACATGCAAATTTTTCTTTGTAATATTTGCATTTTAGACATAAAAAAGGAAAGAATACTTTTACCACCTCTCTTGAAAGTAATTGTCTCTTGTGATTTTACTTTGATATTATTTTAGACACTCCAGCTTTTGTTTGGTTAGTATGTTATATCTTTTCTCATCCTTTTACCTATTTGTGGAACCTATTTGTGTCTTTATACTTAAAGCATATTTCTGTTGCTGCTGCTGCTAAGTCACTTCAGTCGCGTCGGACTCTGTGCGACCCCATAGACAGAAGCCCACCAGGCTCCCCCATCCCTGGAATTCTCCAGGCTACAACAGTGGAGTGGGTTTCCATTTTCTTCTCCAATGCATGAAAGTGAAAAGTGAAAGGGAAGTCACTCAGTCGTGTCCGACTCTTTGCGACCCCATGGACTACAGCTACCAGGCTCCTCCATCCATGGGATTTTCCAGAGTACTGGAGTAGGGTGCCATTGCCTTCTCCAATATTTCTGTTAGATGGTATGCAATTATTAATAGATCTTGTTATTTTATGCCTTCTGACAATCTCTACCTTTTAAATGGATTATTGAGATAATTTATATTTAATTAATTATTAATATGATTTGATTTAAGGTGCTGGATATGTGTTTAATATTTTTTTGATCTGTTCCCTTTTTATTCTTTTCTGATTTCTTTTGGGTTAGTATTTTTAATGATTTTTTAAAAAATATTTTTTGTTAGCTTATTAGATAAGGCTCTTTGATGTGTTACTTTAATTGATGCTTTATGGTTTATATTGTAATTTATCACAGTCTATCTTCAAATGACACTGTATCACTTCATATATAGTATAACTTACATTGGTATGTTTTCACGTCTCTATGTCTTGACCTTTGTTCTATTTTTCTCAGAAATTTTATTTCTAATTATGAATCCCAAAATATATCACTATTTTTGCTTTAAATGATCAATCATCTTTTTACGGTTTTATTGTTTTTTAGAGCAGTTTTGGATTCACAGCAAAATTAAGATAAGGAAGAATATGCAACCTTTTAAGAAGCTGGGAACACGTTGATGAACAAGAGAGACAAAGCCCTTGTCCTTGTGAAGCTCACAGTGCACTTCATGCATGCAAGGGCTCTATAATCAGATAAACAAACACGTGACTTTAGGTAGAAGTCAATGTTCAGAAGAAAAAAATTAGGACGATGAGATAAAGCCAGTTTAAATGGTTTCTTGAGTGAGAGACATCCAGGCTGAGACCCGAAGCAGAAGAATGACCCAGGTGTTCAGAGCTGGGGGAGAAGGAAGCCAGGCAGGGAGGGCAAAGAACAGAGTCCCGTGGAGGAAAGGAATTTGGTTTGGCCCCGTGATGTGAAGAGCTGACTCACTGGAAAATACCCTAATGCTGAGAAAGATTGAGGGCAGGAGGAGAAGGGGGCAACAGAGGATGAGATGGTTGGATGGCATCACCGACTCAGTGGACATGAGTTTGGGTAGACTCCGGGAGTTGGTGTTGGACTGGGGGTCCTGGCGTGTTGCAGTCCATGGGGTCGCAGAGTCAGACACGACTGAGCAACTGAACTGAACTGAACTGAACTGAACGGAAGAGTGGAGACAACATGGGAGGAGTCCTGGGGCAGAATGCTGAGGGTGGAAGATGATGGGCTCAGCGCAATAGACAGGAGTCAGAAGAGCACAGCCTTGACGGCACCGTTCAAGTGTGAGGAGACATCAAGAGCATGTAGGCATGCATAACCAAGACGTGTCTATGTGACTACACACTCTCTGCAGTTTAAACATGAAATAGTTTTTATTCTTCCAACACTTACCTCAACTGTACTCTATGCAAGTTTTATTAACAATATTTTTTTGGTCTTGTTCCTTTGTTTCTGAGCCATTTTTATATATTAGAACACTTTAGCTATTCTATTCAGTTCTTTCCTGGTTGCTTTAACGCCAATCTAAAACTCTCTTTAAGACTTTTGTCTTCTCACATCCTCAGTCAAGACTAGGCCTATCCAAGGCTCTAGCACAGGGGCCAGCAATGTTTTTTTGTCAAGGGGCAAATGGTAAATATTTCAGGCCGTGCACAGCCGTGCGCTCTCTGTCACAGCTACTCAGCTCTGCAGTCGTAGTGAGAACGCAGCCGCAGACAATATAGAAATGAGCGGGTGTGCCGGTATTCCAGCAATACTTATGCATACTGAAATTTGAATTTTATGTAATTTTCAGTTGTCTTGGAATTCTTTTCATTTTCAATGTTTTTTCACCCTAACTTGGCTTATAGACAAATGGAGACAGGACAGTTTTGCCTGCTTTGGTGATTTGGAGTTAGAGGAGGCATATGAAGTAAATGGTCCACTTTTTATATAATTGATCCTTCTTTTCTTTTCATGTCTTCCATCTGGGGAGCAGGCCCAGGGATGATAAAGGTCTTCTATGTGCTGAGTCATGGTCATTTTGCTGTATTTTCACTGCTGGATGCCACCATTCTTCAGGCTAACATTGAATGGGAGTAGCAGAAACTGCCAATGCCCATCCATATCCTCTCAGCCTATATCTTATTCGTTGACTGACTTCTAACTGCCAGCACCTATATGTCTTTACTTGATGGTTTTCCCTGGCTTCCAGAGGCCCCTCTTATTATGCAGTAGTAGGTTGGAAGTAGTGGGGAATTAATATTCCTCAAGACCAGCCCTCAAGCAGTCCTCAAGCAATGACTGACAGGAGAGGGCAGGCAAAACCCCAAGCTCCCTCTCCGTGTGGCTACTCCTAAGGCGTGTGTTCCACTGGCCTCAGCAGGATTTAGCTGCAGTTGGCCTCAGTGGCAAATTGACGACTTGTTCTCTATTGCTTGCCTTCCTAACCCTGTTTCACTTCCTATTCCCTTATAGATGTTTTTGAGGATCACCTCCCTAATAAAGTACTTGAACTTGATTCCTTGCCTTAAGAGCTGGTTCTAGCGGAATACAAACCAAGATAATGGTATCTAAACTCTCTATATCAGACGGTATCCAATGCTAGTCCCCTTCTAGGATACACGAGAGCTTCCAAGGTCTTCTGCCAATAGTGAGACGTGAATATTGTCTTCACATATTTGAGATTTTATCATAGACAAGATTTTACTTAAACATGGCTCTAGAGGACAGAAATAGGATAATCAAATAAGCATTATGGAAGGTATAACTCAGATAAGAAAGAGAGCTTCCAAAGTCATAGTTATCATGAATTAATTTCATCTGCCTTATAAGTCAGTAAGTTCCTAGTCCATGGGTACAGACACATGAAATTTGATGGTGACTTCTTGGCGGTGATATTAAGGAGTACACAATCAACTGACTGAAGTTAGACAAGCATATGCATTAAGGTTCCTTCACATTATTGCATTTTGGGATTAAATAAATTAAAAAAAATCCTGAAGCACTGGGAAAGGCAAACAAACCAAATGTCAGAAATCGATACATCACAGAAAAGAGACTTTATCCAAATTGTGATGACGGAATTTAGAAAATTGTTTCTTATCCAAATCCTCATAACTCATGTCACAAGACAGTTTTTCAAAGGATCTTGAAACTGTTGATGTGGAGAACAGTGAGTCATAGCCCAGTCTGACACCTCTTTGTACCTGAAGAGACATTTTTCCAGAGCTGAACAACCATAATCTTCCCTAGGAAGAATTATGGCACCATTACCTGCCTTCCAGTGGCTCTTTCTCCTCTCTTCCCAGAGAAAACTGAGCAAAAAGTAAAATACCTTACTGCTTTCAAACTCATGTCAAATAGTTACTGGGGCAATTCTCTAGTTGTCACCACCGATTGCAAGCCATGGCCAGGCTATAAATCTTCTCAGTGTCCTACTCATGAAGGAGACCAGCCTGACTTGGGTACTTGTCCCACTTCCCACAGAACGGGATTTTAAACTTTCATGTGGAAACTGGAAAGGGTAATGGAGATTAAGAAGTGGCCAAAAAGTATCAGAAAGAGAATGAATCATTTAGAATCTCAAGCAATGGAGTGAGAAATGTTTCAGAGAATGTCAGCACTGAATCTTGGGTGCCAGTGTTGAAAGGAAGGAAGATAACACCACATAGGCTGTGGTACCAGCTGACCAGAGTTCTTGTCTGTTTGGGGCCTGTTTTGCTAGGAAACAAGAAGTAGTTGATTCCTTGACAATAGTTCAATTTTTTCATTTTTAAAGTAAAGGGACTGAAACATTGACTGCTAAGTTCCCTCCAGGTTTAAAACTGAGTGCTTTACAGCAATATCAATTATTATTTGTTTTCAAAGTATTTTTTCTATATATTCACTCCATAATATGAGATGAATATCTACATATGAAATATACATATAAACATAAATTTGTTCATATATATATACAAGTTTGTATATATATGTATTTGTTTATATATATGTTTGTATATGTACATAGATGGTTGTTTGTATTCATTTAGCATACTTATAGGTACATGTACACAATTGTGTGTCTATACATACAAATATGATATGTGTATGTGCATGAAAAAATAAGAAAGCAGAATGAGGAACATCAAGTAGAAGGGTACAATTTCAAAAAATGTTGGAGGCGGGGAAAAGACTGCTTCATCTTCATCAGTTGAAGACGGCTTCCTGGAAGAAGTAGAATTTTATCTATTATTTAACAAAGGAATGCTAAGTTCCAGATGGATTGATGGCGATGGGCGGTGTGTGGTCATGTCATTTGCACAAATAATATCTTGAGAGCAGACTTGGATCTGAGTGGGACAATCCTTTTAGGATGGCATTAAAGTCATCCTGACAATGGCCATGGGCAGGGATTTTTCAGCTGGATTAGTAGACAGACCATTTCAGTATTAGCTAGCTATGTTTTGGCGATCTACTTTTGCTGAGCATCTAAGTTTACCCAGGTGCTAGAAATACCTAGAAGTTAGGAAAATAAGTAAGGCCTATTAGGAATGTAAGTGCTGAAAACAAAATAAGATGTGGTGTCTGTTTTTAAGAAGCTGACTACATGATGAGGAATAAAGACTAAAGAAAGACGTATTTATTAAAACATGTACTAAGTTCCAAGTAACACAGAAGAGGAGGAGGAGGCAATAAACACAGAAAGAACAGACAGCATAGAACGCTTGGTGGCAGGAGACGGGGACAACTGGAGGAGCCTAGAGATACTGTTGGAGCATGAAGCAAGGGACGAAATGGCTGTAGATGGCAGAAATACCAGGTTGTGAAAGACTTAAAAAGGATGGTAAAGATATTGGGGTCTATCACGTTTAATGCACAGGGGTGATATGATCTTAATTTGCACCTACTGGAGAGTGGCTTGGAGGAAGACAAGACTGAAAGTAGGTAGCTGTTGTTCAGTCACTCAGTTGTGTCTGACTCTTTGCGACCCCATGGACTGAGGCACACCAGGCTTCCCTGTCCTTCACCAACTCCCAGAGCTTGCTCAAACTCATGTGCACTGAGTCGGTGATGCCATCCAACCCTCTCATCCTCTGTCGTCCCCTTCTCCTCCTGCCTTCAATCTTCCCCAGCATCAGGATCTTTTCTAATGAGTTGGCTCTTCGCATCAGGTGGCCAAAATATTGGAGCTTCAGCTTCAGCATCAGTCCTTCCAATGAATATTCAAGGTTGATTTCCTTTTGGATGGACTGATTTGATCTCCTTGCTGTCCAAGTTACTCTCAAAAGTCTTTTCCAACAACACAGTTGAAAAGCATCAATTCTCAGCCTTCTTGATCCATCCATCAAACTCTCACATCCATACATGACTACTGGAAAAGCTTTTACTATGCAGACCTAACGTAGGGAGAGAGATAGGTTATTATGGTCCCCCAAGTGGGAAAAAAAGGAGAATCACAGGTATGGAAGTGAGGATGAAGAGAAGACGGCTCTGTTAGTGCCTGTGGTCCTTGTAACAAAGTACCACAATCTTGGTGGCTCGAAGCAACTCTGAGAGTTCTGGAGGACAGAAGTTAGAAATCGTAGTGTGGCGGGGTCATGTCATTCCAGAGTTTCTTAGGGGAAATCCATTCCTTGCCTCTTCTGGCTTCTGGTGGGTGGCAGCATACCTTGGTGGTATTTGCAGCTTGCAGAATCTCTGCCTCTCTTCCCATCGCCTTCTCCTCTGCATGTCTTAAATCTCCCTCTGCCTTTCTCGTATCCAGATACTTGTTCTGGTCGTTAGAACTCACGTGTCTAATTCAGAATGATCTCCTCATCTCAAGATCCTAATATGATTGCATTTACAATTTTTTTCCCCTCAAATAAGGTAACACTTACAACTTCCAGGAATTAGGACATATTTTGGGGGGCATCATTCAGCTCACTACTAGGACAGATAGTAAGAACACAAGAGGATGGGAAAAATGCTGATCAAGAAGGATCAAGGAGAAAAGCCTAGTTTCACACATAAAGTTCTAATCACCAAAGAAACACAAAATAGCAAAGGAGGAGTGGGTTGAGAAATTATGATGATGAGTCTTATTTTGGACTGAATGAGTGTGAGCCGCTCTTGGTGGTCCAAGTAAAGACATATGATCCTGAAGTTTAAGAAAGGGGTCCGATAGAACACGCCTATTTGGGAGGCAGTGTCTAAAACTAGCCTGGGAGTCAATGCGATAACAGAACGAGTGTGTAGTGACATAAGCAGTAGATGAGAGAGGTAACCCTAGGGAACACCACCTCGAGAGAGGCAGGGAAATGCAAGTTTACAGTTGAAGTAGACACTGAGGGAAAAAAAAAGGTCCCATATGAAATGGGAAGACCAGGTGAGTATATAGATGTCGAGCAAAAAGAAAATATCAAGAGCCAAATACTCCAAAATGTCAAGCTTAACAGCCTTCTGGCAATAATAGCTGGTTTTCCTGACAGTTAGGACTTGTGCTATGAAAACCACACGCATCTTGGAATCTTCACCACGGTCCTGTGGTGTAGCTGCAATGATTCTACCTCATGAGAAACGCCGGACTGGAAGAAACACAAGCTGGAATCAAGATTGCCAGGAGAAATATCAATCACCTCAGATATGCAGATGACACCACCCTTATGGCAGAAAGTGAAGAGGAACTCAAAAGCCTCTTGATGAAAGTGAAAGAGGAGAGTGAAAAAGTTGGCTTAAAGCTCAACATTCAGAAAACGAAGATCATGGCATCTGGTCCCATCACTTCATGGGAAATAGATGGGGAAACAGTGGAAACAGTGTCAGACTTTATTTTGGGGGGCTCCAAAATCACTGTAGATGGTGACTGCAGCCATGAAATTAAAAGACGCTTACTCCTTGGAAGGAAAGTTATGACCAACCTAGATAGCATATTCCAAAGCAGAGACATTACTTTGCCGACTAAGGTCCCTCTAGTCAAGGCTATGGTTTTTCCTGTGGTCATGTATGGATGTGAGAGTTGGACTGTGAAGAAGGCTGAGGACCAAAGAATTGATGCTTTTGAACTGTGGTGTTGGAGAAGACTCTTGAGAGTCCCTTGGACTGCAAGGAGATCCAACCATTCCATTCTGAAGGAGATCAGTCCTGGGATTTCTTTGGAAGGAATGATGCTAAAGCTGAAACTCCAGTACTTTGGCCACCTCATGTGAAGAGTTGACTCATTGGAAAATACTCTGATCTTGGGAGGGATTGGGGGCAGGAGGAGAAGGGGACGACAGAGGACAAGATGGCTGGATGGCATCACTGACTCGATGGACGTGAATCTGAGTGAACTCCGGGAGATGGTGATTGACAGGGAGGCCTGGCATGCTGAGATTCATGGGGTTGCAAAGAGTTGGACATGACTGAACTGAACTGAAGGGTTCTAGAAAAGCTTTTGATTCAAGATCACAAAGCTAGTCCATGGCAGAGCTCAGATTCAAATGCAGGTCTCTCTGACTTGAGAATATATGATCTTAGGCAATCTCTACACAGTCTTTCTTTAAACCTTGGTTGGAGCAGGAGAGAAGGAGAGAGGAGCACACAGATACAGCGAGTGTTCACTGGATTTCCTCGAGATTGGCTGATAAAGGAAAGAGAGAGACTGAATGGTTAGCAGAGACTAACTACAGGCCAGATGACTTTTAAAGGACATGTGAGCCTTGAGCATGTTTATAGTATAGGGAGAAGGACCCTAAAAGGAAAGAATTCATTATAGAGAGATAGCTAATTACCCAGGTTTGTGGAAGAGGGGAGAGGTTCAAAGGTATAGGTGGTTGCACTTCCTTTTGAATCTCAGTTTTCTTTTTAAAGTTATTATTGGATACAATGTTGTATTAGTTTCTAATGTATAGCAAAGTGTATCAGCTATACATACACATATATCCATTCATTTTTGGATTTCCTTCCCATTTAGGTCACCACAGAGCATTAAGTAGAGTTCCCTGTGCTGTGCGATAGGTCCTCATTATTAGCCCACTTTATACACGGTATGAGAGTGTATACATGTCAATCCCAATCTTCCAAATTCATCCCCTCCCTCTGCCCCCTTGGTAAGCACACTTTTGTTCTCTACATCTGTGTCTCCATTTCTGCTTAAGGTCATCTATGATTTCTTTTTCATATTCCACTTGTGTTAATATATGATATTTGTTTTCCTCTTTGTGATTTACTTCACTGTGTATGACAACCCCTGGATCCATCATGTCTCTACAGAAGCTCAGTTTTCTTAACTGAAAAATACAGACAATAATAAACTCACCACTTACAGGATGGTTGTGCAGATTAACTGAAATAAAGCCCCAAGAGCACTTTGTAAGCTAATTACCACACTAATCATTGGTTAAAATGTTATCTAGATGAGATGGATTGGTTGGCAAAGGGACCACAAAGAAGCTGGAACATACCTACTCATGTGGGTGACAGTTCTCTAAGCTTCAATTGGCAAGAGATAGAGAACGAGGGGATCTTCAGTCATAGAAACTGTGTTTCTTGGGAAACTCAGTGGAGTTTCATTCTTCCTGCCTTTATCTATCTCTGACCAGAGCTAATTCAAACCCAGGAAAGTTCTAGCTGAGGACACAGGGGCTGTAACAGCTATCAGGTACATACTGGTGGAAATCAAGGTTGGGTTGAGTGTGCTGGAAAATGTTTTGCGACTGGATCTTCAGGTGGAAAAAACCCTTTTATAACATTTCCTGATGTCCTGGAAAAATTACTTCCTTTGTGGCAGGTTCAGTCTACCAAGTTAGAATGGAGCTGAAAGAGATTTACATAGTTAGCCTTCTGAGTCAGCATGAGAAGGCTCCAGCACTTGCTATAAAAGAAACTTGTGAATATTTCAACTCTCATTTTCAGAGATGGAAACAAAAGCTTAGCAGGATGAAATATCTTGCCTAATTTTGTGGAGCTAGCCCATTGGGGAGAGGTGGTTAAAAACAGTAGTTACACATCCAAAACATTGTGCAGCATATTTTATTTTTGATCTTGACTCAAGTGTTGAAATTCCAAATCCCATAATATTCCTGTTAATTTCTGTGCTACCTTTTAGGCACTTCTAATTATTTTCATTCCTGTTCCTGGAATACATAATCAGATGTTTCTGCTTTTACATTATTAAAGTCCAAGGGAACATGGAAGATTTATAAAGTCCTTCTTCCCAGACCAGTCTTTCGACTTAAGGCAAACAAATTTCAAAATATTAACTTTGCTGTAGATAAAGTTAATATTAAGA
This sequence comes from Capricornis sumatraensis, assembly GCF_032405125.1. Lineage (NCBI taxonomy): Eukaryota > Metazoa > Chordata > Mammalia > Artiodactyla > Bovidae > Capricornis > Capricornis sumatraensis. The sequence continues at coordinate 115,809,103 of NC_091074.1, forward strand.
AAATGATTTGTGCTGCAATGAAGTGATCTATTTCACGCTGAGTCCAACATTAGAGAGACTTACCCATATAGTTACAGGTATGTTAAGCCAAGACAGACCTTACTTTCTTTTTGTTGAATCTTAAGGCATTGAAAACTAAGAAGAGTTTGCCCCTCCTTCCCTGAAAATGGGTCACTCACCAACGAAAGGGAACGAAGGGGGAGGCTGTTTATGGTTTATGTCCAAGTATTTGTCTTTCCAAACTATGCAAATAGTTTACTCCCCTTCCTTTTATCTGGGCATTAGCCCCAATCCTCCTCAAACTCAAAAAAATAAAAATAAAAATAAAGGAAAAATGGAAAAATTCATTCTATGAGACTAATATTACTATGATACCACAACCACACAAAGACATCACACATTAAAAAAAAAAGAGAGAGAGAGAGAGAGAGAGACCTATATCTCTCATATAGATGTAAAAATCCTCAACAAAATACTAGCACCTGAATCTAGTGGTATATAAAAAGGATTATACACTAACCAGGTGGGATTAATCCCAGAAGTGTAAGGTTGGTTCAACATATAAAAAGCAATCAATTAAACACACATATTTGGAGAAGGAAATGGCAGCCCACTCCAGTGTTCTTGCCTGGAGAATCCCGGGGACAGAGGAGCCTGGTGGGCTGCTGTCCATAGGGTTGCACAGAGTTGGACAAGACTGAGGCAACTTGGCATGCATGCATGCATTGGAGAAGGAAATGGCAACCCACTCCAGCGTTCTTGCCTGGAGAATCCCAGGGACAGAGGAGCCTGGAGGGCTGCCATCTATGGGGTTGCACAGAGTTGGACACAACTGAAGTGATTTAGCAGCAGCAGCAGCAAACACACATATTACTAGAGAAAGGGGGGTGGCATATAATCATCTCAATAGATGCAGAAGAAACTATTTGGCGAAATCCAATACCCTTTCATGACAACTGTTGTTGTTGTTCTGTGGCTAAGTTGTGTCTGACTCTTGGTGACCTCATGGACAATGGCATGTCAGGTCCCCCTGTCCTCCACTATCTCCCAGAGTTTGCTCAAACTCAAGTCTATTGAGTTGCTGATGCTATCTAATCATCTCATCCTCTGCTGCCCCCTTCTCTTTTTGCCTTCAATCTTTCCCAGCATCAGAGTCTTTTCCAATGAATTGGTTTTTGGCTCTTTACATCATGTGGCCAAAGTGTTGAAGTTTCAACTTCAGCAACATTCCTTCCAATTAATATTCAGGTGGATTCATGATAACAGCACTCAATACACTAGAAAAGAAAATCCATTTGCAAAATGCAAATGGCGCTATCTTCATATGAAAGGAAACATCATCAGAAATAGGCAGAAAATTTCTTCCTTAACGATTAAACAGAAGTGTGAATTTCATCAATCACCTTGATTTCCTGACCCCAGCCTGAAAAGAGCCACTTGATGGGCCCAGCAGCTGTGGCTGGAAGGAATGGAGAGAACAGTTCTGAAGCAGGCCTGGCCAGACTGCATGCTGTGCATGCTCAGCCACTCAGTCGTGTCCAACTCTTTGTGACTGTATGGACTGTACCCCGCCAGGCTCCCCTGCCCATGAGATTATCCTGGCAAGAATATTGGAGTGGTTTGCCATTTCCTCCACCAGAGGATCTTCTCGACCCAGGGATCAAACTCAAGTCTCCTGTGGCTCCTGCAATGCAGGCAGATTCTTTACCACTGAGGCATCTGGGAAACCCCAAATTGCATGCTAAGACACGATTATACCAGCATTGGTTTAAACTTTGAATGATTATTTATTAGCTGTATGATCTTTGGGCATCTTTAGTTTTGTGAGACTGTTTCCTCATCTGTAGAATTATTATAGTCTTTCTTATTTCCCAAGGTCATTATAGAGTCAGGACTAGCATGTATAGAAAGCATAGCATGGTCAATAGTCAGACACAGATTAGGCACTCCCTAAAAGGCTGTGAAAAGAAGAGAAGCGAAAAGCAAAGGAGAAAAGGAAAGATATAAGCATCTGAATGCAGAGTTCCAAAGAATAGCAAGAAGAGATGAGAAAGCCTTCCTCAGTGATCAATGCAAAGAAACAGAGGAAAACAACAGAATGGGAAAGACTAGAGATCTCTTCAAGAAAATTAGAGATACCAAGGGAATATTTCATGCAAAGATGGGCTTGATAAAGGAAAGAAATGGTCTAGACCTAACAGAAGCAGAAGATATTAAGAAGAGGTGGCAAGAATACACTGAAGAACTGTACAAAAAAGATCTTCATGACCAAGAAAATCACGATGGTGTGATCACTCACCTAGAGCCAGACATCCTGGAATGTGAAGTCAAGTGGGCCTTAAGAAGCATCACTACGAACAAAGCTAGTAGAGGATGAAATTCTAGTTGAGCTCTTTCAAATCCTGAAAGATGATGCTGTGAAAGTGCTGCACTCAATATGACAGCAAATTTGGAAAACTCAGCAGTGGCCACAGGACTGGAAAAGGTCAGTTTTCATTCCAATCCCAAAGAAAGGCAATGCCAAAGAATGCTCAAACTACCACACAATTATACTCATCTCACACACTAGTAAAGTAATGCTCAAAATTCTCCAAGCCAGGCTTCAGCAATATGTGAACCGTGAATTTCCAGATGTTCAAGCTAGTTTTAGAAAAGCCAGAGGAATCAGAGGTCAAATTCTGCTGGTTTCAACATCTGCCGGATGATCGAAAAAGCAAGAGAGTTCCAGAAAAAACATCTATCTGTGCTTTATTAACTATGCCAACGCCTTTGACTGTGAGGATCACAATAAACTGTGGAAAATTCTGAAAGAGATGGGAATACCAGACCACCTGACCTGCCTCTTGAGAAACCTATATGTAGGTCAGGAAGCAACAGTTAGAACTGAACATGGAACTGTTAACAGACTGGTTCCAAATAGGAAAAGGAGTATGTCAGGGCTGTATATTGTCACCCTGCTTATTTAACTTCTATGCAGAGTACATCATGAGAAACACTGGGCTTGAAGAAGCACAAGCAGGAATCAAGATTGCTGGGAGAAATATCAATAACCTCAGATATGCAGATGACACCACCCTTATGGCAGAAAGTGAAGAGGAACTCAAAAGCCTCTTGAAGAAAGTGAAAGAGAAGAGTGAAAAAGTTGGCTTCAAGCTCAACATTCAAAGAATGAAGATCATGGCATCTGGTCCCATCACTTCATGGGAAATAGATGGGGAAACAGTGGAAACAGTGTCAGACTTTATCTTTGGGGCTCCAAAATCACTGCAGATGGTGATTGCAGCCATGAAATTAAAAGATGCTTACTCCTTGGAAGGAAAGTTATGACCAATCTAGATAGCATATTCCAAAGCAGAGACATTATTTTGTCAACAAAGGTCCATCTAGTCAAGGCTATGGTTTTTCCAGTAGTCATGTATGTTGTGAGAGTTGGACTGTGAAGAAGGCTGAGCGCCGAAGAATTGATGCTTTTGAACTGTGGTGTTGGAGAAGACTCTTGAGAGTCCCTTGGACTTCAAGGAGATCCAACCAATCCATTCTGAAGATCAGTCCTGGGTGTTCGTTGGAAGAACTGATGTTGAAGCTGAAACTCCAGTACTTTGGCCACCTCATGTGAAGAGTTGACTCATTGGAAAAGACTCTGATGCTGGGAGGGATTGGGGGCAGGAGGAGAACGGGATGAAAGAGGATGAGATGGCTGGATGGCATCACTGACTCGATGGACATGGGTTTAGTTCAACTCCAGGAGCTGGTGATGGACAGGGAGGCCTGGCGTGCTGTGATTCATGGGGTCACAAAGATTTGGACACGACTGAATGACTGAACTCAACTGAGCTGAATGATAATTTCACGGTTATCCATAGTTATGGGGAATAGGACAATAGGCTGGGAGGTGACTCAGGTTGGCTAAAAGGATATCCACTTAAGAAGTGAGTTTGGGTATAAACCCTAAAAAAGTGAAATCACCATCTAAAAGCAATATCTGCCGCGATGTTTATTGCAATGTTGTTCACAGTAGCTAAGATGTGGAAACAACTTCAGTGTCAATTAAGGGATGAATGGATAAAGAAAATGTGGAGTAAATACAAAGTGGAATATTGTTCAGCCATAATGAAGAAAGAAATCCTGCCATTTGTGACAACATGGATAAACCCAGAGGGCATTATGCTGAGTGAAATAAGTCAGAGGAAGATAAATACTGTATGATTTCATTTATATGTCCAAGAATGCCAAACTCAGAAAAAAAGAGTAGAGTGGTGGTTGTCAGGGGCCAGGGGGTGGGGAAAACGGGAGGATGGTGTTCAAAGGGTACAAACTCGCAGTTATAAGATAGATAAATTCTGGGGCTCTAATATAGAGCATGATGACTGTAGTTAGCAATACAATATCGTATATTTGAGAGTTTCTCAGAAAGCAGATCTTAAAAGTTCCCACTGTGACCACAACAAAAATAAATGGCAATTTTGTGAGATGAAAAATGTATTAACTAGCCCTATTGTGGAGATATATTTGCAATATACACATGTATTAAATTATCACATTTTACACCTTACACTTATACACTATTATGTCAGTTATATCTCAGTATAGGTGGAAAAAAAGAAACAATGGAGTAAATCAGATCTCAAAAAGAAGAAAGCAATAGAAGTTCTCTCTAGTTTATTCTATTGTAACCTGTGCAATCCTGGGTAAGTCATGAATCTGATTCTTGCATTCACTTCCCCCATCTGGAAAATGGAACAGTTGAGTTATGCAATCTTTGGGGTCTCTTTTAGTTCTAAAACTCAGTGACTCTACAAAGAGGAGAAAGCCATGTGCAACCTTTTGAGTATAACTGTAGACTCTGCTTGAATATAAGTTCCAGTGTAGCTCTACCAAAGGTAAGAAGAGGCGGGAACGTCAACATGATGACACACTCCTTTTTGGCTCTGAAAGGCTTCCAGATTGTGTCTAAATTTAAACCACTTTCTGCAGGCCAAAGAGTTGCCTGTGGACAGCTTGACGATCAATCTTTCAACACATAACTCTTCCTTGTCATCTCGGCGTGGGGAATGTGAGCACTTCAAGCTTCCTCCTCCAGAGTTGTCAATCTGGCACCTGTCACTGGCATCTGATTCATTATAAAAATATTTAATTCTTCCAAGATGAATTGGCAGGATGTCCAAAAGAGAGGGAATAAAAGGCACAGGGGAGATGGAAAATGCTGTTTTCAGAGAGGGCTTCTGTTTGGCTCAGAATCCAATAAATATTTTTGGAAGAGAAGCCAAACCCAATGGTTTTCTTCATCACCAATATCAGTAGCATCATCTTGGCCAAATTCAGCAGCAATGTTAATACCCCAGTGATTGTTCTGCTTCCCAGGTGGTGCTAGTGGTAAAGAATCTGCCTGCCAATGCAGAAAATATAAGAGATGTGGGTTCAGTCCCTGGGTCGGGAAGATCCTCTGGAGGAGGGCATGGCAATCCACTCCAGTATTCTTGCCTGGAGAATACCATGGACAGAGCAGCCTGGTGGGCTACAGTCCGTAGGGTCTCAGAGTCAGATAAGACTGCAGCGACTTAGCATGCATACTAATTGTTCTAGCTTCTAAGGCTGTCTCTGGTGAGAATGCCTATCTCTTCTAATCTTTGGTAGCCCTACACATTCAAAGTCAAAGTTAAGAAACTGGCAGACCTGTTCCTCTTCCAAGATCTTTAACTTAGGAGGCCTTTCTAATTCCAACCTTAAAAGAACTTTGATAGCTTCCCACACCTATAGAAATAATGTTCGAAGCTTCACTTTCAAAGATCAAAAACTTGTCATATGCCTTCAACTTATTTTCCCTGCATCAACCATTTCCATCATTCTGAACTGATCATGACCCCTGGCTTCAGGTTCACCTTGTGCTGGGATGTTCTTTCTTAACAGCTTTACTTCAGAGTTTCTCAACCTCATGCCTAATGACTTTTGGGGCCAGATAACTCTTTGCTGTTTGGGTAAACTCCGGGAGTTGGTGATCGACAGGGAGGCCTGGCATGCTGTGGTCCATGGGGTCACAAAGAGTCGGAGACGACTCAGCAACTGAACTGCACTGAATTCTTTGCTGTGGGAACAGTTTGTGCATTGTAGGACGTTTTGCAGCACCCCTGGCATATCCCAAGTATGATAAACAAAAACGTCCACTGAAGCATAAAATTGCCTCTGATTGAGAGCCATTTCTCTACTTGGAAAACTTGTAACCAGCTTTTATTATGCAGTTCAAATGTCACATTTTCTGTAGAGCATTTCTAACTTCTCTAGGAAAATTGACTGATTTCCTCCCGTAACTTTATTATCACTGTGGTCAGGCACAGTCTGTGGTAGCTATTTCTGTAAATACTTGTCTCTTCAACTAGACCAAGATTCTCTAGGGAAAAGACCTTGTCATATTCATCACCATATTCTTATTTCCTAGCATAATAGCTGGCACTGGAACTATGGCTAGTGATCAAAATCTGTAAGTTTATTTGATGTTTATATCAGTCCTGTGATGTAAAAAGAGCAAATATTATTTTTTAATTAGATTATTTTTCCATTGGGCAGATGTACTTCCAATTGCAAGTGACAAATATAACTCAAATTGGCCTGGGAAAAATAAGACATATAATGGCTCATATATTTAGAAAAAGGATATATACAGATTTAGACTTCAGGCATAGCTGGATCCAGGTGAATGATCCTGAGCAGGAGAAACGTTAGTTCAGATCAGGTGTTCAGAAATTTTTAGGTGTTGAGAAATTAAAAAAAAAAAAAAATTAGTGAACTATCCCAAAGCAGAAGGTTAGGAACAGTGAAGATAGAAGAAAATGATAGTGTGGATTTTATTCAAGTTTGCTTTAACCTCAGTTCTAATGCCTCTGTTAGAAGAGAAAAATGGTGTATTTGAGATAAGGATTAAGGTGCCAGTGTGGATTTCTATTATTTCTATTATATCACATAAATGTACTCAAGATTCACTGACTTTCAGATTCTGATTAAAGTTTAATGTTTTCCAGGCTGAAAGAATCTAGAAATGTGTGATTTTATAGTCCTAGCAATACTCATTCCCAAGAATAACTTTAAATTTAGTCAGTAATTCTGCTATTCATTGATGTCTGTCACCTAAACTTAATGTCTGTGTTCTGGGTGCAAACTTCTTTTTGTACCAATGATAAGTCATTCTTCTCTTACCTTTGACTACTAGGCCTAGGAATTATTAACTTGTGCCTTTTTAGGAGTTTCTCTTTTTTCCCCCTGAGGGAAAGCCCGGCCATAGACTACACAGTAGAATAGCTGGGACTTGGAGCTGCATTTCTTGACACATGAGTGATGCATTTTCTTTATCAATAATACGGCTTCCCAGGTGGCTCCGTGGTAAAGAAATCTCCTGCCAATGCAGGAGAAGCAGGTTTGATCCCTAGAGGAGGAAAAGACAACTCACATCAGTATTCTTGCCTGGGGAATCCCATGGACAGAGGACCCTGGTGGGCTACAATCCATGGGGTTGGCAAAGAGAAACGACTGAAGTGACTTAGCAAGCACACGTACATTATATATATATAAATACATATATTATGTGTGTGTGAATACGCAGTTACTAAGTCATGTCTGACTCTTTGCAACCCAAGGAATGTAGCCCTCCAGGCTCTTCTGTCCATGGGATTTTCCAGGCAAAAATACTGGTGTGGGTTGCCATTTTCTTCACCACGTATTACGTGTTGTTGTTCAGTCTCTCAGTCCTATCTGACTCTTTGCGACCCCATGGACTGCAGCACGCCAGGCTTCCCTGTCCTTCACCATCTCCCGGAGCTTGCTCAAACTCTTGTCCATTGAGTCGGTGATGCCATCCAACCATCTCATCCTCTGTCGTCCCCTTCTCCTCCTGCTTTCTATCTGTCCCAGCATCAGGATCTTTTCCAGTGAGTCAGGTCTTTGCATCAAGTGGCCAAAGCACTGGAGCTTCAGCTTTAGCATCAGTCCTTCCAATGAATATTCAGGACTGATTTCCCTTAGGATGGACCAGTTTGATCTCCTTGCGGTGCAAGGGACTCTCAAGGGTCTTCTCCAACACCACAGTTCAAAAGCATCAATTCTTCAGCACTCAGCTTTCTTTATAGTCCAACTCTCAAAACCATACATGACTACTGGAAAAACCATAGCTTTGACTATATGGACCTTTATGGGCAAAGTAACGTCTCTGCTTTATAACATGCTGTCTAGCTTTGTCATAGCTTTTCTTCCAAGGAGCATGAGTCTTTTAATTTCATGGCTACAGTCACCATCCACAGTGATTTTGGAGCCCAAGAAAATAACATCTCTCTCTGTTTCCACTATTTCCCCATCTATATGCCATGAGGTGATGGGACTTGGATGCCATGATATTAGTTTTTTGAATGTTGAGTTTTAAGCCAGCTTTTTCACTCTCCTCTTCCACCTTCATCAAGAGGTTCTTTAGTATATTACATATACAAATACATATTATATATATATATTTAACTACTTTATTATTATAATATTATATATAACTACTATATATTATGGTAAATTACACTGGGCTGGAAGAAGCACAAGGTAGAGTCAAGATTGCCGGGAGAAATATCAATAGCCTCAGATATACAGATGACACCACCTTTATGGCTGAAAGTGAAGAGGAACTCAAAAGCCTCTTGATGAAAGTGAAAGAGGAGAGTGAAAAAGTTTGCTTAAAGCTCAACATTCAGAAAACGAAGATCATGGCATCTGGTCCCATCACTTCATGGGAAATAGATGGGGAAACAGTGGAAACAGTGTCAGACTTTATCTTTGGGGCTCCAAAATCACAGCAGATGGTGATTGCAGCCATGAAATTAAAAGATGCTTGCTCCTTGGAAGGAAAGTTATGACCAACCTAGATAGTATATTCAAAAGCAGAGATATTACTTTGCCAACAAAGGTCCATCTAGTCAAGGCTGTGGTTTTTCCTGTGGTTATGTATGGATGTGAGAGTTGGACTGTGAGGAAAGCTGAGCACTGAAGAATTGATGCTTTTGAACTGTGGTGTTGGAGAAGACTCTTGAGAGTCCCTTGGACTGCAAGGAGATCCAACCAGTCCATCCTAAAGGAGATAGTCCTGGGTGTTCATTGGAAGGATTGATGCTGAAGCTGAAACTCCAATACTTTGGCCACCTCATACAAAGAGTTGACTCACTGGAAAAGACCCTGATGCTGGGAGGGATTGGGGGCAGGAGGAGAAAGGGACGACAGAGGATGAGATGGCTGGATGGCATCACTGACTCGATGGACATGAGTTTGAGTGAACTCCAGGAGTTGGTGATGGACAGGGAGGCCTGTCGTGCTGTGATTCATGGGGTCGCAAAGAGTCGGACAGACTGAGTGACTGAACTGAACTGAACTGAACTGATATATATATATTATATGTATTTATATAACTACTACCAGGGAGGTTTAAAATTGTATCAATTTTATTCCTCTGTTAAATAAGGATAATATTCTGTGGAATTGCAGAGATGATAAAATGTGATACACAGGAAAAAACATAGTATAATGCTAATGAGTGTTTAATGTATGTAAATTGCAAATGTTAAGACAGAGTCAAACAATTACATTCATACATTTATGCTTTATGTGCCTCATTTTCCCCAGGCTGTGCCCTGTATCCCAGTCCCTGAATGATTGCATGTTTAGAACTATTTTCAGTAGAGAAGCATATGTGCTAGGTTCCCAAGCACGTGAAACTCAATCATAGAGCTGGAGAGCCTGGTTTAAATGCCATGGTTCTCTAAGGAAATAATGAGAGACATGCACTTGTCTGATCATCACAATGTTGTTTCAGTATTAAAATGTCATTAAAACCCACAGTCTACCAGCAGAGGACTGTAAACTAAATTGTGAAATATCTACATGATTAAATCTTATACAGTCAATAAAAAGCATCTTATATAGAATGTATGACAAACTTGCCTGATTATAGGATTCTCCTGGGGTGATTTATAAAAGCATTGGCTGCACCCTAGACTTAATGAATCAAAATATCCACGAGAGGAGATTGGAAATACATATTTTTATCAAGCGTCCCAGGTGAGTTTTATGATCAGGCAAATTTATGAAAGTCTGTTATAGAACATGTATTCTCTTAATGCAAAGAGAAAATAAAATACCATCAAATATTATGTGCTGTTCTTTAACAATTTTGCAAAGGAAATAATAATAATAAAAACGCAGAATCTCCTTCTCAGTGTTGAGATTACTTTTGTCATGTTAAGAGTATGGTATTTACTGTCAGAAGACCTGTTTCAAATCTCAGAATGGCGGTACTAGCTGTATATCACTAGGCAAGTACTGAAGCTCATTATGTGCCACTGTCCTTATCTTTAAAATGGGGAAATTGAAGTATATATCTTATGTGTCATCGTAAAGACAAAATAATCTAATCAGTGCTGTTTATTGTTAATATTAGTAAGTATACTTCCACTTCCAACCACGAGGAAATAAGATGGTACAAAATTACTCTCTCACCACAGCCCCATGAGACGAACATAGGAAAAAATGATTTGCAGAAACTGGGCAGCAGAAAGCTGAGGTTAAGGCATGCGCCTCACCAAGGGCTACCATCTCTAGCCTCCACCCACACGGCCTTCGCAGTCTCCCTGCCTCCCTTCTTGACCTCTACTTGCAAATGACCTTGCAAAGTTAATTCCTCATTTAAATGGTCAGAGGCTGTCCGCTGTAGTAAACAGATGGGCCCCTCTTGGGGCTTCATTCCCGTCTGCTGTCTCCTCATTCAGCATGTCTATCTCCCCCTGCACTGTGCCCCTCCTGAAGACTGTGTCTGTCTTAGTCTCTGTGATCTCTGTGGAGCAACCTTAAAACAATGGCTGACTGAATGTCTGTGTGTCTTTCCTGTCTACCCTTCTGGAGCTCCCTGATTCCACCTTAATTCTACCACAGGACTTGATGGTATTCCTTGCTCCTGATTCCACATGGGATCTGTGTCCAGAAGGTGTCACTGAATACTGCCACCACTGAAGCCCCTCTAGGTCTAAGTTCCCCTGGGTGAAGGGTGGCTCCCGACCCACTGCAAAGTGATCTCATATTGGCCTCTTGGTAAAGTCTCAGAGAAAAATACTGCTGCTAAACCTCTGACTGCCCAATGAGCTTTCAGGTTCTGTCATAGGAGTTCAGCCTTCACATTTCTTAACAGCTCATTGGCCAAGACATTATGATTGACATACACCTAACCCAATGGAAGATGAAACTTGTCCTATGGCAGGTTCTAGAGGACGTTCAGTCTCAGGAAGGTTGGCCTGGGAAATGCATGAAGGTGAAGGTGAAGTCGCTCAGTTGAGTCCGACTCTTTGTGACCCCGTGGACTGTAACCTACTAGGCTTCTCCGTCCATAGGATTCTCCAGGCAAGAATACTGGAGTGGATTGCCATTTCCTTCTCCAGGGGATCTTCCTGACCCAGGGATCGAACCTGTGTCTCCCACATTGGAGACAGATGCTTTAACCTCTGAGCCACCAGGGAAGCGGGAAATGTATGAACTCTTTTAATTCCTTAGAGTTCCAATTTCTATGGACAGAGCAATAGAGTCAGTTTTAATTGATTCATGGATGAGGGAACATCAAACCAGTCTGTGAGAGCAGAAACAGACTTACCAACCAAAGGGATACAGTCCAAAATGGAAGGTGGTGACACCTTAGAGGTAAGTGCAGCCCCCAAAAGACACAGGACAGACCCCAACAGGTCCCAAAAAGCCAAAAGAGTCCCTGGAAAGTCAAGAGGGGTTACCACAGCCTGTGACTTGTCCTAAGAGGCTCTGCAAAGACCCTGAGATATTGTCAGGCTCCAAGAGACTCCAAAAGGTGGTGATGGATCAAAAAGTCTAGACCAGAATTCATAAGACTTGGAGTCACAGAGCCAGCTCGGTAGGACCTGAGAGAGAGTGAAAGGTATAAGAGATAATAAAAAAGGCCCAAGGTGTAGGACTTCCCTAGTGGTCCAGTGGTTAAGACTCTGAGCTCACAATGCAGGACAATCCCCGGTTGGGGAACTGGGATCCCGCATGGCCCTGGGTATGGCCCAAAGGAACCAAACTAAACCAAAACAAACCAAAAATCCTGAAAAACCCTAAGATGTATTGACAGGTAGTGACAGGAGAGGGCGGCTAAGAAGGAAGGAGGTTGCAGATGGGGCCTAGAGATGATAGCCCAGAAAGAGGTGCAGAGTCAGCTGGAGGCTATGCTTAAATCTCCTTCAGTGTCTTCCCTTTTCCCTTAAGGTCAAAGCCGGCCACTTCAGCACAACCCTCAGAATCTGCTCATTTGGAGCTTCAGCCTCTTCTCGTTTATGTCCCGTCAGTCTCGATGTAGGGAGTACGTGAACTCCCCCTGTTCAAAGCCTCACCACATTCCATCCCCTTCGTTGGGGACACTGCTTCTCTCCTCATCCTTCAGTGGGTAATTATCACTCACCTATCAGGACTCAACATTCAGAAAACGAAGATCATGGCATCCCCATCACTTCATGGGAAATAGATGGGGAAACAGTAGAAACAGTGTCAAACTTTATTTTTTTGGGCTCCAGAATCACTGCAGATGGTGACTGCAGCCATGAAATTAAAAGATGCTTACTCCTTGGAAGAAAAGTTATGACCAACCTAGATAGCATATTCAAAAGCAGAGACATTACTTTGCCTACTAAGGCCCATCTAGTCAAGGCTATGGTTTTTCCTGTGGTCATGTATGGATGTGAGAATTGGACTGTGAAGAAGGCTGAGCACTGAAGAATTGATGCTTTTGAACTGTGGTGTTGGAGAAGACTCTTGAGAGTCCCTTGGACTGCAAGGAGATCCAACCAGTCCATTCTGAAGGAGACCAGGGATTTCTTTGGAAGGAATGATGCTGAAGCTGAAATTCCAGTACTTTGGCCATCTCATGAGAAGAGTTGACTCATTGGAAAAGACTTTGATGCTGGGAGGGATTGGGGGCAGGAGGAAAAGGGGACGACAGAGGATGAGATGGCTGGATAGCATCACTGACTCGATGGACATGAGTCTGAGTGAATTCCGGCAGATGGTGATGGACAGGGAGGCCTGGTGTGCCGCGATTCATGGGGTCGCAAAGAGTCGGACACGACTGAGCGACTGAACTGAACTGAACTGAACTGAACTGATCATGACTCAGGATTACTGTGAGTAATCACAGTAATCCATAGTAATTACTCACAGTAGATAACTGCGATTACTCATAGTAATCCTGAGTCCTGATATCACAGTAATCCAAGTCTATGCCCTGACCAGTAATGCTGAAAAAGCTGAAATTGAACAGTTCTATGAAGACCTACAAGACCTTCTAGAACTAACACCCCCAAAAGCTGTCCTTTGCACTATAGAGGACTGGAATGCAAAAGTAGGAAGTCAAGAAACACCTGGAATAATAGGCAAATTTGGCCTTGGAGTACAGAATAAAGCAGGGCCAAGGCTAATAGAGTTCTGCCAAGAGAATAAAGCAGGTGCAAGGCTAAAAGAGTTCTGCCAAGAGAACGCACTAGTCATAGTAAACACCCTCTTCCAACAATACAAGAGAAGACTCTACACATGGACATCACCCAGATGGTCGATATGGAAATCAGATTGATCATATTCTTTGCAGCCAAAGACAGAGAAGTTCTATACAGTCAGCAAAAACAAGACCGAGAGCTGACTGTGGCTCAGATCATGAATTCCTTATTGCCAAATTCAGACTGAAATTGAAGGAAGTGGAGAAAGCCACTAGACCATTCAGGTATGATTAGCCTCCAACTAAAATAGATAAGTTTTAAAAAAGTATCATTAAAAAAATAAATCAAATCCCTTACAATTATACAGTGGAAGTGACAAATAGATTCAAGGGATTAGATCTGATAGACAGAGTGCCTCAACAACTATGGACGGAGGTTTGTGACATTGTACAGGAGGCAGTGATCAAGACCATTCCCAAGAAAAAGAAATGCAAAAAGGCAAAATGGTTGTCTGAGGCTGCCTTACAAATAGCTGAGAAAAGAAGAGAAGCTAAAGGCAAAGGAGAAAAAGGAAAGATATACCCATTTGAATGTAGAGTTCCAAAGAATAGCAAGGAGAGATAAGAAAGACTTCCTCAGTAAACAATGCAAAGAAATCCAGGAAAACAATAGAATGGGAAAGACTAGAGATCTATTCAAGAAAATTAGCAATCCCAAGGGAACATTTCATGCAAACATGGGCACAATAAAGGACAGAAACAGAAGCAGAAAATATTAGGAAGAGCTAGCAAGAATACCCAGAAGAACTGTACAAAAAAGATACTCATGATCCAGATAACCATGATGGTGTGATCACTCACCTAGAGCCAGACATCCTGGAATGTGAAGTCAAATGGGCCTTAGGAAGCATCACTATGAACAAAGCTAGTAGAGGTGATGGAATTCCAGTTGAGCTATTTCAAATCCTGAAAGATGATGCTGTGAAAGTGCTGCACTCAAAATGCCAGCAAATTTGGAAAACTCAGCAGTGGCCACAGGACTGGAAAAGGTCAGTTTTGATTCCAGTCGCAAAGAAAGGCAATGCCAAAGAATGCTCAAACTACCACACAGTTGCACTCATCTCACACGCTAGCAAAGTAATGCCCAGAATTCTCCAAGATAAGCTTTGACAGTACGTGAACCAAAAACTTCCAGATGTTCAAGCTGGATTTAGAAAATGCAGAACGTGAAGGGAAACTAAAAAGCCTCTTGATGAAAGTGAAAGAGGAGAGTGAAAAAGTTGGTTTAACACTCAACACTCAGAAAACTAAGATCATGACATCCAGTCTCATCTATGGCAAATAGACGGGGAAACAATGGAAATAGTGAGTGACTTTATTTTGGGGGGCTTCAAAATCACTGCAGATGGTGACTGCAGCCATGAAATTAAAACAGTTACTCCTTAGAAGAAAAGCTATGACCATCCTAGATAGCATATTAAAAAGCAAATCCATTACTTTGTTGACAAAGTTCCATCTAGTCAAAGCTATGGTTTTTCCAGTAGTCATGTATGGATGTGAGAGTTGGACTATAAAGAAAGCTGAACACTGAAGAATTGATGCTTTTGAACTTGGTGTTGGAGAAGACTCTTGAGGGTCCTTTGGACTTCAAGGAGATCCAATCAGTCTATCCTAAAGAAAATCAGTACTGAATATTCATTGGAAGGACTGATGCTGAAGCTGAAGCTCCAATCCCTTGGCCATCTGATGTGAAGAACTGACTCATTGGAAAAGACCCTGATGCTGGAAAGGATTGGGGGCAGGAGGAGAAGGGGGGTGACAGAGGATGAGATGGTTGGATGGCATCACTGACTCGATGGACATGAGTTTGAGTAGGCTCCAGGAGTTGGGGATGGACAGGGAAGCCTGGCGTGCTGCAGTCCATGGTTTTGCAAAGAGTCGGATGCAACTGAGAGACTGAACTGAACTGATCAGGACTCAGCTTGCAAGTCACCTTCTGCTGCAGCCTTGCCCGACCCCTCCCTGCGCATGGGGCCTTTCTCCATCTTCACGTCCCATCGCCACTCTGTGGGAGAGGCGGTGAACGATGGGCACAGGGTCTAAGGAATGGCACCAGTTCTGAAAAGGGCCTGAAAAGAGGTTACCTTCCTCGGGGACCCGAGAAGCAGATGTAGAGGGTGGTGGAGTGTCATGGGCAGTGATGGGGAGTTTGAGGATGGAATAACTTTGGAGCAGAGGTCAGACGCAGTGGCATGAAGACAAGGGCACTGCCCAGTCGGGACACGTGGTGAAAAGCATGAAGAGGTGCTGTTGAAGCCACATGCTAAGGAGAGCGGGGCAGGAGGCCTCCCCTCGACAAGGAAGATGGGCACTTCTGGGAGTGTGTCTGCTGGTGGAGGATTTACGGGTTTGCAGAGAAAGCACTTGGTATTCCTTCAGAACCCGAATCCTTGACATGATTTCTTTTACTTATTTTCGGCTTTCTCTAGGTAGGGCAGGCAGCGGGGACACTCTGCTGTGTAAGAGCTTCAGGAATCGCAGCTCGAGGGCTTTAGAGCATGAGGCCAGCAACTGTGGTGCAGGAGCTCAGTTCCCCTGCAGCAGGTGGAATCCTGGACCTGCATGGGTTCGATCCACTGAACCCACGTCCCTTGCATTGGCAGGGGGATTCCTAACCACTGGACCACAGGACAGGAAGTTCCCCAGCGTTGTTTCTTGGGCCTGGTTGGAGCCCATCTCCACATCCTGCAGTGAGCTTGTGTGACCCTTGGGATTTCACATGGCCCTTCCTGGGCTTCCCTGGTGCCTCAGAGGGTAAAGTGTCTGCCTGCAATGCAGGAGACCCAGGTTCGATCCCTGGGTGGGGAAGATCCCCTGGAGAAGGAAATGGCAACCCACTCCAGTACTCTTGCCTGGAAAATCCCATGGACGGAGGAGCCTGGTATGCTACAGTCCATGGGGTCTCAAAGAATCAGACACGACTGAGTGACTTCACTTTCACTTATAGCTCAACATCCCAGAGATGAGAGAGCATTTTTATAGATATCCTTGGGGGGAAAAAAAAATGTCCCAGGAGTTTTCTCATTAGCTTGATGTGGGTCGTGTGTTTGTCTTTGAATCAATCACAACAGCCAGGATGAAGGGAGCTGAAGTGTCTCTAATTGAGCTGGCCGGGACCATGCACCCTCCTCTAGGCTTTGGTGGGGGAAGATGTTCAGCCCCCATGTCAAAATAGCATGTCCAATATTCCACAACTGACCTTGTTCCCACTATCTTTGCAGCACTATTTTGCTATGCCTTTTGGATACTCCCAGGCTGACTGAGGTCCATGAGAGAATTTAGCACTTTAAAATTAAGTCAGAAGGAGCCTTGGGCAGCTCTGAGAAAGACTCAGGTAAGCGTGAACCAGTAATAGGTGCTTCCACTGTCTCTGCCATCCTGTAGTCTAATAAACAGTCTCTTTTGGTGTCTCCATCCCTTCAGGGTCTGACTAGTTTGATTTTTATTAACTTTGTTTTTCTTTTATAATTCTCCTCCCGTTCAGAGCCAGGAAAATTATAAGCAAGTAGCCAAGTGCCAGAAAAGCCTTAGGGAGACCTGCTGATTGAAGGGACAGTTTCAGGTCTCAGAGCTGGACTTGGCCACCTGAAGTGTGGGGTGACCCTGGGCCGGTTACTTTCTCTCTCTGGGTTTTCCTGCTCTCTGCTTTTGAAGGGGAACTAATCCATTTTAACCTTCTCCTTGCATGCAGAGTTGGACTAGAGAACTCTTAGATGGCAGGAAGTCTTGTTGCCTGCCAGATGGATGATTCGCTTACCCTTAAATGACTTTTTTTTTTTTTTCACCTACATTCATCTGGCGTCCTGATTCTCCTCTATTCCTTCCGTCCTCAGGTAATGAGCTGCTGATGTGGGCTCATGAAACATGCAGTGAAATAAACTCTAAGCTCATATGTGGGTGGGGGTAGCAGGGTAGAATAAAGCAGATGAAAACAGGGAAAAAGGGAGATGGAATAAAGTCTTTGGAAAATGTAAGAACTTTATTTCTGGCTGCAAGCATCACTGATTTCTGGCTCCTGCCACCAACGAGAGAGTCGGTCTTGTCCAGTCACCAAGTTGTGTCCGACTCTGCATGACCCCGTGCGCTGAAGCACGCCAGGCTTCCCTGTCCTTCACTGTCTCCTGGAGTTTGCTCAGATTCATGTCCACTGAGTCGGGGATGCCCTCTAACCATCTCATCCTCTGATGCCACCTTCTGCTGCCCTCAATCTTTCCCAGGATCAGGGTCTTTTCCAATGAGTTGGCTCTTCACATCGGGTTGCCAAAGTATTGGAGCTTCAACTTCAGCATCAGTTAATGTATCTATTTGCTATCCAGAACTGCTAAGAAAATAGTCTTGTGATTGGACTGAACTATCTGCTCTGTTCCTTTTCTGCATAAAAAGTTGAATTAACAGAGATAGGACAGACATGAAGGAGCCAAAGGAAACCTTTCTGGATATTCTACAACTTGAATAATTTATTCCAAGATTACTGAAAACAATTTAGGGTTAAAACAACCAAAAAAAAAAGTCAGTTGCTGCCACCTAAAAAATAATGATTAATTAATGAATTAATTTGTTCAATTAATTAATTTGTTCAACAGCCATTTACTGACAACCAGATGAAGTCATTTGTTCATCTAACCTATGCGTCAAGGGCCCTCCACGAGTGCTCTCCTGACCCCTGGGAACACAGTGGTGAACTAGACAAGAAAGGTATCGTCCCCCGTGGTTCTTGAATTCTAGTGGCAGGAGATAAGCACGGACATTGAGCAGGTACAGACACAGGGTAGTTTCAGAGAGTGGTAAGTGATCTGCAGAAAGTAAACCAGGTGGGGAGTGGTTTAGACATGGGGGTCAGCAGATTCCTTTCCAGGGAGACTTGGGGCTTGAAATGAGAGCTGAAAGTTAAGGCTCCTGGAGCAGCTTGGAGGAAGGTCTGGGACCAAAAACTAATAAGTAACCTCACCTTCCCAGTCTGCCTCTAGTCATTAAAAAGTATTCTCTCCTGACCTGTCCGTCTCTCCAGAGCCTGCGTGACTTTGATTTTTATTAACTTTTTCTTTCATATCAAGCCTCCCCTTCAGAGCTAAATCAACCTCTACTGGGTTTTGTGAAGGGGGACAGTTTCCCAGGCAGGGGAGTATCACAAAGCCCCAGATCAGGCAAAGGCCTGAGCTGGAACAAAGTTTAATTTAGGAAATAAAACTCAGTGTGAGAGGAGGGTGAGAGCAGGGAAGACCAAGAGACCAGAGGGCTTCCCTGGTGGTCAGTGGTAAAGACCCCACCTGCTAACGCAGAAGACCTGGGATTGATCCCTGGTTCAGGAAGATCCTCTGGAGGAGGAAATGGCAACCCACCCCAGTATTCCTGCCTGGAGAATTCCCATGGACAGAGGAGCCTGGCAGGCTACAGTCCACAGGGTCACAAGAGTTGGACGTGACTGAGTGATTGAACAACAACAAGAGACCAGTGGAAACAGTGACAGATTAATTTTGGGGGGCTCCAAAATCACTGCAGATGGGGACTGCAGCCATGAAATCAAAAGATGCTTACTCCTTGGAAGGAAAGTTATGACCAACCTAGACAGCATATTCAAAAGCAGAGACATTACTTTGTCAACAAAGGTCTGTTTAGTCAAGGCTATGGTTTTTCCGTAGTCATGTATGGATGTGAGAGTTGGACTATAAAGAAAGCTGAGCACAGAAGAATTGATGCTTTTGAACTGTGGTGTTGGAGAAGACTCTTGAGAGTCCCTTGGACTGCAGGAGATCCAACCAATCCATCCTAAAGGAAAAGAGTTCTGGATGTTCATTGGAAGGACTGATGTTGAAGCTGAAACTCCAATACTTTGGCCACTTGATGTGAAGAACTGATTCATTTGGAAAGACCCTGATGCTGGGAAAGATTGAGGGCAGGAGGAGAAGGGGACGATGGAGGATGAGATGGTTGGATGGCATCACCGACTCAATGGACATGAGTTTGGGTAAACTCTGGGAGTTGGTGATAGACAGGGAGGCCTGGTGTGCTGTGGTTCATGGGGTCACAAAGAGTCAGACACGACTGAGAGACTGAACTGAGAACTGATGTCATGGTGGTGTCAATTTTATTTTGGAAGGTTTTGCATAGGAGAGTAACATAATCCAACTTAGCAGTATGGGTTCGCTGCTGTGTAGACACTGCCTATAAGATGAGAAGTCTCTCATTTTAGGACGGTCATGATGGTCTCATACAGAAGATAAACATCTCAAATGAATGATTATGCTACAGTGGGATGATTCAACATATGCTGAAAGAATTTTCCAGAACACAAAAATACAGGGTACACAATCCAATATAATTACTGATAACTGGACCCCATAAGGAGTCCAAACTTGGTGGAAAACTGGATACAGTGTATACAAAGTGATGGGGGTGATTAATTCTGCCTATAGGAATGAACCATGGAGTCCTAATAGATACAGCATTCCTACTTTATCTTAAATAATTAATGGGATTTCACCAATTAGGTGGGAAAGGATGGGCCTTTCAGACAGAGAGGACAATGCTTACACATGCCCAGAACCAGGAAATTTCAGGACATTAAGAGAAGGCTGACCAGAGGACTCTTTGTAGAGGAGAAAAAGAGTCCAGAATGGCTGGGTGTGAGTTTGGAAGACTAAACAGAGGTGGTTTGTTAAGGCTTGTTTGCCATTCTAAGGATTCTGGACCTTATTTAAACATGCTAAGGAGCTACAGAAGATTTATGAACTGAGGAATAACAGGGTACCTGTTGTACTTTTGAAGGATCTTTCTCGTAGCTCTGTGGAGGCTAAGTTGAGTAGGATCACAGGAGAAAGAGGAGCCCAGCCAGAAGACTAGAGTTCTCTCTCGAAACAAGCTAAGGAGGAGAGGATGAACAAGACATGGAAAGGATGTGAATAAGCAAGGCAAAGAAACGAGAGGGAGAGGCCGAACACGGAAATTTTCACCCGGTACAGATGCCACAGGTGAATAACCAGTGACATAATTATTTTCCAACGAGTAAGACCAGCAACAAGACAATTATTCTCTGGACTGAATGGTGTCTGCTCCTGATAAGTGTCTAGGTTAATGAGTATATGATACCCTAATGTGAATATTTCTTACACAGTAAAGAAATCATAGCTTCAGACCAGGAGCATGCTTGAATATCAAAGTGCTCAGCCATCTCTTTTAGGACTGGATTCTCTATTTCTGCTCACTGAATGCTCTCTGAGGTCAGTGCTCTAAGGGAACATCACACATTTGTACATTGTTTTGTGGCTTGCAAAATACTTTCGTGGCCACATCTTCAGGCATCACAAGAATCTGGTGAGGTAAGGCAAGAGAACCACCATGCTCATCTCATAGACAGTGAAACTAAAGCTCGACAAGAGTAAGAGATTTGAAGAAAAGCATACAGCTACTTGGGGCTTAAGGTGGCCCAGTGGTAAAGAACCCGCCTACCAGTGCTGGGGATGCAGCAGATGGGGGTGCGATCCCTGGGTCGGGAGGATCCCCTGAGAAGACACACTGAAGATACACTCACTCCAGTACCCTGCAAAATTCCATGGACAGAGGAACCTGGTGGGCCACGGTCTGTGGGGATGCAAAGAGCCGGACATGACTGAGAGACTGAGCGTGCACACACACACACACACACACACACACACACACACACACACACTTACATGCAACTGCTTTAAAGTAGACCATGCAAATTCAGCATTCTAGTCTAAATCCCAGACCATCCACTACATTACTCAGGTTTAAAAATTAACTAGCCGGGGGTGGTCTGGGTCCCTGGTGTAAGTAGTGGCATATGCTTTGCGTTGCCCCCTTTCTGACTTTTGGCAGACATCCCAAACCCAACTCAACACTTTCTCCTACTGAACTTGGACTTTGCCAGAGTCCTTCCAAACATGCTGCTCTAGGCAGTCACTAACAATGACTTGGGATTAGCTTTAATAGGATTACCCATTTCCCTTTGTGGGTCACATGATTGTGAAGGTTTATTCCAGCTTTAAGTTCTGTGATTTTATACTTAATGGTGATGATTCTAGGATCTCGATTTAATCCAAGTAAGATTCACTGGAAGCCTGTGGCATCCTAGGCACCTTCTAGTCATCATATGAATAAAATGTCTCTTCTACAGTTTTGTGCTCACGGTCCCATGGAGGTGACGGGCAGATACAGAATAACAGAACTGAAGTCTTGTTTAAATTCAAAGCAAAATGTTAAGGAAGACTGGAGGAGGCAGAAGTCCATGCTCCTTAAGGACAAAGATGGTGCTAGATAAAGACAGGTTGTGAAGGATACATTTTTAGCATTGACAACCACTTGAGATAAGGCATCCAGGTGCAGAGAGGGTTGAGTGTGGAAACTTTCTGAAGATTTCTGTTCTGGATCCCACCATGGAGAGTCGGATGCTAGATATGAATGCAACGTATGTATTGATTGAATATTTTTTAAAAAATGGCCAAGGTAAAAGAGGAGCTAACGCTCATCCTTAGGCAGCTGACAATCAAAAGAGAGAAAGGGGAAAGGTTTTAGATATCAGAATATCTGAGTTTTAGTTCTGATCCTACCTGCAACTCAAGAAGTCAGCTTCCTAAGGTCTCAGGTTCAAAGGTTAAAAATAGGTTGCATTTTAAGTGCCTCGCCTGATCGATCCTGAAGAGGGTGCTGGAGAGGCTGAAAGGCACAAAAGCCTTGAGGGATCAGGAAGATCCATCACAGGCGGGAGCTGGGAGCCCAGCAATGCTGTGTATTTACCATCCCCAGACGAGTCTGCCTCCGAGGTCTCTGTAAACTTCATACCCCTAGGATTCCCACCACAACCTCTATGCTGTGGCTTAACCCCCAAAGACGGCAGGATGATGAAATGCAGCAATTTCTTCCACTTCAGTGGGGAAAGGAGCATGTACAATATTGGCAAGAAGAAGGGAAAACTCCTGACTACTCTCTTTTATTTTGAGATACATTTTGAAAAATCCTTAGCCTCAGCACACAGTTCCTGGCCATCAGCCATGGTAAAATCAGATCCTTCTGGTCTATTACAAATTAAATAATCATAGCTATATCCATCAGGAAAACGTACGCAGAAGAGATGCATAAGCCAGCAATTAGTATTAGCTTCCAGCCTTTCACTGACTGACTCCGAGGGCCTCGTGGTGGCTGTTGCACCCGGGACCATGAATATCCCAGCTCCTGGCTCTGTGCTTCCAGGGTAATGATTGCTCAAGTGGTTGCATCAGGAGGAGATGTCTGCCCAGCCTCGCTCCCGGCTCAACCAAAATGTCTAATAATGCTGGTGGAAAGAGTGCCAACAGGCCATGGCACCAAACGATTGATGGCGCGCAGAGAGTGTCTAGGCCCCTGCAAGGTGTGCAAAGTGGCTCTCCTAACCACGCCATGCTCTTTGCTGTCTGAATCTGTGATAATAAACATTTGGGCTGGACTATGTCTAACAATCTATGAAAGAGAAGGTGACCAACCATAGACCTTCACTCTGGTTTCTGGTCTAAGGAGCAGGGAGATTTTTCAGGTGATTCTCAACTGGATTACTGCTCGAGAGAGGCTTCTGACATCAGGCTGAGGGTTCACGGCAGACATTTCCAGTAGCTTGCTCACTGTTCACGTCTGCCTTGTCACACTCTCCCTGGCTGTTCTCACTGCATCTCACCATCTTCCACTTTTATCTAGAGCCAGCTTCTTTGCGCTGGAAACGTAACTTGCCTTCTAAGAAGCTTTCCTGAAAATGTCACTACAGCCTCCGTGGATGTCACCAGCTCCTGACACAGGCTGTGTTTGTTTTGCAACATGCTTGTGTCAGGAAATAGAGCGTCTAAATGCGAATCCAGAACAGAGCTCTGCTGCTGTCGGCCTTGCACGTCTGTTCTGCGGCCATTTTCCTTTGCTGCAGTTGGGATGTGTTTTGTTCCATCTAATATTTTTTTCTAGTATGTATTGATCACCTATTCTGTGTATCCACCTGGAGAAGGAAATGGCAACCCACTCCAGTATTCTTGCCTGGAGAATTCCACGGACAGAGGAGCCTGGCTGCCGTCCATGGGGTCACAAAGAGGCGGACACAGCTGAGCTGCTGACACACTGTGTGTACCCAAGCCCTGTGGCCTGGGGTCAGTGGGGAAAGAGGAAACCAGGCTGCAGCTGGTCTGTCTTTGCACACTCCGAATTCCACTGGTTATGTCATAGGTTGTTTAAAGTGGCCTGTGTCATCTGTCTTCCCGGGACCTTAGGGATTACTTTGATTCATTCTTCCCTATGCAGTGGGGAAGATGAAGGCTGAGAGAGAGAAGGGGACCTGCCCAAAGACACACAGCTCATCAAACAGGGAAAATCTGGCTCTGTTGGGAAGGCTTATAATATCCCACTTCCAGTTTTCTAATGTGTTTTTCTGCATATACATATGCATCTTCCATATATGTGTGTATATAATTTCCATATATAATACTGGGCATTGTAATATTATATATATCCAGATCTCTCTTTCTATATGTATATATATGTATGTATCTCCAGATGATTCTCTTTAGACATAGCTCCCGCGCTGCTTAGCACCGCAATGGGAAGAGTAAAGACAAGGTCGGCACGTAAGTAAATGCAGGGTAGTTAAGGAACCAGCGATTTATTTATTTACAGTCTTTCCTTCCTCCAATACACATTTAAAGACTTCCTACTATCTGCAGATTGTGAAAAAATAAAACCTGGTCGCTGCCATCTGCCATTTCACTCCCTGGTAGGGGAGACAGATACCCACACATCTAATCTCCACACAGTTTAGAGTTTCAGTAAGCGGTACAATCACAACGAATGAAGTGAAACGTGTGTTTGAAGGGGAAAGAGGCTAAGCACGCTTAGACATTTGGGCAACTTTCTTATAGCACAGGGTAGTGCTTAGATTAGGGGGACGCTGTTTCACGAAAAGGGACCAGCGGATGGAAATATGTGTAGAAGGCATCCAAACGTCTTCTGCAAAATATCCTAGCACTCCTTATAGGAACGTGAAAATAACCCACTTCGGATCCGTTAGAGGTCAATCCTGACCTTCCACACCGCGGACCAACGGAAGCGGTTGTTGGTTTTTGCCACTTAAGTGGGTGCAGTGTCCGCTTTAGCCACACGATGGCAGCGCAGGGCCACAGAAGGACTGAACAACCTCTGTTCGGTGGTTCTGCAGGGTTGGTAGTGCTTCTGCAGGGCTGGTTTGTGAAAAAGGCCAGGAAAGAAGGGTGCGGCGCCCTAGACCACGGCCAGTCTGCGGGGACGGGCTTCTAGCAGAGTACAGTAGCCTTTGACGCTGAGAAGGCGGGCACTGCCTTTCTCAATCTCTGCCTTGTTTGTAATCTCTAGAAGCAATTTAGGTGTTTTCCCAGGTGCAGCCAGTGAAGAAAGAAGCCCCTTTAGACTAAACTCATTTTTAACAGCGTGAAAATTTTCCCAGAGATTTTTCTCCTCTGTCAGGATGTGTCTGTGGTGGTTGAGGGGCAGTGGCTTGCTGCCCCCTGGAGTGAGGAAAATGAGAGGTGATTGTGGATAAAGAGTAAGAAAGTGTTGCCTGGGCCCTTGAGAGCAGCTGGGCTGAGGGCAGGGGGCCAGTCCCAAACCTCCCCAGGGCCTGCTCCTCTCTGGAATGGAGGAGGGGACTGTGAAGCTGTGTGTGTGCAGGGTTGTGCGTGAGATACTGTGAGCGTGGCTGTGTGTGAGCTTGCGTGTGGGTGGTTGTATGCGTGTGCCAGATTGGGTGTATATGTGCGATCGCTAGTGTGATGTGTGTGCCTCTGTGTGTGTGTGTGTGTGTGTGTGTGTGTGTGTGTGTGTGTGAAGGTGACCATCATAAAGGCTGTGGTGCCGGCATGAGCAACGGCTAAGGTCATTTTTGGCCCGGTAGGGTAGGGACAGAGAAAGGAGAAGAAACAGCAGAGAGAGGAGAGAGAGTCTAGAAGATTCCCAGGGTTAGGGAAATGATTTGATTGAAATCTCTGGCAAAGAGTCAGCTTCCAGTTAGACTGATTTGACCCCTGTTCTTCTCCGACCCCTTAATTTCCTTCCCTCCCCTCCATCTCTGTGTGTCTTATTCCTCCCGTCTTAATGGGCCACCCCCTTCTCTCTCTCCCTCTCAGTCTCCACTCTCTTTAGAGTTCATCCTCTTTCCTGTTATGCTCTGCTATGCTAAGTTGCTTCAGTCATAGCCCGCCAGGCTCCTCTGTCCATGGGATTCTGCAGGCAAGAATACTGGAGTGGGTTGCCATGCCCTCCTCCAGCGGGCGAATCTTCCCCATCCCGGGATCAAACTGTTTTCCGCATTGGCAGGCGGGTTCTTTACCACTAGCGCCACCTGTTGCTCTCAAATAAAAACGCAGTGGGAGAGAGAGGGACAAGGGTCAGATCTGTAGTCCTCTCGAGAAGACGAGAAGACGAGCAGAACGCTGGAGGAATATCTGTGTGGTGGGCTGGGGCGGGGTGGGGGTGGGGAAGCAGTAGGGGAGGGGAGGTGATGATGGCCAAGCCAGCCCCGTTTGGAGAAGGCTGCGGTCCAGAAGAAAGCCCACCTCACAGCTACACAGGATGAAAACCAAGGCGGGGTCCAGAAGGCGGGAGCTGCGGAGCCCACGAGATGGGTATTTGCACGTGCATAGAAACTGCAGCTCTTCTTTTTATTTTAAAAAAGCAGAACCTCTATTTTCAAGTCACAATCAATTTCCAGAAATCATTTATTTCTAAACATTACCCGTCAAATCCCCCATTTCTTTCTGCTTTTAGAGTTCGAAGGAAATTGATTTGTGTTTTTAATTTTAAAGAAAAAAAGTGTCCCTCTGGCTTGGAAATTCCAGGCGTGGGTTTTCTCTTCCCTTCTTTCCTTCCCACTCCCTCTCCCGTCGCAGCTACACAAGTGAGGGCCCCAGTGCTGGGGGTGGGGGGGCAAGGGAATCATGCTAATTTGCTTTTTTCCTTTACTCTTGATGGTACAACAGAAGAAACATTTATTTTCCCAGACGTTGATTATTCATAAAGACCATTTTCAAAGAGATATAAGCAGAGTGTGCGTGGGCGGGATTCAAAAGAGAATGTGTTGTGTTTTTTTTTATCGTTATTATTTACTAACCTTTTATTCAAGGACTGCGATGGGAGATCGACAAAACAGCTTTCATCCCGTAATCAATTATAGCTGGAAGACAATGAATAGCTCTTCAGCGTGTCTTTCACATTCTGGGAGAGAAAGACGGCATTGACTGTCTTTAAAGCTGGGGGCTTTACCATACACCCGGGGTGGGCCGTCATAATTGGCTCTTTTAATCCAATAATCTCTGTGAGTTTGGCATAAATTAAGATAATACTGATGAAAATAGTAATTTACTTTGGTGCTCGGTTTTGCAAAACTATGGCATATGCATTGTGAAATTGAATTCTCTCAACTGCCCAGTGAAATAATGATCATCCCCATGTGAGTGATGAGGCAGCTGAGGCTCAGAGAGCTTGAACTTACTCCTCCCCCTGTATCCATGCAGATTGAGGCCCAGCCTGACACATTCTCCTTCCTTGGAGATAAGGACCAGGGCCAAGCGAGGAGGCAAACCCTCAACCAAAACTAGCTGAGATGGATCCAGACTGCCTGGAGACTCGAACAGGGAGCAGCCTGAGCAGACAATTCCTTTTCTTTTCTCTTCTTTTTGGAATAGGAATGTTTCCTAAGATAGTATCCTCTTAACACAATGGTTTTTTGAGAATAGCTGCTTTACAATGTGAGAGCTTCTGCAGTACCGCAAAGGGAATCAGCTGTACATACACAGAATCCCGTTTTCGTTGGATCCCTTCCCATTTAGGTCAGCACACAGCCCCGAGTGGAGTGGCCTGTGCCATGTGGTCGGCTCTCGTCGGTTATCTGCTTTAGTCTGTGTATATCAATCCCAGTCTCCCAATCTATCCCCGCCCCCCCTTCTCCTCTTGGTGCCCATATGTTTGTTCTCTGCGTCTGTGTCTCTATTTCTGCTTTGCAAATTAGATCATCTATACCATTTTTCTAGATGCCACATGTATGCATTAATATGTGATACACGTGTTTCTCTTTCTGACTTACTTCAGTCTGTATGACAGTCTCTAGGCCCATCTACATCTCTGCACGTGGCGCAATTCCACAGTACAGGATTGTTAACAGATGCAGTCATGTTCAGCGGATCTCTGGTCTTACTCATCATGTGTAACGGAAACTTCATGCTAATTGAATGGCATCTGCCCATTTCTCCCAGCCCCTGGCAACCACTGTTCTGTTCTCCGACTATGGGTTTCTCTGGTGGCTCAGTGGTAAAGAATCCAGTGGCAATGCAGGAGGTGTGGATTCAATCCCTGGATCAGGAAGACCCCCCTCTGCCCCCGAGAAGGAAATTGCAGCCCACTCCACTATTCTTGCCTGGGAAATCCCATGGACAGAGAAGCTGGGCAGGTTACAGTCCGTAGGATTTCAGGAGTAGGACACGACTTACTGATTAAACCACCACCTCCACGTGAATAGAACAGTGCAGTATCTGTCCTTCTGTCGCTGGCTTACTTTACTTAGCTCAATGTATTCAAGATTCCTCCATATTGTCCCACGCTGGAGAATTTCCTCCTTTTTCAGTCTCAAAAACTGAAATAGGATAACTCTATGATCCAGCAATCACATGCCTGGGCATTTATCCAAAATAATTGAAATCAGGATTGAAAAGAGATATCTGTGCTCCATGAATAGTTTAAAAAAATGTGATATATGCATTCGACTGAATATTACTCAACCTTGAAAAAATAAGTTTTTTTCTGAAGCAGAAATTATTTCAAGTTTTGACTGCACCTGTATTAAATCAGAAGCTGGGACTTAGTAATTGGTATCTCTAAACCTTAGTTTCTTCATCTATAAAATGGGAATAATGGGGGATACATGTACACTGTGGCTGATTCATGTCAATATATGGCAAAAACCACCACAATTTTGTAAAGTAATTAGCCTCCAATTTAAATAAATAGGTTTAAAAAATTGGGAATAATGGTATCTGTCTCTTAAGAAGATTACATGAAATGATGCAAGCAGAGTTCTAATATGTGTTCAATACCTGCTAGTTACTATTATACCAACTAGAATCCAGTTGAAATGCCGATTCCTATGCCCTTTTAAAGCCATTATCACACCAAGGGGAAAGAGAGACCATACATTTATCTATTGCTGCATGATAAATTACTCAAAATGTAGCAGGTTGAAATCCACACAATTTTAGTGGATCAGAATTTCAGGAGAAGCTGGCTAGGCTGTTCTGTCTCAGAGGTTGTAGGGAAGATGTTGGCCTGAGCTGTTATATGACCTAGAGGCTTGACCAGGGCTGTAGCATCTGATCCCAAGTTGGCTCATCTGCCAGGATGTTGGTGACCGTTGCAGATGGCCTCAGTTCCTGGTGCTATGCATGCCTCTGCAGGGCTGGGTGACTGTCCTCGCAACACGGGGCCTGGCCTCCTCTAGAGGGGGCAACCCAGTGACCCAAGAGAGCCAAGTGGAGGCTGCCGTGTCACGGATGACTAGCTATAGACAACACACTTCGCTGCTTGCACAAAATCATTGGATTATCCCGTATGGAAGCAGGTCACGCGGATGCACGAATGCAGGTGGATATGGTGAGTCCTCTGTATACAAACAAGCTCCATTCCGAGAGTGTGTTCCTAAGTATGATTTGTGTGTAAGTCCAACAAAGTTGGCTTAGGTCCCCAGCTAACCCACTCAGCTACACAGGACTGTTGTTGTCGTCAGTTGCTCAGTTGTGTCCGACTCTTTGCGACCCCATGGACTGCAGTACATCAGGCTTCCCTGTCCTTTGCCAGCTACCAGAACTTGCTCAAACTCAAGTCCATTGGGTCGGTGATGCCATAGGTTTATAATACTCTTCACACAAATAATACATAAAAGGCAAACAAAAATAAAGGAACCATTTTTAATCTTACAATACAGGACCTTGAAAAGTACAGTGGTACGTACAATAGGCGGCACACAGGGACTGGCCTTGAGTGAACAGGCGAGAAGCTTACTGACTGAACAAAGAAAGAGGAGGTGGGAGATGGCAGAAGGATCGCCAGTGATAGGTGATGGCGGGGGGCAGGCTGCAATTTCACTCATGCCTGATGCTGATGGCACAAGTTCTGGTTTTTTGCTGGACTCAATTCTATCTCCCCTCTTGAAAAAATGACCCAGGGATGTCTGGTTAGTAGCTCTTTTTTTTTTTTTCTCATCATAGATGACACAGTAGCACTGGATTCCATTCTGAACAACTGCAGCAAACTTTATGTCCTGTTCCATGCCTGAGTCCTGTGCCTCAGAAACTAACAATGCTTCTTCAAATAAAGAAGATCCCCTTGCCATTTCCTGTGTCATGAATTTCTTTGGTTCTTTAGTTACTTCTCCTTCCTCTTGTCTCTCTTCATCCTTTCTCTGGGCCTCCAGTTCCATCAGGTCGTCATTGGTAAGCTTCACATTTGCCTGTTTGCAACTTGAAGGTTCACAGGCAGGAGACTTACTGCAGAATCACTGGAGGCCACCTTGAAAACGGGTGGCCACAGAGCCCCTTCCTACAGACTCGAGGACTAGTGGGTTTATATCAGGGATTGTTTTCGGGAGGACTCAGCCATTGGAGAACGAGGTGGTCACAATGAGGTAGCTGTTAGCAAGCAACCCCTTGGAAACCAGGGAGTCAACTTCAGAAGGTCCTGCATAGACCTAGCAGAAAAAGTGTGACTCTGGCAAGGACGCATCACAGCCTGAGGCCGAGAGGCCCAGTCTGCATCTGGCCTGCTTTGGCACCTCACCCTGGGAACGCAGACTCTCTAATCCTTGTGTGCTAGCCTGTCACAAAGCAGGAATTCAGCTCCTATCATCCAAGGCAGCTTTCTCCACCTCTGTTTTCCCCAAGAACTGGGGAAAGTGAAAGTGAAAGTTGCTCAGTCGTGTCTGACTCTTTGCAACCCCATGGACTATACAGCCCATGGACTTCTCCAGGCCAGAATACTGGAGTGCACAGCCTTACCCTTCTCCAGGGGAATCTTCCCAACCCAGGGATCAAACCTAGGTCTCCTGCTTTGCAAGCTGATTCTTTACCAGCTGAGCCACAAGGGAAACCCAAGAATACTGGAGTGGGTAGCCTATCCCTTCTCCAGGGGATCTTCCTGACCTAGGGATTGAACTGGGGTCTCCTGCATTGCAGGTGGATTCTTCACCAACTGAGCTATGAAGGAAGCCCCAAGAATTGTTAGGAGCACTTGTTAAATGTAAAGATTTCAGGGTGCCTTTTGGAGAAATTTTCACTTAGGAGACTTGAGATGGAAGCTGGGAATCTGTTTTTAACAACCAACCCAGGTGACTTTCATATCACATTCGGGAGGGTACTTGGATCCAGAGCTGATTGAGTTCTACGACCTGAGTCCCTCTCCCCATCACACCACATGTGCATTGAAAGTGCTCACCATCCTGGGTCTTTGGGCACACAGGCTGTGCCAGGCTCACGCATCCTCTAACCTCTGGCTCTTCGCCTTCTTGACTTGTATACGTGCATTTCTCGTCTCCTCATCCTTCTCCCCTCCACTGCCCGTGCCAAGTTAACAGCTCACAAAAACACACATAAAATGCTTGTGTGTTTTGTCTGTTTGGACAGGCAGGGGGTTCCCTGGGTGTTTGGTGATAATTTCTTGGTTAAATTATGTATCTCTTTTCCTTTTATGTTTTTTTTAAAAAAGCAAATTGACTTTTTTTACAGTTGCCTCCTTTCTTTCTCTTTATTTCCTGCTGTGGAGACAAATCTCCTTATTTTTTTAGGGCTACAACATGCACACATAATCAGTCTTATATAAACCAGCATTTTCAGTTCAAATATTGCACACAGGATAGAAATAAAGGGGAAATCCTGGCTTAACCAAATAATATTTCCCTAGGTTTCCACTGTTCAAGACTGATCTCTTTGTCATTAAAATGGGCACGTCCACTCTGCAGAAAAATCAGGAGGTTTTCTTCTGGGTCACCATTTCCATGCCCTTACATTTATTGAGTCCCACTGTGTGTATTTTTAAAGAGAGCAAACAGATAAAACTGATGTGGACTCAACCCTCATCAAACCTAGCTGGGGAAAGGGAAGGGGGCGCAACTTCAGTGCAAGTAGATGGTGAGCAGTGGCAGCACTTCCCTGGTGTCTGGTGGCTGATTCAGAGCCCCCAGTGCAGGGTGCTGGTTTGATCTCCGGTCAGGGGACGGGATCCCACATGCCACAGCTGATTTCACATGCCATAACAGAAAATCCTTCGTCCCACCACGAAGACCAGTGTAGACCCATAAACACATACATATTAAAAAATATGAAGAGTGTCTTAGGAGAAATGAGCATTAAGTGTTGCTGAAGCTCCAAGGAGAGGAGAACATCCCAGTAGAAAATCACAGAAGGCATTGAAGCGAAGGCCATAAGACTCTGGGGTCATATCCTAGGATTCAAATCCCAGCTCTGCTTGCTGTTAGCTGGTTGATGTGGGGCAAGCCCAGGAACCTCTCTGGGTCCCAGGTGCCTCATCTGAGAAAGGGGGATAATAACAGTACTCATTTTAGGGTTGATATGAGAGTTCAGTGAGTTGACAAAAATAAAGCAACTAATCAGTGTCTAGTATGTAGTAAGAATTTTAAAAAATGTTAACTGTTGTTGAACTGAGCCTTAATGGGTAGATGAGGTTTGGGCAAGACTAGATGGAGATCATTTTAGACTAAAACAGTAAAAAAAAAAACCCCAAAGTTGGGGGAATTTCTAGGCAATTGTGGGAGGGAAAGCACCTTCAGCAGAAGAAAAGGATGAGTGAGGAACAGAGGAAGGGCAGGTGGGAGAAAGTGCTGAGATCCCATCTCCCTCCTTTTTGGTGGCTTGCTGACTTCCACTGATGACACTAGTATGTGAAGTGAAGTCGCTCAGTCGTGTCCGACTCTTTGTGACCCCATGGACTGTAGCCTACCACGTTCTTCTGTCCATGGGATTATCCAGGCAAGAGTACCGGCGTGGGTTGCCATTTCCTGCTCCAGAGGATATTCCTGACCCAGGGATCGAACTCTGGTCTCCTGCATTGTAGGCAGACGCTGTACCATCTGAGCCACCGAGTTTTTGTGGGGAGGATACGGTGTTAAGTACAGTCATTTTAACTTTTTTTGGGGAGAGAAATAGTTATACTAAGATAGTGGGAGCTTATCTTATTCTCTCACTTTACTAAATATTTCATCTCAACAACTGTTTCTGGTAAAATACCCTCCAGCTTGACAACCAAAATAGTCCACAGTTATAAGGCACTGTTACTTTTAACCAAGCAGCTTAGAGACAAATTTTACAAGATTTACATTTGATAAGGTGTTTGCCTCATTTGCAGGCCTTCTAATTCTTTCTTTTCCTTTCTCTTTTAGTTACAAAGAAATGATCTCTTCATGATGGAAAAACCCATGTTCAGTGATAGCTTTCAAGTGCATCTTTTTCCCCAATGAGTACAGCCCATCTCATGTAAATCGGCAAGGATCTCAGCCTACAAAAAGTGAAGTGAAGTAACTCAGTCGTGTCCGACTCTTTGCGACACCATGGACTGTAGCCTTCCAGGCTCCACTGTCCATGGGGTTTTCCAGGCAAGAGTACTAGAGTGGGTTGCCATTTCCTTCTCCAGGGGATCTTCCCGAACCCAGGTCTCCAGCATTGCAGGCAGATGCTTTATAAGGCTTTCTTGGCCCAGGTGGGCTCTGTAAACTTCAGGAATTGCTTTTTTGAGATGCTAGGCATGGAAGGTTGAGAAGAGAGCAAACCAGTTAGGTTCTGTCTAGGGAAACATGAAGAAACAACACCTGATGGGACAGAGAGCAGGAAAACACAGACTGGGGAAGCAAATATTTCTGGTAAAGATTTTTAGGGTCGATGCTGCGGAACAAGAAATGTTAATTCCCTACTCTGTCTCCACAGGAAAACCTATAATGAAGTCTTAAAAAAAAATTCAGTATTGTTGGGTGTGATTATCTGGAGGAAAGAGTGTAGGCAGAAGGAAACATTTTCATTTAATGTCAAAAACAGTGGCTTCTTTATATATAAAACCATCCTATAAGTGGGTAGAGGTTCTCTACTGCAAGAGATGAGGAAACGTAGTTGATAAAGACAGTCAAGGGTTCTCTCTTAGACTGTGGGATGATAAACTCTGTCCTGTCCCCTAGAAGTCTGCATAACCCTTATTCCCTGATCCAGGGCCCCTGCCTCATCCATCTTCATATCCTCAAAGCTGAGTGCAAAGCCTGTCACAGAGCAGATTGTCAGTGTTTGTTTGTTGAGTGAACATTTCCAGGATTCCCTTGGCTCCTGAATAGAGGTGAGTGAATTTAATGGGGGAGAGACACTTACTTCGTTAGCACTGATTCTGGTTGATGGGGGCACTGATGCTCAAGAGGTTACGTGACTCTAAGTAAACCATTATGAGTGTGGGGTCCTTCTCCATGATATAGGCAGTGGCTTTCATTAGCAATTGGAGGGACCATGGTAATGGGGTGCAATCATTTACTTTTAAAGCTGTTTGGGAGCCAAAGTATACATAGGCATTAGAGTGCCAGATGCTCTACAATACTGGCCCAGGGTAAAGTAAATCATGGCTGCACCTTCCAAGTAACAGGCTATCCTCACAAGCTGAATACCTAATTACACTCTGATAATCTGTATAAATTAGCATTTGCTAGTGATAAATATCACACACCAAGCCTTAAATAATACATTAGACTTAATTGAATAAATGCATATATTATGGCCTTATAATGCATATTTTCCATAATGAATTATCTTTTATGCACAAACAAACAGCAATTCTGATTAATAAGTTGGGGTAATTGTGCTATTAAAACTCCAGGTTCCCTGAAAAATATCTTGGTGTTGGTCAGAGGACAGAAAAAAACAACAACAACATATTATTTTCATTTACTATTTGGATGCATTTGAATTCCTTGTCTTAGAACCCCTAGATTTTTTGCTGTGATATCAATGCGTATATCTCTTTTCCACTTCCAAGTTTGGATTTGAACTCAAATCTACTGTCTACTAACTCTGTAATCTTGAACAAGTCACTCGAATTCCTTTTGCTCAGTTATCCCTATGGGTTGAGGGGAAAATTAGCACTCTTCTTATCAACAGGAAACAATTAGATGGGTTATATGTAAAGCGTCACACCCATTGGCAAGAATTGAGAAGGTATTGATGTTTAGTTGCTAAGTCGTGTTAAAGGTGTTAGTACATGACAGCTATTATCACTATGAAATATTAAGCAATTTGCCATTTCTTATCTCACTCAGTCATGGCAAGAATTTGCCATGTGAAGAAGATAGAGCAGATATTATGCCCAGTTTTAAAAAGGAAAGAAACTACCCCAGGAATTAAATGACTTTGTTTTTTCATTCAACAAATATTTATTGATCACAGAGTGCCAGGAGTTGGAGATACAAAGGTAAAAAGATCTGGTCCCCTCTTTGCCTTGGGGAACTTACAGTGTCATGGGGGAAGGGGAAGAGAAAATATTGAGAAATTACCAATAATTATAAACGCTAAAGGAAGTGTACACAAAACACAGGAGTAGAATCCAAGAAGTGGCACCCAAGTCTTTCTCTAAAAGCCAAGGAACTTCTCAAAGCGAGGATCAGAGTTGAATGGACGTGTGGAGGAACACTGATGCTTGGGACCGGGAGATGTTTTCTAAGGAGATGGAACAGTCATATCAGAGAGTCGAAGATGAGGATCCAGGCGAGCATGAGTAATTAGCCTAGAAATCCAATGTGTCTACAGTAGGTGTCTCACTCAGCGCTACCGGCATTTGGGTTTGGTGTGGGGAATGTCTTCTGAGGACCACCCTTTGGGTTGTAGCATATTTCCCTCCTCCTCCACCAGCTGTGAGAGTCAAAAGTGTTTCTATACACTGTCAAATGTCCTTAGGAGTAGGGGAGTTCTCCCCTAGCGGAAATCACTGGTCTAGAATGTAGAATGCAAGGAAGGAGTCAGGAATAATGAAGCTGAAGCGACAGCAGATCATAGTAAACTTCTGCCGTACTAAAGCAGTTTCTATTTTTCTTTTAGGTGATTGGGAACAATCCTGTTAAGTATAAGGCAGGGCCCTCTTGTTGTAGCTCACAGAGGACACGCATTTTCCCACTTTGACAGCCTGAGAACTCATTAGCAGCAATCATTCAAGTTGCACGAACTCCTACCTCCACCTGCTGACACAGGATGTACACGTTTTTCTCCTCTTGCAAAACCTCCTCTCTCCCTTTTCTCCGTAGTTAAGCATTTTTGTTTGTTTGTTCTTTCTGTGTCCCTGGAAATTTCTCACATATGTTCCTGGACACATCTGAAATTTCCACTGCTCCGTTAGGAACTGCTGCGGTGGGGGACGGCAGAATTTCACACCGAGAACCGAAAAGATCATCACTAGGATAACACTTACAAAACCATGACCTTCCTGGTTCAGGCTTAGAGCACCATGGAGCACGACAAGGTCCAGCCCCCAAACACATTTTCAGTATAGATTCATCTTCTTTATTTGCAGTCCTCAAATAAAGGGCTGATAGCAACGCCATGCATAGAATACATCCAATCCACCCTTATTAAAATCCCTCCTTTCCCTTCTAGCCACATCCATCACATCCCATCAGTTTTCTGGCACCATTTCCTTAAAAAATTCATGCACACACACAAACCCCCCAAACCTTCTCCATCCCATCTCCACGCAGCCTTGCCTCATACTTCAAAACACAGCACGACTCCTCTAGCCACAGTTCCTGCACCTCTTGCCCTTTGCTGCTTTCCTATAATCTTTGTAGTTCTTTTTCCATTTTCTGTATCATAAAACCCTAGAAGAACCAATAAGGCAATTACCAAACAGGTCTCAGAGGGCACGAGGTAAAGTGGAGGGCGAAGCCTGAACCCCTTTAGTAGGCAGCAGAAAGGGCAGGCTAAGAATTTTCATTTCATCTGGAAGATGTAGCAAATGCCCGAACGCCTGTTGTCACTGCGTTAGCACCACTGCATTGGTGACTGCCACTGATCGCTTCACCAATCCCTGCAGCATCCCCTCTTTTCTAGGCAACATGGCTTTCCCAGGTCGGAAAGATTTCCTGATATCTTTGATATCCCCTGTATCCCCTCTGATAGTGCGTACACCCTTCAGTTGGCTGGCTCAGCAACGGATTTGAGAAACAGCCATAGTACTCTTCAGCTCTTTGTGACCTCATGAACTGTGTAGCTCACCAGGCTTATCTGTCCATGAAACTCTCCAGGCAATAATACTGGAACGGGTGGCCATTCCCTTCTTCAGGGGATCTTCCCAATCCAGGGATCGAACCTGGGTCTCCGACACTGCAGGTAGATTCTTTACCAGGCTCAGATGGTAAAGAATCTGCCTGTCATGCAGGAGAGAACTGGTTAAGAATCTGCCTGCAACGTAGGAGACCCAGGTTTGATCCCTGGGTTGGGAAGATCCCCCAGAGAAGGAAATGGCTACCCACTCCAGTATTTTTGTCTGGATAGTTCCATGGACAAAGAAGCCTGGCAGGCTATAATCCACGGGGTCGCAAAGAGTCAGACACAACTGAGTGACTAAAACTTTGAGTACCTTGAGTACACAGTACTGCCCTCTGATGACTCAATTCTGTTCTTGGTCAGCTTGCCTTCCTTCCCTTAGGACTTGCACACGCTGCCTGCTGTCTCCCCAAGCCACCCTATAGTGCTTCTTGCCTCTCAGGGTCTATATGGGCCACCTGGTTGCCAGACATGAGCGTTGTGGCACTGATCTGATATCTGCCTTTGGATGCAGCCTACCTGCAAGCAAATATTTCCACTGAAATATATTTCTTGATCCTCATTTTTACGTATTTATTTCTCATTATTAGTATGTTTTCCCATAAGCCGCCTTGAACCCTTTGTGGAGTGAGAGAGGGTGTTAAAAAAAGACACGAATGAATCTATATGTTGGGCTTCCCAGGTGTCTCAGTGAGTAAAGAATCCTCCTGTCAAGCAGGAGACACAGGTTCGATCCCAGATAGGAAAGATCCCCTGGAGAAGGAAACGGCAATCCACTCCAGTATCCTTCCCTGGGAAATCCCATGGATAGAGGAGCCTGGCGGGCCCGCATCCATGGGATCACAAAGGAGCCGGACATGACTTAGTGACTAAATAACACCACCACCTTAGGCAAGTGCATGAAGCGGATTTGGAGGGCAGATAAGAACCACGTGCAACCAGCGCACTGAGTCGAAACCTTGGCTGACTCGCTGGAAGGGAGAACAAGTCATCTGGGATAAGAGACATATAACCTCTCAAGTGTAAAGGTATAAAAAAGATTACAGTGGTGAACAGGAATAGGACTGTTCTTATTGATCTGGCATTCCTAGAAGAGGAGGCATTCTACTTAAGTGACATTATTCAGAAATGGAATCTTGGTCCTTTCAAGATAACACACTTTCCTTTTTAAATAATTTTAATGGAAATCTTTCTAAATAGAAGATTACACACTTTTTGAAGGCTTCCGCAGGGACCAACAACAGATTTCGTTTGGCCTTCTGTGTGGTTGTTTGAAATTGGCTTGATGAGCATCTGATACCATGATCCCCGCAGTCCTGCCGTGGTGTCTGCTTTTAGCATCTTTTAGTAGCATCTTTGGGCTTCCCTGGTGACCCCGATGGTAAAGAATCTGCCTCAGTGCAGGAGACCTGGGTTCCATCCATGAGTGGGGAAGATCCCCTGGGGAGAGGAACGGCAACCTGTTCCCGTATTTTTGCCTGGAGAATTCCATGGACAGAGGAGCCTGCTACACTGAGTGCTTACATTGGAGCTGGCTCTCAATTTTGTCTAATGACTCTATCTATTATGTCACTGGCTTCTCACAAGGGACATCCGACTGAGGGAGGCAGAGACTGTCCTTCCATAAATCACTCCATTTACGTTGCTTCTTAAATCCTTGAGCCTGCGCTGTACAGTTTTCATGTCTCCTTGCTATTGTCGTGAAATCACCTCTGACCAAGTTTCTAACTTTTGGCTTTTAATCTTCTCTGTGTTAAGAAACCTGGAAACCATACTTCATAGAATTATGTAGCAAGAAAGTTGGGGTCTGAATGAGAGATGGGACTTGTTGGTTGTTTGGATTAAAGTGGTCCACTTCAGACCCTGGAGTCAGGAGGGAGGTCCTCTGCACTACTTGGGGGGGTCGAGCTGAGAAAGCCCAGAACCTCCAGTCAGCCAGCTCTTTCCATCTGCAGAGTGGAGCTGGCTTGCTTTTGATTCAATGTCCTTTCAATGCATCAGGTCCAGTTATCATGGGCAAAACAAAAGCACATGCTCTTATTTCATATTTGTTGATACTGACAGGTGACAGAAGACAATAACTGCTTGTTAGAATTTAACATGCCTAAGCATTGAGTTGGGGTTTCCCAGGTGGTGCGAGTGGTAAAGAAGCCCCCTGCCAATTCAGGAGACACAAGAGACACAGTTTTGATCCTTGGGTCTGGAAGATCCCCTGGAGGAGGGCAGGGCAACACATTTCAGTATTCTGGGTTGGTGATCCATAGCGTTGCAAAGAATCAGACACAACTGAAGCAACTTTGCAAGCATGCATTTAATTAATCTTTTACAAATTAATCTTAGACTTTCAAAAATATGTAACTCTAAGCATATCTTTGGAGCTTGCTACAGTAGTTGAAAAAGGTTTCTAAGAATTGTTTGTACCTCTGGGTATATCTTCATAAGAGACTTATGATAGAATTTGTTTAAACCTTATGAAAACGGTAGTGAGTCCTGGACTAATATGAGTTGTTCATAGGATTCACTGGGGATTATATTTGAGAATAAGATTTATTGCATTTATAATGAAATGTATGAAGAAAGAAAGAAAATGTTAATGTTCCTGAATATCTATCAGGACCTGCTAGAATGTCATTTTTTCCAGTGATCATGTATGGATGTGAGAGTTGGACTGTGAAGAAAGCTGAGCACCACAGAATTGATGCTTTTGAAATGTGGTGTTGGAGAAGACTCCTGAGCATCCCTTGGACTGCAAGGAGATCCAACCAGTCCATTCTAAAGGAGATCAGCCCTGGGATTTCTTTGGAAGGAATGATGCTAAAGCTGAAACTGCAATACTTTGGCCACCTCATGTGAAGAGCTGACTCATTGGAAAAGTCTTTGATGCTAGGAGGGATTGGGGGCAGGAGGAAAAGGGGATGACAGAGGATGAGATGGCTGGATGGCATCACCGATCCGATGGACCTGAGTTTGAGTGAACTCCAGGAGTTGGTGATGGACAGGGAGGCCTGGCGTGCTGTGATTCATGGGGTCGCAAAGAGTTGGACACGACTGAGTGACTGAACTGAACTGAACTGAGAATGTCATATGCTGTGTGGATGTGGCTAACAGGTTAGGCTGCTGAGTCTTTGATTCCAGAATCTGATTCACAGCTCTTTCTTTTCAGATTGGCAGACACCATGGTGAATCCATGAGCTGTGAATAGGCATTTCTATAGAATGCTTCAGTTTGGAGATGATACAAGCACCACAGTAACTGGGCTATATGGAATTTATATGGGAAAGGATGTATTAGATATTATGTGTTAGATATCTGTATGACTTAGATATTGAACCTTGGGTCCTCTCTTCTCACTTGGGCCATATCTGAGAATGATCTTCCTTCAATAGCTATGATCCAGACAACGACATGGGACCTTAATGAAAGCTCCACACAGACCTGTGGATCATCTCGTGAATCTGGGTGACAACAAACTCGGCGTGTTGCAGAAATCACTAAAGATCTGGGACAGGGTGGTCTAAGGGTCAGCTCTAGGGCTTAATCCTATCACCTACGAACGTCATGGTTTCTAGCAGTGATTTCCAATTGTATCTCTAAGTTGAAGAGGGCAGTAAGGACTTCCACACTCAGATCATTTTGGGGAGAGCTACATGCAGTAATATGTACTTATGAAAAATATTTTGGGAACTTCAATATGCCATATATGCTTTTGTTTAGGATTATTTATAATTTTCCCCCAAGATTTAATCTCCTTTCACATCAGCATCTGGAAGTAGGGGGGAGTTAAGGTGTAAATCTCTGAAGGGAATAAGGGTCACCAGTGGACTTCAGTGAACTGTTGATGAAGCCTCTTTGGAGTAAGACAGCCACCCACCCACCCATCTGGGTCTCTGTGTTGCCTTGAAGTAGACTGTCTATAATCATCTAGCTCCTCCTCAACCACAAGGGAGAATCCCGTTTCTGTTTCCTTTCTGTAGAAGGACCCAGCTCAGGCAGTCTCCTAGGCAAGCCAGCATGGATTCTTCATTTTGGTCCTGTCCACCACTGGCCGACATCACTATTTTTTACACCATCTCAAAATCTCTGTTTCTTTCCAGAAAGATCATTCTGCACAGTGAGCACATTCTACAGGAAGAAAAGAATTGACATAGTGTATGCAGGTACATCGGAGAAGGCAATGGCAACCCACTCCAGTACTCTTGCCTGGAGAATCCCAGGGACGGGGGAGCCTGGTGGGCTGCCACCTATGGGGTGGCACAGAGTCGGACATGACTGAAGCAACTTAGCAGCAGCAGCATGCAGGTACATGACATGCTCCATCGTAACTGGTACTCACATGAACCCTGGGAAGAACAGAATACCATCCTATATCGTGGCTGAGGGAACTGATGCTCCCAAATTATTTCCTTACATTCATACTGATGGTGATGGGCACAGATGGGCCTAAATTTTTCTCTCTGATCTCTAATTGGTGCAGCTCTACCAGTCCAGGCTGCCCCCTGGAAGATTAGAAGGCAAGTGGAAGCTGCCTCATGTTTAGGAAGGGCCAGAGGATTCCCACTGAAGGAATAGTAAGACATATATTATGTCATTTTTCTGTCTTTTTTTTAAATTTGAGAAAATCACATAGCTTCTTTGAATCTGTTTTTCTCCCATCCTTGCATATCTGCCCTGCTTGTTAAGGATCAAATGGAATAATAAAGGCAAAAGTGCTTGGTAAGCTGTCAAAGACTCTATGAAAGTTTTAAATCAATATTATCCAAACAGAACTTACCAGATTTTGTCTGATGTTTAAGAGGGTACCGGTGAAAACATCATCTCCTTTTTTGCCTCCCCCAGTTGATTGGCAAAGGAAAACCAGCCACTTATGTTCTTGGCAATGACAGGTACCAGTCAAATGTCAGATAAAGTGGTTACCCATTTATTTGTCTCTTTTGGAGTTATGGTATTATCTAGTTTTAATAGCAGCATATCTGCCACTTTTGGTATGTAGGCTTAGGAAGACTGAGTATAGCCTCTCAGTATCTTAGCTTTCTAATCTGGGCTAGAAATTGTGGGGTGCTTATCAAATTTCCTTTAAGATTGTAGAGAGGACAAAAGATGGGATGGTTTAGCGTGGGATTACTTTAATTCTACATTTATTAGAATCATACACAGTATAATTTGTTACTGGAAAGAAGAATGTACAAATCAGCTCATCATTGCTTTACTTAATTTTTTAATTCCAAACTTCATTAGGAACCGCTGTGTGGCATGCAGATGGCCAGCTGGCCACATGCAAAATTGCTCAACATTGCTAATTATTAGAGAAATGCAAATCAAAACTATAGTGAGGTACCATATCATACCAGTCAGAATGGCCATTACTACAAATAACACATGCTGGAGAGGGTGTGGGAAAGGGGAACCCTCCTTCTCTGTTAGTGGTAATGTAAATTGGTACAGCCACTATGGAGAAC
This sequence comes from Capricornis sumatraensis, assembly GCF_032405125.1. Classification (NCBI taxonomy): domain Eukaryota; kingdom Metazoa; phylum Chordata; class Mammalia; order Artiodactyla; family Bovidae; genus Capricornis; species Capricornis sumatraensis. Next base: position 115,851,450 of record NC_091074.1, read on the forward strand.
AATATGGAACTTTCTGGAAAAAAAAAAAAAACTAAAAATACAATTGACATATGATCCTACATGGAGAAGGCAATGGCACCCCACTCCAGTACTCTTGCCTGGAAAATCCCATGGATGGAGGAGCCTGGTAGGCTGTAGTCCATGGGATCGAAAAGAGTCAGACACGACTGAGCAACTTCACTTTCACTTTTCACTTTCATGTATTGGAGAAGGAAATGGCAACCCACTCCAGTGTTCTTGCCTGGAGAATCCCAGGGACGGGGGAGCCTGGTGGGCTGCCGTCTATGGGGTCGCACAGAGTCAGACACGACTGAAGCGACTTAGCAGCAGCAGCAGCAGCAGCATGATCCTACAATCCCACTCCCAGTCCAGATGCTAAACCCCTATGTTCAGAGCAGCACTATTGACAACACACAGGACACGGAGACAACCTACATGCCCACTGACAGATGAACAGATAAGGAAGACATGTGACACGTATGCAATGGGACACTGCTGAGCCATGAAAAGGATTGAAACCATCCCATTTGCAGCAACATGCATGATCTAGAGATTATCAGAGTGCATGAAGTAAGTCAGAAAGACAGCTATGACATCACTTGTATGTGGAAGCTAAAATATGACCCAAATGAACTTATCAATAAACAGAAACAGACTCACAGACAGAGAACAGAATCGTGATTGCCAGGGGGAAGAGGCGATGCAGGAGAGACAGACTGCGAGTCTGCGACTGGCAAATGCTTACTATTGTATGTAAAATGGGCAAACAGCAAGGTCCTATTGTACAGCACAGGGAACTATATTCAATACCCTGTGATAAAAAATAATGGAAAATAATATGAACAGGAAGCTATACATATGTATAACGGAAGAACTTTTCTGTATGATAGAAATAAGCACAACATTACAAATCCACTTCAGGCTTCCCAGGTGGCTCAGTGGTAAAGAATCTGCCTGAAATGCAGGAGATGCAGTTTCGATCCCTGGGTAGGGGAGATCCCCTGGAGAAGGAAATGGCAACCCATTCCAGAATTCTTGCCTGGCAAATGCCAGGAGCAAAGCCTGGTGGACTACACTCCATGGGGTCACAAAGAGGCAGACACAACTGAGTGACTAGATGAGAAATGGGTCAACTACACTTCAACTGAGTTAGACATACTTTCACTGAGCTAGACAAGGCTGGTCCACGTGATCAGATTGGTTAGTTTTCTGCGATTGTGGTTTCTGTCTGTCTGCCCTCTGATGCCCTCTCTCAGTGCCTACTGTCTTGCTGGGGTTTCTCTGATCTTGGACGTGGGATATCTCCTCTCAGCTGCTCACCACTCCAGAGCCACATAGATCACTGCAGATGGTGATTGCAGCCATGAAATTAAAAGATGCTAGCTTCTTGGAAGGAAAGTTATGACCAACCTAGACAGCATATTAAAAAGCAGAGACATTACTTTGCCAACAAAGGGCCGTCTAGTCAAGCCTACGGTTTTTCCAGTGGTCATGTATGGATGTGAGAGTTGGGCTATAAAGAAAGCTGAGTGCTGAAGAATTGATGCTTTTGAACTGTGGTGTTCGATCCAACCAGTCCATCCTAAAGGAAATCAGTCCTGGGTGTTCATTGGAAGGACTGATGCTGAAACTGAAAGTCCAATACTTTGGCCACCTGACGCAAAGAGCTGACTCATTTGAAAAGACCCTGATGCTGGAAAAGATTGAGGGCAGGAGGAGAAGGGGACGACGGAGGATGAGATGGGTGGATGGCATCACCGAATTGATGGACATGAGTTTGGGTGAACTCTAGGAGTTGGCGATGGACTGGGAGGCCTGGCATGCTGTAGTCCATGGGGTTGCAAAGAGTTGGACACAACTGAGTGACTGAACTGAACCGATACTTCAATTAAAAAATAAAGGAACCTCTGTGTGGCAGACATCATGCTATGGATCAGGGAGATGATAGTGGAACAGAAGGGTTCTTTCTCTTTAAGGACTCAAAGTCTGCAGAAAGATGATACATTTTATTAAGTTCACACATTGTTTACTAAAAACTGTATATTATTTGTTCCTGGCCAGATTAAAGAAAACCAAACTGGGACATTCTAATCCAGAGAATTAATTATACCTTGGCACTGGAATCAACCTTATCTGCCTGTATCACAGAATTTTATATGAGAAATTAGGCAATTATTTAATTTGGTAAAACTCCATTTTCTTTCTCTGGGAGTATGGGTCCCTACCTTGTAAGGAGCTGGGAGGAGAATGAAAGGAAATACAATGTATAAAACTGCCAGGGCAGCAGCTGATACAAAGTGTTCAGAATCCTCGCTGTCATGGAAATCCATACATGTATACACATCTCTACAGCATCTCAGGAAGAGGCCTTCCCTCATGCTGATTCTGACATGTGTATATTAGCAATATCAGTTGGATACTGAGAAAGATGCCTTGTTTCTCCAAAACTGTTTCTTTCTCTGCATAAAGAAAATGAGAACTACTTATTGGGGCCAGTGAAGGGATTTTCATTTGTTTATGCATTTATTTCATATATATGTCAAGCCCTTATTATGCACTAGGAAATGTTCTAGTTACTGGAGAATCAACAGTGAGGAAGGGTGACATTACACACGTAAAGTGCCTGGCAGATAGTAGGAACTTAAATGTAGGCTGACCGCATGTTACTAATAATTATACCCGATCAGTTCAATTAAATTGGGTTATAATTACAATTAGCATTAATATTATCTATTCAAAATTATGAGTGCCCCTATTAGAGATATATTTATTTTCTTATGCATGTGTGATTTTATCAGACTGATAGTCTGAATTGCCCATTACAGGTTACAGAGACCACAAGGACAAAACATTTGAATTTTCAGATATTTGCATGAGTTTTATCTTCCATGGGACCTTGGATTTGACCTCAACTTCAGCCTCTGAATTTCCATTTAATAAGAAATTGAGTGGAGAATCAGACCTTCACCCCTGGAAATCCTTTTACTTCCATCTGTGTTTACAAAATTGATGATGTCTTGCAATGAATTTGCTCCTCTCACTGGCTTCTTAAAATGTGTTTGAGGGATCAGCAATGGTAATTTGGTTCTTGGCCCAACTCTCTTGATTTAAATGATCACACCAGCAACTGTGAGTTTTCATTTCCTTCCCAGGTCCATCTGCTTCCTGGTGTATCAGGTCTGTGTAATAGCACTTGAGGAGTACCTCATTAAGATACTGAGGTGATACACTGCTTGGGAAAGAGAGCCCTGTCTCAGTTGCTCATGAATGTCTTAGTTTCTTAGCTGAGTTTTGGAGCCACCCATAGATCTGCTGTTTCCCGGAGTGGAGCTGGTCGGAAAGTCACAGGGTACAATCACTGGTTTGAGCTACTTCACGTTCAAGGTCAGGAGGGACAGTGGTGAGGAGATACCACTCGTCAAGGTAAGGAGCAGCGGCTGTGCTTTGCTGGAGCAGTTGTGAAGAGATACCCAACGTCCAAGGTAAGAGAAACCCAAGTAAGATGGTAGGTGTTGCAAGAGGGCATCAGAGGGCAGACACACTGAAATCATACTCACAGAAAACTAGCCAATCTAATCACACTAGGACCACAGCCTTGTCTAACTCAGTGAAACTAAGCCATGCCCTGTGGGGCCACCCAAGATGGGAGGGTCATGGTGGAGAGGTCTGAGAGAATGTGGTCCACTGGAGAAGGGAATGGAAAACCACTTCAGTATTCTTGCCTTGAGAACCCCTTGAACAGTATGAAAAGGCAAAATGATAGGATCCTGAAAGAGGAACTCCCCAGGTCTGTAGGTGCCCAATATGCTACTGGAGATCAGTGGAGTAATAACTCCAGAAAGAATGAAGGGATGGAGCCAAAGCAAAAACAATACCCAGTTGTGGATGTAACTGGTGATAGAAGCAAGGTCCGATGCTGTAAAGAGCAATATTGCATAGAAACCTGGAATGTCAGGTCCATGAATCAAGGCAAATTGGAAGCGGTCAAACAGGAGATGGCAAGAGTGAACGTCGACATTCTAGGAATCGGCAAACTAAAATGGACTGGAATAGGTGAATTTGACTCATATGACCATTATATCTACTACTGCAGGCAGGAATTCCTTAGAAGAAATGGAGTCGCCATCATGGTCAACAAAAGAGTCCGAAATGCAGTACTTGGATGCAACCTCAAAAACGACAGAATGATCTCTATTTGTTTCTAAGGCAAACTATTCAATATCAGACTAATTCTATGCCCCAACCAGTATCGCTGAAGAAGCTGAAGTTGAATGGTTCTATGAAGACCTACACGACCTTTAAAACTAACACCCCCAAAAGATGTCCTTTTCATTATAGGGGACTGGAATGCAAAAGTAGGAAGTCAAGAAACACCTGGAGCAACAGGTAAATTTGTCCTTGGAATATGGAGTGAAGCAGGGCAGGGGTGAATAGACTTTTGTCAAGAGAATGCACTGGTCATAGCAAACACCCTCTTCCAACAACACAAGAGAAGACTCTACACATGGACATCACCAGATGGTCAACACCGAAATCAGATTGCTTATATTCTTTGCAGCCAAAGATGGAGAAGCTCTATACAGTCAGCAAAAAACAAGACTGGGAACTGACTGTGGCTCAGATCGTGAACTCCTTATTGCCAAATTCAGACTGAAATTGAAGAAAGTAGGGAAAACCACTAGACCATTCAGGTATGACCTAAATCAAATCCCCTATGATGATACAGTGGAAGTAAGAAATAGATTTAAGGGACTAGATCTGATTGACAGAGTGCCTGATGAACTATGGATGGAGGTTTGTGACATTGTACAGGAGACAGGGACCAAGACCATCCCCATGGAAAAGAAATGCAAAAAAGCAAAATGGCTGTCTGGGGAGGCCTTACAAATAGCTGTGAAAAGAAGAGAAGCAAAAAGCAAAGAAGAAAAGGAAAGATATAAGCATCTGAATGCAGAGTTCCAAAGAATAGCAAGGAGAGATAAGAAAGCCTTCTTCAGCGATCAATGCAAAGAAATAGAGGAAAACAACAGAATGGGAAAGACTAGAGATCTCTTCAAGAAAATTAGAGATACCAAGGGAACATTTCATACAAAGATGGGCTCGATAAAGGACAGAAATGGTATGGATCTAACAGAAGCAGAAGATATTAAGAAGAGGTGGCAATAATACACAGGAGAACTGTACAAAAAAGATCTTCACAACCCAGATAATCACGATGGTGTGATCACTAATCTAGAGCCAGACATCTTGGAATGTGAAGTCAAGTGGGCCTTAGAAAGCATCACTACGAACAAAGCTAGTGGAGGTGATGGAATTCCAATGGAGCTATTTCAAATCGTGAAAGATGATGCTGTGAAATGCTGCACTCAATATGCCAGCAAATTGGGAAAACTCAGCAGTGGCCACAGGACTGGAAAAGGTCAGTGTTCATTCCCATTCCAAAGAAAGGCAATGCCAAAGAATGCTCAAACTACCACACAATTGCACTCATTTCACATGCTAGTAAAGAAATGCTCAAAATTCTCCAAGCCAGGCTTCAGCAATACGTGAATTGTGAACTCCCTGATGTTCAAGCTGGTTTTAGAAAAGGCAGAGGAACCAGGGATCAAATTGCCAACATCTGCTGTATCATGGAAAAAGCAAGAGAGTTTCAGAAAAACATATATTTCTGCTGTACTGACTATGCCAAAGCCTTTGACTGTGTGGATCACAATAAACTGTGGAAAATTCTGAAAGAGATGGGAATACCAGACCACCTGACCTGCCTCTTGAGAAACCTATATGCAGGTCAGGAAGCAACAGTTAGAACTGGACATAGAACGACAGACTGGTTCAAAATAGGAAAAGGAGTACGTCAAGGCTGTATATTGTCACCCTAATTATTTAACTTCTATGCAGAGTACATCATGAGAAACGCTGGGCTGGAAGAAGCACAAGTTGGAATTAAGATTGCCGGGAGAAATATCAATAACCTCTGATATGCAGATGACACCACCCTTATGGCAGAAAGTGAAGAGGAACTAAAAAGTCTCTTGAAGAAAGTAAAGAGGAGAGTGAAAAAGTTGGCTTAAAGCTCAACATTCAGAAAACGAAGATCATGGCATCTGGTCCCGTCACTTCATGGGAAATAGATGGGGAAACAGTGGAAACAGTGTCCGACTTTATATTTTTGGCCTCCAAAATCACTGCAGATGGTGACTGCAGCCATGAAATTAAAAGACGCTTACTCCTTGGAAGAAAAGTTATGACCAACCTAGATAGCATATTCAAAAGCAGAGACATTACTTTGCCAACAAAGGTCTATCTAGTCAAGGCTATGGTTTTTCCTGTGGTCATGTATGGATATGAGAGGGACTGTGAAGAAAGCTGAGTGCTGCAGAATTGATGCTTTTGAACTGTGGTGTTGGAGAAGACTCTTGAGAGTCCCTTGGACTGCAAGGAGATCCAACCAGTCCATTCTAAAGAAGATCAGCCCTGGGTGTTCTTTGGAAGGAATGATGCTAAAGCTGAAACTCCAGTACTTTGGACACCTCATGCGAAGAGTTGACTCATTGGAAAAGACTCTGATGCTGGGAGGGATTGGGGACAGGAGGAAAAGGGGATGACAGAGGATGAGATGGCTGGATAGCATCACTGACTCGATGGACGTGAGTCTGAGTGAACTCCAGGAGTTGGTGATGGACAGGAAGGCCTGGCGTGCTGCGATTCATGGCGTTGCAAAGAGTGAGACATGACTGAGCAAGTGAAATTACTGAATCTAGATGTAGTCATCCAGAACACTGATGTGTGACTGATTCACTCGTTTGGTTCAGCTAAGGAGAAATATGTAAGTTCAGGCCAGTTCCCCCAGCCTGACACATCATTCTCCAATTGACCCACAAAAGTTAGTGCAGCTAGGCCCGTGGTTTTCAAACTAGGTTTCCTTGGGACTAACTTCAAGTCAGCCTGGAGGCAGACAGTTCTGAGATTCTAGTTGATCCTCCACTGGTTTAGGAAGAACAACTCTGCTTATGGGGCTTCCCCAGTGGCTCAGAGGTAAAGAATCCACCTGTCAATACAGGAGACATGGCAGGCATGGTGGCTTCAATCCCTGGGTAGGGAAGACGCCCCTGGAGTAGGAATTGGCAACCCGGTCCCATCTATGTGTTCATCTTTGGAAACAGCACTTTAGGGTTGTTGTTATGTCTTCTCCAATCAGTCCTTCCCTTTCCCTCTTCATTGTGGTGGTTGTAGGGTCTTCTCACAGAGTTGGTGTCCAGGGATGACTTTGTTTGGGGCAGGGGTGGTAATCTCTAACCATGCCTTTTGAAGCCATGCCTTTTATATGTAGTCTAATCCAGGGATTGCTTAATTTTGACATGCACACACAACTCAACTGATTATTTCATTAAAATGCAATTTTTCATTCAATAGCTCCAGAGTGAGACCTGAGATTCTGCATTTCTTGCAGGCTCCCTGGTGACACTGATACTGCTGGTATATGGACAGTCCTTTGAGGAAGCGGGGACTAAGTCATCACGATGTGTTTGACGCATGAACACAGCCTCAAGACAAATCCTTCCTTTGTTGTTGCTGTCGTGTCTGACTCTTTGAGACCCCATGGCCTGCAGCACGCCAGGTCTCCCTGTCCCTCACTATCTCCCAGAGTTTGCCCAAGTTCATGTGCATTGAGTGGATGATGTCCTCCAACCATCTCATCCTCCGCTGCCCTCTTCTCCTTTTGCCTTCTATTTTCCCCAGCATCAGGGTTTTTTCCAATGAGTTGGCTCTTTGCATCAGGTGACCAAAGTATTGCAACTTCAGCATCAGTTCTTCCAATGAATACTCAGGGGTGATTTCCTTTGGGGTTGACTGGTTTGACCTCCTTGCAGTCCAAGGACTCTCAGGAGTCTTCTCTGGCACCACAGTTCCTTCCTTACTCCATCACTAATTGAACTGTGGGTTCTCTGGAGAAATCCTGGGGTTTCTGCTGCTTCATCTATCCTGTTGCCCGGAGTGAGAGCTTGCTCACTCCCATCCCAGTCAGGCCAGCAGCTCCTCAAGTGGAGGGAACACCATGACAGAAGCCGCTTGGAGTTTGTCTTTTGAAACCGGAAATGGAGGCAGGAATCTTATTGAGCATCTGCTGTGTGACAGACACTGGGCTCAGCACTTAACATAAGATATCACATCTGATATTCAACCTTTTTGTGAGGTCTGAGTTTAATAGTCGTTTCACATTCGAGGGAAAGCAAGTGACACCACTTACGCTGCAAACAGCAATGACAGTCTTCCCTAAATCTCAATGTCTGCGAAGCAGTTTCTAATTTTTTTTAATGTGTATTTTCTCATCCACTCCTTCGAGTCTTCTGGATCATGAAGCTGGTTTAGGGAGCTAGGTGGGAGCACGGCTAGTTAGGAATTCCTAGTCCACATGAACTCTTATACTTCTGAGTCTGGAATGCCCATCCCACTATCGTACGGTGTTTCTAGATTGTCCAGTTAGAACATGTTGTCCTTTACTGTTCTATTTATACTCTTTGTAGGCACAGCCATCATAGCAATTACTATAATTTGCTTTGTGTTGATCTGATTGTATGTGTGTATATAAATACACACACACACACACACACACATACACACACACACACACATATATATACACATATGGGCTTCTTCACCGAATCATGGTCAAGTGAGAGGTAGTGTCTCTGTGCTAGGAGTTTGCATCTCCAAAGCACCTATTACAAACCCTTTGCATTTGGAACATCAGAAGTATATGGGAAATGGGCCTTCACTGGTTATGTCGTGTCTACAGAGGTAGCAAATTATACTAAGAGTGTTGCATGTGCAACTGAATTCCCCAGCTAAAATCCTGGGTCTGCCACTTGTTTGCTGTGCAAACTTGGGCAAGTGACTTAACTTCTCTGGGCCCCAGTCTTCTCATCTGCACGTGGGGGTGATGACACTGCATTGGTTATTGTAAGAGAAAAAAAAGTATCAACATTTATAAAAGACTTAGAACAGTCGTTGATATGTAGTAAGTACTGAATATATATTAACTGATATTACTCTTATAGTATGTAGTTTCGAAAGTCAAAGCAGGGAGTGGTGTTCTGCCTGTCCAGGCATTTCCAGCGAGGATATCAAATTGAGTAATTTACTCCTACACCAACCCTACCCCTAAAGATCCTGGGTTTCTCCAGGTGTTCCACACTCTGTGAGTCACCATGAGACTAACTCTTAGATATAAGGTTGCTCTGTTTTTATTACCACTTCTTTTTTTGGGGGGAATCATGTTTTTATATTTTATATGGTTTTCCCTACCAGAAGTATATTCTAGACCCAGAACTGGGTAATGACATATATATGGCTTGTTTGGGGGTGTGAAAAAGTGAAAAGTGTTAATTGCTTAGTCGTGTTCGACTCTTTGTGACCCCAAGGACTGTAGCCCACCAAGTTCTCTGTTCATGGAATTCTCTAGGCAAGAATACTGGAGTGGGTTACCATTCCTTTCTCCAGGGGATCTTCCCAACCCATGAATTGTATCCAGGTATCCTGCATTGCAGGTAGATTCTTAACCATCTGAGCCACTGGGTTTGGTGGGTATTCAACTCCATCATCTGTTACTGAGATGTTTTCAGAAATTTCCTTTACATAAAAATTAAACAAATGTTTGTACTATCATTAATTGAAATCAAATTAATATAAGCAAAGTTTAAATCTTTATGAGGGTAATATTACTTATTTTTCTTAAAGTAAACAAAATTTGGCAGATCTCAACTTCATACATTTATCAGGGAAGTATAATGATTATCACTCAGACCTGCAGAGATGGCTTGTTTACAAAGCACAGTTTTGAGGTTTCATCCTTCTTGTGGACTAGTCTTCATTTATCCAGAATTACTTCACACCTCTTTCAGAGTCCTTCTCTTACAAAATCTTTTTAGTGTTTGTTAAATGAATCAAGTCAAAACATTAACTCACATCTGTGAACAGAGGCCCATCTTCTCTCCCTTTCTGCATTTTTTCCTAGAAAACACCTGTTCTGATCCTGGAAGTTTGTGGAATATCCTGAAATGTTTTAAAATTTTGTGACCTCTGCAAAATAAAATTGACTAAGCTCTTATATTTAAAACCACAGCATAAAATAGAGGGCTGTGTTTTTGTGATATTAATATTAGTAGAAAGGCATTTAGGGTAAAGTAACTTCTTATCTGTTATCAGAAAACAGCAAATCAGACAGAAAATAGGGGACATCTTTCTTTAATTATTTGTAAAGTTAGCATGTATATCTATGGTATTATTAAAGTGACTATCACAGAATCATTCATTTGGAACACAAAGTGCATAATTACATAACTCCATTCTTCCCACTTTTCACTGTTAACATGTTTGTTATTATTTATTGTAGTTGTTATAGACTGATTCTCTCCAAATTCATGGAAATTTGAATTTACAAGGAAATAGGGCCCTTGGGAGTGAAGTGAGTTTAGATGAGGTCATTTGGGTGGGGCTCTCACACTGCATTAGTGACTCTGTAAGAGATACTATAAAGAAAACTGAGCGCCGAAGAATTGATGCTTTTTAACTGTGGTGTTGGAGAAGACTCTTGAGAGTCCCTTGGACTGCAAGGAGATCCAACCAGTCCATCCTAAAGGAAATCAGTCCTGAATATTCAGTGGAAGGACTGATGCTGAAGCTGAAACTCTAATACTTTGGCCACCTGATGCGAAGAGCTGACTCATTTGAAAAGACCCTGATGCTGGGAAAGATTGAGGGCAGGAGGAGAAGGGGACGACAGAGGATGAGATGGTTGGATGGCATCACTGACTCAATGGATATGCGTTTGAGTAAACTCCAGGAGTTGGTGATGGACAGGGAAGCCTGGCGTGCTGCAGTCCACGGGGTCGCAAAAGAGTGGGACACGACTGAGCGACTGAACTGAAGAGATGCTAGAGAACTCTGCCTCCCTCACTGTGTTTCTGTCTCTCTCTCTCTCCACCATGTGAGAACACAGCAAGATGACACCTATCCGCAACCCAAGAAGAGAGTCCTCACCGGAAGCCAAACATACTTGGCTCCCAGTCTGCATAACTGGGAGAAGTCACTGTGTTTTATTTGAGCCATAAGTCTGCTGTATTTTCTTATGGTATCAGCTAATGCAATAATAGCAGTATTCTTAATCTCCAGCCCCTGCTTCACCACCTTTTCAATTCCAGTATATAATATTTTCCTTCTTCTGAATTTCCCCGTTCTCTTCCTCCTCGGTGCCTTTCTCCTTTTATTTTCACCTCAACTGCTACTTTATGCTCCCACCACTTTCATGTTCTTTATTCGTTCATTCACCTTTCATTTTTTAAAATTTTTTCTTGTGTTTCCTTTTCATCACTTTGATTTCATTTTCTCTTTTCCCCACATTCATCACGCCTAGTTTTCCCTTCCTTTCCCTCTTCATTTTTCTCTTTCTTGGGATTTATTTCCTTGGTCATATTTTTCTCTGTTCCTCACTTTTTTATTTCTTCTCTCGGTCATTTCCTCTTTGTTTTCTTTCTTCTTTCTCTTTTCATTTTTCTTTTTACCGTCTTCCCCTGACCTCCTCAGGCAGCCTGCCTTACCTCCCCTCACTTGTCTCCTCATTCCTTATCCCCTCTGTCCTCTCCCTTGTGTCATCCTTAAAGAACATTGCTTCCTTCATCTTTTTTCCTGCAAAGACACCTTTAGGAGCAGATGTGCAAGTGTGTGATTCAACAGAGCAGGGACCGGATGGTGAGCAGCCAGCCCTGGCGGAGATCTCCGGTGACAACTGATCCCACCCACCCCGCATCTTTTTTGTTTTCCTTCCTTCTGGTTCTTTCTTAGGATGGTGCCTCCACTAGAACTCTTTGGCTCTCCTATGAGGAAATGTCGCTAACATCCCTCAAATGGAATGGTAATGGGCACAGAGTATTTTCTGGCCTGGGACTGAAAATTGTGGACCCTGAAGAAAGTCATGCAACACACATAGGGACCTAGATGTAATCATTGATTATTGTTTTATTATTTTTTTAGGGTAAAATAACAGAATCTGGTGGCTTAACAGAGGAGTCTGGAGGGCTACAGTCCATGGGGTCGCCAAGAGTTGGACACAACTGAACGCCTAAGCACAGCTCGTACGTCATCTATGGAGCTCTCATAAGTGCCAGATGCATGCGTCGCTTTAATTTCTACAACAGTTTCATTAAGTAAGCACTATTGGTAACCCTGTTCTGCAAATGAGATCTGAGGAGGCTCAGCGGGTGAGAACTGGCCCAAGGTCACGAGACTGGTACTTGGCATTTCTAGGAGCAGCATTTCTTCATGACAGATCATTTTTGTGCAGAGAGTCACAGGGAGCGGAGGCAACAGAGGCGCTTACGAGGAACTTCTAGGCTTTGTGAGGCAGCGTGACACAGCGGAATCATGCAGACCATGTTTCAATCCTGGAGCTGCCTGTTCCCAGTCATGGGCATGCACTGTACTGTCGCATTTAATTCTCATGACCACCTCTTAGGCCAATTTCGTAAACAAGATAGCTAAGGTTCCCAGTTCATAGGCAAGTTGTTCAAGGTTATAAAGCTACAATTCAAAGCGTAGAGAGTCCATACTACATTGATGTGGACTTTACGGACGAACAGAATTTCTCAGGCAGAAAAGGAAGAATAAACTCTCCAGGCAAGAAGGAGGGAGGCTGTATAACAGGCAGAATGCAAAAATGGGACATGAGCACAGTATTCATAGGACAACGAAGAGAGCGGTCTTTCTGGCTTATTCCCACGTACAAACTTGAGTGAGTCACTTATGTGTGTAAGTGGAAATCCCTTCATATGTGAAATGGAGATTGTATCTGTCCATGTTGTTGTGACATATTTAAAATCTTACATTGTCAGACAAATAAATTTAAATTCAACTTGTGAAATAAAAGGAACACAAGCAAAATTAAGTCAAATATCATATTACATGTGTCAGAGCAGGGAAGATCAAAGAGGTTTTTAATTTTTTTCTTCAATATTTTCTAAATTTTCTAGGATGGCCACATGTTTCCATTCTACAGTGGGAAGAATACTATTATTTTAAAATATTAATGTCTATTCAGCTTTACTCTCACGATTGCTCTAGGGATTTTTAAGAAAGCATGAAGAATATAAAATACAAGATATGGATACTAGTGTTATTTCCCTCCTCTTACTCATCTTTCGTCATGAAGAAATACTGAAATGTGACCCATCAAAGATTAATTTTCCTCAAATTGCTTTATTATATTTCAATTCTTTTGAAAGCTTACAATTACACATATGGCTGCACATATGCATACAATGAGTTTTCCTCTTTTTTTTCCTCTTAATTGTAATAGCTCTGCTCTCTGTCTTCTTTGGCATTTACTGTGTAGAAGTACTGAGGGCTCATAAGGTAAGAAAATGGATCTGCATGAGTTGGGGCAAATCAGAAGCACTTGTTTGGAAGCCACAAGGTTCAAACAAGGTGTTCAAGAAATGCTGTGTTGCTAAAGAGGAACTGGAGGCAATCCTGGTAAGGAATATGATATGAGGAGTGCAGAGAGAAATACACAAGAAACATAACAGGCTAAATCAGAGGGGACAGGCTACAAAATTCAAGGTACAAGGCTGGGATCTTACAGGATCTTGGACAGTCACCGAGTAGGGGGTCTAAAGATCAAGAGTGATTGATGCAGTAGGACAGCTGAATTCTTGGGGGCCAAATATCTAGGGACGAATTTCGGTCCCCAGTTGCTTTGTTTAAAGCCACTTCAATATATTGATAGTGAGAAGTGGACACATATTTCAGAGCAGAGAAGAGAAGGAAAAAGATCTAGGCTCTCCTAGAGAAACACAGGCACTAGAAGCCTGTGAAGGATTTTTATATTTACTCTTTAACAAATATTTTTCCCAAGAGTCTGTTAAAGACAGTTCTTTCTACCCAGGCTCTGATGCAACTACTCATGAGCTTTCAGTGTAAATCCTTTGACCTCTTTCAGCCTTATGCTTTTTATCATTAAAATTTGAGCATTACTCCTTGCCCTTTTTTTCCCCTTAGAGAAGTCTTCTCAGGACTATATTATTTCAGCACTGTTAAAGCATTTGAATATAGTCATGTGCTGTGCACAATTATAGGTAGTAGTTGCCTCTTCCCATTAAAAAGAATTAGAGGTATCTGTTCATTTCAAACATAACTTGCAAACAACAAATTAAACCAGAAGGAGGCCACACACCATCCATTACCTTTGAAAAGCGATGGTTAATGATGATGAAGATGATGAAATTAACTGCCAAACTTTTTGAGTTCTTGCCAATTTCTAAGACTATTTTACAATTTTACATCCAGGAACTAATTTATCCTGCCAAGACCCTTGCACAGTAAATGCTACCGTTAATCTCATGTATATGTGAGAAAGTCAAGACTGTAACAAGTTAGAAAAGTTGTCTAAGACCCTGTAGCTAGTAAGGGTTGAAAGACAGAATACAGACTCAGGGATCCGGATTCCGTGTTACAAGAATAGCATTGAAAGAAAACTATGAAAATGATAACATTTTGAAGCTATTTTCTAAATTAAGCATATTTTAACTTTTTTTTTTTTTTATAAAAGTTTATCAGAAGCGCTTCTTTATGTTTATTGACCATTCTTAGAGATGTTGGAGACTCTTAATTAGAATCTGGGGAAGTAAAACATTGATTTACTGAATGTAACTTTGGGAGTAATATTTGGGAGAGGAAGTGAGGGGGAGTGATGGAGCTAACCTACATACTTATGGACATATGAAAATGTATTAGGTGGCCACTGCTACAGCAATGTTGGGTAACAAATTTTCCCCCAAATCTCAGTGGTTTACAGCAAACATTGATTTTGCTCTCACAGGTCTGCAAGTCCACTGGGAGCCTCTGGTTCAAGCTGTGAGCCAGTTTGGGTTGGCTCCATCTGCGCTTCATCTGTGTTTCACGACCCAGGTTAAAGCAATGCCTGCAAGGGTATGATGCTCTTAAGGTGCAGGTCAGGAGCGTTAAGAGGCCAAGACAAATGGCAGAAGCCAACACCAAGCCTCTGGGTGCTATGGTGCACTTTACATTCACGTTTATTTCACTGGCCAAGAAAATCACACCGCAACCCTCAAGTCATTAGAGTGGAGAAGTAAAATTTGTTCCCAGTGAATAATGACAGAGGTTGGAAAGGAAGAAGAAGCATGATCCAATACTACAACCTACCGCAGAGAGGCCATCTGAGATTGAAATAACTAAACCCTTCTTAGTGAAAGGACGTATGACTATCCCTACTGGAGGGTGTAAAAACAATCTTAATGGGAAAGAAATATTAAACATAATGGACAAAAAAATCAGCGCTGGGTGGTACTCTTATTCCAAGACTGACTTTGGCAGGATGGATCTATGTTTGAGTGGTCAAAAGAGGAAGCTTTCAATAGGACATATACAAGTTGACTTTTTATAACTCAAGCTGTGAATACATTTCATTTCTACTTCATGATGTTAATATATGTGTAAAATACTCAGAACCATGCCTTAAAGAGAATAAATAGAGTCAGCTATGAGATGGTGATGATGATGATAAAGATGATGAAGTAAAAATGTGAGGCATTTCTGTTTTTTGTATGTTTCCTTTCTCCTACTTTAACTCGACAACAGATTCTGCAAGATACCCCCAAATGCTTACATCCTAATAAAGACCTTTTCCAAGTTTCAATTCTCATGACCAAGAGAGCTGAAAGTAATACATTTTGGCAATGCTGTACATTTTTTTGGAATATAATTTTGTATAAAGCAATAAAGATGTGTTGCAAAGAGGTTTTGGGGATTTAATGAGAAGTGTGGGAAAAAGATTTGTCAGTATTCCACCTGCATCATTTTAACTGTCAAATATAGAATGGCTTTTACTTAAAGGGACAGAAGTTGGGAGAGAAATTTGGCTTTACAATTTTGACAAAAGAAATGGCCAAAAATGACTTCATCTGTGAGCAGCTACATAAACAGGTAATCTTCTTATTAATCTAGTCAAGCACAGTAAAACCTTAAAAATGTATGCAAATCTTATAAATAATCAAAAAGAATAACCAGTGTCTCAAAATATTTAACCAAATGTCTTTTTCCCTGAGATGTATCCACATAGCAAGAAAACAGAATGCTAAAAAAGAAAAAAAAAAAAAAAAGAGAGAGAGAGAGAGAAAGAAAAAAATTAAAGTCAAGGGCCGAAAAGCATCAGGGGAAAAACGTCCTGGAACAGTAGGATTCTGTCACCATAATGCCCTTTCCATTTGGAATACTACAGGAAAATTTGTTTGGGAAGAAAATAAATCGTTCCAACTCCCTATCATCATAGGTTTGAGATTAAAGCTCATGTGATCTATTCTTTACAAATGCGTCAGCCAAAAGACCTGGATCCAAAGAGAGTCCAGCACCTTGGAATGTCTGTTCTGACAGCCCTCGAAGGCCACCTTGAGATTGTCAGAGACCTCCTGTCAGTTTCTCAAGTACGCAGTCAGTAACAGAGCAGGGACAAAGGACCCAGAGGCTTCTATTCCAAGTCCAGGGTCCAGGATAGAACTGGATTTGATTTAATTTCCCTCCTGGTGGCTCAGAGGTTAAAGCGCCTGCCTCCAAAGCGGGACACCCGTGTTCGATCCCTGGGTCGGGAAGATCCCCTGGAGAAGGAAATGGCAATCCACTCCAGTAGTCTTGCCTGGAGAATCCCATGGACGGAGAAGCCTAGTAGTTTACAGTCCACGGGGTCGCAAAGAGTCGGACACGACTGAGCGACTTCACCTTCACCTTCACCTCCTTCCACCTGCTGGATGGGGGCGCCCTGTGGGCTGCCGTCTATGGAGTCGCACAGAAGCGACTTAGCGGCAGCAGCAGCAGCAGCTTATCTTTGGGAAAATCACTTTTATGTTTTTATTTTCCGTGTCAGCAAAATGAAGGGACTGGATCAGTGGCTGTGCCAAGTATGTCCCTTCCACTCCAGTATTTACATCCACTTCTTTGGAGCCATTCTTCGCAGGGAAATGTTTTTTCTCTGCGTTTTGTTATTTTGTGCGTCAGATTCAAAGACTACTGAAGGAATGAAGGAAAACTGGGGGGAACAATAGCACATGTAACATGCTGAACAACAAACAGATTCCTTACTGGTCTCCATTCCATTCAAGAATGATTATTTTCCTAGAATAAAATTTTTGGCTGAAATTTCTCAGAGAAGTTAAGATTTTAAAAGCTATCCTTTTATGGATGATGGAGCCATGCTCAACCGTTGAATTTAAATAAATGTGGTTAATAGACCATTGTTCAACACATGGTTTCTGGTATATGAATCACTCTGAGGTTAGATTCTTCTTCTTTTTTTTTTGGTAGTGCTGCATGGCTTATAGGATTTCAGTTCCCCAACTAGAGGCTGAACTTGGACTGCCAGGGAAGTCCCTGAATCTCAGAGATTCTTAATTTCAACTGTTGGCAAATATTCAATATTAACTTTTGTCCCTCAACCTATTTTTTTAATCAAATTTCTTTTAAGATTGATTTGTTTTTGGCTGTGCCGGATCTTCGTTGCTATGAGCAGGGCTTTCTCTAGTTGCAGAAAGTGGAGGCTACTCTCTTGCTGCAGAGAGTAATCTCTAGGACGTGCAGGCTTCAGTAGTTGTGAGGCATGGTCTTAGTTGCGCCAGTCATGTGAGATCTCCCTGGATCAGGGATCTAACACATGTCCCCTGCATTGGCAGGCAGATTCTCAACCACTGGACCACCAGGGAAGTCCTTCTTAACCTTTAATATTAAACATTTTTGACCCAATCTTCCTTAAGTCTCTCATTCATCATGTCCCTTAACTAAAAACAGACACTTAAATAAATCAGTGACAATCAACCTTTGAAGAAAGGCAGTCAAGGCCTTAGAAATCATCTTGTCCCCTTGTCTTGATGAGGACTTTGAAAAAGAGCAGTTGAATGACTTACTGATTATTCACTACTGTGAATAATCTCGGTTTGAAGTTTCTACCTTCAGCTTCTCTCTGGTTCACTCAGTACCCTGCAAACCCTCTGAGTGGCAGCTGTGGGGAAACATAGACTCTTTAGTCCTCTCTCCTCCTTCCTTCAACAACTGAAGAGTTTCATTATTAATCGTTTATATATTATCTCTACTCCACCTCCCTTTTTATTAATTACCTCCATGGAATCTATCGCTATTAATCATCCAATGTGTGTCTGAGTGTTACCGGTAATTATCTTTGAATGTTCATTAACCATCAATTTAATTATCTGTTTTTCCCCTGGAATACAGACTGATTCAGGTCCTTGACTCTGGTGTGTGTGTGTGTGTGTGTGTGTGTGTGTGTGTGTGTGTGTTGCTTTTAGACTCTGATTACCATTGCATAAAGTAAAACTTTATTTCAGGTAAGTATTCACAACTTTTGGTCACCTATGAAACCACATATTTCTTGCTGAATGTAAAGATTGAAAGTCAGGTATATTAAAATAAATAAATTTATATTAAAAAATAAAATAAAAACCTGAGAACAAAAAAAAATAATAAAAAAGAAAGTAGGTGTAATCTATGAGTTTCCTTCATTTAATCTTATATCTTCAAAAGCAATTTGTTGATGTCTTCTATAAGCCAATTGATGATTATTTCTCCAGGAATAAGGATCTGGGGTATTTATTTATGTGTGTATGTACTTTCTTATTTATGTTAATTTGATGCTTGAGGGAATTGGAAAATAATGAGATCAAAATATGTTACCAGTTCCTGTCCACTTCTCTAAGGGTAAGTACGCAACAGAAGGCTTCACACCTTTCCTTTTGGATGTCTGGGTGTAGAAAGAGAGTTTCTGTGTCTTAGGAATATTTAACTCTGCAGAGGATGCTCACAGTGTACCTAGAATAATAGAACACATTTTTAAAACGCTCAGTCTTCTTTGAAGAGGGCATTTTACTACAGTAGAAGAGGGTCCTCAAGAACCTGGCAGTTATATGGCTAGCAGAAAAGAAGCGGATGAGAACAAAGAAATTAACATTTGCTGACTGCTTACATGTGTTATTTTACTTCACTTTCCTAGTGACAGCGCTTACATGTGAGTCCAGCTAACTCATGGAATTTGTCTGATGGTAAGTAACAGAACAGGAATTTAAACCATGCTGTGCCTAAGTCTGAAATCCATGCTCTTGCCCCTACACCATGCTGCTTCAAGAAAAGATGTATATAAGTAAGATCAGAGAAGGTTCAAATGTGAAAATTAGGTGAAGCGCAGATGATATTTCTCTCAAATTCAGGAGAGGGGTTCAATACTTCTGGATGGGTTGTTCAGAGAACGCTTAATGGAAATGACATCTGAATTGAATGTGTAGAATGAAAAGGCCTAAGCAGCTCTGGTGTGTGACCTTGCATGTTTGCTCCTTTCTGGAGTTGTAGGAGCCTAGAAAGTTCTTTGTTTTCTGCTGGACTTCATGAAGTCTGTGGTTCATTTTAGTATCGAGTGCTTTGGAATACAGAGGCATAGACTTCTCTGAAAATAGGCTATCTTTCTGTTAGTTTGATAGTGACTGGAGGAAATGCTGTTAGAATCTACACATGGGCACATGCATACTCACACACAATTATTTAATGTACTCGTGTCCTAGGAAGATATCCCTCTTTTCCTCACTACTGAAGTCCTCTACTATTAAATATTTGATAGGTGTTTGGCTTCCAAGATACTTTTACAACCAGTTTATCCATTTAGCCAGTGTTGACTTATTGGGTGCATCCCCTCTGTATCCAGCACTCTGCTATGTTCTGTGAGGTTTGCAGAGATACACTTCAGGAGATGCAAGAATGACTCCATCTATCAAAAAGCCTTAGAATTTGCTTTGAGATATAACAGCTGAAGCTTGCATTTATTGACTTTACTATATGTCTGGAACAATCCTAAGTCCATTTTTAGATCTGTTATCTCATTTAATTGGTTCAATTGTAAAGGTTCAAGTAGAAGAGAAATTTGATTTTTTTTTCTCATATCACAGTACTGGGCAGATGAATTAGTTGATAGGGCGTGTTATGAGTTGATGAATGTAAAATCATTTTCTAAATTATAAAATGCAGTATGGACTTAAGGAAAGTGTTGGGAATTTCAGGTAGGGTAGGTGGGTAATTTGAGTAGAGTCAGGTTATTGAAGACTGAAAATAAAAACACATATAGCAGAGTGCAGAGCTTGGGTTGTAAGTCTCTATTGACAGATGGGGTATATAAAGCTCTGAAAGGCCGACTGATGTGTTCAAGGTAATATTGCAAATGAGTTAGGGAATCACTCAAGTCTCCTGACACTCAAGTCTCACTGGCCAAGAACAGTGAGTCCCCTACACATGAAGAAGATCCATTCTAAGAGCGAGTTCCTAAGTCCAGTCTGTTCGTAAGTTCAGTCTGTTTGTAAGTCCAATAAAATTAGCCTAGGTACACAACTTTTATGCATAACTCCAGACATGTAAATTAATGTGACTGGACACACAAATGCATGTCTGCACCACTGAAAGTATGAAACTGGAGGGTTCATACGTGGGGGACTTACTGTATACAACCAAGCAAAGAGAAAGGCTAAACAGAGTGCAGGGGGGTAGATTAGAGAGCTGTGGGTATGGTCCAATATCATTATTTTCTCTGTCCCCACCAATAATACCCAGAGAAGAAAGCTAGCGGCATGGAAAACTCTAATTTGTAGTCTGAAAAAGAGAAAAATGAAAACAATGGTGTTTTACACGTCTAGCTCATCTACCACGAGCCAGGCATTGCACTGGGTACTTTGCATATCACTTTTTGGATATTTTGCATATTAATTTTTCATGTCAACATGTTTGACAATGTTTGATGTCAGTATGTTACAATGGTTGATGATATTGTAAGCAAAGTACTTTTATTCCCATTTTATAGATGGAGATAGAGTGCAGTAGGTAATTCCACATGGAAACAACCTAGATGTCCATCAGCAGAGGAATGGATAAGAAAGTTGTGGTACATATACACAATGGAGTATTACTCAGCCATTAAAAAGAATACATTTGAATCCGTTCTAATGAGATGGATGAAACTGGAGCCGATTATACAGAGTGAAGTAAGCCAGAAAGAAAAACACCAATATGGTGTACTAACACATATATATGGAATTTAGAAAGATGGTAATGATGACCCTGTATGCGAGACAGCAAAAGAGACACAGATGTATAGAACGGAGTTTTGGACTCTGAGGGAGAGGGAGAGGGTGGGATGATTTGGGAGAATGGCATTGAAACATGTATACTATCATGTAAGAAATGAATCGCCAGTCTATGTTTGATACAAGATACAGGATGCTTGGGGCTGGTGCACAGGGATGATCCAGAGAGATGATATGGGGAGGGAGGTGGGAGGGGGGTTCAGGATTGGGAACTCATGTACACCCGTGGCGGATTCATGTCAATGTATGGCAAAACCAATACAGTATTGTAAAGTAAAATAAAGTAAAAAAAAAAAAAAAAAAAAAAGAAATCTAGACAGAAATATTTATTGAAGGTCAGATTTTGATGTGATGAACCCATATCCCTGGTACAGCCTTAGGAGGTTTCTTCCTTCCTTGATGTCAGTGGGATTCTGATATTTTATTGGCATTTAGCAGAGATGGCTGTTAGTAAGTTGTTGTCTGGCCTAATTTGGAGGATTCTTCATCATAAACCCAGGAGTTTTTTATTCTCTGATTTGAAAGAAGTCCAGCATGCCTTCATTTCTCTTGTACTGTTATATGCTGAACTTCTCGTCTTTCATAGAGAAATAGCATACCTTCTGCTGAATTACTTTATTGTATTTTTATATGTTTTTATTTGGAGCTGATAATATCCAACAACCTCTGATTAAATGAAGATTATATTTTGTGCAGGAAGGGAAATGAATACCCTTCCTCCCAGAATTATCCACTTTACCTTCTTATTTTCCTCTCATCTTGTTCTCATGCCGATTATTTAATTGAGATGTTAAGGTCCCTCACAGCTCTGATTGGCAATTTTAAACCAGATTTCTCCATAGACTTGGGAGCTAGAAGCATGAGTAAGATGAAACTGATCCAATTACCCAGGCTGAAAACTCTGGAGAGATACGCTTTTTCTAAACTGTGATGTTATGTCTGGTGTTCTCTCTGTTAAAAATAAATATTTCTAAATTATAGGCTCTTTGTCTGAGTTGGTTGTGTAACTGAGGGAGGAGAAAAGCTTAAATAGAGTATATAGTATTGTATAGCTACACCTTTTAAAACATATTTTTTCACTTAATTAAAAAAATGGTCTTGTGCTTACATTTATAATTACATTAGAATCTGTTACTTTTTTAAAATCATGGACCTTTTTTCACAGCATAGCAGAAACTCTGAGCAAAAAATAAAAGTAGGGTGCCATCTACCTTCACAGATGAAGTAATTAGAGACTCAGATGCTTTGCTCAAGATCACGGAGCAAGATTTAGTGTGAATAACAGAGCTACAAGGAACGGAATTCCAGTTTCCCTCAGATAGATTATATTCTTTGAAGCCAAAGATGGAGAAGCTCTATACCGTCAACAAAAACAAGACCAGGAGCTGACTGGGGCTCAGATCATGAACTCCTTATTGCCAAATTCAGACTGAAATTGAAGAAAGTAGGGAAAACTGCTAGACCATTCAGGTATGACCTAAATCAAATCCCTTATGATTATACAGTGGAAGTGAGAAATAGATTTAAGGGACTAGATCTGATAGATAGAGTGCCTGATGAACTATGGAATGAGGTTCGTGACCTTGTACAGGAGACAGGGACCAAGACCATCCCCATGGAAAAGAAATGCAAAAAAGCAAAATGGCTGTCTGGGGAGGCCTTACAAATAGCTGTGAAAAGAAGAGAGGCGAAAAGCAAAGGAGAAAAGGAAAGATATAAGCATCTGAATGCAGAGTTCCAAAGAATAGCAAGAAGAGATAAGAAAGCCTTCTTCAATGATCAATGCAAAGAAATAGAGGAAAACAACAGAATGGGAAAGACTAGAGATCTCTTCAAGAAAATTAGAGATACCAAGGGAACATTTCACGCAAAGATGGGTTCGATAAAGGACAGAAATGGTATGGACCTAACAGAAGCAGAAGATATTAAGAAGAGGTGGGAAGAATACACGGAAGAACTGTACAAAAAAGATTGTCATGACCCAGATAATGATGATGGTGTGATCACTAATATAGAGCCAGACATCTTGGAATGTGAAGTCAAGTGGGCCTTAGAAAGCATCACTATGAACAAAGCTAGTGGAGGTGATGGAATTCCAGTGGAGCTATTTCAAATCCTGAAAGATGATGCTGTGAAAGTGCTGCACTCAATATACCAGCAAGTTTGTAAAACTCAGCAGTGGCCACAGGACTGGATAAGGTCAGTTTTCATTCCAATTCCAAAGAAAGGCAATGCCAAAGAATGCTCACACTACTGCACAATTGCACTCATCTCACATGCTAGTAAGTAATGCTCAAAATTCTCCAAGCCAGGATTCAGCAATATGTGAACCGTGACATCCCTGATGTTCAAGCTCGTTTTAGAAAAGGCAGAGGAACCAGAGATCAAATTGCCAACATCTGCTGGATCATGGAAAAAGCAAGAGAGTTCCAGAAAAACATCTATTTCTGCTTTATTGACTATGCCAAAGCCTTTCACTGTGTGGATCACAATAAACTGTGGAAAATTCTGAAAGAGATGGGAATACCAGACCACCTAACCTGCCACTTGAGAAATCTGTATGCAGGTCAGGAAGCAACAGTTAGAACTGGACATGGAACAACAGACTAGTTCCAAATAGGAAAAGGAGTACGTCAAGGCTGTATATTGTCACCCTGCTTATTTAACATATGCAGAGTACATCATGAGAAATGCTGGACTGGAAGAAACACAAGCTGGAATCAAGATTGCCAGGAGAAATATCAATAACCTCTGATATGCAGATGACACCACTCTTATGGCAGAAAGTGAAGAGGAGCTAAAAAGCTTCTTGACGAAAGTGACAGAGGAGAGTGAAAAAGTTGGCTTAAAGCTCAACATTCAGAAAACGAAGATCATGGCATCTGGTCCCGTCACTTCATGGGAAATAGATGGGGAAACAGTGGAAACAGTGTCAGACTTTATTTTTGGGGGCTCCAAAATCACTGCAGATGGTGATTGCAGCCATGAAATTGAAAGACGCTTACTCCTTGGAAGAAAAGTTATGACCAACCTAGATAGCATATTCAAAAGCAGAGACATTACTCTGCTGAATAAGGTCCGCCTAGTCAAGGCTATGGTTTTTCCTGCGGCCATGTATGGATGTGAGAGTTGGACTGTGAAGAAGGCTGAGTGCCGAAGAATTGATGCTTTTGAACTGTGGTGTTGGAGAAGACTCTTGAGAGTCCCTTGGACTGCAAGGAGATCCAACCAGTCCATTCTGCAGGAGATCAACCCTGGGGGTTCTTTAGAAGGAATGATGCTAAAGCTGAAACTCCAGTACTTTGGCCACCTGATGCGAAGAGTTGACTCATTGGAAAAGACTCTGATGCTGGGAGAGATTGGGGGCAGGAGGAGAAGGGGACGACCAAGGATGAGATGGCTGGATGGCATCACAGACTCGATGGACGTGAGTCTGAGTGAACTCCGGGAGATGGTGATGGACAGGGAGGCCTGGCGTGCTGCGATTCATGGGGTCGCAAAGAGTCGGACTGACTGAGCGACTGAACTGAACTGTTCTACTTTTAGTCCATTCTCCACAAGGTTACTGAGTTGCTTTGCTTAGTATCCCAATCTGATAATATACATAATTCATTATTTATGACTTTCATTTATTCAGTGTTATTCATTCATTTGATTGAAGACTATATATTGTACCAATCTCCCTCCATAATTTTTAAAAATGTATATATATTTGTATTGATTAGGCTTATTGATTGTAAGTTTACCCTGGTTAATGTAAGAAAAAAGAAACACGTTGGAAGAATCTCTGAGGGTATCTCAGGGAATTAGTTCTGGGAATAGGCAGAAGTAATGAACTCTGGAGGAGAGGTAAAAATGATCATTTCACAAAAGAGGTACAAATAAATTATTTTTAAAAATGGAGAATGGAGAGAACAGGCTGTGGGTAAATGAGAGGGTACTTTTTGGAGAAGGTGGCATTTGAGCTGAACCTTCACAGACAGAAAGGATTTATATATTTTGAGACAGAAGGGGGAAGAACATAATTTTTGTATGAATCCAAGACCACTTTTAGGAAACTTGATATATGAACTCCTGAAATAGTTGGATGATGTTGGAAGGTAAGTCAGTATGATGAGGGGCCAGAGTGAAGGATATGTACTTTGTATCATTGTTCTGCATTCAAGTTCATTATGACCTAACTGGGTCAAATATGGCTATTTTGCAGGGTCCCCCCCCCCATCTGTTTCTCTTTTTTTGATGTCATTTCTTCCTCCACTGTATGCTTTTCGTATTGTTCTTCCCTTTTCCCTTCTTTACCCTCCTTCTTCACTGTTCTTACCCAATACCTGTCCTGTGACTACAGGCCTTATTTTTAGTATATTAATATTAGTAGAAAGGTTATGAACTCTTTCGAGTTCCACTTCTGCAATGACATTAGGAGCTCTGTAGACACACGCCCCATAAACTGGTGAAAAATCACTGAAAGAAAGCCATTCAAAGCCTCTGGAAACGCCATACAGTGAAAGAAGAGACACATGTTCAAGAAGACTTACTGGCGTTTGGTAGGAACAAAGTGACAAAAGCCAGACACGGGACTCCCCTGGTGTCCACTGGTTGAGAATCTGCCTGTTAAGGCAGGGGACGCGGGCCCAACGGGTTCAATCCCTGGGCCAGGAAGATCCCACATGCCCCTGGGCGACCAAGCGCGTGTGATGCAACTGACGCCAGCGCGCCTGGAGCCCACGCTCTGCAACAGGAGGAGCCACGGCGACGAGGAGCCCAAGCACAGCAGCGAAGGGCAGCCCGCGCGCCGCGCCGCGCGCCGCCACGAAGACCCAGCACAGCCAAAAATGAATTAATAAATACAAGACTCGCTCAGTTCGCTCCCAGCTCAGTGAGGCAGAAACTGGACTCTAGACTTATGCTGTCAAGACCACAGGGCTCCTTCTCCCCCTGCCTCCCATTTGAGGCGCCATCTTCTCAGGGGGAGCTGTATGTCAGCATTTTTCATCCTGTCCCCGGCGCTTGCTGCTGAGGCTAAGTTCTGTGGGAGTGCAGCCAAGGGGTGAATGCTCCCTTCTTCTGCTCAGCCCCCGGTAATGGGATGGAGGCGCTGCCTTGGGCAGGCACCCCTGAGAATACCGAAAACTCAATCTCTCTTGTCCCAGGTTGTAAAACAGTGGTTCCATGCTGAGTGAGGCATAAGTCAAGAACCAGTGAAGCTGCTCTGTCGTGTCTGACTCTTTGCGATCCCATCTATGGAATTTTCCAGACAAGAGTGCTGGAGTGGGTTGCTATCTCCTTCTCCAACTCAAGAAGACAGATGCCACTCCCTCTCCAATGAGCACTCAGGTCCTAAAGCAGGAGGGGTCACTGAGAGAGAAGCATGGCATTGTCCACCCTCCCACCCCCACAACCCCTCACGTCCCCCACCCCCTCACTCCCCACACCCACTTCAGAGCTGTGGCTGAGAGACTTTGCCTAGAGGAAAGAAGCAGGCCTTAAAACAGGTAGCTTGTAATCTCTTTCCAAAGGATCTGACCTTATTTACAAGAGAGTGAGGAATTTCAAGCTCAAGAGCTCTCTCAAAAACAGTGGAGACTGTGTGTGTGTGTGTGCGCGTGTGCGTGCGTGTGTGTGTGTGCGTGTGTGTGTGTGTGTGTGGTCAGTCGCTCAGTCATGTCTGACGCTGCAAAACCTGTCAACTGTGTCCCACCAGGCTCCTGAGTCCATGGGATTTCTCAGGCAAGAATACTGGAGTAGGTTGCCATTTCCTCCTCCAGGCGATCTTCCTGACCCAGGGTTTGAACCAGTGTCTCCTGTGACCCCTGCATTGCAGATGGATTCTTTCACACCCTGAGCCACTGGGGAAGTCAATGATGAATGATAATTGGGAAGATATTGTTAGATTCATTAGAGACACAGGCTAAGCTGTAGGTCAAAGAATTATAAAAAAGAGCCAAAATGGATCTAGAGTTGGAAAGTACAATAATGGAAATAAAACAATCATTATATTGTTAGATGAATTAGAAGATTTAAAATAGATAAGATGATAATGTTGCCCAAATTTACAGATTCATATAGTCTCTGTCAATATTCCAGCTGGCTTCTTTGTAGAAACAGATGAGCTGATTCAAGAATTTGTATGGAATTTAAAGAGATCAAAGGAGAGCCAAAACAATTTGGAAAAGAGGAGCACAGTTATAAGAATGATACTTTTAATTTCAAAACTTACTGCAAGGCAATACCAATCAGGACAGTGTGGTACTGGTATTTAACTCTATTGTCAATGTGATAATATAATTCAAAGTTCAGAGATAAGTCCATCGGTCTGTGATCAACTGATTTTCAACAAGGATGCTAGTAGGAAAAGATTAGTCTTAAATAAATGTGCATGCTCAATCACTCAGCCATGTCCTACCCTTGTGACCCCATGGCTCTTCTGTGGGATTTCCCAGACAAGGATAGTGAAGTGGGTTGCCATTCCCTTCTCCAGGGGATCTTCCTGACCCAGGGACTGAATTCATTTCTCTTACATTGGCAGGCGGATTGGATTCTTTACCACTGAGCCACCTAGGAAGCCCATTTGTTTGATAATATAGTATGATTGTGCAGCTGGAATTTGGAAGGAAATCTAGTTTTGAGTTCCAACTCTGCCAGATTTAATTATTTAAAAAGTGCATTTGTGTAGCTAAGTTTTAACAAAGGGGGGAAAAATGTATTTATTCATGGAAACCAGAGCTTTCCTTTTTGAAAATTTGATTTCATATAAGAGACAAACTACTACCAATTGACCTAGTCAAGCCAAGCTTTCTGGAATTTGCTCAGTTATAGTAGTATTCTTTGTCCTCGCAATAATGAGAGTGTTGGTTGTGAAATGAGGTAAGGAAGACCTGCCGTAGCCAGCATTTGCACTTAGCCCCTGAATTATTTACTCCCTTCTGTGTGCTTATTCTTTCTCTTTGATTCCGTGCAGTTGACTCCCCACTTTTCCCTTGCATCCCCTCTTTTCAGGGTTTTCACATTGTTAGAAAACATGTTTTCCTGCTTAGACCACAGATCTTTCCTCTTATCATCTCATTGTAGTAACTCTGTAGCAATATATGTCTTGTTTCTGGGAGCCTGATTCATTCCCATCTACGATTTATGTTGACATGACCTAAATTTTCAGGTGAGGTCTAGTTAGGTTTGACTTGCATGCGTGCTTTGCACTAAGTTGCTTCAGTTGTGTCCAACTCTTTGCGACCCCATGGACTGTAGCCCACCAGGCTCCTCTGTCCATGGGATTCTCCAGCAAGAATACTGGAGAGGGTTGCCATGCCCTCCTCCAGGGGATCTTCCCGACCCAGCGATCGAACTCATGTCTCTGACGTCTCCTGCATTGGCAGGCGGGTTCTTTACCACTAGCACCACTTGGGAAGCCCTGAGTTTGACTTAAAGTCACATTTCTATTGTTCAGGTTCACAGACCGAGTCTCTATCCCTAACAGCTTACTTCCATTGGTTGCAATTAAAAGTACAAATACCTCTCTGTAGTTTGAGAAATATCCGGGAGATGGTGAAGGACAGAGAAGCCTAGCATGCTGCAGTCCATGGGGCCACAAAGAGTTGGTCATGACTGAGTGACTGAACAACAACAACTCTACCTACACCATGACCAAGAAACTAAAACAGGTTTTAGCATGGATGCTGTGTTCATGACTCTCATTTCCCCACATGAAGGACAGAGCAATTCAAAATACAGAACTCCGACCCTATCACTGTCTCCTGAGTCAAGAGAGATGGAAGGTGAGCTTAAAGACGCTATAGATCAGCAGTGAGCAATCTGCAGCCATATGCTGCCCCTTAGCTTTGCCATATGGCTCTGGGTCTAATTTCAAACCTACTTTTCAGCACATTTAAAGGTGAAGGAGATAGACGGGATGGAAGGACCTCCATGGAAACCACCTACCAAGAGTAGGAGAGAGGCTTCAGAAAAGCCAGTCCTCTAGCATGTACCGTCCAGCTGGACTGGGAGAGAGGCAGAAGTAAAGGCTTGTGGTTGGCGGAAATTAAGCAAATGCCTTTGGGGTGGTCCCAAGGCAGCTGAACCCATGGGCTTCACTGTGAAGCCTGGAGCGTGCAGACCCAGAGCTCCTGACTAGCAGGGAATGGAGAGCGGATTCATCTCAGTTCTTAGAGAATTTTTCTTTTAGTTGCATTGCCTTTGAGCTTCATGTTGTGTTTTTGGTAGCGTCAAATAATTTCATTCTGTTTGGGGAATTATGTTTATAGATATTTTTCCAATCTCTTTAAAATTTATTCTGCTATCAAGTCAGTTTATTATTTCCCTCTATTTCTTCCTGTCTCCCTTCCTTCCTTCCTCTCATTAGCTGATTTTTACTGCAGGGTAAAGTTCTATGTAGAATACATACACGTGCAAAGTAAGGTTCTTGTCCTGGAGGGCTTCTGGCTTTGAGAAGTTACAAGCTATGATAAAATATCTTTCAAAACAAATAAGTATGCATGAGATCAGGAATAATATTTCTGTAAAAATATCAGAGGAAAATGAGGTTACTTTAACTGCTATGCATGAGTGTATGGGGCTGGGAATAGAGAAAACTGTAGACGGGAACAGAGAACCAAGTGGAGATCCACTTTTTTTTTCCTTAGTGAAATCAAGTACAGTTTTATTTAAGAATTGGAAATAATCAGTATCTGTGAAAGAAAACCCAATATTTAAATAACATTTCTGCATGTGAAAGGAAGAGCAATTACTCCGTTAGCTTACCCTCCTGACTTAGCTGTGGGGCAGAGCCCGGGGAGACAGTGCTTAGGACCTCTCCTAACCAGGGTGGTACAAGCCCGGGACAGGGTGTCAGCCTTTCATAGCAGGGCAGAGAGCGGGGCTTCTCCTGCCTCGCTGGACAGGCTGGGGTCGCCTGGCCGGGCCAAGGAGCTACAGAAGCAAAACACACGGGAGAACACGACTATTTAAGGTGGGAAGAAAGTGCAGAGAAGGGCCACCAAGTCACTGTCCCCATCACGGAGGGGCTGCTCTCAAAAGGAGCTGCGGCCAAGACCCTGCCAAGCCTCACCTGTTAACGCAGTCCCTGGGTTTAGGAATATTTTCCCATCACGTTAATTATCCAGAGTGTTAGATAGTGGAAGGGATTAATGGAGTTTCCCTTTAAGCTTACAAAGCAGTTTATGGCCATGAAGAGGTGGTGGAGTACTCTGCCTTTAGCTTTCTGCCAGCATCCACTCTGAGCTGACTTGGAAGCCTTGGAAAACAAGATTTTTTCCCCCCAAACACGCTAAGTCAGCACCTCCTATTCACACTCAGTTCCAGTAGCCCTGGTAAAGGTGACACGTGCTCTTTCAGTGGAGGAAACGTATTTTGGGAATTAACCCCAACAGCCTGGCCTGCTGCAGTCCACGGGATCACAAAGAGTCGGACATGACTTAGTGACTGACCAACCACAGCACGCAAAGCTACAGGATTCCGTCGGCCACGCACGTTGCATCTCCTGAAGTTGTAGAAACTCAGACTGATGCAAAGATGTAAGACATTAAGAAATTAACCCGGAAAAAAAAAAAATGTGATCAGAAAGGAGCATTGCCTGTTACTCTTCCACAAACAGTGAGAAATCTTCATCGAGTGCTAACATCAAAGTAGTAAATCTGAAATTTGCATGGTCTTATCTCATTATCTCATTTTCTCTACAGTACGCTTTTTACAGGAAAAGAAACTAAGGCTTATCGAAATTGAATGACTTGGTTGACATCACATGGCTAAGAGGTGATTAAGCATTAGAAGCAAAGACTCCCAATCAAATGCATAGTCCATGAATTTTAGTTACTGTTCCAGGTCAATTCATTGGGATTTTTCTTTTCTCTATTGAGTCTTTCATGGCACATTCGATGGGTATTTCCTCTGAGCAGTTCCTTTTGCTGAGCTCTAGAGGGGTCAAAGATGAAAATGGCATGGTTTCTTTGGTGTGGATCAAAAGGGCAGAGTCAAAATAGAAGCATATTTATGTTTAATATTCTAAACATGGCTTAAGTCACCCCAAGCACAATTATTTTCCACAATGTCACATCAAACCTTTTTCTTTTCTCTTTCTCGCCTTCTCTCTTCATCTTCCTGTTCCCTGGAGCCTCAACCTTCTAAGACCAAGGCACTAGGAAATGTTTTTCCCTATTTTGACTCAAAGCAGGAAGGAAGACAAATACTTATACAAGCATAAAATATACAATAATTCATTGAAAAGAATTTCATCTCAATCATGTAAGTATTCATTCTTGGAGTTTTTTTTATTTTAGGTGTTATTTCCCCACCCCCCCACCCCCCGCCCCTACTTCCTGGGCTTCCCTGGTGGCTCAGAGGTTAAAGCATCTGCCTGCAATGTGGGAGACCTAGGTTCGACCTAGGGGTCGGGAAGATCCCCTGGAGAAGCAAATGGCAACCCACTCCAGTATTCTTGCCTGGAGAATCCCATGGATGGAGGAGCCTGGTGGGCTACAGTCCACGGGGTCGCAAAGAGTCAGAAACGACTGAGCGACTTCACTTTCACTTTCCTACTTCCTACTGCTACTACTGCTAAGTCGCTTTAGTCGTGTCCGACTCTGTGTGACCCCATAGACGGCAGCCCACCAGGCTTCCCCGTCCCTGGGATTCTCCAGGCAAGAACACTGGAGAGGGTTGCCATTTCCTTCTCCAACGCATGAAAGTGAAAAGTGAAAGGGAAGTCGCTTAGTCGTGTCCAACTCTTCGTGACCCCATGGACTGCAGCCCACCAGGCTCCTCTGTCTATGGGATTTTCCAGGCAAGAGTACTGGAGTGGGGTGCCGTTGCCTTCTCCAACTTCCTACTTGGTGGTAAATCCACAAAGGCCTTATTGTCCCAAGCTCTTCTCCTTAGGATCTGTATATATTTCCCGTTTCCCATACCCATCAACAACACCAAGCCAAACAGGAAAAGCACTAACAACTCATACTAAAGTCTGTAACTGACACAATGCCTGGGTTTTGGAAGGAAGAGAAGAGTTAAGGACCAAGAGTCTGCAAGGGTCTATGACAGCAAGGTTTTAGGTATCATGTCATACTTTTTGCAGTGGAAGGGACAGCTTATAAGTAGGGTTCTCTCAAAGGCGAAGGATAAAGCAAGGGCACGAAGAATGTTGCTCTGAATCTTGCTCCAGCTTTCTACTCTGTATGGCTTGGGTCGTGTCTAGCACACCCACTGGGTACTTTACAGAGCTCCATGTGCATTTATTTACCCAGGTTGCATATTTGTTCATCCTTTCCTTGATCATCTCCAGACATCTGGATTTTTCTATTGTGTGAAATAAGTGAAAAGAGAGCTACTTGTGGAATCAACCAGCTAGATGGCAAATAATATATATTTTACTCATGTCCTTACTCTTTTCATTTCAAAGATATGTTCCCTGGGTTATGCAAGCATGTGCTGTCTGCAGTGACATATTATAATGTGACCTGCAAATACAGCATGATTGCATCAGTTTAGGGTCCCAGTAGCAGCTTTTCCTGCTCCCAGGTTGTGACCGCCGAAAGTGTCTTCAGACGCTGCCAGGTGCCCCCAGAGGCAAAACTGCCCCAGCTGACAATCACTATTCTTTTTTTTATAAATGAGGTATAAGTGACATATAACATTATATCATTTTCAGGTATACAACATAATGATTCAATATTTGCATATATTGTGAAATTATCATCACAAGAAGTCTAGATAACATTCATAACCATACATAGTTATAATTTTTTTCCTTATGATGAGGACTTTTAAGATTGATTCTCTTAGCAACTTTCAAAAATGCAATATGGTATTTTTAACTGCAGTCATCATGCTGTACATCACATGCCTTATTTATTTTATAGCTGGAAATTTGTACCTTTTTACCCCCCTTCACCTCTTGCAATCATCAGTCTCTGGTTACGACCAATCTATTCTCTATACCTACAAGCTTGTTTGAGAACCACTATTCTAACTGGAATGTTCTCCCAGATATCTGCATGGCTAGCAACTCTTTCAGGAAATGGCTCAGAATGTCACTTTCTTGGTGAGGGCCACACTGGCTGCTCTATTTGCAACTTCAGTGCCACTTGTAACTCCTCATTGAATTACACCACTTACTCTTAATTTTCCACTCATGGGTCTTCCAACACACTATGTAACATTCTTATTTATCCTTGTTCTTGGCTCTCTCCTCATTAGAACTTGAGCTCCATGCAGGCAGGGCTGTCTGTTTTGTTCACTGATGTACCTTCAGGGCCTACAACAGTGCCTGGCAGATGTTAAGCACATACTATGTATTTGGTAAATGATGGAGTGGTCAACATTTGTGTAAAACTAATATTTGTCAGTATATCCACATCTATTATCTCATTTATCTCTCAAATAATGCTGATGGTTAGACCATAGTATTATTTATGTTACACAGTGTTATTTCTGTTACATAGTTAAGAAGATTCTGTGACATTAAAGGTAAGTCACGTATTAAGAAATGATGATGCTAGAAAGGAAATAGAATAATTAAATATTTTAAAATATAGTCTCTTCTATATTACATGTCACACCACACTTTTCCAGAATCTGAATGGACAAGCAGACCTTTGCTGAGTGATTTGGGCAAGTACAGAGACAGAAGAAAGACGAAAGACTCTTGGCCATAGTCAGCCAGCCTCCGCCTCAGGTTCATGACTAAAAGAGAAAAAGATTTTTTTCCTCCAACACAAAGCATGGTGTTTACTGCAATAAGGACTTTTTCTCAATCCACTCGCTGTGACTCTATTATTCTGTGTTGCTTGAACTGGGGCACATGTACCCTCAGGGAACATCAGGAGGTGGAAAAGTATAACAATAATGAAAGTATAAAGAATAAGTATTTAAAGCATGAGAATAGTAAGAAAAAGCCCCAGAATAATCACTGAACACGTTGTAAGAGAATCCCATTACTCAATATGGAAAGATGACAAGTTCTCGAAAATGCCAGCTGCAAATTAGAAACAAATTCAAATATACTGTTCATTTAATTCATTTATTAACCACTTACTGAGTGTATACTCATGCACTGAATATATATGAACAGTGGACAAAGCCTCTACCCTCATGGAGCTTACAGAACCACTGATCGAGGCAGACAATACAGAGATAGAAAATTCAATGTAACTTTTAAAATAACATAGGAAATGCCATGGATATTTCAAGCTGAGGAGAAGGAACTATTTAGGCTGTTTTCCTTGGCAGCCCCCATGAGGCACACTTACTCACCCCTGATAGGAAGGGTATTGGGGAGGGAAATGCTGAGAAGTACACTACTCAGACGTACTTAATGTGACAATCCAGCACAAGAGACAGGAAGTGGGTCGCTGGGTGCCAGGAGAGTCTGCTTCATGCTTCTGCTTAAGAGCAGCGTTTTCCATCCTACAGACCCCAGAAACATGCCTTCACGGCACACTAATCGGTACAGGGCTGGTAATGGGTGTCCAAGGATAAAAGGGAGTCACCGTGGGTCAGAAAGATTAGTGGGAGACACCAAGTACTCTATTTTTGCTTTTGCAGATGCAAGATACCCATTAGTCTAGTACATGGTTTAAGGAGTACTTGAGAAACAAATCTCTTCAATCTCCGTCTAACCATTTGTTTTCTTTATTTACTTGAACAGAGCCTGTGTTTGTGTGTGTTGCTGTTTTTTCTTTTTCATCTTCTTATTGAAAAACTGTTCCTTACTGAATATAAAGTATCACTGATCATCAGATGTACCATTACCTTATTTACCACCAGGAAAGAAAAAAATGTTCTGCCAATAATCATTGCAATATATTGTGAATCGTGAGATATATTATGATTCGAGGGGTGTTAACATGTGAAACCTAGACTTGCTGGATGGAATCAAATTTTATACTTAGACTTGTCAAACTATGAGGGGCTTTCTTCTCTGAGCTGGGCTAACGTGATTGTCTACTCTTGTTAGTTAGTTCAGTCACTCAGTCATGTCTGACTCTTTGTGACCCCATGATCCACAGCATGCCAGGCCTCCCTGTCCATCACTAACTCCCAGAGTCTACACAAACCCATGTCCATTGAGTCAGTGATGCCATCCAACCATCTCATCCTCAGTCATCCCCTTCTCCTCCTGCCCCCAATCCCTCCCAGCATCAGGGTCTTTTCAAATGAGTCAGCTCTTTGCATCAGGTGGCCAAAGTATTGGGGCTTCAGCTTTAACATCAGTCCTTCCAATGAACACCCAGGACTGATCTCCTTTAGGATGGACTGGTTGGACCTCCTTGCAGTCCAAGGGACTCTCAAGAGTCTTTTCCAACACCACAGTTCAAAAGCATCAGTTCTTCGGTGCTCAGCTTTCTTTGTAGTCCAACTCTCACATCCATACATGACCACTGGAAAAACCATAGCCTTGACTAGATGGACCTTTGTTGGCAAAGTAATGTCTACTCTTGTTACTTTGTTGTAACCAACATGAAATGGATTTTACAGGATACTAAAGTTGCGGCACAGATAACCCCCTGATCAACAGGTTTGTGTTCCCTTTCCACAGGATAGAACATAATTGATGCTGTGGAGCAGGACCACAGGTGATTGTGTGTGTGTGTGTGTGTGTGTGTGTGCACGTGCACACACGCATGTAGTTGGGTGTACACCAAAATGCTTGAGGTTGAGGCAATACACAACCTCAGAATATTACGGACATGACATGAAATAATTTTACTTTCATTTTCATTTACTTTCAATCATGTTTTGATTTGGGGATAAAGGATGGGTTGGAAAAGTTGAAACTTTGGAAGAAGTATATCTGGACCCCGGGAGACCCTTGAAGAATACACTGCAAAACTCGAGGCCAAGAGATGTGTTCACTGGCCATGCCAATAGAAATGAAGAGTGATGTTTTAGAATTATTTTACAGATAAATCCTCTAGGACTTGGTAGAACATTTTGTTTCAAAATGTTACTTTGACTATTATGCAGGTGTTGTGAGACAGACAGATCAGGAGACAACTGCCATTGAAAAGATAGCTTGTTACTCACATTTTCCAAGAGGAGGGGGCAGGAGACACCCTGCAGAGCCACATGGGGAAGCACCAAGTCTATCAGGAGGCAGAAGGGCGAGGGGAAGGCATGGGCAGTGGCCTTAATTGTGGCTTCTGTGGGAGAGGTAAGAAAAGGCAGGGTAAGCAGGCTTACGATCGGCTAGTTTGAGTAAGTTCAGCACACTCTTGCATATCAGGGCTTTCTCTAGTTGTCTGGGTGTCTCGGGTACCTAGCCCTGTGACGATTCAGGCAGAAGAACATTGCCTTCTAGAATGTAAAAGCCAGATAGAGGAAGAGTTTCAGAGTATGGGCTCTGGTTTGGTTAGTTTGCATATGAAAGTTATGCTCCACGGAAAATCATTTGGTATCTCTAAGAACTGACTAGATCAGTCTATCCCCATCAGCAAGGCCCCCAGTGCCACAGCATCAAGAATCCAGAAAATACAAAAATATAATATAGTTAATACAGAGAAATGATTAAGTCAAAAATAGTTTCATCTTGGATGACTATGGAATGAAAATGTTGTTAACTTTCAAGGGAACTAAAATTTATTAAGCGCATATTCTCTGCTTTAAGATCTGTGTGTGTGTGTTGTGTCTGACTCTCTGCAATCCTTTGGACTGTAGCCCAATAGGCTCCTCTGTTCATGGGAATCTTTAGGCAAGAAGACTGGAATGACTTTCCATTTTCTACTTCAGGGGATCTTCCCAACCCGGTGACAGAACCCACGTCTCCTGCATGTCCTGCATTGCAGGCAGATTCATTACTAGCTGAGCCATTAGAGAAGCTTTATTAATCCATAAAGTGACATTCTGACAGGGGCACTATTTTTAGCCGAATTTTACAGCAGCGAAGTTGAAGAAGTCTGCGAGTTTGTGCTCTGTCCCTTAGGACATGCTCCCTCACAGCTTGATTTGAGATGGATTTCAGGTGCTTTGGTGATATCTTGGGTAGAACTATTAATATGTAGGATACAATAATAGTAATTTGTTGTTGTTGTTTTTCAATCTCTAAGTCATGTCTGACTCTGCAACACCATGGACTGCAGCATACCAGGCTCCCCTGTCCTTCACTATCTCCTGGAGTTTGCCAAGATTCATGTCCATTGGGTCAGTGATGCTATCTAATTATCTCATCCTCTGCCTCCCCCTTCTCCTTTTGCCTTCAATCTTTTCTAGCATCAGGGACTTTTCCAATGAGTTCGTTCTGTGCATCAGATGGCCAGAGTATTGGAGATTCAGCTTCAGCTTCAGCATCAGTCCTTCCAATGAATATTCAGGGTTGATTTCCTTTAAGATTGACTGGCTTGATCTCCTTGCTGTCCAAGGGACTCACAAGAGTCTTCTCCAGCACCACAATTCAAAGCACCAACTTTCTGACACTCAGCCTTCTTTATGGTCCAACTCTCATATCCGTACATGACTACTGGAAAAACCATAGCTTTGATTATATGAACTTTTGTCAACAAAGTGATGTCTCTGCTTCTTAAAACACAGTCTAGGTTTGTCACAGCTTTCCTTCCAAGGAGCAAACATTTTTAAATTTCATGGCTGCAGTGATTTTGG
The DNA here is from genome assembly GCF_032405125.1 of Capricornis sumatraensis. Classification (NCBI taxonomy): domain Eukaryota; kingdom Metazoa; phylum Chordata; class Mammalia; order Artiodactyla; family Bovidae; genus Capricornis; species Capricornis sumatraensis. The sequence continues at coordinate 115,889,237 of NC_091074.1, forward strand.
AGCCCCCCAAAATAAAATCTGTCACTGCTTCCAATTTCTCCCCTTCTATTTGCCATAAAGAGATGGGACCAGATGCCATAATTTTGGTTTTTTAAACGTTGAGCTTCAAGCCAGCTTTTTCAACTCTTTGCTTTCACCCTCATCAAGAGGGTATTTAGTTCCTCTTCACTTTAGAGTGGTATCATATGCATATAAACTACATTTTTGTTTAACAGAAACTTACACTGTACTTCCTATACTCTGGACACTGTCCTAGAGTGTCTAGACAAGCTTTACAAATTCTACTTTATTTAATCCCATAACAACACTTCAAGGTACATATTATTATCCTTATTTTATTCATATTTTTAATCACCTTAATAGTTATCAATTTATGGAATATCCTAATGAGCTATGCACTAGACCAGGCATTTCCTGTAAACTAACTTAATTCCATCATGTAAGACAAATGTGATTATTTCTGGTTTTTAAAAAATCTAATGCATAGCAGCTTCCATTTTTTGGACTATCACAAGGCCTTCCTTTTATGAATTCCATAAATGTGAGCTTCTGTTGTGATTAAAATTATCCCATTTTACAGACTGGAAATTAAGTCTCATTAGTTTAAGTGACTTGACCAACAATGTTACATGGCCACAGATCACCCTAGCGTAGATCTGAATTCTGGTATGTTTATTCGATTCTTCAACCCAACCCACCTTATTTAATCCTATAAGAATACTTTGAGGTACATATTATTACCCTCATTTTATTCATATTTCTTGGGCTTCCCTTGTGGCTCAGCTGGTAAAGAATCCGCCTGCAATGCAGGAGACCTGGTTCGATCTCTAGGTTGGGAAGATCCCTTGGAGAAGGGAAAGGCTACGCACGCTGGTATTCTGGCCTGGAGAATTCCATGGACTGTATAGTTCACTGGGTCGCAAAGAGTCGGACATGACAGAGTGACTTTCACTTCATTTATTCATATTTTTAATCACCTTAATAGTTAATAACCACCTTAATACAGCTTTATTTTCAATGTTTCATAAATTTGGGTTTCTTCACAAGATTTCACAAAATTGGACAGTGCCTGGGCTGAATTTTATGCCCTGTCAAAATTCATGGATTGGAAGCTTTCCCTCAGCCCCTCAGAATGTGACTGCATTTTGAGGCTGGGGCTTTGTCTATGCATTCACTTTTTGCTGCACTGGGTCTGGGTTGCGCGAGTGGGGTTTCTCTAGGTGTGGTGAGCCGGGGCTCCTCGGTAGCCGTGGTGGCTTCTCTCGCTGAGGAGCACAGGCTTCAGGGCATGTGGGCTGCAGCAGTTGTCGCTCGCGGGCTCAGTTGCCTCATGGCATGCGGAATCTTCCTGGAGCAGGGACTGGACCCATGTCCCCTGCCCTGTCAGGCAAATTCTTAACACCCGGACCACCAGGGAAGTCCAAATTTGGGTTTTTTAAATGATATTTAGGTAAAATGAGGTCATGGTCTCATCACTTCACTGCAAATACATGGGAGAATAACGGAAATAGTGAGAGACTTTATTTTGGGGGGCTCCAAAACCACTGCAGATGGTGACTGCAGGCACGAAATTAAAAGATGCTTGCTCCTTGGAAGAAAAGCTATGACCAACCTAGACAGCATATTAAAAAGCAGAGACATTACTTTCCCAACAAAGGTCCATCTAGTCAAAGCTATGGTTTTTCCAGTAGTCATGTATGGATGTTGAGAGTTGGACTATAAAGAAAGCTGAGTGCCAAAGAATTGATGCTTTTGAACTGTGGTGTTGGAGAAGACTCTTGAGAGTCCCTTGGACTGCAAGGAGATCCAATCAGTCCATTCTAAAGGAAATCAGTCCTGAATATTCATTGGAAGGACTGATGCTGAAGCTGAAACTCTAAAACTTTGGCCACCTGATATGAAGAACTGACTCACTGGAACAGACCCTGATTCTGGGAAAGATTGAAGGTGGGAGGAGAAGGGGACGACAGAGGATGAGATGGTTGGATGGCATCACTGACTCAATGGACATGAGTTTGAGCAAACTCCAGGAGTTGGTGATAGACAGGGAGGCCTGGTGTGCTGCAGTCCAGGGGGTTGCAAAGGGTCAGACACGATTAAGCGACTGAACTACTGAACTGAGATCATGAGGTTATAGATTAGGGTAGCTCTAACCCATTATGACTTGTGTGCTTATAAGAAAAGGAAATTAAGACCCAGCACACGCAGAGAGAAGATGACGTGAAGGCGCAGGGAGAAGACAGCCATCTACAAGCCAAGGGGAGAGCCTGAAAGATCAAGCCTGCTGATCCCTTGAGCACAGACGTCTAGCCTCCAGAACTTCATGAGAAAATGAATGTCTGTTTAAGTCACCTAGTCCAGGGTATTTTGTTATGGCTGACCTAGGAAATGAACAGTTAACAGTGAGTTTCCACTACAAAACGAAAGCAGAAAGCCACAGTCCTAGGTAGTTAGTCACGCAGGCTGTTTGACGAGTCTGATTGCTTTCCTAAATTCACTAACCCTGAGGTCAGATGACTTCCTGGGATAAAAGCCAGCTTCCTCTTGTTGTTACTTCAGCCCCTGGTCTGCAGACGTTTTCTTCTTCTTCTAACTTCCCTTCCGGTGGCAGAGGAGATTAATATTAGAGAAACAAAAGTCCAGAAGGCTAAGGGTGCCACTCTCACTTCCTCTCCTCCCGTAACCCAGCACTGCTTTGAATAGGGGCAGTGCCCTGGGGCACCACGCCGGGGAGAGACACTGCAGTGCCTCGGGGGCTGCCCTGGCCGGCACAGACAGAGGGTCATGCTTTCACAGAGCCACTTCTGGTCACAGAAAATGCCAGGATGATGGCTCGTGCCCGCCTGGCTGCGGCTCTGATCCCAGCCATGGCCATCCTCTCCTGCCTGAGAACTGAGAGCTGGGACCCTTGCGTACAGGTAAGCGGCTGGAGTCAGTTCGGCTTCCCTGAGCTTGGCTTTGCTTCTGAAAAACTGCTCTCTGCTCAGTTTCCCTGTGCTGGGCCCTGGTTAGGTTCATTTGCAAACAGACATCAAATTACTTTAAAGTAAGAAACCGCAGGAATCAAATGATTCATGGTTACAGGGCATTAACAGGCAGCCCGAGGCATGTGCCCCACTTAGGAATAGGAACTTTAGGCCAGACAGACCTGCTTAGAATCACTATTGTTCCACATCTGGGCTACGTGACTTTGAAGAAGTCATTAAACCTCTCTGAGACTAGTTTTTACATCAATAAGAGAACCATAGACTTTAATAGAAAGTTGTAAGAAGCCTGCTTCCTGTCATTCCTTTCTGCTGGTGGTTTGTACACTGTTTCAAGCTGTTGCTTTGCCCCTTTCAGTATCAGGAAGATTTGTTTGTTTGTTTGTTTTGTCTCTTAATAGAAAGAACTGTCTATGTAGATTTCAGATTTATAAATCTAGTCTAGTTCTGTCCAAAAAATGAAAATAAAAAGAGTTGGAAAAGAAAAGGAGAAACAGAGAGATAAAGACAGAGACAGGGTAATAGAGAAGAACAAGAGACAGGGAAACAGGCAAAATATCAGCTAACGCAATGCTTTCTTTGTGACACACCAGCCAGCTGGTTTGTAATCTCATTCAGAAAGCGTCTCCTGTTTTTTACCCCTGCATGGACTTGACTATTGCTTTGGAAACCCACAGCAGCAGCAAACAGCCAGAGAAATGTCCTGGGATTTAGGGTGTGGGAGAAACTCAAGAAAAGCATAGCCAGTCAGAGTCCAGACATTGAGGACATGGGGGAATTTGTGTAATGTGTAAGAAGACAAACTTGTCATTCTGAGTCCTCTGTCCCGCCACTCCCTGCCCACACCCGGCTCACTGTCCTCCTCTCTGCGTGTCTCCTGCTGTTCAACCAGTGCATACAGATCCCCCAGTTACGGTCATCCTGGGATAAAATCACAGCTTCTCCTGGCTCCTCCCCTTTCCCATGCCCCAGATGTTCTCATTTTCCAAAACTCTGTCCATCACCTCAGCGCCACCCTAGGGCAGATCCCCAGTTCCCCTGGCCTTGATGCTTGGGCAGTGACCAGTCTCCTGACCCCACAGCCTGCTTCTTTTAATCTAATCTGCTCATATTCATCTGCTGTTTGTTTGTTGTTGTTTTTCGAGGTCCAACTCTAAGATATTACTGTCTGTAAAAGCTTTTAATAATTCTCCATCACTGTCAGGGACCTTTTCCTACCATGGTGCCCTTTGCACTCATGATTTCCTCTAGCTAGAATGAATGCCTTTCCCCTAGATGAGTGCTGTTCAATGGGTCACGTGAAGTTATTTAAATTTAAATAATACATTTAACTAAATTCAACTAAATTTTTATTTAACCACATTAACGTAATTTTAACTAGCTAAATTTAAAATGATGCTTTAAACTATGTTCTAGTAGCCATATTAAAAATATTAAAAGTAGGTGAATTTAATTTTAGTAGTATTTTTATTTAACTCTGTTTATTAAAAATACTATTTCAAAATGTAATATGTACTAGACTATTAGCAAGATATTTTACGTTTTTTCTTCGGTACTAAGTCCTTGAGTTTTAGCACATATTATATCATTTCTTTTACATTGATTATATTAAACTATCCACATTTCTCATATTCAATAGCTGTGTGTGGCTTGTGGTTACCCAGTTGGACAATACAGCCCTAGATATGTTCATAGCTTAATCCCTCACTTTATTCAAATTTCTGCTTAAATGTTACCTCCTCTGGGAAGCCTTCCTTGATTGCCTCATATAAAGCTCCTCACTCCCTGTATTTGCCTTTAATGTCCCATGCTACTTATTTTTATTGATTTAAAAAATATTTATTTGTTTATTTGGCTGCACTGGGTCTGAGTTGTGGCATTCAGGATTTTGTTTTAGTTGTGGCTTGCAAACTCTTAGTTGCGGTACCTGGGATCTAATTCTCTGACCAGGGGTTGAATCCAGGCCCCTTGCATTGGGAACACAAAGTCCAGTCACTGGACCACCAGGGAATTCCTGGTGCTTTACTGCTTTTTTTAAATAGCACATCATTGTGTGTATGTATATATATACGTGTGTGTGTGTGTGTGTGTGTGTGTGTGCACGCTCAGTTGTGTCCAACTCTTTGCAACCCCATAAACTGCAGTCCACCAGTCTCTATCTATGGGATTTTCCAGGCAAGAACATTGGAGGGGCTTGCCATTTCCTTCTCCAGCGGATCTCTCCCAGCCAGAGATCGAACCTGGAAGTGCAGGTGGTTTCTTTATGAAGTGAGTCACCACGGAAGCCCCTACATACGCATATATAAAATACATGTAGTGTGTGAATGCAGATATCTATTGCTCATTATTTGTCTTCATGTTGAAACGGTATTTGTAAAAAGGCAAGATCATTGCTGGTTTTACCTGTCACTATGTCCCAGTGCCTAGAGCATGTAGTTGCTCAATTTGTACGTTAAACGACTTAAAAGTATTGCCGTAGGACAGAGTATAGGGCCCTCTGGACCTGGCTCTGGCTCCCCATCTGGTTTAGGTTTCACACCCTGCCACACTCCATCTAAGCGGAGCTAGTTTTCCACCTCTCTGTACTCACACTCTTCCCTCGTTCTTCTTCTTTCCACATATCCAAATCTCACTTATCCTTCCAGATTTGCCTTGAAATCTTCCCTTTCTTGGAAGCCTTCTATACAATCCATAGTCTCAGAATTCAGGATTGATATCTACCTTTTCTGAATCAAAGGGAACATTTTCCAAGCCTGGTTTAAGACCCTTTTCAGGAATGAGTTGTGCTCCCACCATAACCCTTACTCTAGATGGGGAGCTGATGGAAGTCTGGAGCCATATACAAATATTTATTGAGCATTAACCATTTTCTGGGCATCATTCTGAGTCCTGGAGACATAACAGAGAGCTAGATTCTCAAAGTTTACAATCTAGAGGGGGAAACAAACAGTATATATCCAACAATCACACAGAAGGCATCATGTTAGATAGTGATGTCTCCCGTGAAGGAGAATGAAAGAAGGTAAGGGATGACCCTGGCCCCATTCTCTATGAGACAGTATGGGCTGTGCAGAGGCTCTGAGGAATAACATTTCAAGATCAAGTGAATAAAGTAAAGAGCTGCACTGTGGCCTGTGAGACTTTACACATATTACTTCATCTTGCTGAATTCTTATTCTTTAAAAGGTTTACTTGCAGATTAAATTCAAGTATGTAACATATAAGACCTAAGCCTCATATAGTGGAGAATTAATAATAGCCAATAATAATACATGTTCACAATGTATTGATCATTTACACTGTAATAGGCTTTGAGATAATCTCTTTAAAAACCTTATCTCATTAATCCTTTTAACAGATTCTATGGGTTTTAAACTGAAAACCAAAATTAGCTGGCTTAAGCAAAGAATTTTGTTGAAGAATCAGAGAATAAGGAAACTAAATGGGAAGTTGGAGAACAAGGCTTACAAGGAATTTGGGAATATGGGATAGATATCAGCTTAGGAACCAAGGCAGTATCGAGTGTAATGTTCCGCCACCGGAGTCTGTGCACGTCAAATTTGTCCTCATTTCTATCTCATCTGCTTAAAGGTCAGCGACCCAAGTGAAAGTGAAATTTGTTCAGTTGTGTCCGACTCTTTGTGACCCAGAATTCTCCAGGCCAGAATACTGGAGTCGGTAGCCTTTCCCTTCTCCAGGGGATCTTCCCAATCCAGGGATCGAGCCCAGGTCTCCTGCATTGCAGGCAGATTCTTTACAAGCTGAGCCACAAGGGAAGCCCAAGAATACTGAAGTGGGTAGCCTATCCCTTCTCCAGCAGACCTTCCTGACCCAGGAATTGAACTGGGGTCTCCTGCATTGCATGCTGATTCTTTACCAACTGTGCTATGAGTGATCCAAGGGAAAGAATAAAATTGGCAAAAATTGGGCTATGACCAAGGAAGTGCTGAAGACTTGACTGGAAGTCTCTTTAAGCTTGTATACAACGAGAGATGTATTTAGAAAAACAATAGCAACAACACAATGCCTTCCTGCAAATCACAGGGAAGAGCTAGGGTGACATCTAGGACCTTTGGACTCTAGTGCTTCCGATCTTCACCACGAGGCTCCATTGCTTCTTGCTGAATGCTGCCATTGAGAGCAGAGGTTAAACACTGGGTAGGTGCTTTTCCCTTCCTAGTCTAGAGTAAGACCTTTTATCAGAATGAAGTGAATGGATAAATGAAGGGATAAGTGGATGGATGAACAGATGATCAGGTGATGGATCACTGGATGGATGGATGTTTGAAAGAAGGTTGACTGGTCTCTTTGCTTGTCCCAGTAGCCTCCAAGGCTGTAGCCTCGGAGAGGAGAGTTGCTGGGAAGTCTGCTAAGGTGCATGCAGGAAGACACTGCATCTAATATCTAATCATTTCAGGTTGTTCCTAACATCAGTTACCAATGCATGGAGCTGAATCTCTACAAAATCCCTGACAACATCCCCTTATCAACCGAGATGCTGGACCTGAGCTTTAACTACCTGAGACATTTAGGCAGCCATAACTTCTCCAGGTTCCCAGAACTGCAAGTGCTGGATTTATCCAGGTAATGCATGAGTTCTACCACTGTACAAGGAGAAATGTTCCTGGTATTGTCATTTCATTCTCAAGTCAGAAAACCTGATTCATGAGGTCTCCTTTTCATTCACTTAATTATTCACTCAACAGACAACTTACTTATTACATAACTTTGGGCAAGCTAGCTCCCTTCTTCAGGTCTCAGCTTTTTTATTTGTGAAAGCAGTTGAATAAGACAGTTTCTAAGGAAAATTCTATCTCTGATTTTCTCTTAAGTCAGGGGAGTAAATTGACTCGAACTCTTTCATCAGCAAATATTTATTGACTACTTGCTGCTATATGTTGTTCACTCTGCTAGGAAACAAGAATATGTTGATATTTAACACACAACCCTAGCTATTAAGGAGGGCATATCCACTTAAAAGAATTAATATATTAAACCTGAGCATGGTGCTGGGCACATAGTAGGCATTCAATACATGTTCCTTGATTCTGATTTTGGATTTGGAACCTGAGATAAAGATAGTAATATATAAGAGTAGGTGACAAGTTATTTGAAAACTAGAGGCAATACTTTGTGCTGTACAGAAAAAGGGACTTCTATGCAGAGAGCCACTGGACTTCCCTGATGGCTCAGTGGGTAAAGAATCCACCTGCAATGCAGGAGAGCTGGGTTCAATCCCTTGGTTGGGAATATTCCCTGTGGGGGGGCATGGAAACCCACTCCAGTATTCTTGCCTGGAGAATCCCCATGGTCAGAGGAGCCTGGTGGGCCATAATCCACGGGGTCACAAAGAGTTGGACACAATGAGTGACTAACACACAGATGCAGTGAGTAATTTAGACAGAGTTCTTGAATGCAGTTGGATTCAGATAACGTCTAGAATATTGAAAGTGAGGTACAGGATAGGGAATTAGGAAGATACAAGTAAGCCAAAGAGAAAGATGCATGATCAAAGGAAAACATCTGCGGTAAGAATGAACAGTGACTAGTATTTTCTTTTCTGATACAATGAAGTATGTCATTCATTAGAGTAGGTGAAGTTATTATCATCATTTTGGGGAGAACTGAATCTTATTCCTAAAATATTTTCATCATTAGGGACCTTATTTAGAAAAGTAATACATAATGGGCTATAATCTCTATAAGAGTTTGTTGAAAAGTAGAGAAACACATGTGACATTAGAAACTCTTAATAAAGGATACGAGGATAGTAGATATTTCTGTAGAAGAGTGATCATCTGATGTTTTATACTCTAACTTAGATATTGATAGACTACAACAAAGGTAGGAACCAAGCATTTTGAAGGCAGAGACATGGAGCCCTATGGAAGTCAGAATACTTGAGCTGAGTTCTCCTCCAACATTTACTGCCATGTGGCCGGAGGCTCGTCTCTACATTTGACCTGAGTCTCAGTTTCATATCTGTGAAACATAAGTGATGAACCTTATACCATAGGGTTAACTGTGATACTGAGAGTAACATGGTATATATATTAAAAACCTTGCAAAGTGAACTTTATAAGTATAAAATAGTATTATAGCATTCCATTAGTTTCTAAATTTCAGTTTTCTGAGTAAGAATTTTGTCAAGAACTGTACCGAATTGAGGTAGCCAGAGCAACATTCTTAAATTTTAAAGAAAAATGGTTTCTCATCAGCGTCCCTTAAAATGGATCTTCGACCCACCATGTACCCAAGGAACTGCCCTCAGAAGCTTTAAATATGTTCCTAGAGAGAGGCCAGTTCCCTCTCCTGGTTAGTTGGGAGCAGATGCTAGATTAAGATAAGGACAGATTATGGTGCAATAGCCGCTCTGCCTTCGCACCTCACTTCACAGTGTCTTCAGGTACCATCAATAACTCAATTTATTTTCAATGGATGCTTTTGTGATAGACCAGCCAGCCTTTTGTCCCTATGGAAATCTAGTGATACTTTTTTTTTTTTTTCTTTTTGTAGATGAGCAAACAGAGGCTTGGAGAGTTTAAGTATATATTCACATGGCTTGTTGACAACAGGTCAGAGATTCATACCCACAGCTCCTGCTTCCAGTTGTGTGTTCCCTTCACCTCCATCCTCTGCTTCTCTGAAGGGATGTCGTTGTTGTTCGGTCACTAAGTCATGTGCAAGTGTTTATGACCCCACGGACTGCCAGGCTCCTCCATCCGTGGGATTTCCCAGGCAAGAATACTGGAGTGGTTTGGTATTTCCTTCTCCAGGGGCTCTTTCTGACCCAGGGATCAAAACCAGGTCTCCTGCACTGGCAGGCCCATTCTTTCTCTTTGAGCCCCCTTATTCTATGGGGAATTTTTCTTGAATGCTAAGGATATCTGTGACATTTAGGTATAATTTCTATATCTTTGAAATTGGCATTCAGCGGTCATTTATCATGCCTAGCAATTAACAACTGTCTATCTCATCTTACCAGTTGGATGTATAATCACAATTACGTGTTTCAGGAAATGGCTAAAGTTGATCTGGGGTCCAGTCTTCAGGTGCCCCAATCATTCATCTTTAACTGATTTTCCTCTGTTGGGTGGACTGCCTCTGCTTAGCATGTGTGCCTAGTATGATAAAAAAGATTGTCATGGGCTAGTGTGACAGTACCAAATTTGCGGGACTTCCTTGTTTCATCTGCCTTGCTGGATATGTCTGCTTGTGCACAATTATATAGAATTGTTATATCTGTGTGGAGACCTAGATGACTGGGTTGATATTTCATTTTGGTTTTCTATTCAGCAGAAATATTATATAATCTGTATCTCTTTTTCTTGTAGATGCGAAATTAAGATTATTGAAGACAACACATTTCAGGGCCTAAACCACCTCTCCACCTTGATACTGACGGGAAACCCTATCCAGAGTTTAGCCTGGGGAGCCTTTTCTGGGCTATCAAGTTTACAGAAGCTGGTGGCCGTGGAGACAAACCTAGTATCTCTAGATGACTTCCCCATTGGACATCTCAAAACCTTGAAAGAGCTTAATGTGGCTCACAATTTTATCCATTCCTTCAAGTTACCTGAATATTTTTCTAACCTGCCCAACCTGGAGCAGTTGGATCTTTCTAACAACAAAATCCAAAATATTTATTATGAAGATGTGAAAGTTCTACATCAAATGCCCCTACTCAACCTCTCTTTAGATTTGTCCCTGAACCCTTTAGAATTTATTGAACCAGGTACCTTTAAAGAAATTAAGCTCAATGGATTGACTCTGCGAAGTAATTTTAACAGTTCAGATGTCATGAAAACTTGTATTCAAGGTCTGGCTGGTTTAAAAATCAACCGGCTGGTTTTGGGAGAATTTAAAAATGAAAGGAAGTTGCAAAAATTTGACAGATCTTGCCTGGAGGGACTGTGCAACCTGACCATTGAGCAATTCCGGATAGCGTACTTGAACGAATTCTCACGGAATGATACAGACTTATTTAATTGTTTGGCAAATGCTTCTGTGATTTCTCTGTTGAGTATATCTTTAGGAAGTCTACAAGCCCTTCTTAAAGATTTTAGATGGCAACACTTAGAAATTATTAACTGTTACTTTGATAAGTTTCCTGCACTGGAGCTCCGTTCTCTCAAAAAGTTTGTTTTCACAGACAACAAAGATGTAAGCAGTTTTACTAAGTTTGAGCTACCAAGCCTTCAGTATCTAGATCTCAAAAGAAATCACTTGAGTTTCAAGGGCTGCTGTTCTCACACTGATTTTGGGACAACCAACCTGAAGCATTTAGATCTGAGCTTCAATGACGTCATTACCTTAGGTTCAAACTTCATGGGCTTAGAGCAGCTAGAACACCTGGATTTTCAGCATTCCACTCTGAAACAGATCAATGCTTTTTCAACATTCCTATCACTCAGAAACCTCCGCTACCTTGATATCTCTCACACCAACATCCGGATTGTCTTCCATGGCATCTTTACTGGCTTAGTCAGTCTGCAAACCTTGAAAATGGCAGGCAACTCTTTTCAGAACAACTTGCTCCCTGACATCTTCACAGAGCTGACTAACTTAACCATCTTGGACCTCTCTAAGTGTCAACTGGAACAGGTGTCCTGGACGGCATTTCACTCCCTCCCTAGCCTTCAGGTGCTGAATATGAGTCACAACAAACTCTTGTCATTGGATACATTTCTTTATGAACCACTCCACTCGCTCCGGATCCTAGACTGCAGTTTCAACCGTATCATGGCCTCTAAGGAGCAAGAACTACGGAATTTGCCAAGGAACCTCACTTGGCTAAATCTTACTCAGAATGAATTTGCTTGTGTTTGTGAACATCAGAGTTTCCTGCAGTGGGTCAAGGACCAGAGGCAGCTCTTGGTGGGAGCTGAGCAAATGATGTGTGCAGAGCCTTTAGATATGAAGGACATGCCAGTGCTTGGTTTCAGGAATGCCACTTGTCAGATGAGCAAGACGATCATCAGCGTGTCGGTTGTCACTGTACTCCTGGTATCTGTGGTAGGAGTCCTAGTCTATAAGTTCTATTTCCACCTGATGCTTCTTGCTGGCTGCAAAAAGTATGGCAGAGGTGAAAGCACCTATGATGCCTTTGTAATCTACTCGAGCCAGGATGAAGACTGGGTGCGGAATGAACTGGTAAAGAACTTGGAGGAGGGCGTGCCCCCCTTTCAGCTCTGCCTTCACTACAGGGACTTTATTCCTGGGGTGGCCATCGCCGCCAACATCATCCAGGAAGGTTTCCACAAGAGCCGTAAGGTTATTGTCGTGGTGTCCCAGCACTTCATCCAGAGCCGATGGTGTATCTTCGAGTATGAGATTGCCCAGACCTGGCAGTTTCTGAGCAGCCGTGCTGGCATCATCTTCATCGTCCTGCAGAAGCTGGAGAAGTCTCTCCTGCGGCAGCAGGTGGAGCTCTATCGCCTTCTGAACAGGAACACCTACCTGGAGTGGGAGGACAGTGTCCTGGGGCGGCATGTCTTCTGGAGAAGACTCAGAAAAGCCTTGCTGGCTGGCAAACCCCGGAGTCCAGAAGGAACAGCAGATGCAGAGACCTACCCGCAAGAAGCGACCACCTCCACCTGAGGAGGAGAATCCCCTGATGCGCTCCTTGCCCAGATGGATGCAGGGTGTGTTCAGTAAACAAGTAAATGCCGCCACGTACAAAGCATTGTGCTAAAGGCCGGTGATTCAGTGGTACGCGAGACCTATAGGACTGCCAGCCTCGTGGAGCTTACGGCGTAGAGGGAATAAATACTGTGCCAAAATACAGAACTTCCCGGGGGATGTTTCAGCCAACTCAGCTAAGGAGTCCAGGGCAGGAAAGCCAACTAAACTCTTACCCCATCAAACTGAATTAGAGCTAAGAGACTGGGCCTCCGTGAGAGTAAGAAAGGACAGACTTCTTCTCCTGAGCCTTTCGAGTGGAAACCGCCTCAGGTTATATGTTTTAGGCATGTTAAAACAAGGTGTTTTGGGTCATTTCGATTGATCTAGGTCTTGGCTTACTTTTCCTTTTCCTATTGAATATAGTTTAAATTTTACTTCCTGACCCAGAAGGCTCCTGATTCAGATTCCCCTCCACTTTATGTCAATTCACAAACGTCCTGGTTATCCCTCGGCATGTTCTATTTATTAACTATTAGGTCCTGATATATTTTTGTCTTTATAAATCCAGTTCTCATTTTCCACGTCTTCTCTATACCATAAATAAAACTGTTAGAGACAGGCTGGACATATCCATATTTAACTACTATCTTTTGAGGAAATATGTAAAATACAGTCTATCATTTTGTCACTTGATGTCATTCTGAAGTTATTACCTAGTAAGTTATGACTGTCCTGAAGGTAGTATCAAAATAATTTGGTTGAAAGTGGCACTAATTGGAATAGAGGGAAATAGGTCCAACTTCCTGGCCTCATAATGAGAAATTCAGGTTAGAGGCAGGGTAAGAGGTGGGGTGACCTTCCAAGGTCGGTTTTTCTCGATGACCCCAGAAACATGTGGGCTGAGAGAGCTGGGGGACCACATAATGAGAATTGAAGCAGAATTTTTCTTGTGCAGCAAGTGAGTTTCATCTGATAGACCATTGAGTTTTTCAAGGTATTTTGAAATGGTTGGAGGTGGAGAGCCTGCCTTCTTCTTTCCTGTTGGGTATCTCTCCATGACCACATTTAGGAAAAAGCAGATGTCATTTTTGAGAAAATAATGTCCCTGAGGTTACTGTGTCATGTTAAGGTGAATTCTTAGAAAAGCACACTCATCCAGCTTCGTCAGAAAGGTGCAAAGAAAGGGCAAAGAGGATGTTTGGAAAATACATTTGTCAAAACTGAAATACATGGCCACATTGAGGAATGTGTTTGTGACTGAGTGTTCCAGAGTGTATTTTGGTTGGAGCACGGTTGAAGTTGCTGAGCATGCCTGAGTGTGTTTATAGGTCTCATGTGCCAGTGAAAGTGGGCATATGTGTTTGACCATACGCCTCTACGTGTTCCCGTTCATGTTTGTGTGATCACATCTGTGTGGAAGAAAGTGTGATTACATTGCAAGGGGAGTATTTGTACTGATGTAGATGTCTCAGCTGCTTGACTTAGATCCTCACTCCAGCGTTGGCATGTGACTTCTTATATACAAACGTCTGTGTTGATTCTCAGTAAGCTTGAAGGCATGGGTTTTTATGTGTGTCTAGGCTCTATGTAAGTGTGCATGCTCATATTTAAGTGTGCACTTTGTATCTGCGTGTTACTTTAAGCACATATGACTCCAAAGAGGAAAATCAAAACCCAGTTGGAATATTTCCTGCATACAAGGCTGTCACTGGCCTTATTCCCACTGTTCCCCTCTCCCTACTTTGAACTGTGAAAACTTCAGGTGAAGTAGGCAAGAAAGGAAAGAAATGATATGACAGAAACATAAGGGAAAGAAAGAGGAAATTTAGGCTTAGGACAGGTTCTTTGTAGTCATTCAAATTCTCTGGATTAAAGAGAGATGAAGGATGGAATAGAAAGAAGAGAAAAATTAATACCAATGTCTCAAATTTGTGTAATATCCTATATCTTAGAATATATTTACACAATTATAACCACACTTGAATTTCTTATGATGCAAGTGGGGTTGCAGGTAAAGAAGTAGTTTTACCATTTTACTGGTGTAAAACCAGAAGTTCAAGGAAGTAAAATTATTAGGCCACAGAGTAAAGTGGCAGGGCCTGAACTGGGCGTTCAGCCAACACTGGGCAGCTTGCTTTCCACTGCTTCATGGTTTAAGCTCACGAAACAGGAAGTGAAACTCCCGAACTTCTCTTTGTGGTTGACAGTAGTCAAGGGTTTTTCACTGAAACCATGAATCTTTAGGTAAATACATATGCATACATACATTATATATATATACTGAGTGATTTATTTATAATACCTTTCTTTCCATAAAGGGCAGGAGGGAGATTAAAAAAGATAAAAAACTATATGTGGACAAGTGTAGTTAGTTGGAACTAGAAAATCTTGATGAACAGAAGAGGGGAAAAAAAGACACTGAGAGTAAACTTTAGCATGGTGGTTGCCTGCCCTGATTCCAAAGAGACTGCCTCTGTTGTTTTGAATAGCGTAGCTTTGGAGAAAGCCAAAACTCACAGTCCCCACTCACCTTCTGGACCTGAGATTTACTTCCCTGAGAGTCTAGTTAATTCAAATATAAAAAGGGGGTAGATTATTACTTTGCAAAACTCTTATATTAAAAATAGTACATGTTCAATACAAAGAGCACTTTCTAGGGATGTAACCCTCCAGGGGGCTTCTTAGGTGGCTCAGTGGTAAAGAAACTGCCCGACAATGCAGGAGACGTGGGTTCAATCCCTGGGTTGGGAAGATCCCCTGGAGAAAGGAATGGCAACCCACTCCAGTATTCTTGCCTGGAAAATCCCATGGACAGAGGAGCTTGTTGGTCTCCAGTGCATGGGGTCGCAAAGAGTCGGGCATGGCTTAGCAATTAAACAAGAGCAGTCCTCTGGGACTTGATGAAGAGGCCACAGGGAGAAACACTGAGTGAGTGGTCTTCTCAGCTATACCATCTTAGCGATTGGTGTTTTCCCAACCTGTCAGACCACCGGAGGACTGGAAGTGTAACTAGGCAGCTTTCCTCTGTCTCAGCCTCCACCCACAGGGTTCTCAGAACCCCTGCTTCCTTCTGGACTCTATACCCTCTCTAGACACCACCAGCAGGTTCTGGGATGGTGGTGGTTGGGGGAAGTCTTCCAGGAACTCACAGAAGCCCTTACAAGAATGACTGGGATAAACAGCGTATCTCTTGATCTTTTGCTTCCCTAGCCCTGAGCTCAACGGCAGTCACATAACACCTTGTTACTTGAAGAACTGATGAGTGCGCAAAGGATCATCTCTGCAGCAGATGATGGCCTCTGTTCTTCCCAGTCAAGGCTGCCAGATCCCAAGCACAGTTCTCTGTTGCCCATGCAGTCTCTGGGGCTCCAGAATTCCACTCCCTCCCCCGCCGGATGTTCTCAGTCACCTCCTCCACTTGGCTCCTTAACTCCAAATATTTCAAAAGACTTTGCAGAAGGGGAGTAGAGAACTTCTCTAATAATAATTATTCTTTGTGGCTATTTTTAAGCCCTATTCTGTTGTTTTACCTATGACATCAAATTTTAGGTCCCTACTATGTCTGTCCCTACTATGTCTATTAGATGGGCACTAATAATATCAGCATTGTTACCCATTACGAGATGAAGGCTAACTCAAGTCCCACAGGTAGAAAATGGCAGAGCTTGGATTTAAACACAACAGACCTCTCAGTCCATTCTTCTTAGGACACCTCTGTGTTCAGGTGGGACCTTCCAGGAACCTGCTGGTGATTTCCGGAAAAGTAATAGAGCCCAGAAGGAGGCTTGGGTTCTGACAATCCCACGGATGGAGACCAAGTAAGAAAGAAACTCCCTGATTAGAATTAGCTCACTTGCGGTTCCACTGGTTGGCCAGGGCTCAACACCAGAATCCAGATATGACGGTTAAACCGAAGGGTGTGCGGTGGGCTGAAAAATGAGCTGTGCGAGAGATGTGAGGCAGAGCTTGAAATCAACCACTTCCTCCAACCGTGATGGACTAAGCCTTTCCCACTTCAGCTATCTTTCCTGATGGAATGAATTCTTCTCCATGAGGCTCCCAGAACTTTCATGTATATGCTGCTACTGCTAAGTCGCTTCAGTCGTGTCTGACTCTGTGTGACCCCAGAGACGGCAGCCCACCAGGCTCCCCATCCCTGGGATTCTCCAGGCAAGAACACTGGAGTGGGTTGCCATTTCCTTCTCCAATGCATGAAAGTGAAAAGTGAAAGTGAAGTCGCTCAGCCGTGTCCGACTCTTAGCGACCCCATGGACTGTAGCCTACCAGGCTCCTCCATCCATGGGATTTTCCAGGCAAGAGTACTGGAGTGGGGTGCCACTGCCTTCTCCATGTATACAGTTCTTTTCAAATGGCCTTCCAGATGGGTGCATAGCACTTCCCCACCAAGCTGTATTCAGAGAGCCTCTCTGCCACAAGGTTTCGAATAAGGCTATTCCCTTCTGTCCCTTCGTTAAATGGCAGGGATGCGGCACTGGAAATCAATGTGATAAGGAGATCGAGCGGGTATAGTCTGAGTCCATCAACTTTGGCGGTGCACGCTAGCACAGGATTTCAGCTGGACTGTCAGGAGGAGGAGGAGCAACAAAGCATGCCCTTTGGACGAATTTTCCTTCTGGTACCATGAGTCTCACTTCTTTTAGGTTGTTTAATAAGAGGCGCAAATAACTGATAATTTGGACTTAGAAATTTCAGCCTAGTAACTAGTATGTCAATAATCTATTTTGCTAAATGAAGAATACAGATGCTATGAAAATCATGAGTGGCTAGAAACTTCGGCTTTCATTTTCTTCCAAGGGAATATTCTAGCCATTATTGCTAAATACAAAGGGGAGGGCAGGTTTTTTTTTTGTGTGTGTGTTTTTTAAACTGTTTGGACTTCTTTATGTGGCTACTAGTCTAACAGATGCATACAGACGGGTTTGAATCCTGGTCCTGGTGCACCTTTATGATATTATTTTGGACGAGTTTCTTAAACTCTCTAATTTCACTTTCTTTCCTTGAATAAGAAGGGTAAACCTCTCTGATACTCTAGGATGACTACAGAGATAAAATAGAGAGGGGAAGGGAGATGGGGCACAGCTCTAAATTTACCTGCTTGAAGGGGCTATCTTAAGAATGAGAAAGAAGACTTTCCTGGTGGTCCAGGTGTTAAGAATCCATCTGCTAATTCAGGGGACATGGGTTCGATCCCTGGTCTAGGAAGATTCCACATGTTGTGGGGCAACTAAGTCTGTGTGCCACAACTCCTGGGCCCACAGGCGCCACAGCCATGAGCCACAACAAGAGAGACACCGGGATGGGAGGCCCGTGCACCAGAGCTAGAGCACGGCCCCCATTCACCGCAACAACAGAAAGCCTGCAGGCAGCAACCTAGACCCGGCACCACCAGAAATAAACACATAAAATTTGTTTTTAACTGATAAAGATTCCAAGCCTGGCCTGAAGCTGACTTAGAAACCTGGAATCTTAAAAGTCTCTAGGAGGCTCATACTCATAGACAAACTCAGGGATTCGACCCTCAGGGAGGGAAAATGGAAAGAGATGGCAGGGTCCTCATTCTGAAAAACACACTGAATTATCAGATACCACTGCTAGGATTTAAAAAGAGGCAAAAGCCAAACCCTGTTCATCTATAATGGAGCAGAATCCTGATTCAGTGGATGGTGAACTTCCTGGGGGGAGTAGAAACCAAGATCTGGCCTGGGCTCTTCATTTACTTGTTGTGTGATTCTGGGCAATTCATTCACGTGTCTGAAAGCTCAGATTTCCATACATAAAATGGGGGTGACACTATCTTCTTGGCAGACTTTACTGGGCTATTCAGTTCAGTTCAGTCGCTCAGTCATGTCTGACTCTTTGCAACCCCATGGACTGCAGCATGCCAGGCCTCCTGTCCATCATCAACTCCCAGAGTTCATCCAAACCCATGTCCATTGAGTTGGTGATGTCATCTAACCTCTCTTCCTCTGTTGTCCCCTTCTCCTCCTGCCCTCAATCTTTCCCAGCATCAGGGTCTTTTCAAATGAGTCAGCTCTTTGCATGAAGTGGCCAAAGTATTGGAGCTTTAGCTTCAACATCAGTCCTTCCAATGAACACCCAGGACTGATCTCCTTTAGAATGGACTGGTTGGATCTCCTTGCAGTCCAAGGGACTCTCAACAGTCTTCTCCAACACCACAGTTCAAACGCTATTATGACAATGCTAATAAAAATAACAATAGTTACTTCTAACTGAGCAACTATTTTGTGCAAGGGCCTTTTAGATACTATCTCATTTACTTTGTCCTATCAGTTAATTAGAAAGATACTGATTATTTCCAGCTGATAGATGAGGAGACTGACACTTCATTCTATAAAGTGCCCAAGGTCACCTGTTAATGAAGGGCAGTTCTGAGTTTAGGATCTAAGACTTCACTCCATCGCCAGTACTCTATTCAACACTGTCCTATGCCAAGTACACCCTCCTCCCACAAAAGTGCATAAAACCTCCTATCTCATCATCACAATTTTGATTAGTATTGACCAAAAAGGATTATTACTATTGTCACTCATCCACGTTACTACTACAGCCATAGAACCCTGTCAAAAAGTAAATTAAACACACATATGATGCCTCTTGGGCTACAGGATGCCTGGATGCTCAGAGCCTGAGGCCAACTGTGCTAGGACCACAGAGGGGAGAGAGGCTCTGCTCTCCTCTTTCAATAAAGCTATTGGACTAATTTTTAAAATAAAAAGGATACACATAATGACAGATTTTAAAAAATGGACTAATCAGGTCCACCAGACCATGCCCTTTCCTGTAAACAACCCATTTAGGTTGCTGTATCATTTTTCTAGTCAGCCTGACTTCCTGATGGAAATCACGGACCTGTGACTGAGCACAGAAGTTACGGGGAAATTCCAAAGCTAAAGGCCTTCCAGATGGCTGGAATAAGATCACATGCTCTGGGTTCCTTTACGGAGCTCATGGAGGCTTTCAGCTCATAGTGAAGCATGTGGAATAAACAGCTGATCAAAAGGAACCAAATATTTATGTTGAGCGTCATGTACTCATATCTGATTGCTTCCACTATTCTGTGAGTTAGGTACCAGTTTCCTCACTGTGACAAAGAGGATAGGCATGCCCAGAGAGGATGAGTAACACGTCCAAGGTTACACAGCTTCTACGCATTAATCCCAATAATAACTAATATTTGGAAAGTTAAACTTTGGGTACATGCCTGGGAGTGTTCCAGTCTGTGTACCAATTCACTTAACTGTTAAAATTAAACGGGCAAGTCCTAATAGTTTTGCCATTTTTCAGATGAAGAAACTGAGATCCAAAGTGAATCATCTTGTGGGAAGGAGGAAAATTAGGATGTGAATCCAAGTTGGCCTGATTCCCAGGGCCGCATTCTTTCCATCAAGTAACAGCTATTACACCAGAGGTATTCAGAGGGCTGATTGGAGAATAATTTAGACAAGGTCAGTACCTCCCACGCCATCTAGAAATTGTAAGTTTATAAGGCAGTGTCAGCTACTCTCCTTGATTTCTACAGAAATAGATATGATACCTCCTGGTGACAGTGCTAAGTGACAATTCTGAGTGTAAATGTGCTTTTGGCACAAATTGTCCTGTCCTAATAGTCTTGATTATAATTATAAAATAATGGGTTTCTGAAAGGCTGCAAGCAGTTCTGGGAATGGCAATAAGGGTTTAGAAACGACATGTTGTTTATGCGAGAAGTGTTTTGTTGAAAATTAAACCCATGTTTAGGAGAAAGGCTGGTGATGTATGCTCTTAAGAAACTATCTTGCTATGTAATTAAATCAAAACCAGTCAGTCGCCAATTTGAGCTCTTGTCTCACACTAACAACATCCCATCTCCCATGAGCCACGTTAAGACAGGACTGACCTGAAATAACCCAGCCTAGTTTTTATCCACTCCTCCCTGGAACACTGTGCCTCCACTGCCTGTAGTTCAGGCAGTAAACAATCTGCCTGCAGTTCAGGAGACCCGGGTTTGATCCCTGAGTTGGGAAGATCTTCTGGAGGAGGGCATGGCAACCCATTCCAGTATTCTTGCCTGGAGAATCCCATGGACAGAGGAGCCTGGAGGATTACAGTTCATGGGGTCCCAAAGAGTCAGACACGACTGAGTGACTAGGGCAACTACCCCTCCCCAGAGCCAACTAGGGGCTGGCAGTCCCACGGCCCACCTTCTATGTGGGACTTAGTCATATCTACTTCCTTAGACTCTTCCTTGGTGTTCCCACTTCCTCAAAAAGGAATGAAATAGGAAACTTCCTATTTCCATATAATCCCTCTTAGGAGCCATTATATGGAAAAAAGAAGTTTCCAATAAGGGAGGATTATATGAAAAAGTTTCAGAGACTCTGAACTTCTCACAAAGTCCCCAGGCAAGCTGTTTTTGACTTTATTTTTTAGATGAGTAACAGAAATCTCTCTCCAAAGGTTAGACAAGCCTTGTCTGTTCCAAGATTCTAATGTTAGATTAAGCTACTTCATCTAGCATGTCTTCTCGTGTCTCCAGGCTTCTCTCTTTCTCATCTGCTCTCTCTTCTTCTAGCCTCTTCCTCTGCCCTTCACTTGCACTCAGTCTGTTTCCACCAAGGACTTTGGATAGCTTACAATTGAGACGTTTGCAACAGAAATATTACAAATGCAAATATCAACATGATAAACTTACTGACTGACTTTTCAAACAGTGCTTGGCTTAAGAATCACTTGAGGCCTTTAATTATATATTTCTAGCAATTCTTCTAGCTTTGTTTACCATCCTTATTGCTGGAAATTCTGATTGAGTATCAGAGGTTGAGCCTAAGGAATCTGCATTTTGAAATATTCCCCCAGTGACTTTTAATGCACTGATAGATCTGAGAATCATAGTTACAATAGAAAATGGAGGATAATTCCTTACATTTAGTATGATCACTGGTTTTGTCCTTGAGATTCATTGCTAAGATTCATAACGGCCAAGGCAAGGTCAACAGAATGAAATATGTGATCCTTCTTGTTAAAGAAAAGAAAACATCCCTATTGGTCAGAAAATTTCTCTTTCTTTCACACTGTACGTTTGCTTCTTCTCAGTCCCCTCAGACCAGCCTCACCGGGACACCAGCCTGGCCTCTTTGATTTTGAGCTCACAATATTCATTTAGACACTGTGACTTCGGCACAATTTTCATTCTCCTAATTCCTCCTTGTGTGTTGACGATTTCCATTCTTCATGCTCCAAGGTAGCCAAATCCTAGCATTAACTTATACCAGAAAAACGTCATGGTCTGCCCTGAACTCTGAGGCATCTCCTGCTAATTTTATTTTTCTGACTTTCCATTGCAAATAAATCAAAATAAAACTTGTCAGCTCCACTTTTGCAAACTGACTATTCAGCTTGCCATTAACTCTCAGATTCTAAAAAAAGGTTTTCTCTTTGAAACACCAGGATCTCCTGGGCAAAAACTTGCTGGGCCATTATCAACCTTCCCAGAATCCTCTTTCTGGTATTGCTGGGGACAGGGGAGCAGCGGGCATTGAAGGTTGAGATTCAATAGATTTGACCTTTATCCTTGCGATCCTGAATTTCTGGAGGGGCCTACTGCTCTGCAGAGAGAAATACTTGCTATAAAAACTTCCTTGTGAGGAGCAGTTCTGAGATTAAATGCCGATAAACTTCTGACTGTTCAGCTCTCTGCCTCATCCTGCTGAACACCTTGCACACATCCCATCTTTGGTTGGACTGACCATAGTCTCAGTGTCTTGTCCAGGTCTGATATCCGAACACAAATATTTTTGCTGGTTACAAGAATACTACATACTGAGATCAGATAAGTGAACAGAGGCAGGAGATGCGTAGCTTAAAACTCTCTGGACTCACATTTCTTGCCTGTAAAATGGGACACATGGGCTGGAACAGCATTTACCAAAGCATGGTATAAAAAAAATATATATATATATATATATATACACACACATATATATATGGTTTTATGTAGATAACTGATGAATGTATTCACTTCAATGATTATGCATATATTTTCATGGCTATTTTCTATTTGTAATAAGGTTGGTAAACAGTAAGGAATATGATCTCTTAACATATATATGTAAGTTTATCATGTGGGCCTTTTAGGGGGGAAAAAAAAAAGAACAGAATGAGTAATACAAGAGATATGCAGATGTGGGGAAAAACATTCCAAGTGCCATGAAAAAGATTGCCTATTGGAAAGCAATGAACCAAACAGCCTCTGAGAGTCAGGCCAGCTCTCTGACATCCCAGCGTGTTCACTTCTCCAGGACTATTTCCTTATCTAGAAAATGCAGGGGTTGGAGTAAATGTCCTCTCCAGCAGCTCTATTCTGTGATTAGGGGTGTAACTCTATCATGCAGATGTTCCAGCGTCCTTAACATGTGATTCTGGCATTTCAAAACTCCTGACACTGTATAAAAATGGGACACAGTCATTAAGCAGTTTTATTTATGCATTTATGTTTTTGCCCACTCTCCCTCTTTTCTGGAAATGATTCAGCTCTCAGTCGGGCTGAGGGTTAGAGGACGATTATGGAAACAGGGGCTAAGACAACGGGAGGGCAGAGTGCCTCCTCCACTCTCTGCTTAACAGTCACTGACCTCTCTGTGTCTTGGTCTCTGTTTCTCTCGGGAGTGGGTGGTTTATGGACTCGCTTCTACGACAGATTTGAGAATCAAGTGGAACAGAGGATTCAAGACATTTTCTGTTCAGTTCAGTCGCTCAGTCACTTTAGGGAAACACTAGTATGTGGGAGCGGTATCATTCTGGATGCAAAACTTTTTGAAAGAAAGGCTCCTTTTCTGCCCAACTGTATAACCTCCCAAATGCAGCTTACCATTGTTGTTGTTGTGTAGTCGCTAAGTTGTGACCGACTCTTTTGTGACCCACCCTGGGAGGCAGCCTGCAAGGCTCCTCTGTCCATGGGATTCTCCATGCAAGAATACTGGAGTGAGTTGCCATTTCCTTCTCCAGGAGATTTTCCCCACCTGGGGATCGAACCTATGTCTCCTGCATTGGTAGGTGGATTCTTTATCTCTGAGACACCAGGGAAGCCCTGACTTGCCTACATATTTAAAAGTCTTTTAAATTAATCCATGTCGACTTTGTAAGATTCTTCTAAATTTTAGCAATGTGGGTACTTGGCTATTATGAATTATCTTAAGGAGAAAACTACAGTGTGTCTAAACCCAAGCCCTTTCTTGCACTATAATGCTTGCAATTATCCTTTCCTTTCCCATACTTGACATTTAAAGTGATATCTCACAGGTTCCTAAGCAGTTAGCTGTGGGGGCACTGTCTGACCCCTGGTGCCTCTCACCATCTGTGAATTCTCACCAGTTAAGAGTAAACACTCTGCATAAATTTCACAATTGGCGACTGGTAATTGTGGAGGCCTTTGGCTCCTCTCTGCTTCCTGCTCTCTCTCTTTAAATGCCATCCGTGATCATCCTTCTATCACTGTGGGGCTGCCATCATTTCTCAGCCATATGCCACCGCAAACAGCCACCGAAGATGTACTCAGTGGTCAGGCTGCCAGACCTCCCAGGCACTTCCCTTCTCAAACAGTGAGGTCAAGCTATCCCCTTCCTGAGCCATGACATCCACCTTTAAATCATCCTTTTTCATTTGCCTGATGCAGGCCCCTGTCTTTACGCTTCACTCTTTTCTGGCTCTCAAAACAGTTTTGAAGAAAACTTGTCCAATTATCTGGGGTTCAATTCTGTTGTCATTCTAGCCTGTCTAAATGTCACCACAATCTTTCTTGCTTTGCACCTTCTTATAGGTGCTAAGCTGGTTTCTACCTGGGAAAGCGTGTCTCCTCTCTGCCTTGAGCTGACAATATGCCACCCTCCTTCATTTTTGATGTGCTTTCTTCCTTTATTCTTTTCCTTCCCTTCTTTCTCTGATCTCCATTAACCGCTTCTGCACGTGATAACGTCAACTGCATTTCCCAAAGAATGTACCTTTTCTTCTTCTAAAAGAAAGAAGGAAATGCCAGCTTGGGAATCAGACAGATCTCTGCTCTGGTGCTGTCATAGTGTCTGTCTTGCCTGCCTCAGCAGGAAAATGAGGATACTAATACCTGCCTCTCAGATTTGTTGGCAGTTTAATTAATTGAAGTAAAGCTCTTGCTCTCCTTTTCTCCTTGAAAGTTTCCTTTTTTACTCATCCTTCCATCTAACACTCATGGAGAAGCTACATGAATGTTAGCACACTGTAAGACGCATGAGGATATAGGAATAAACCATAAAGACATGCTCCCAACACTGCGGCATTCCGATTCATTTTGGCGAGGGTGATGTGTATTAATAGCAATAGATAATTCACACACACACAGAGTTATGCCAGCATTGGAACCAGGTTGTTCTGCTTAGAAGCAGTCAAGGAAGGCTTTACAGAAGAGGTGCGGTTTGAGCTGGAAATTTTAAAAGGGTAGCTCTGCAGGTGGAGCCTGGTGAAGATGACAGAGGGGAGTTCTTAGACAAGAGAAAACCAGGAAGGCAAAGCTTAAATCTGGGAAACAGCAGGTAGAAGAACACAGCTCTAGCGCACAGTGGGGGAAAGAAAATAGTAGGGCTAGTTCGTTGTGTAGACACCCAGAGTCAATCAGCATCAGCAGACCATGGCAAACTCACTCACCATCAGCTTCATCAACCATCTCTCAGTTAAGAACAGTGTATTAAGTGAGCTAGTACAAGCAAAGAGCAAGGAGCTTAACAATCACTCAAAAATACTAAGTTTCGGTGTCTGCTTTTGTTAAGAGACAGGGAGAATACAAACAGATTGAAAGCCCTGGTAATTTAGAGATAAATTCACTGGATTGTGCTTCCTGGAGTTTAGAAGGCCCAGGTTCTCCTCCTGATGTTGCTATAAACTTACTGCATGACACTGTGAAGTTAAAATTTAGACTCAAGGTAATGTGACCTGTTCTTTGGTTTGCTTTAAGTACTTTCTGGGAATTGGCATGACCCCACCCTCCCTTTCAAGAAACAAGAGGACATTCTGGAATGTTGCAACATTGGGCAAGTCACTGTTGTAAAGGGAGTGTGTCACTGGCTGTAAAATTGTTTTCAATTGTATAACACGGTTATGTAATGTTTCCTTCCCCTATTTTTATGATGAAGAGTCAAAGATTCATGACGAGGCAGTTTTGCTTCTCTGGGAGACAGAGCTGCTAGAAATGAGCAGCTATCAGGCCAGCAACCAGAGAAACATTCATTGACTACAAAGTGTTATAGCGGTGGTGGAAGGGTACAAAGAAGAGACAGCTGACTCATGCCCTCAAGGAGATGCCAGTGGGGCGGTAGAGACAGACTGTGAAACACCAGAACAAAGAAGTCTTCCGACTAGCCCTCTGTGTGATGAGCCCATGATGAGTATGGCAGACTCGGGTGTGGGCTCTCCAGCCTCTCTCTGTGGCCTCCTCTTCTCCTGATGTCGCAGGAACAGTGAGAGTTGTGGCCCAGATTTAAGTCAGAGCTGCCTGACCCCAGGGGACGATGTTGACTGTGCGTGAAGAAGACACCACTGCTGTCCTGGGGCAGTGGCAGCCCTAAAACGATCCGAATGCTGCCCCTACTGACGATCATGCAAAGGACAGAGGTGGAGGGAGAGGGTGGAGAAACATGCGAGGGCAGATTAACTGAAGCAATTCTACTTCAATCTGTTTTATGTTTGGGGGTCTTGTTAAAAGTTTTAGCTTTGTTTTTTTTTTCTTCTTTCCTTCTCTCCTCCTTCCTCTCTCTTTCACTTTCTTTCTTCTCTGCCCTAAAACTTTTGTTCAACAATCTATCTAGTGCAGAAATCCCTTCCACTACCCTAAAATAAGAATAAAAAGCACACTAATTTTTTCTCTTCATTTTATTAAAATTTTTTTTTTTTAAATTTTGTACTGGAGTAGGAGCTTCCTGGGTGGTGCTAGTGGTAAAGAACCCACCTGCCAATGCAAGAGATGTAAGAGATGTAGGTTTGATCCCTGGGACAGGAAGATCCCCTGGAGGGGGGCAAGGCAACCCTCTCCAATATTCTTGCCCAGAGGATCCCATGGATAGAGGAGCCTGGAGGGCTATAGTCCGCAGGGTCGCAAAGAGTAAATATGACTGAAGAGACTTAGCATGCATCGCCAGGTAACAATGCTGTGATAGTGGACAGCAGAGAGACTCAGCCATACATATCCATGCATGCATTCTCCCTCAAAATCCCGTCCCCTCCAGGCTGTCGCATAACATCAAGGAGAGTTCCCTGTGCTATACACTAGGTCCCTGTTAGAACCACACTAATTTTTTTTTTTTAAAAAACTTAATTCCACTTAGACTAACAAAGCAGGGATTGAGTAGTTACCATGTGTCAGGGACTATGCTGGGTGTGTTACACACATCATGACATTCATTCAATGTTCCCAACGACCCTCTGTGGTAGGTGGTTTCATAATCCTCATTGTGCAGAGAGGAAACTGAGGTTTAGGGAGGTGAAACTGATTCTTCCAAGTCATGTAGTTCGTGAATTACAGCTAGTAAATGGTAAGGCTGGAATCACGTGTGCCTGATCACCAAGACTGTGCTCTCGAATCCATTTCTCAAATATCTGTTATTCATGGTTGCTCAGATTATGCTCAAAACTGCAATGATGGGGTTGATTATTCCCCCAAGTGTCTCATTTCATTGTTTGACAACTCTGTTGACAGATATATAAATAGAAATATTTAAATTGAGCCCAAATCCACTTCCCTATGCATAACACTTTGTCCATCATTTTCACTTGTGATATGGAAAAAAGTGCTGAGAGTTGGTGTTTACAGGCACTGGGGTGTGAAATAAAGTCTTGTCCAGAAGGGCACTTGGAGCCAGATCCTGCCCTTTGCTCAACAGGATTTCCTGGCTGGCCTGGAACAGAAAGACTTTGTCCGGGGTATGGACACCATTCTGAGAGAAGCCTCCTGCAGAGCCTTTTACTAGCTTGCCTATTTGGCCTTCTCCAAGACACTGACTGAGGTCTCCCAGAGGTAGGAGAGGCCGAACAATGCCCTGCAGAGGTTCTCTCCTCTGCCACCTCCACGAAGAATGTTATTCATCTGTGTTGCTCACCAGTTTCTCTCCAGTACACTGGGCTATTTACCATAACGTGTTCACATGAACTGGGCTGATGCCTGTTGGGCACTCAGCAGTGCCCAGCATCTGGTTCCTGCAGTCGCCTGCGTGGTCAGTTTCAGTAACTCGCTGTTGAGCAAACTCTGAACGGGCCTCGGCACACTGTTGAATGTAGTTCTGACAGGTGTGAATACTGGAGAAGGCTACTGAGAATCTTTGTCGGGTAGCCTTCTTGTCCCCCATAACCAGGATGGCAGAATAGACATACTTCCACAATTCTGTGCTTACTCATTCAAAAACCTTTACTGAACTCACACTCCCTGCTAGGCCCTGAAGGGGAGTGATATAAACACCCAAACAAAGTATGACACCCACAGCCAGGAGGGCCAACGTCTAGCGGAACAGAGGGGAAGCAGAGCCTGACGGGTGCATTCCTAAAGGTGCCCGCAGAGTGCTGTGGGTCAGCGGGCAGCCAACGGAGAACTAAGGCTTACCTCCGTGGAGACTGTCCTCTACGCCGGGCGATCTTTAGCAGCCTGGAGTGAAGTTACTCATTCACTTCGCACTCAAGTCGCATTACACACATAGGAAACTAACTCACGGAGCGTCTAACGACCCTGCCCCAGCTCATGACAAATCCAGGGACCACAGGAAAGCAATCTGAACTAGTCTGGATCTAGAGAGTAGCTCTCATGCCTCTATCCACCACTAGGAGACAGGGTAGAATAGAATACAGTTTAGAAAACGTTTTCTGGCTATCTGCCACGTGTGTTACAGCGAGGAGTGAGCACAAGGAACAAAAGCACTATTCTCAAACTGTCTGAGCTGCTGGTTTAGTTGAGAGAGAGAGAGAGTTGTGAACTTGTGGGTTACACAGTAGCATGATATACATAATGCAAAGATTAGTGATTAAGAGTGGGTGGTTTGGCCTCCTGTATAACACAGGAAATCCTACTTAATGCTTCCATAGTGATCTAAATGGGAAGGAAATCCAAAAAAGAGCAGATGTATATATATGCATAACTGATTCATTTTGCTCTACAGCAGAAAACAACAGCATTGTAAAGGAATTATGCCCCAATTTAAAAAATCCAGTGTTTGCAAGATGTCAAGTCTATCCCATAATAATCTATAAATCCAATATATTTGCAAATAAAATCACAGCAGAAAAAAAAAAAAAAAACCTGGGTGGTTTGGTGACAGAAAGACCTAAATGCACCACATAGAAGCTGTGTGACCTGAGGCAGGTTACTGAACTCCTCTGTTCCTAAGTCTCACCATCTGGCTTGGGAAATGAGGATAATGAAACTACTTGCCTCAGAGAATTACAATGGGATAAAATAGACGGATAGAATGAAGAGAAAGTGATTAGCACACCCTCACATAGTAAGTCTTCAATATATGATGAAAGTGAAAGTGTTAGTCGCTCAGTCGTGTCTGACTCTTTGCGACCCCGTGGACTGTAGCCCACCAGGCTCCTCTGTCCATGGGATTCTCCAGGCAAGAATACTGGAGTGGGTAGCCATTCCCTTCTCCAGGGGATTGTCCCAACCCAGGAACCAAACCGAGGTCTCCTGCATTACAGGCAGATATTTTACCATTTGAGCCACCAGGGAAGCCCGTCAGCATGTGATCCCTATTATTATAATTATTTCTAATGATAAAAGTATGGATTGAAAAAAAAAAAAAAAAAGGAAGAGAGAGAGAAAGCTGGAAAGATTGCAGGGGACCAGATCTGAAGGACCTGAAATTGCTTAGTGTGTTGGAGCGTTAGTTGCTCAGTCGTGCCCGACTCTTGCGACCCCATGGACTGCAGCCCTGTGTCCATGAGATTTTCCAGGCAAGAATACTGGAGTGGGTTGCCATTTCCTTCTCCAGGGGATCTTCCCAACCCAGGAATCGAACCCGGGTCTCCTGCACTGCAGGCAGATTCTTTACCAACTGAGCTACAAGGGAAGACTCCGAAACTGCTTAAGATACTGGGAAATGGTGAGACTCTGTACTCTAGGAAGGGACAAGCTCAGACATGAGCTTTAGTTCTGTCACCTCAGGGGATGGTGTGGCAGATGGGCTGAAAGGAAAAAGATGGAAGCCGAAGACCAGTCCAAAGAACATGAAGGTCCTAACCTCAACTGCTCTGACGTGTGTCAAGGACAATCCTGATCGTGTTACAGGAGAAACAAAAAGTTTAGGAGCCACGGAATCCTTGGCCCCTTCGAGCTGCATCTCACAAAGCACAGAGGGGAACCATCAGGGCCAGAGACACAGCCTGCTCTTTCGGGGAGAAGGCAGCAGCAGTGATGTCTCCTGTGGTCTGACCTGCCAGTGTAGGCCCTACTCGCTCGGCTCAGCAGCCAAGCGCTAGATGCATAGAGAGCAACGGTGACAACGGGCAGACGGTAATTTAATTTGAGGAAAGGCCCCAAGTGAAAGAGACGGGAGGCCTTTCTGAATGTAAATGCAACATGCCCGACTTTATTTTTCTTATTATTTTGTATCCCACTGCAAAGGCTCAGTCTTGTCATGGTTCCCGTTGCATTTAGCCAAACACTAGAGGGAAAAGAGACACAATCTAGGTCAGTGGTTACGAAAGGAAAGAAACTTTGCAGAAAAAAAGAAAATGTATATATAGGCCTCTTAGTCCCTTGGAGGGTTGGAGAGAGGAAAGTAGGATTATGGGTAATCCCCACGCTATCATTTACTTCCTATGAGCTGACATGTCATTCTCTCCCAGATCCCTGAAACTCACTGCAGAATATATTAGCCAGAGGACAGTGGGAGAGGCCAGCTTAGACTGTGATAAGCACTGGTACAGGCTCCTCTGTGTATGTGTGTGTTTCTGGTTTTTTTTTTTTTTTTCTTCCTCTCTCCTTTTTTAATCTACATGGTCTTCCTCGGCAAATGACTGCTTTGTCATCTTTTTCTTTGCTTGTCTGGATTTCCATCATATGGTTCAAGGCTCCTGAGATTTAGAGACGGGCCAGCCTGGGTGTGAATCCTGAATTTTACCACTATGTGCCTATATGACCTTGAGACAGTCACCTTGTCTTCCTTAGGCTCAGTGTTTCCGTGTAAGGTGAGGATACGGCTTCCGAGGTGGCACAGTGGTAAACAATCCGCCTACAGGTGATGGAGATGCAAGAGGTGTGGGTTCTTTACCCCTAGCACCACGACAACAGGCAGCCTAGGGTAAAGACCCTGCCTGCCAGCGCAGGAGATATAAGAGACGAGGGTTCCATCCCTGGGTCAGGAACACCCCTGGAGAAGGCGATGGCCGCCCACTGCAGTATTCTTGCCTGGAGAGTCCCATGGACCGAGGAGCCTGTCGGGCTACAGTCCACGATGTCACAAAGAGTCGGACATGACTTAGCAACTGAGCACACAGCACGTAGCGTGATTCTGATAATCCTTATTAGAGAAGCGCTGCAGAACCCATCCATCCACCTCACAACCCAGGAAGGAACCTGAGAACTTCTCAGGACATTTTCAGTCTCCTCCTCCTCTAAGAGGAACTGAAGCATCTCCTGTATGTTGGGGTCAAATGTTCCCACATTTGAAGGATAAAATTGACTTATCATGCTGTTCTGTGCTTAGTTGCTCAGTTGTGTCTGACTCTGTGACCCCGTGGACCGTAGCCCGCCAGGCTCCTCTGTCCATGGGGATTCTCCAGGCAAGAATACTAGAGTGGATTGCCCTGCTCTCCCCCAGAGGATCTTCCCAACCCAGGGACTGAACCAAGGTCACCCACATAGAAAGTGGATTCTTTGCCATCTGAGCCACAAGAGAAGCCACAAATTTAGTTATTACCCAAGAATAATCAGGAACAAAAAGTATCATTTTCTCTAACTCTTACAGTGTCTATTTTTTTTGCACATATATTGTACCATTTTCCCGGCCTGGTTTCTGTTTTGCTGTCATCCTGGAAGCCAGCATTTAGTGAGTGATCTCCACAGCCCAGGCGCTATATGAATTACTTGACCTGTGTTGCTTCTCAGAGTCCTACTGACTTCCTCCAAGAAGCATTATCATTATCCTCACTTTACAGATGAAACTGCAACACAGAAGTTAATTAACTGCCCTAGGATCCCATGGCTAGTAAATGGTCAAGCCAGAGTTTAAAGCCTGAGGCATTTATTCCAGAAGGTAGTAGCATAAATATCACTTCTGTGCTGCAGAATTTTAATATATGTCTGAATATCAGTTGTCCAATTCCAGTTTTAAAATGTAACTTCACATGTGATACCTAGCCACTTCCCAATGTCTTACTTTTCCTAAGACAGTCAAAATCTTCTTCCAAATTTTGTTTTATTATTTCAAGAAAATCACCTTGTTTATACAAGTATATTTGTGTGTGTGTGATTTGGGGAAAGGCACATTCATTAAAGGGCTTCCCAGGTGGTGCTACAAAGCATCACTGCAAACAAAGCTAGTGGAGGTATTGGAATTCCAGCTGACCTATTTCAAATCCTAAAAGATGATGCTGTTACAGTGCCGCATTCAATTTGCCAGCAAAGTTGGAAACCTCAGCAGAGACCACATATCTACTTTTGCTTTATTGACTATGCCAAAGCCTTAGATTGTGTGAATCACAATAAACTATAGAAAATTCTTAAAGATATGGGAATACCAGACCATCTCACTTGCCTCCTAAGAAACCTGTATGTGGGTCAAGAAGCAACAGTTAGAATCAGAAGTAGAAATATGGACTGGTTCCAAATTGGGAAAGGAGTACAGCAGGCTCTATATTGTCACCCTGCTTATTTAATTTATATGCAGAGTACCTCATGAGAAATGCCAGGCTGGATGAATCATAAGCTGAAATAAACATTACTGGGAGAAATATCAATAACCTCAGATAAACAGATGATACCACCCTTATGGAAGAAATCAAAGAGGAACTAAAGAGTCTCTTGATGAAAGTGAAAGAGAAGAGTGAAAAAGCTGGCTTAAAACTCAACATTAACTGAATCATGGCATCCGTTCCCATCACTTCATGGAATGTAGATGAGGAAACAATAGAAACAGTGACAGACGTTATTTATTCTTGGGCTCCGAAATCACTCCAGCTGGTGACTGCAGCCATGAAATTAAAAGACGCTTGCTCCTTGGAAGAAAAGCTATGACCAACCTAGACAGCATATTTAAAAGCAGAGACATTACTTTGCCAACACAGGTCCATCTAATTAAAGTTATGGTTTTTCCAGTAGTGATGCATGAATGTGAGAGTTGGACCATGAAGAAGGCTGAGTGCTGAAGAATTGATGCTTTTGGACTGTGGTGTTGGAGAAGACTCTTGAGAGTCCCTTGGACTGCAAAGAGACCAAACAAGTCAATCCTAAAGGAAGTTCAGTTCAGTTCAGTCGCTCAGTTGTGTCTGACTCTTTGCGACCCCATGAATCGCAGCACGCCAGGCCTCCCTGTTCATCACCATCTCCCGGAGTTCACTCAGACTCACATCCATCGA
The DNA here is from genome assembly GCF_032405125.1 of Capricornis sumatraensis. NCBI lineage: Eukaryota > Metazoa > Chordata > Mammalia > Artiodactyla > Bovidae > Capricornis > Capricornis sumatraensis. The sequence goes on from NC_091074.1 coordinate 115,922,449, forward strand.
GTTGGTGATGCCATCCAGCCATCTCATCCTCGGTCGTCCCCTTCTCCTCCTGCCCTCAATCCCTCCCAGCATCAGAGTCTTTTCCAATGAGTCAACTCTTCGCATCAGGTGGCCAAAGTACTGGAGTTTCAGCTTAAGCATCATTCCTTCCAAAGAAATCCCAGGATTGATCTCCTTCAGAATGGACTGGTTGGATCTCCTTGCAGTCCAAGGGACTCTCAAGAGTCTTCTCCAACACCACAGTTCAAAAGCATCAATTCTTCGGCGCTCAGCCTTCTTCACAGTCCAACTCTCACATCCATACATGACCACAGGAAAAACCAAAGCCTTGACTAGACGGACCTTAGTTGGCAAAATAAAGTCTCTGCTTTGGAATATGCTATCTAGGTTGGTCATAACTTTTCTTCCAAGGAGTAAACATCTTTTAATTTCATGGCTGCAATCACCATCTGCAGTGATTTTGGAACCCAAGAAAATAAAGTCTGACACTGTTTCCACAGTTTCCCCATCTATTTGCCATGAAGTGATGGGACCAGATGCCATGATCTTCGTTTTCTGAATGTTGAGCTTTAAGCCAACTTTTTCACTCTCAGACCAACCCTGAATATTCATTGAAGGGCTGATGCTGAAGCTCCAATAATTTGGCCACCTGATGTGAAGAGCCGACTCTTTAGAAAAGACCCTGATGCTGGGAACGATTGAATGCAGGAAGAGAAGAGGAAGACAGAGGACAAGATGGTTGGACAGTATCGCTGACTCAATGGATATGAGTTTGAGCAAGCTCGGGGAAATGGTAAAGAATAGGGAAGACTGGTGTGCTGCAGTCCATAGGGTCACAAAGAGTGGGACACAACTGAGAGACTGTACAACAACAACAGGTGGCACTAGGGGTAAAGAACCGGCCTGCCAATGCAGGAGACATAAGAGACAAAGGTTCAAGCCCTGGGTTGGGAACATCAGCTGGAGGAGGGCAGGGCTAACCCCTCCAGGATTCTTTCTGGAGAATCCCATGGGGCTGCAGAATCAGACATGACTGAAGTGACTTAGCGTGTCACTTAGCCAAGTCATTGGAAAAGGCCCTGATTTTGAAAAAGACTGAGGGCAGGAGGATAATGAGGAGACAGAGGATGAGATGGTTGGATGGCATCACTGACTCAATGGACATGAGTTTGAGCAAACTCCAGGAAATAGTGAAGGACTCAAGCCTGGTGTGCTGCAGTTCACGGGGTCACAAAGAATCAGAAACAACTGAGCTTCTAAACAACAACAACAACAACATTCATTAAAAAAAATAAAAACAATATGTTTGTCCTTTCCTATTGTATAACTAAGATCATACCTCTTCCCACCCAGGTGGAGAATATTCATTGGTGTGCTGATGAAAGTTTAACCACCAGCTCTCTGGAGACAGAGGTGAGGAAGAGAAAGCCTTGATGCTGTGATTGCCAATTTCTGCAGTGTAAATATTTCCACCATGATTGTTTTCAAGATACTAATATGAAGTCACTAAGCATGTAATTGAGAAGAGATGCTTATAATCAGCTCTCAGTAGTCAAATAATCAGAAATGGTAGCATTTTTTCTATACACTTTAAAATACTTAACTATTCTTTCATGCACACAAATCACATCAATTTGCCAGGTCCAACTGTGGCTGAGTAAAATCATGTGTGTGTGCTAAATTGCTTCAGTCATGTCTGACTCTTTGTGACCCCATGACTGTACACCAGACTCCTCTGTCCACAGGATTTTTCAGGCAAGAATACTGGAGTGGATTGCCATGTGTTCCTTGAAGGGACCTTTCTAATCCAGGGACTGAACCCACATCTCTTATATCTCTTGCATTGGCAGGCGGTTCTTTACCACTAGTATCACCTGGGAAGCACAAGTAAAATCACAGAAACCAATATTTATGGGCTGATCTCAGTGTTCCAGGGAGTATGTAAATCATTTGATACAGCTTAATATTAACATTGGTTGTATTTTAACATCAAAGACTATGTGAACTACAGTTTCCAAGCTTGCAATGCTCTTCTCCACTGACCAGTTTTTAACCCAACAATTCTGATGGAGGCAGGTTGAAATATGGGAGAAAGGGTGTTTCTGGACATACACACCTCAATTCTAGAATTCTAGTTCTACCAGTAGTACTAACAGCGGTGTGATCTCAGCCAAGACACAGTCTCTACTGGACTAAGCATGCTGACAACACAGGGCTGTTAGGAGAATTAAATGATAGACCATATGTAAAATCCTGGGCACGTTGCAAATGATCAATAAATGTTAGCTACCGTCTCTCGCGACTTTCATGAATCATTTATATTTTCTCAATCCACATTGCCTCCTTTATTATGCTCAATTTATCTCCACTGCTTTTTACTGGGCTCCCACATGCCCTGTGCCCTACTCTGAGTTGTGATTTCTCTGTATCTGTACAAGTCTATTTTCAAGGTTTCCTTCCTAAGCCTCTTTCCATTTCTCCCTCAGGCCGTTCCTTCCTCAAGTCGTGCATTTCTTCTTCTACTGGGGTGTGCGCTCCATCACCGTGAGACTCTTGGTCTCAACTTTTTCTTTTTCTCGATTAATTTCTCACAAAGCCCCTTCCTATTTCTCCCCTGTGGGTTTCACACAAGCTGTCTCACCTGACGCGCATGCTGTTCACCTCTCTCTCCTGATGCACGTACTGTTCGCCTCTCTCTACAGGAGCAGCCCCGCCTATGCTTTCTGTGTTTTGTATCTTGCCTCCCTTGCTCCTGCCTACATTTTCCTTCCACTCTCAAGGGCCTCCACTACCTCAGTTTGAAATCCATTGTCTTTATTTCCCCCATTTCTTCCCCAAAGACCTTCAAATTCTGTTCTATCAGCATATTATTTGCCTTTCCCTTTCATTTTTTCCTGAAACCCTTCTAGGTGGGTAATTTCCCTTTACATAGTGCAATGGACTTGGGGTAATTTGCATTGCTATATCTGTTTGTGCCATAAGGGTAACACTGGTTTTGGGGGCTGAGTAGCTAGGTTCTCATCTCTAACTTGTAGAGAGAAATACTTCTGTTTCTATATTGAGATATCTTTAATAAGTTCCTGCACAGAATGACAGTTTAGGGTCGCAAAAAGAACGTAAACCTGGACCTAATTGTAAATTCAGCTTGTCATAGCCATTGTGATTCTGAGAAAAGGCACTCACCTCCCCAGGGCCCTTTCTCTCCATCACTAAAATGGGGAGCAGCGCAGCGCAGGGCCTAAGAATGAAGCTTTGGAGACTGACAGATCAAGGCTCAATTACCGGTTCATCTTACAAGCTATGCAGTCTTAGGTCACCCACTTGCTCACGCTGACAAGCACCTCTACATCTATGAAGCAGGTAAATCTCAAAGTTGAAGGGAGGACTCAATGAAATCACGTGTATAAAATACTCAACCCATTGTCTTTACCATCATAAACATTCAGTCCCGGGATTGATTGTTATTAGAACACTTCTACCTGTCTCAGAAGTGACATGGCCTCTTACATGTGTCAGATGTGGCTTTTACTGTTCCCTCCACCTGGAATGTTCTTTTACTTCACTCCAAAAAGTGTTTTCCATGAATCTTTTTTTTTTCTTCCTTGCATCTTCTGCAAAGCCTTCTCCAAGCACCCCATTAGTCTACACAGACCCAGTCATTCCCCATCATCTATGCTCAGAGGGCTCTGTCCATGCTGTTTGTAGTTCTAATCACCTTATTTTGTGGCTGTCAGTCTACTTATAGGTATATTTCTTACACATTTTTATAGACTTCGAATTTCTGGAAAGCTAGACTATGCCTTTTTTTCCTTGGTTTCTCAGCACCAGAAGTGAAAAAGTGAAAGTGTTAGTCACTCAGTCGGGTCTGACTCTTTGAGACCCCATGGACTGTAGCCTGCCAGGCTCTTCTGTCCATGAGATTCTCCAGGCAAGAATACTGTAATGGGTATCCATTTCCTTCTCCAGGGTATCTGCTCGACCCAGGGATCAAACGTGGGTCTCCTGCATTGCAGGCCGATTCTTTACTGTCTGAGCCACCAGACACTGTGCTTAACAACTAGTAGGTGCTCAATATGTATTTGTAAATAACTGGGAGAATGGATATGGACAGACGGTAGGTGTTCACTCTACATTTGTGATGAATGCATGAATGAAGGCACAGACCCAGTGTCTAGAATTGGCTGTAAGGCAGGGTTATATACAAATGACATGAAGGCTTCAACTCCAGTGTGTCGGACCAGGTCAGACTGCCCAACAGGCTGACTGCCTTACTTCTAAGACCCTGAGCTGCTGGCTGTATCCGTTCTCATCTCTATAGGCCAGGCACAAGACTTATTCCCAAGTGGACAGTAGGTTGTAGCCTGGAAATAGGGTTAAACGGCCCCAGCCTAGAAGATAAGAGCAATTCAGAGCAGGAAGACAAACAAGTCAGCAGAGTAATCTGGTTTATTTGGCTCTTTGAAGTAGTAATTCCCAGACAATTTGGAGTTTTGACACCTTATCATCTTTCATTTTATTTCCTTATACTTGTACTTATTTTTTCATACTTATACTTATGAAAATGACACAGGGGAAAAATACTAAACTATAATGGGATTTATTTAAATGAAAGTGAACTAAAATTACAATGCTATCCATCCTCCATTCTATTTTGCTGGTGCTTAGTTACTCAGCTGGTGTCTAACTCTGCAACCACAGGGACTGCAGCCCGCCAGGCTCCTCCGTTCATGGAATTTTCCATGAATACTGGAGTGGGTTTGCCATTCCCTCCTCCAGGGGATTTCCCCCCCCCAGTGATCAAACCCATGTCTCCTACCTTGGAAGCTGGTTCTTTACCTCTGAGTCACCTGGGAAGCTCCCCTCCTATTCTATGCTAATGCTTTTATGAATAAGACCATTATCTTTCTATGATGTATCAAACATTCACTACATGGGTTATGTTTCTGGAAGCATGACTTCAGCTATGAAACAGAAGAGATCAGCTTTTCATTTAATAAGTATTTACAGACTACCAGGTAAGATGTAGTCACCCATGTGACCTATCAAAAAATTAAAAAACAAAACAAAACCAAAAACTGATGACTCAGAAGACAGTCCTGAAAAAGTCAAGAACTTTGAATTTAAGTTCCTCCCCTTGTGATTCCTCCCCTGTGGGCTGTCTAATCCAGAACATGTCACATGGACTCTTGAGTGTCAGTTTCTGCATCTCAAAAATAGGCATGATTAAGAATTGCCTCCTCTCTAAACAACTCTCATCTTCGCATAGAGTTACTGTAAAGATCAAGTGAAATAGTATTTTAAAGGGCCTTGAAAACTGAAAAATGTTAAGAAATTACAAAGAATGGCATTAAGGGTTTGATTTTTTTGTTTGCTTGTTTGTTTCCCAATGAAGAATATGAGCTTTAATCTGAGGAAACTGATGTAAACCAAATGTGAGACTCAAATGGAAACTGATAATATGAACTCAAAGATAATCCTCCAGGTTCTGACTCTGGTACAAATTACCTGTGTAATTATAGTCAGTTCACCTCCCCTGTCTGCCTCAATTTCTTATCTTGTAAAATGAGATGGCCAGATCAGATAAGTTCTAAACACCCTTCTAGTTCTGACAATGTTCTATGATTCCTTGAGATAACTGAACTTGATGATAAGTTATGTTTATAGCTCTAACCACCTGGGCAGGAAAGAGACAGAGCAAGACTGCATTCTTTAGGCCTAGATACACAGCAGATAGATGGAAGGTTTGGGAAGGTAGCTGCTGCTAAGTCGCTTCAGTCTTCTCCAACTCTGTGCGACCCCATAGACGGCAGCCCACCAGGCTCCCCCGTCCCTGGGATTCTCCAGGCAAGAACACTAGAGTGGGTTGCCATTGCCTTCTCCAATGCATGAAAGTGAAAAGTGAAAGTGAAGTTGCTCAGTCGTGTCCAACTCTTAGCGACCCCATGGACTGCAGCCTACTAGGCTCCTCTGTCCATGGGATTTTCCAGGCAAGAGTACTGGAGTGGGGTGCCATTGCCTTCTCCATTGGGAAGGTAGAGATATTCTAATTCTAATGTCAGAAGAGGCCATTATGACCTCTGGGGCCCTAGGAATATTAGGGTTGCTTCTTCAATTAAAAAAAAAAAAAAGCTTATTTTGTGACTGTATCAATACAAACATGGATATAATTGAAGATAAATCACATTTTTTTTCTTTTAAGTAAAATTTTTAGGTGCTCTATAAAATCATCCCAGACCATAAGCACTATCTTAATGTGTCTAATGGATAAGTCAGCCCTGCTAAGTTCTCCTAAAAGTGGTGGCACATTTTACTTAAAGAACATTGAGCCTGCCAGCCAATTGAATCTTACCTCCCTTCCAGAGCAGAATTTCTCAAATTTGGCACAATTGGCATTTGTACTCTGCAGTTCTTTGCTGTAGGGGGTGTGGGCCGTGCATTGTAGGATGTTTAAGAGCATCCTGACCTCCATCCGCCAGATGCTAGTAGTAGACTTGTCCTGGATGTGACAACAAAAAATGTCCCCAGTGTTGCCCAGGGTCCCCTTGGAGAAATACTGTTCTAGAATATTCTTTCTAGGTGATGTTCTACCTTGTGCTGAGAACTCATGGTCTTGGCCAGTGCCTTTCCGTATCACTCTTGGTGAAAGATAAAAAGTCCTGACATGGACCTGCAAGGTTCTTCCTCTCTGCCCTTGCCACAGAATTTCTCTAACCTCGTTTACTACCGTTCTTGTTCCGGACGTGGCTCAGCCTCAGCGTCCTCTGTGCTGTGTCTTGTCTCTGCCTGAGGGCTTTTGAGGTGGTTCTTCCCTGTGTGGGATCAGCTTCCCCAGATGGTCCCCTTGGCCAGCTCTCTCATCCTCTTCATTTCTTCACTGAAATATCACCTTCTCAACGACACTTATCTTAAAGTGCTATTTTAAAAGTTGCCCTTTTAAAAGTTACAAACCTTGGTCCTTGATATTCCTCTTCCCCCTTCTCTGCCCCTATTCCTCTCTGTCTCGCTGTATCTATACATATGCTTCCCTGCTAGCTCAGACAGTGAAGAGTCTGCCTGCAATGCAGGAGACCCTGGTTAGATCCCCGAGCTGCGAAGATCCCTGGGAGCAGGAAATAGCAACTCACTCCGTATTCTTGCCTGGAGAATCCCATGGACAGAGGAGCCTGGTGGGTTACGGCCCATAGCGTCGCAAAGAGTCAGACATGACTGAGCGACACTTTCACTTCACTTCAAACCTTCTAACATACAATATAATTTATATTGCCTAATTATTTATTATTTTAAATATACTGTTCATTATTAACATAAGCATTATTTTGATAATTATTTACGATTTATTAGATTTTATTTTCTTAGAGTCCAAAATCACTACAGACAGTGACTGCAGCCATGAAATTAAAAGACATTTGCTCCTTGGAAGGAAAGCTATGATAAACCTAGACAGTGTATTAAAAAGCAGAGACATCACTTTGCCAACAAATGTCTATATAGTGAAAGATACAGTTTTTCCAATAGTCATGTATGGTTTTGAGAGTTTGACCATAAAGAAGGTTGAGTGCTAAAGAATTGATGTTTTTGAATTTTGGTGCTGGAGAAGACTCTTGAGAGTCCCTTGGACTGCAAAGAGATTAAATCACTGAATCTTAAAGGAAATCAAGTCTGGATATTCATTAGATGGACTGATGCTGAAACTGAAGCTCCAATCCTTTGGCCACCTGATACAAAGAGCTGACTCTGGAAAAGACACTGATGCTGGGAAAGATTGAGGGCAGGAGGAGAAGGGGATGACAGAGGATGAGATGGTTGGATGGCATCACTGACTCAAAGGACATGAGTTTGAATAAGCTCTTGGAATCAGTGATGGACAGGGAGGCCTGGTGTGCCACAGTCCATGGGGTCACAAAGAGTCAGACACGACTGAGTGACTGGACTGAACTGAACTGGGAGATCATGAAGGACAGAGGAGTCTGGCAGGTTCCGTCCGTGGAGTCGCAGAGTAGGACATGACTTAGTGACTAAGCAACAATTATTTACTGTATTTATCATGTCTTTCTCTCTTTCCCCTGCTAGAAAACCAAGTCCGTGAGAACAGGGCTTTGTTCTGTCTGTGTTGTTCATCCCACAACTGCTACATAATTTGTGTTTGATGCATTTACACTGGACTGAATTGGGAAACATTGAATTGAAGTAGCTCCCTCTGTCTTTTGACAGTGCCATTGGGAACCTCCTCCTGCCTCTGCCCCTAACCTTCATTCCTGTGTCCCCCATGCTGTGTGACCACTCCTTCACCACGGAGTTCTGTGTCTCTTCCTGAAGTGCTCCCGTTCTCCTTGACCAGGTTTCTACTGTCTGTTTCTTTGTGGTCCTCTCTTCCCCTTTTGTTCCTGAGCTGCCTGGAGCAGCAGAGGGAAAGCATGCATGCCTGGGTTTTGAAATAGCAGATTCTTCCCTTCTTATAGCCATTCTAGCCTTGAAAGAGAATGATTCAAAAGAGACTTGAAAAAGCAGGACCTCGCCGTCTCCGGGAGCACAAACGATGGCCGTGAGAACCGAGGAGCCCCTTCAATCTCCGTGTTGGGAATTATTTATCGCTGGAGCTGTGAATAGAAGGGCCAAGCTGTGCGGTTATTACGTCCTCGTCTCAAAGCTGGCCAGGGAGAGGCAGCCAAGAAGGCATTGCCACCAGGACTGGCAGGTGGGGACACCAGGAGCCCACATCTTGCCAGAGAGGCAGCCCTCGCTGACCCAGTTTCAGCACAACATCGCCTGACACAGCACTGCAATCCGTGACTTTAATAACGTGGTGACATACAAAGCAGTTTTGATGTAAAGTGGAGCTGGCAGAGCAGTGGAGGGAAGGCTCTGCTTCTCGCTGAGCTGTGTGGGGGATCCACTCAAGGTGACTGCAACCTTCGCAGCCCAGTCGACAGTCCAAGCCCGCTTTTGCAAACAAGGAAGGCAATTTCTTTTCCAGGATGGCAGGTGTAGGGGTGGCAGAGAGTGAGCGGAACCAGTGCAGAAGGACGGGTTGATGCAGCCTGTCTCTTCTCTAACACGTGTCCCTCATGGTCCTTCTCTTCCTGGTCCCTGCTGCCCCTGCCTTCACCCAGGCCTCCATCTCCTGGGCTATTGCAACAGCTGCGTGGTTTTCTCAAAGTTTGTTCCTTCCATCCACCTTGTTCAGAACTGGTAGGATGGTCTCCAGAAGGCGTATCAATGGTCAGGTCACTTTCCATATCGAACCCCTGCATGGCTCCCCGTTCTCGTAGGAAAATTAATGTCAAACATTAATGCCCAGCTGAGTCCTCTGTGCTCAGCCTGTCAGCTACATTTTCAGCTTCTTCCACTCAGTTTTGTGTATTTCTCATCACTTCTTGCCACCACCACCTCCAGTTTTCTCTTTTTTAATTTATTGAGCATACACAGGATTTTTTATTTCCTAAGGTTCTGATATATAAGGTCATTAGTGTTGACTTGGATGCCTCCTGTGCAGGCAGACTCACTACCTCAAGTGACAGGTTTTGTTTTTTTTTTTTTTTTTTAATATTGAGCAGTTGTAAAACTTTGTTTTTCCTATGAAACTCAAACTCTATTTCATAACTTTAATTTATTACCCACCCTGTATCTGCTCTCTGGAGTCCCATGGAATATGTTCTGTCCCAGGACTCCCTTCTGAGAAGTGAACTCAGTGAATTATACCTTTTGAGCTTCTTATCTGTGCTAAAGTTCCAGGGTCCTTTACTCACTTTTCACGCACTTCGGTTTCTCCCATCTCAACTCTCTCCATCTCCTCTTTCTGTACCTTCCTTGAAGAGTCAAGATTCCCCTTAGAATCAACAGGGGGAGAGAGTACAATGCGCATTTAAAAATAACAATCACAATTAGCAACGATAACAGTTGAAACTGTTCTTGGCATATGGAAACAGATGTTTTGACCTGGGTTGTGCCATGTGACTCATTCTACTGTTCAATCATTTACCATATATACGTCTACTGAGCACGGAAGGCACACAAAGTGAAACACAGTTCCTGTCCTCCGGTGTTTCACAGTCTGGAGGGCAGGGTGGAGGATGAAGGCAGTAACCAAGTAAGTAGTGATCACAACGAACTGTAATTAGGTCCTTGATGGGGGCTATGCCAGTGCTGAAAAGAGGTCCCAGGGGCTTCCTGGCCACCTAGTGGGGGTTAAGACTTCAGGTTTCCAATGCAGCAGGCAACGGTTTGATCCCTGGTTGGAAGAACCAGGATCCCATATGCCAAGGGGTGTGGCCAAAAAAGGTCCCTAGCCTTGTATGGGGAGTACTGGAAAGAGGCAAAGGAGGCAGAGAAAAGCAGGGTGGAGCAACTGCTGTCTACACAGAGGCTGGTAGGATAACAGATAAGGTGAAAGGGGTGGACGAGGACATTCCAGGCGGCGTGGACAGCAAGAGGAGAGGCGCAGAGATAAGGCCGCGGGAAGTCTTCAGCCTCCTCGAAGGTTCTTACGACTCCTGACCAGGGTTTTGTATATGAAGAGGTTGATTCCTGAGTCTAGACTACGGTTCAAACGTAGTTCCAGAAGAGAGAGATTACTGGGGCTTGAAATTGTCAGGACAATCTCCCTGGAGATGGAGGGCTATGAGGTGGGCCTGGAAGGAAAAACACATTACGGAGAGCAGAGAGGAGGGGAGATGGATATCTATATGCAAATACGTCCGCACACATACATCTGCTTCATATGCGTTTAAACCTCAAATTGACTTTCACTTGCCTTCCACTTTGGTTTCCATGGTAACACTGGCCACTTAGTTTTCTTTTAACCTCCTTTTCATTGTTTCAGGATGAGGTGAGCTGCGTGAGGGTTAACCAGTCAGGGGAAGACAGGAGATTTTAAAGCAATTATTTGGATTTTTTTTTTTTTAAAGAAAATCGCCAACTTTGCAATTTAATGCAAACTGTTTCTGGTATATTTGCCCTGAAGGATGCTGTAGGGAGAAACAGGAGCCAGAATCCTTTTCGTCCCCTCCTCCCTGACTTCTATTATTACCATGCACTTACTGCTAATACAGCATCTAAACTTACAATCTTGGTAACTATGGCAATAAAATGGGTGAAATTCCCTTCCATTATGACTTGAATTGTTAGAACTTTGCAAAGAGCACGTGCTTCTGCACAGGGGAGTTGCTGGGGAGCACTCTGGGGAAAACAGTTATTTCAACTCCCTGCGGGGAGCTGAAGACCCTCATCTATCAGTCTACATTCACGTGAAGAAGTATCACCAAACTTGTGTCAGAGGGGGCAGACATTGTACCTGGGAGGTACAGCGCACATCCAGACATCCACAGCTTGCACCTGCCCACCCGCCCACCCCGTCCCCACCACAGGGCTTGATGGCTTCACGGCACATAGGATTTTAGTTCCTTGTAGATCCACGAAGCCAGGGCGGCACGGAGCCCAAGAGACACGGCAGGCTAGAAGCAAGGGTGGAGGATCTAATCCAGAGATAAGCAAACTTTTCCCTGTAAAGGACTGAACAGGAAATATTTTAGGCTTCGAGAGCTGTATCATCTTGGTTGCAACTCTTCAGCGCTGCCTTTGCTGCTCAAAAGCAGTTACAGACACAATGCACGTGAACAGATGGACAGGTGTATTCCAGTACAGTTTTATTGATGGATACAGAAATCTGAATTTTGAATACTTTTCAGTGTGTCATGAAATAGTATTATTCTTTTGATTTTTTCCCACTCAGTTAAAAATATAAAGACTAGGGACTTCCCTGGTGGTCCAGTGGATAAGAATCCGCCTTGCAATGCAGGGTTTGATCCCTGGTAGGGGAACTAAGATCCCACATGCTGTGGAGCAATCAAGCCTGTGTTGCAACTACTGAGCCTGTACGCCAAAACTGGGGAGGCTCTGCACCTCAACGAGAGATCCCACATAATGCAATGAAGATCCCATGTGCCACAACTAAGAGCTGATACAGCCAAATAAGTCAATAAATATTAAGAAAGCAAAACAAAACTAAAAGCCATTCTTAGTTCTAGGATTCCTCAAAAATAGGTGGTAGGCTGGATTGGCCTGCAGTTGGAAGTCTGCAGTTCCTCATTTAATCTATGCCACAAACAATGCATTCCGGTGCATTGAAGTGCTGCTGCTGCTGCTGCTAAGTTGCTTCAGTCGTGTCCGACTCTATGCGACCCCATAGACAGCAGCCTACCAGGCTCCTCTGTCCATGGGATTTTCCAGGCAAGAGTGGGTTGCCATCGCCTTCTCCCGCACTGGAGTGCATTCTAGTGCATTTCGTTATTCTCACCTGCTTTAGTTTGTTGTTGTCATATGTAGTATTAAGTTCCATGAATACTGTTTGCTATGGTTTTTATTGTGTGTCAAGCGCCATATTAAGTCCTGTAAATAGGTCATCCGATTTAATTATCACTAAAATACACTTTATAGATGAGGAAAATAAGGCTCAGCGATTGAACTGCTCAAGGTCATGCGGTTTTAAGAACAGCAGACATGCAAACACAGGCTCTATCCATAGCTTAGAGATACAGCATGGCTTTCCTTTCCGTTGACAGGTCAGTTTCTGCATCTACCAGATTCTGACACACCCTATTCTCAGAGATCTTAAAGCACACCTGTGGGAACAAGGCCTGGGGCTTTCAAAAGTCATCCCAATGCAGTACACACAAGAGTTCACTGGGAATGGCCTTGTGGACCCCAGCTCCTCAGCCTCCTGACCACCCCGCAATGGTCCTAATCTCTGATTAACTCTTTGCCTTGACTACATAATGCCATATGTACCTTTGCCAGCTCCTGGCTCTGGCTGTGCCCCAGGAACAGCTCTCAGACTTCTGGGTGCCCTCCACCTGCTTTTCCAGCCTCTGCTTCCTTCCTGCCTTTGCTGGCCTGTCTTGGTACTGATCGCTTAGCACCAAAGTCCTCAGATTTCCTTCCTTGGCTGGCTCTTCTCAACTCCCCATCCCATCCCCTCCAAGCCCTTTAAGGAGAGGTTTTGGGAATTTGGGATGCTGGGCAGCGAGAGAAGAATGCTCCATGCTCCTAGCAGAGGGTCATTGTCTTCTAATCTCCACGGAGGCAGGAAATTTTAGTTGCTTAGGATAATCCTGGAGGGGAAAACTAGGAACAGTGAGAAGAATTCATAAAGTGGCAGGTTTCTCTCTTACAGATCTCAGTCCAGGTCACTCAATACACCTCCCACCACAGGCAGTTGTGACAGGGTAGAGCGGACTGGACCAGGGGTCTCGGATTCTGGATTCAGGCCTTTAATTGGTTTCAATGCGATAGGAAGGCCCAACTCTCTCATCTTCCCTTCTGCTGGAACAAAGTGGCTCTATGACTTTGGGAAATGCGAAGTTTGGCGACAGCTGGCCTTGCTGCACTCGGCAAGTTGTGTGACCTTGGGAAACCCAGGTCCCCTTCTCCGGGACTTATTATCCCACCTGCGCCATGTGAGCGGTAATCATCTCCAGCTCCAGAGACCTCCAATTTCAGCCTTTTCTGCTCTGCCTCCCAAGGAACTGGCACATCTGCTTTTGGGATCCATTACTTTGCAAACTTTTAAGGGATTTCCCCCCCCTTTCAGTCCCTAGAAAATTGCTGCAGTTCTTTGGAAAAAACATTAGCCAAGCCATGTGCTAAGCAAATGCATTCAGCTTCTCCCTATTTGATTTCTCTTTTTCTCATTTGTCAGCAAAGGAGAAACCTCCCAGCTATTAATCAAACTCCTGGTGGTGGATAGCTTTAATTGCAGAAGCCATTGCTGGATGAGGGATGCTCAACTTTTCCAAAGAAAGCCCGCTGCCTAGTGCAGAAGAGGAACAATTAATTACCTGCTTCTCCTGTCCCCAACAGAGATGCAGATGAACTAACAATATTGCTGCTGGCACCAAATCCTCCCTCACCAAGGTGGAGGAAAGCTAAAGCTAACTCAGACAGCGCTCGTGAAAGTTCAATGCCCAAACAGAAGGTTGGCTATAAGGCTCTGGTAGGGCCCCAGCTTATCCCTCTGGTATCTTTACTTTAAGATGCATACTGATAAACTCAGCCTTACTGAGTGAGTGATTGGGATGTTGACATACCTGAAAATCATATTCTCTGAGGAAGGATCAGAGAATTCACAGAGATGTTGAATTCAGAGAAAAAGTTTAGGTGGAGGGAAGGAATGGGTGCAATTAAAAAAATAAAATAAAATGGATAAGACTTATTTTGCATGTTCCAGTGGAATTATGGGTGAAATTTACCATTTCATAGAAGAAGAAATTCTTGGGACTTGGAACTGTGCGCCCATGGAAAGGGATTCCCCCAAATGGAGTCAAGTCTCTTGTCTCTGGAGGTTTTCAGGAACCTCTGAGGACGTTATAAGGCAATCTTTGTATTGGATGGGAGGTTAATTAAAATCTCTTGGATAGGTAGTCACCCTTCTTTAGGGTCTTGTTTTACCAACATCCTTGACTTCAAGGTTTCCAATTTTAGAGACAACATAGGAGTAGGTAGATAGGGGGAGAGCAGAGACAGGTAATGTTGAATACTTTTTTTTTTTTTTTTTAATTCTCAATTGGCACAAGGATAGGATAGAACCAATACTCTCTTTGGAACTTGGAACTAGGTTGGCTTTCTCTGCATCCCAATACTTAGCAGATGCTCTGCACAGAGTGAATATTTGAGACACGCTTGAAAAGCTTTTTATTATATCAAATTTAAACTTGCACTTTTGGTGTGAGTTCTGGGAGGCACCATTACACAGTTTTGAAGAGAAAAACCTGAATTGGACTGATCAGAGTCTACACCTTGGTTCCTTGTGTCCTAGGTGAGTGAACCCCGGACAGGTGGCAGAAACTCTCAGCGCCTGTTTCCTTGTCGATAAAACAGGGACACATTTACACACCTCATGGCACTGCAGCAAAGACTTGATGAGATCATAAACGCAAAATGCTTACAACACGGCTTGACAAAATGTAGCAGATATTTATTCAGCACTTAAAACATACCAAGCATGGTTCTATGCATTTTGCACATACTGTTTAAGAGTCATAATAACTCTATTGTTGAATAGGATACTAAGGAACAGAGAGGTTAAATGATGTGCCCAAGGTCACACAGTGAGGAAACACCAGCACAAGGATTCTGAGCTGACGTTCTTGACCCCTATTAGCTCCTGCTTCATAAACACTGACCATCATCTGTGTGTTAATATCATTCCCACCTTTCTTCCAGTAAAAAGTTTGTTTCCGTTTTTTCCTCTCCTTGCTACTCCTGCCACGTGCGGGCGTGTGTACTACTCTACTGCACAACGAATGCCCAGGTGGCTGAGATTTTGTTTGATTTCTTATTACTCCTTCTATAGAGTCTTATGTGGTTTTACACCTGATAGATATTGTTTACATGTTAGATACCTTCATTCAGGCCCCAAACTCTTTAGAGCAGCAGTCCCCAACCTTTTTGGCACCAGGTAACACAGGAGACGGGGCTTCCCTAGAGGCTCAGACAGTAAAGAAATGTGTCTGCCATATGGGAGACCTGGGTTCAATCCCTAGATTGGGAAGATCCCCTGGAGAAGGAAATGGCAACTCACTCCAGTATTCTTGCCTTGGAGAATCTCATGAACAGAGGAGCCTGGCGGGCTACAGTCCATGGGGTTGCAAAGAGTCTAACTTGACTGAGCGACTAAGAACATGCATAGCACACAGTGGTTCGTGGAAGACAGTTTTTCCAAGGATTGGAGGTGAGGGGTAGAGGATGGTCTGGGGATGCTTCCAGCGCGTTGCATTTACTGTGCACTTTGCTTCTATTATCACCTCAGCTCTGCCTCAGATCACCAGCTATCAGATCCTGGAGGTTGAGGACATCTGTTTCAGAGTACTGGATTGGAATCAACTTCAGCCAACTTGCACCTTTTTCTTCTTTTATTTCATTTGCTTATTTATTTATATATTTTATGATGCATCTGCAGTCAGAATAACATGTTGAAAAACACAGGGGTTGTTTTTGAATCCAGGCCTCTGGTACACCAGGCCATGTTAACCTAGCCTTTTTTTGCTTTGGTGCCTGGTCTGTGATGGAAGCAACATAAAACCTAAGTCTGACGAATAAACAGTCATAGTGGGAATGTGCTTACAGATGAGACTTCTTTGGGGATGGAAAATGTTTACATTTATTTGCTAAGCTATAGGACTAGCAAGGGGGAAATGACGTGGTTTAAGCTAAAAAGCCCCTGTAATCCTTGTCTGTGACTTCCCTTCTTAGCTCCCCTGAATTGGGTTTGCCTCAATTCCTGCAAGAGTGGACACCACTTCCTAGTAAACCACCAATTCCTGGTGAGCCCAAAGCCTCCATCTTTCACTTAAGTCTTTCTCACTGTAGCTATAATGCAGTGAGTCAGGTATGGGAGTGGATGGGGGCTGCTCTTAATGCTTTCATGGTTTCCTTCTCAGTTGCTTAAAATACTTTTTTCTCCCTTTTTTGAAGTATTTTTTTCAGAGTATGAGTATGTGTAATTATTATTTTTTTAAACCTTGCTGTTCTTTCTTTCCTTGCGTGTATCAGGCTTTCTCAACAGCTTCAAATGGAAAACTTTGAAGTGAGCTTTTTAAAGAACAGAAAACGCAGCCCGATGCCCGGAAGTCCCATGGGCAACCTTCCCGCATAACCACTCTGGGTGGAACTCATTAGTGCCGGCTGTTTCACCGCCGCCGCGCAGGCCGGCCACACCGTGGCTCCCTGGCTTTGAGCCGCGGCAGGGATGCGCGGGGCAGCGGGGGCCGTCAGCTCACGGGGTCAGGGTGGCCCCCGGCCCGGCGGGCGCGGAGCCGATTGTGTAGCCGGCGCCGCGAGCAGATTACATCTGAGCCGCCTTTCAAGTCGCCGGTAGCTTTCAAAACGGGGCTTTGAAAGGCTGGACTCCCCTGGCTCTGTACTGGAGAACGGAACTCAGCTTTGCAGGGAGGCCGGAGCGACTCACGACTCACACGTGCCTACCTCTGCGGCTCTCGCCTTCGTTCATACGAGAATAAAAGGAAGAAGACTTTGTCTGGCGGGGTTCGTGTGCACGGTTTCCATCCCTTTATTTACAGAGGAAACGTTCGGACTCCTGGAGTTCTCACTGGCCACTGGGGGGATGAATGGGCTGTTTGAAGTGAGAGCATTGAACGTTTCTCTTTGGGATATATATACACACACGTACATACCTACATATTCTCTCTGTCTCTCTTTTCTCAAACTCGGTGATGTTCTTTTACCCAGGCATCTGATTGGGGCGGGCGGGGGGGGGGGGAAACACGCAGATACATGTAGAGTTAGGATGTTGCTATCACACACCCCCTTTTTTTCTTGCTTTTGACCCTGGTCTCCTGGCCCCCGGTTGAATGAGCAGTCTTTCCACACTATGGGAGAAGGGGTAGGGAATTCAATGGTTAGAATGCAGGCTTTGCAACTCTCCAGATGAGTCTGAATTTTTCTGCAGTGGCTTAACTGTGAGAAGATGCCTGACACATAGCGACTGTCCAGCCTTCTCCCTCAGCACCGGAAACTGGCCCTTTGCTTTTGCATCTTGCGTTTCTGCTCACTCCTGTTTATGAAGGTTCTTTCCAGCACAAAGGTTTAAATTTTAACTGCACAAGGTCTCCAGGGCTTTCCTTTGCACCAGCACTTAGCGTGACATCCTTCCTTAGTATACTCCATGGCATGCTACACTCAGATGCTCTCTCGTGTCTGACTCTTTGCAATCCCATAGACTGTAGCCTGCCAGGCTCTTCTGTTCATGGGATTTTCCTTAGTATAACTGCTTAATATTCTTATGGGTTCTTCTATAAACTCCATTTGTTCCAAACCATCCCTGTCAATATGAGACTCAATTCTTGGTTTTAGGAATATGACTCCGCCTCTAGGTCATCCAAAGTCATCCAGGACATCCTACTGGGTTAAAAGGAAATATAATTAAGTACTCCTTAGTTTGGAAGAACAATTTCTTACTCAGGGCTTCATAGGAAATTTATCAACGAATCAGCATAAGCCTGGAAGAACATATGGAAATAAGCTTTCTTAGAACAGGAATACAGATTGAATGTAGCAGTCCTCAAGAGCAGTCTTGCTAACTCCTTCTTACAAGAAAGTGGGATTTCAGGATCTCCATGAATTCCCAAGGCAACACAAAAAATGGAGAAGCCAGAAGACAAGGAATGGAGGGTTTCCGACTCTGAGTGATGTTCCTTCCGCACATACTGGATTGTCAGCTTCCTCACTCCTAGCCCTCTTCCTCTCTCTTCCTGGGAGAAATTCTATCTCTTAATTCCTTACCTCAAACTTTTTGTGCCCTGATTCCTTATCAGGCTGTGACAGGCAGTCCTGGGCAGACAGCCCACTCAGTATCCTGTGAATT
Organism: Capricornis sumatraensis; assembly: GCF_032405125.1. Classification (NCBI taxonomy): domain Eukaryota; kingdom Metazoa; phylum Chordata; class Mammalia; order Artiodactyla; family Bovidae; genus Capricornis; species Capricornis sumatraensis. Next base: position 115,940,825 of record NC_091074.1, read on the forward strand.
GAAGTTTCCGTTCTCAAACACAAGCTGCGTCGTGTACCAAAGGCGTGTTCCCTTTAGCAGGGAGGAACTGTTAATTACAGAGGTTCCTGGGCTCCTTGTTCCAAAAAGATCCAGCACTTGTCTTTGTGTCTCTGCCCAGCCCAGCACAGAAAGGCTGCATTTTTTGAAAATTTACAAGCAGAACGTTAATTGAGGCATAAAAGCCCGTGTCTTTGATCGTCCCAGGACCTGTGGTTCTCCCGTCACCTAAGTCCTGTTGCTGAAGACACAGGTTGGAGAGAAGCCTGCAGTCAGACTTGTGCCAAAGGCACCAAGCAGGATGCCAGAGCCGCCTGCCCCCTTCCTTCTTTCTAGCAACACTGAAAGCCCTTCCTGTGTGTATTTATCTGTGGCTTGCAAGTGAAGCCCCAGGCCTGATCTCAGTGGTTATCTCCCTGTTCTGTGATACAGGCCTGTGTTCTTAACTTTCAAATATTCTGTGAGAATTTCTATACCTCCTTTCTAGAACGGCTCCCTCCCACTCTCTATATAGTTATCTCATATCTGTTCTAAATCCCAGCTGCAGCTTTATGACTCACTGACCTAACTGGATTTCAGTGTTCTGTGGGATACCTCATTCATTCATTCACTCACTCATTCATCCATTCACTTAATTTCTTCCTCACTCACTAATCCATGCATTTCTTCAGGCATTCACTTACTTTCTTGTCCCCTTTTCCTTCTCTGACTGAGCCAAAGGAGACGTCATATGTAATATGTCGACCAGAATCATGGAAATATGAGGACTCCTATATGCATGTGCTTGTTTGAATTGGTGAAAATATCTGCAGGGAACAGATGCAATCATCTAAAATCTGTGTAACACTGCCTTTCCCAGAGAGGGGTTCACCCAAGGTTGTTTGAAGGTCTAAGGTGGTATTTACAGAGCAAATCAGCTTAGTGTAATATAAAAACGTTGTTTTTGGAGAGAAAGAAAAAAACAGTTCAAATGTCAGCAGTGCTACTTAGCAGCTCTCTGACTCTGGGCAAGATACTTAACTGCTCTGAGCCTCGCTGTTCTCCTTTATAAGAAAGAGGCGCTGATATCTATCTTGTAGAGGCATGTGGGAAAAGAGAAAATGCTTCTAGGTACTTAGAACAGGTCCCAGCACACCACTGTTGTGGTTGCCATTATTATTATTCTTACAGCTCATTTGTGAAGGTGTGTTCTGACCCAGCTGGATTGCATTGTTGATGGGCCCCTGTCCTCTAGGGAATCATGGATACTCTGATGCTCTCGCAAGAGAAAACCTGAAAAATGGGCTTTCCTGGAGGAAACCTTCAGTCTGAAATGAAACTGCTGGTGCTTTAGATTTCCCTTCCATCATCTCCTGTGGGGCAGCTGTAAGCCCACGTGTGAAGGGCTGCAGTAGTGACATCTGGAAGAGCCAGAGGAACAGGTGAAGAGCGCGCGTGCTGGGAGCAGCCCGTGGCCAGGCGAGGAGCGCGCGTGCTGGGAGCAGCCTGTGACGAGCAGCCCGTGACCAGGCAAGGAGCGCGCGTGCTGGGCTTTCTTCACAGTCCAACTCTCACATCCGTACATGACTACTGGGAAAACCATAGGCTTGACTAGACGGACCTTTGTTGGCAAAGTAATCTCTGCTTTTTAGTATGCTGTCCAGTATCTTCATCTGTGGCTGACAGTGTGTTTCAGGAAAATAGATGTTCCCTCGGTTCTTATGACAGAGATGCTGAGTCCTAGGAGAAAACCCTACAATAGCCCTCCTAGATCCAACCAGAGAGGAGGGTCCTGAGGCTATGCCCTTCCTTTTCCCTGAGCATTCAAGAAAGAGGCTAAAATAAGTACTGTTGGCTCAAGGGTGGCTGAGGGAAGAGCTTCCAGGGGCAGGAACAAGCCCCTTGTTAGCCATCTACAGCTCAGAGGCGGGAGAGTGGTGGAGGGAGGTGAATCTATCATCCGAGGCCACTTCCTTCTCTCCTTTGAAACTAGCCTTTCAAGTGAGAAAAGAGGCTGTACCAGGATGAAAGGACAATTATGGCCTCCCTGTAGTCAACAGGAATGTTGGCTGGCCCCTCCAATTTAGGTGAGCGTGCAGTGTGCAACATGAGGCTTCTCATTCGGGCTTGGAGGTACATGGGAACCCCCAAAGCAAAGTAGCCACTGATGAGTAAATCGCTCCTTGTTATCCGAACAACATTTTGCAGAGAGAAAAAAAAAAAGAAACAGCTTTTTTGTGCTTTATCTCATTTGATCCTGACAGTAATTCTCTAAGGGAATAGAGAGATAATCACCCCATTTCACAGAAGGGAAAATTGAGGTTCAATGTGGCTATGTGATTTTCCTAAAATCACACAATTATGAAATAACATAGTCAAAATTTAAATCCTGACCTTCTGACTCAAATGCAGAAACATTGCTATATCCACCAGTGCTTAATTTTATGAGAGAATTTATCTCCATAGTGATGCCATCTAAGTTTGCCAAGGATGGAGCTGTGAGGTCAAGTTGCTTACAAGTTATTTCAGTGAAATTATACTAGGACACTCCTTGCAGTATTTTAGAAGGAAAAAAAAAAAAAAGGTTCCTTGTCAAATCAACATTACTCTCAGTTTAAAAAAGAAAGAAACAGAAAAATGACAGGTGAATTGTGGAAAAAACCATGGTCACATCCAGAGTAAAATTTAACACTTGAAACTATGAGACAGTCAGATTTTCTAGGACATTTGTGTCTTATATAACAATATCCTGATTGAGAGAAGGATCTCAATAGGTTGATGGCTGGGATGGGACAGATTAAGGATATAGGTGAAGAGCAAAATGGTTAAAAATGATGAGTGAACTTCCTTGATGCCACAGTGGATAAGTGTTGAGGTCCTTTAATGGATCGGAACCTGGTGGTCTGGAGTTGATGATAAGAAAGTAAAGGAGAGAGAAAGAGGCTGATATTCCTTGGTTTACACAGAAAACCAAGAAAGCTCCTTGCACGGGGTTTGTGCTGTTCACGAAGGCACCTGGCGCCCTCTCGATGGGGTGAAGGCGCAGAGCGCCTTCTCGAGAGGGTCTTAGAAGCCCAAGCAGGGGAGTGATCTCAGAGAGCCTCTGCGCTCCAGGGGATCAGCCTGAAAAAGAGAGAGGGGGAGAGAGAGAGAGAGAAAGAAAGCAAGACACACGGGGACCAAAGCTCTGATGGAGCAAAGGTGTTTTATTCAACACTGTGTGGGTATTTATACTGTCTTACAAGGTAGCTTTTTTTAGAAGAGATAAAATCAAAACTTATAAGTTATCAAGGAAACATGAGGTCATCCATATGAAAGAGAGAGGGTTGTAAATAATCACTTTTATCGTGTGGTTCATAAAAAGAAAGAGGGTTGTAAATAGTTACTTATCACCGTATGGAAAAACTAATGAAGGAAATGCATGCCTTCCTAACCCCCCCGGGAGTAGCCTGCTACTCCACTTAATTCTTGAATATTCAGGAATTAATAAGGGACAGAGGATTCATGACAGATCCAAAACAGCACACAGGAAGCCTCCTGTTAAATGCTTCCTGACAGATAAGAATTCTCTTGCCAGTGCAGGGGAGGTGGGTTTGATCCCTGGTCCAGGAAAATTCCACATGGCTTAGAGCTACTAAGCCCATGCGCCGTAACTACTGAGGTGGGCATGCCCTAGAGCCCGTGCTCTGCAACAAGAGAAGGTCCCACTCACCGCAACTATTAAAGAAAAAGGCTGCCTTAAACTACGGAGACCCAGCAGCAGCCGAAAATAAATTACTTAAAAAATGCCATCTTCTTCATCACTGTTAATTTATCTTGTGATGTGGTGCTGTTTGAGCTCTGTAGGAATGCAAGGCCCTGCTTCCTTCCTGTGCAGTCCCACAGACGTGTACCAGCACCAGAGTAGACTCAAACCCTGACTCTGGGCATATCGCAGATGCCCTGTTGGGCATTCTCATTGCCCCCACTCCCCCTCTCTTGCCTGTTAAATGAAGAAGCATCTTAGCCAAGTATTTAAGGCCTTTAACTTCTTAGCCCTAATTAACCTTCCTAACTTTATCCACTAGAACTGCTGTTCTCTGTCAACAGAAACTGCTTATTTCCCCTGCCCTCCCCTGCTTTGGCTACTTTGTTCACCCTGACCTCGCTATGCGCAGATCACCAAACCCTAGTCAGCTCCTGCTTCACCTTGGGGCCCTTGGAAGCTCATCTGCAGCTTCAGCCCACCCTATTTGATACATTGCAAAGCAAGAAGAGGCAAAACAGAGATTAGAGCATCTGCATCCAACTGAGTTGCATACTTTCCTTACAGCCTAGCTCTGGGGTTGCTGCATCTTAAGAGGGAGGGTTGCCCCTTAGGTCCCAGATACAATCCTTGGGCCCCTATCTGAATTACCTGCACACCTTGACATTACTGCAGAACTGACTTTCGCTTGGTGTCTCATAGTCCTTCCTTCTCTTTTCACAAGACCAGATTTCTTTCCTGGAGTGCTGGACTGCTGACTGATTTTGTGATGAATTCTTACTAAGTCTCTTAAAACTGACTTCTCTTTGAATACCTTCATAGCTAGGCAGGGTCCAATGTCTCTGGACATCGTCTCTAAGATTGATCATCTGTGCTCTCCTATCACCTGTTGGCTGCTAGCTCTCTGGATTTGGTGTTCCAACTGGCTGCATTGGATTTTTTTTTCCCCACTGTTATCATTAGCCCAAATGCCATCTCTTCCAAGAAGCCTTCTCTCTTTCCTTCAGTTTCAGCTGGTTCTCCCTGCAAGGCATGTTCTTGGCAGGATGACCATCTTGAAATATGTTTATATGCAGTGGTGAGCTGGTAAATGCTTGTGAAGTAAATAAATAGCTCTACATGTATAATGTGTACAAGTCCTACAGTATAAATATTCCAACTAGGGCTGTTTTCAAGCTAGTACCCTAGTTGGAATGCCTGTGTACAATGGACTCTTGCCCACTGCTATAAGCTGACCACGGAACACTCTGATTTTATGTGACGTAGTCTCCCCTCTCCCTCTCTCTCACTCTGTTACAGTCACTAGGCTTCTCTGACTCTTGAGCATGCCATGCTCTCCCACATCTCCAGGTGTTTTCAAATACTGCCCCTTTACTTGTCACACTCCCCTTGTCCAATGCCCCAAGCCCTTACTTTGTATCTGTCAAGGCTGTGGTTTTTCCAGTGGTCATGTATGGATGTAAGAGTTGGATTATAAAGAAAGCTGAGCACCGAAGAATTGATGCTTTCGAATTGTGGTGTTGGAGAAGACTCTTGAGAGCCCCTTGCACTACAAGGAGCTCCAACCAGTCCATCCTAAAGGAGATCAGTCCTGGGTCATTAGAGGGACTGATGTTGAAGCTGAAACTCCAACATGGGCACCTCATGTGAAGAGCTAACTCATTTGAAAATACGCTGATGCTGGGAAAGATTGACGGCAGGAGGAGAAGGAGACGACAGAGGATGAGATGGTTGGATGGCATCACCAACACAATGAACATTGGTTTGGGTGAACTCCGGGAGTTGGTGATGGACCGGGAGGCCTGGCGTGCTGTGGTTCATGGGGTCACAAAGAGTTGGACACAACTGAGCAACTGAACCGAACTGAACTGAAATAATATTCATTCTTCCAGCCCTGCCTCTAGTTAAATAACACTTCTACCAGGAAATCTTCTATGATCCTCCCAGATGGAATTATTTAATCTTGTCTCAATACTTCATTGAAGAGTTGAAAAAAATAATTATTATATTTGTTTTAAGGCTATCATCTACCAACTAGACTGAAGGGTCTAAGAGGTAGGTACCAGGCTTGTTTAGTTTCTCAGTATATCCCTAGTCCCTTCCTCTGTGACTGACATGTAATAAACCCTCAGTGCATGCCTGTTGACTATACTATCGTCTTTTCCTGGATGATAAACTTTATCACCATATTTCCTCCAGATAATTGGTCTGCTTAAAAAAAATATTAGACATCATAAAAACAATTGTGTTTTCCTTTTTGCTTGAGCAGAGAGGATGATCAAGCTGAATTTACTGCTTAAATTTAATAACCTTTACACACTAGATACTGCATATCTAGTTCCAGTATTTTTTACTTTGGTTTGGTCCTTCTGTTTTGTTTGATTTTGTGCTTTTCAAAAATTATGGCAGTAATTTTTGAAAGCTGTCTCAAATTTGCTGGGTTACAAAATAGGATACAGACAAATATATAATTCCTTACTATAGTCTGTACTCTTCCTTAGCAAACACCTTCACCCTGCCCTAAAGCAAGACTTCACACCTAGCCTTGCAATGGAAGGCAGAAGAGTGAAAGGGTTAGGACTCAGGCTTCAGAACCGTAAGGGCCCACGTTAGAATCCCAGTTAGCCGCTAGTTTGCAGTGTAGCAGCAGGCAAGTTAATCGGCCTCTTGGATTTAGTGTTTCTTTTTAGGTTACCTGGAGGTGACAATGTATTCTTCATAGGGTAGTTATGGAGATTTAAGTTAAATAACGTGCACAGAGTGCTTAGTGCGGTTCCTAGCAGTCTAAGAACACTTGGTGAGTGTTCCATAAATGACAGATATAATTATAATAATGTATTGAAGAAGACATGAGTCATTGCAGAGTCATAGCAGAGGTTTGGCAAAAGTCAGTTTATTTGCTTCAACCCCTTGTATCTTCTCTCATCCTTCCCATGCAGCCCCCACCCCTGTCCCAGCTTATCTCCAGCTATCACGAAATGTCAATATTCAGTCTCTGATTTGCTAAGAGTGCATCACTAATTCCCCCAGGGATAGTGCCTGGTTGAAATCCCCCTAGTTTCATTTGCTAGAAGAGAAACTTTAATTCAGTGCACATGGAAGAAAAGGCAATTTGGTACACTTCATCAGTTTATTGCCACCTCAACTGCTCAATCTGTGCAGAGAAGAAGAGGTAAAGACATGGGGAGCAAGCTATAGAATGTGTAAGATTTCACGGGGCCCAAATGCATGCTTATCCCTTGCCAATCCCAGCAGAAACCATGGCCCCTCTATTTGCACCACCACTGCCTGCTATGTGCAGCTCCCACTTATCTACCTGGAGCACTGTCTCAATCTCTTGGGATCCTAGGGGGTAACACAAAGTGGGCCCATTTTGTGGCTTCCTCATTGGGTGTTTTGGGTGAATTCTACAAAGCTGCTGTTGACCTCAGGCTTTCTTATCAGTCTGGGGTATGTTTTCTTCTCAGCATCATTTATCAAACGTATATTGAGGATCTGTTCTGTATGGGATGTGTTACAGGCAACATCTTCTATCCCAAATGAGATGATTCTCTTACAATCCCTATAAATGCTTTGGCTACCTACAGGAACTTGCCTTTGCTTGTTAACTTCCCCTAGCTTGAAATGCATTCTGTTCTTCCCCTAGACCAAAAAAACCAAGACTTATCATTTTAGTTCAGGTTGAGCTGGCAGTTAGAAACTAACATCTGTTTATTCTCCCATTCATTCTTTCTTTTAGTGGATATTTGTTAAACATTTTCTATGTTTCAGGCACAGTGTTCAATGCTGGATATAGACAAGTCTATTAAATATTGTAGTTCCAGGCCTTGAGAGCTTATGTTCTACTAGGTGAGACAGACATTAATACATGAAACTAAAATAAAATATTAAAATATTTACTATTTATGGAGCATATGCTATGTATCAGATTCATTATAAATTCTTTGTTACATAATCCTCAAAAGAATTTGAAAAGTAAATATGATCATTCTCTTTTTCTACAAAGAATTTGAATTTTATAGAAGTCATGTTATTTCCCAATGTTTATCAGTGGCAATGGCAGCACTGGAATTAGAGACCAGGTTTGTATGTTTTTAAAACTTATGCTTTTCTCACTGTGATACTTTATTCACTGTAGTGCTGTTAAATATATCGTCTATTCCGGTGACAATCACTTAACTTAGAGGATCTTTGTGAGATGTCAGAACCCAGACACACACAAAGAATTCACAAACACTGCCTGGAGTTTCGGGATATATAAGAGGCATAGATGAAACATCATCATCCAATGGTGGGGGAAAATCAGCATTGTGGATGGATGGCCTAGGGTCAGGGGCAGACGTCAGGGGCAGGTAGGAGTGGGCACCAGGCTCAGAGGATCTGCCCAGTGCCTGGCTAAATCTTGGTAAGAATGAAATGGACATAAACCACAGAGGTTGCTAGCAGTTCTGGAAGAACTATGGATAGTATCCGCTAGTCATAAGAGCTCTTTCTAAATTCAGTGTTTTACCTCCTACCTCCCTCTGTCTTTGCCACACCCTTCTCTTAGCTCTTTGTTACTCTGCAAAGTGCTATGCTCTCGAGCCTACGTCTAACAACATTAAGATATGCTGGGTGAGTCTCTTGAGCCTTGAGCTACTAGAGTTTTCTTGGAAAAAAATGCATCAGGCGGCACCAGTGGTAAAGAATCCACCTGCCAATGCAAGAGACACAAGAGACATGGGTTCGGTCCCCTGGGTTGGGAGGATCTCCTGGAGAAAAAAATGGGAACCTGCTCCAGTATTCTTCCCTGGGAAAAAATCCATGGACAGAGGAGCCTTGTGGGCTACTGTCCATAAGATCACGAGTCGGACACAACTGAGAGACGGAGCACACGGGAAACACAGTGGGCTCAGTCACTGTCATCTTACTCTGTGACTTTGGGCAAGTCACCGTTTTGTCTTGCTTCTGAGTCTCCCTTTCCTCATTTTAAAATGTCTGCATATAAATAAAACAGGGGGAACACAAGTGACTGCTAACAGCAGCTGACTGTGGGGTGAGCACTTTGAGGGCTGCGGGGAAGAATTACTTCCTTCTTCATTGCATTTTAAATAGATTGCGTTTTAGCATATCTCATGTATATGTATCATACGTGTGTGTGTGTGTGTGTGTGTGCATGTAGAGAGAGAGAGGCTTTAGATCTGATTACAGTTATCATCTATTATGTTCTAGACACTTACTCTAGCATAAGTGTGTAAGTGTTGACTTATCAGTCACAGGACTTGCTTTCCTAGGGAACAGTGGCTCTTAGAGGGCAAGAATGAAGAACTGGTCCCTTGTCTAGAATTTGTCCCTAGAGCCTTTCAGGCAATCTGGAACATGGTGAGTGTTAAATGTTTATAAAATGCTTTACTTTTTAAAAATACATAAATTTGCTTTAATTTCTTTTGTCTTAGGAGACATATCCAAAATATGCTACTACAATATATGTCAGAAAGTGTTCCATGACATATATTCTCCTTTAGAAGTTTTATGGCTTTAGGTTTTACATTTAGTGCTTAATCCATTTTGCATAATGTGAGGAAATGTTCTAATCTCACTGTTTTACATGTAGCTTTTCAGTTTTCATAGTATTGCTTATCGAAGAGTCTGTCTTTTCTCCACTATGTATTCTTGACTCCTTTGTCATAGATTAATTGACCATAGGTGCCTGAATTTATTTCTGGGCCCTCTATTTTGTTCCATTAATCTATATGTCTATTTTTATGCAATTGCCATGCTGTTTTGATTGCTGTGGCTTTGTAATATACTTGAAGTCCAGGATGGTGATACCTCCAGCTTTGTTCTTTTTTCCCCTCAATATTGCTTTGGCAGTTGGGGTTTTATATGGTTCCATGTAAATTTTAGATTATTTGTTCCAGTTCTGTGAAAAATGCTATGGGTATTTTGATAGGCAAAAGAGATAAAAGCAAAATTAAACAAATGAGACCTAATTAAGCGTAAAAGATTTTGCACAGCACAGATAGTCATCTTTAAAAATGAAAAGACAATCTATAGACTAGGAGAAAATATTTGCAAATTATTTGACCAGCAAGGGGTTAATATCCAAAACACATAAGCAGATACATAAACAGCTCATATGACTCAGAATTAAAAAAAATTAAAAAATGAGCAAAAGAACTTAATAGACATTTTTCAAAGAAGACATGTGGATGACCAACAGGCACACAAAAAGGTGCTCAGCATCGCTAATTATCAGAGAAATGCATATCAAAACCATAATTAGATATCACCTCGTACCTATCAGAATAGGTATTACCAAAAAGTCAACAAATCACAGATGTTGGCAAGGATATGGAGAAAATTAAACCCTCCTGTACTCTCATGAAGAATGTACATTGATGCAGTTATCATGGAAAATAGTATGGAAGTTCACAAAAAATCTAAAAATATAACTAGCAAATGATCCAGCAAACCTACTCTTGGCTATATACCTAGAAAAAAAAGAAAGCAATAATTGTAAAAGATACATGCACTCCAATGTTTCTAGCAGCACTGTTTACAAGAGCCAAGATATGGATGTTCATCAACAGAGGAATGGATAGAGGATAGAGGACACGATAGAATATTCAGTTCAGTTCAGTCACTCAGTTGTGTCCGACTCTTTGTGACCCCATGAACCGCAGCATGCCAGGCTTCCCTGTTCATCACCAACTCCCGGAGTCCACCCAAACCCATGTCCATCGAGCCAGTGATGCCATCCAGCCATCTCACCCTCTGTCGTCCTTCTCCTGCCCTCAATCTCTCCCAGCATCAGGGTCTTTTCCAATGAGTCAGCTCTTCACATGAGGTGGCCAAAGTATTGGAGTTTCAGATTCAACAGTAGAATATTACTTAGCCATAAAAAAGGATGCTATTCTGCCATTTTCAGCAACATGAATGGAACTAGAGAATATCATTCTTAGTGAGATAGGTCAGACAGAGAAATACAAATACTGTATGATGTTATTTATGTGCAAGATCTAAAAAAAATGAACGAATGTACGTAGCACAGCAGAAACAGACACGGATATAAAACACAAACTAGTGGTTACCAGTGGGGAGAGGGAAGAGGCAAGATAGGGCTGCCAGGCTAAGAGACACAACTAGTATCTCCAAAATAGATAAGCAACAAGGATATATTGTATCACATAGGGATTTATAGTCATTACCCTGTAATAACTTTTAATGGGTTACAATCTGAAAAACTGAATAACTATGTCATGCACCTGAAAATAGTGTAACACTTTAAATCAACTATACATCAATTTTAAAAATTTAAGAATATAATCATGACAAAATACATAAATCTGCAGAATAAAGTACTAGATTAGGAAAAAGTCTTTGGAAGTGGGCTTCCAGAGCTTGGGAGTCTGTATATTAAAGTTGTGCCTCAGGGGCTTCTTTGGTGGCTCAGTGGTGAGGAGTCTGCCTGCAAACATTAGAGGAGACATGGGTTCCATCCCTCATCCAGGAAGATCCCACATGCTGCAAAGCAACTGAGCCTATGCACCACAACTCTTGAGCCTGTGCCCTGGAGCCCAGAAGCTGCACCTGTTGAGCCCAATCATTGCAGCTACTGGAGCCTGAGCACCCTAGAGTCTGTGCCCCACAACAAGAAAAGCCACCGCAATGAGAAGCCCGAGCACTGCAACTGGGGAGGCGGCCCGGCTCGCTACAACTGGAGGAAAGCCTGTGCCGCAACAAAGCCCCAGCCAGCCAAGTAAAGAGATAGACTTATATAAAAAAATGCACCCCAAGGGGCTTCCTTAGGAAGAAGTGTGTGTCTCTGACCATCCTGTCCCTAGTGTAGGATGCTAGGGGCTGTGTGGCCAGGGAGGTCAGAGTCAGTACTGGGAACCAGGGGCAGTTATGGTCGGTTTGGATCCTGGGTAGAGACTATTTTCTCTAGGTTTTCTCAACTTGCAATAGGTCAGGGCTTCCAGGTGTTTGTAGCCAAAGATTAAGGCAAAACGCAGAGGTGGATCTTCTTCCTGCGTAAGGCAAGAAGCAGGTGTGGAAGGCGGAGATGGCAAGGAAGGTCGCACACACCAAGTCTTCCCTTCGGGCACAGTGCAAGGGTTTTCACTATGGCGGGCGCCTTCCTCCTAGGAGCCAGGCTGTCCGCTTCTAGGCCTTTTTCCCTGTGACATCTGCTTGAGCAGCCAGGAGCCAGGTCGTAAGCGTCCTTCCTCACTCTCTTCTGTGCAGTGAGGTCCGGAGGCAATGATGAAGAGAACGCGGGTGAGAGAACGTGGCGTGTGCAGAGCTTAAGTGCTGTCTTCAGGGCTCGGGAAAACATGATTCTGTCTGAGCAGTTTGCTGGCAGTTTTGCAACTCATCCTCCTGAATTAGGGACCAACTGAAGTCATTAGACTCTAATCAAAAGCAGCTAATCAGGAGCCAGTGGGAGCTCCACCAATTAATCGCGGCTGGAACCCAATGAGCTCAAGGACCCAAGGCTGGATGAATAAAAGTAATGCAATTAAATAGCAGTGCCGTGCGATGCTGCACAACTTCAAGAATGGGTTATGAGCAACTCAGCCTTTCCTGCCACATGAGAAATAGAGGATGGGTTGGGGAGACACTGTGGAGCTTGCCTGGAGCTTTTCGGAGGTAGAGATGTATGTAAGCAAAAAGTGGGAGAATGTGAAAAAGAAGAGGGACATGGATTTTTGTAGCTGTGACAACAATAATATGGCAAATATAACATAGCAATATGACTTGATGATTATTAATATGGTGATAATTTCTCTTCCATAGCATTTAAATAATTTACACCCCAGTCCTTTGTTGAGGTGTCCTTCTCTCCATCTAAACTATGAAGAATGGGGTTGTTTCAGATGTGTCGCTTGTTCCACACCCAGAATAGCACGTGCACACTGTAGCTGATAAACAATTATAGGCTTATTTCATTAATTCAGGGCAGAGCAAGGATTTGAACTGAGTTTTTTCAATTCCAAGTTTTGCATCCCTTTTTCGATACCACTCAGACAGAAGCATTCAGTGTCTTTATCTCATCAAAGTAAGTATTGTTAACTGTTAGTATGCTGTAGTCCACCCCCACTTAGAGTGGGGAAAGTGTTGATATACGTTAAGAAGTTGAGGGCATCTGCGCATTCTGGTTAAGTGTCTGTTGTGTACATTTTAGAATGGTTGACTATCTTTGTGTGTATTTGTGTAGAGAAGAGGAATTCAGTTTGTCAGTACATGTTTGTACGTATGTTTTATTGGGGTGTGTACCGTGTAAGTTGGAAATTTAAGACAACTGTAGAATTTGCCTTATCTTAAATATGTCTTATTTATATAGAACACTGGAGGAGGAAACAGCAAGCCACTCCAGGATTCTTGCCTGGAGAATCCCATGGACAGAGGAGCCTGGCGCATTACAGTCCATAGGGTCACAGAGAGTCGGACACGACTGAGTGACTTTCACTAATATGGGACATATTTGAAAATGAAGTGTGTGTGTGTGTGTGTGTGTGTGTGTGTGTGTGTGTGTGTGTGTTTGATTGATGATTACATCTGCAAAACAGGTGAGACCCATGGCTGACTGAGGAAATCCAGAATATTTTAACAGCCATATGTGTGTACATGTCGTGTATGTTTCTGAATGAACATTTGTGTGTATTTAATTTTGTGTGTATTGGTGTCAAGAATTCAAAAGAATAACAGAGCTGTAGAAGTTGTTAAATTATTCAGGTCTTTCTCAGTTTGTAGGTGTATAATAGCGGCATTAATAAAATTAACAAGTAAGAGCAGGTCAGCCACAAAAAGATGTGTTTTTCTTTTTTTTAAGCAGATCAATGAGCTGAGAAAAGAGGACCTACATATCTTATGGTGACAAAAACCCATATGGTTAAAAAAAAAGTGAGCACAGACGGTGAGAAGAAATGTGAACTACACCGTGCTGCAGAGTGTCTTTCATGTACAACATCCACTTTTCTGTGTCCTCTTTATGCCTCCTGCCTTGTTCCCCATGAGTAACTCCAGCCTGTGATGGCCAAGATAGCTGAGACCTTTTATCCTCTCACCGCCACAGTTTGGAAAAATAGCTCAGCGTGACCTCCGTCATGTAAGAGACTGAAAGAGGCAGCTGGAGGGAGTTGGCTGCTTCATTTCAGGTGATTCAGGAAAGAAATCCCAAGGATTCTCTTGGCATCCTCACTCCTTTTCAGAGAGTGCTGCCCCTGAGTCCGCGGTTGATACACGCGCCCCCTGGGGCTGGGAAATCCACTTGCTTGGTTCTCCCTGGCTTTGCTGGGTGTACCGCAGAGGTTGGGATAGTGTTCTTCCTCCTGCTTTGCCACTTTGGTGCTGTCGTTTCTCAGCAGCTCCATGCCCCCAGTCATCCCTTCTTCATGCACACTGTATAAGTTCATAGCGGTGGAGCATCTGTGACTGTTTCTGTTACAGTACTGCCAGTAGTACTAGCTATGTGGTAGGCCGTTGGAAGGTGGAGTTTAATCGTTTCCCTTTGAATCTGGACTGGCCTCAGTGAATTATTTGAACAGGAGAATGTGTCCCAGGTGGCTTTCTGCAATTTCTGAGGCTATCTCATAAAGTTTCTGCTCAGACCCCTCTCCTCTCTGGGAAACATGCTGCAAGCCTGTGAGACGCTCACATCCTTGGAGAGACCACTCTGGTTCACTTGGCCTTTGTAGGCACTCTGCTCTACAGCCTGAGCTAGCTGCTGGCTGACAACTGGCATCCTTTCCTACAGAAAATGCCACCCCAGCCCAGGTGCCGGACAAGCGAGTGAAGAGGCCATCCTGTGCGTGGATGTGCCAGTCAGTGTCATGCAGACAATTTGCCCGGGTGAGCTCTTCCTGAGAAAACTGATGCTCAGAGTAAAGCAGTTGACAGTATTAAGTTTTGGAGTAGTTTCTTACACAGCGATTGATAACTGGAATCGCAGTGTTAGAAAAAGCTATGATATACTGAGCCATTGCTGTTTGTCAGTGACCATTCCTAGGCATTTATATACATCATTTCATTGTATCTTCACAACAATCTCAGGACTTTGGAGCTTTTATTATTCTCAGTCTCCATATGAGGAAGCTGCAGTGAAGAAACTGTCTTAGGTCACACAGCTCCTAATTAGCAGAGATGCACCACACTAGGTTGTTTTTGCTCAGTTGTGTTCAGCTCTTTGTGACCTCATGGACTGCAGCATTGCAGGCCTCCCTGTCCTTCACCATCTCCTGGAGTTCGCTCAGACTCATGTCCATCGAGTCTGTGATGCCATCCAACCATCTCGTCCTTTTCTTAACTACCTCCCTCCTTTATAGCCCTGTCAATGTGTAGGGACCTTTTTTTTTTTTTCTTTTTGCTTGGAATAAACTTCTCAATCACTCCACTTCAACTGATAAATTCCTTCTGATCCTTTACGGCCTAGCTCTGTAACCACATCTTTCATACCCAAATCCACGTAGATTTCCTATAGCAGGCACAGGAGCACTGCTGGTACTAATGGAATGAAAACAGACAAATTACTAAATCTCCCCAAGGTTCACTTTTCTCCTCTGTAAAATCAGCCACAATGACTTCCTTATGTTTGTTGTGAAGATTAAATTGGGTGAGCGATGCTGAGACAGGTCCTATATGGAGGATCAGGACGCACACACTAAGCATTATTAAAGTGGCGCTCAGGCTGAGCACGCGCACCATAGCTGGCCACCTTTCACTGTGCGTGTCTCTACCAGACAGTTGCCTAAGGCACCACTTGTGTCCAGGAGTTCATTGTTCAGTGGAATGGAAAACAAGCTAAAGAACCAGTATGTAAATGAGAGTCATCACAGGGAGAGGGGGGCACAGAGCATTTGTAACTCAGAAAGGGGCCCTTAGTTGCTTCCGGATAACAGGTTGTGAAGGATTCCTTGGCCCTGAAATGAGCCCTGCAGGATGCGAAGGAAACCGGGTATCCCAGCTAAGAACGAGCTTGAGCAAAGGTGCACGGGCGTCCTGCAGTAGGAATTATGGGAAGATCTCCAAGCGACCTGGTTCCTCAGAGGCAGAACAGGATTCAGGTGAAGGTGGCCTGAGGCAGAGAGGCAGGAGAGCCAGTCAGAGAGAACACTGACTTCTAGGCTGAAGACTTTATGCTCAGGTCAATGAGAAGCTGTCAAAGAGTTTAGAACAATGAATCAGATGAACTGATCTACGTCGTAGAACAATTGCCTGGAGGACTGTTTTGGAAGGGGCAGAACAGGAGGCAGAGAGATGGACCTAGAGGATTTTGTAATATTCTTAAAAAAAAAAAGGTGCTGACAGTGTGACCCATAGGCAGCGCAGTGGGCATTGGAGAAATGCCAAAGGTAAGGAAAGAAGAAAACTTGGTGACTGGTTGGCCAAGAGGAAAAAAGATGGGGAAAGACTCTGAGTTCGTACCTTTTAAGACTAAAGAAGGAAGGTCAGGCACCCCCCAGCCCTCTGGGGAGGGGCCGTGCTGTGGGGAGGACAGGAAGTCCCACAGCCTCCAGTGTGGGAGTCACGGGCCCACAGGAGCATCCGCCCAAGCCCTGCAGTAGATCCATGTCTGTGATTAAAGCTGAACTCAAATTGTGCCACGCTGGCATAATAAGTGTGGCTTTTAACATTGCACTGCGTGAGTGAAGTTGTCAGAAAAGTCGGGGGTGGAGGAGGTGATCTGTGAAACTTCAAAGAAGAGAAGATTGAAGCCATTTTATGTGGCTGGAAATGAGTCATTTGTCAGCGATGCCAACGTGCTGTCAGCTCCACAGGGAGAGATGACTGGGCACCCTGGGGGGAGGGCTGGTGAGGGTGTCAACCTCCAGTCACCAGAGGCCAAGTGTGGGCTAAGAAGTGTCAATCACATCACATCCCTGTCCTGACCTGGGTCAGAAGGAAACCAAGGTCATGTCAGAGCATTTAGCTTTGTAACCAAGGAACCTTGTAACCTGCCTCTGTCAAGACGGAACTGATGTGCTCAGCATTATCACAGATAGTTCATAGCTTTAATTCCCCAGGAAATTTGCACTTTAAAAAGAACAGTGAGAGGGCAACACTTTTAGGAAAAAGAAAGCGAAAGGTAAGAGTGAACTGGTGGTACCAGGGAAAAGGGACTTCTGAGCAAGGTCAGTTGTAAGAGGTACCTTGGGGGTAAAAACCCTTCTATCCATTCAGTTGTCAAGGTTTGGGGTCCAGAGGGAGTGCGGGATGCCTCTGAGTGCAAACAGCTTGGGCGCCATCCCTGGGAGCGATAACCTGCCCCAGATGCAGGAATCCTGCTTTTTAAGCCGTTGCATTATCTGTTGGTCCCCTTCACATAGAGGCTGTTTATCTATCACTTGGGCACTTGAGAGGCAGCCTCCTCCACAGTGGTCTTCCTGCTTCTATTGCTCTAATCTAATCCGTTTTTCCTCTGTGCAACCATGGTAATAGCTTTAAACTTAAACGAAATCTTCTTCCTGCTCATGGTGTCCGCCCAAGCTGCATGCCCTGGCCTCTTACCAACCTGTACAATTTCGGTCTCAAGGTGACACCTCCTCCCTTGTTCTCTGCATTTGCCCTTTTCAGTTCCTTGAACACTCTGAGGTTTTGCCTCTCTGCAGATCTCTGCACAGGCTCATCATTCTCTTAATGCCTCTTTATCCTTTAGCTTAGTTTAAATAACACTTCTTCAGAGAGAGTCTTACTGACTCTCCAATTAAGTTGCCCCCTGCCACACGCAACACATAGATTGGTTCTGTTCCAACATTTTATCTTCTTTTGTAAGATTTGTGGTTATTTTGTTGTTATGATTATTTATAGTTTGACGTTTCGTTTTGACTCTGAACTCCAGAGGAGCAAGGATAATGCTTGTGTTTTTGCCAGTGCCTCAACATGCCTGGCATGGTGCCAGATATGAACGCCCCACGAATATTTGTCACATGAATAAAGGCAGGAGTGAACGAATAAACAGGTCTTTGGTAATTCTGATGAGCAGCAACCTCGGGACCCCGTGTACCAGATAACGTCACAGAAGTACCAAGTAGCTTGTGTAGGCAAAGAGACAAGCAAGGGATCGAGAAAAACATATTGATAACTTTCTGGCCACTTTACAATTGCATCTTGTTCACACTTTCTGTAGCAGGACAGCTTTGAGGGGCTAAAGTTACAGAACACTTTCCATTAGACCAGTGGTTCTCAAAATCTCCAAAAGAGCTTATTAAAACTCAGATTAGAGGGCCTCTCAATGTTCCTGATTCAGTGGTCTCGGGTGGGCTTTGAGCATTCCCAGGTGATATTGATACTGCTGGTCTAGGAGATCATTAGGTCATAGACTGTATAGGGCGAGGACTCTGCTTTTCCCATTTATATTGTTACATACAGATACTCTTATACAAGCATATATATTTTTTACATATACTTTCTCATAATATTTTTTTTAATAAATGAAAGAAGCTTGGTGGCCACCTGTGCGCATGCTCTAATTCTATCCATGGGGCTAAGTCCTCTCCTCCTAGTCATCTCTCTTCTACGTCAGATGATCAACACTATCTCAACCTCCCATCCACCTGACTTTCTCTGGGGACTTTTATCTTCCATAATCCTCCCAGAGAAAAATGATCTATTCTTATTTTTTTTTCACTTCTATTAAGGCCTTATGGCAGAAAGTGAAGAAGAACTAAAGAGCTCTTTGATGAAAGTGAAAGAGAAGAGTAAAAAAGTTGGCTTAAAACTCAACATTCAGAAAACTAAGATCATGGCATCTGGTCCCACCACTTCATGGCAAATAGATGGGGAAACAATGGAAACAGTGACAGACTTTATTTTGGGGGGACTCCAAAATCACTGCAGATGGTGATTGCAGCCATGAAATTAAAAGATGTTTGCTCCTTGGAAGAAAAGTTATGACCAACCTAGACAGCATTATTAAAAAGCAGAGGCATTACTTTGCCAACAAAGGTCCATCTAATCAAAGCTATGGTTTTTCCAGTAGTCATGGATGGATATGAGAGTTGGACCATAAAGAAAGCTGAGCACTGAAGAATTCATGCTTTTGAACTGTGGTGTTGGAGAAGACTCTTGAGAGTCCCTTGGACTGCAAGGAGATCCAACCAGTCCACCCTAAAGGAAATCAGTCCTGAATATTTATTGGAAGGACTGATGCTGAAGCTGCAACTCCAACACTTTGGCCACCTGATGTGAAAAACGGACTCATTTGAAAAGACCCTGATGCTGGGAAAGACTGAAGGTGGGAGGAGAAGGGGATGACAGGATGAGATGGTTGGATGTCATCACCGACTCAATGGACATGAGTTTGAATAAACTCCGGGTGTTGGTGATGGACAGGGAGGCCTGGTGTGCCGCAGTCCATGAGGTCACAAAGAGCCAGACACAACTGAGCCACTGAACTGAGCTGAAGGCCCTAATGATAAATAAGCCTCTTCAAGTGGAGTGTTAATGGATGAAAACAGACCAAGATGCTACTTCTCTAAAGAGAAATTATACTCTGATATCTAATTGAATGTTTGTATCCAAACAACAGTGTTTATAGTGGTGGTCAATCTATACGATCATAGCTTGGTGGCTGAAATAAATGTTCACGTGCATGCATGCGTTTTTTGTTGCTTAGTCGTGTCCAACTCTCTGCAACCCAAGGACTGTAGCCCACCAGGCTCCCCTGTCCATGGGATTCTCCAGGCAAGAATACTGGAGCAGGTTGCCATTTCTTCCTCCAGGGGATCTTCCCAAACCAGAGACTGAACCTGGGGCTCCTGCACTGCAGGCAGATTCTTTACCATCTGAGCTACAAGGGAAGCCCTAAAATGTTTTATTTAGTAAGTCTTTTTAATATAGCATCTAAAAGATTGTGGGGTAGGTGACGATAAGTAGAAATTACTTCTCTGAACTTTATAAACATTTGCATGTACGATTTAAGTGGTGTGTTTAATAGCATCTAATCTATCCACAAGGATCTTTACTGAGAAAATATTTTGGTATGGTAGGTAGATTAGCCACTTGTACCTGAAAAAAATAAATGCACACATACATTTAAAAGTATGGATGAAGGCAAAGATGCATGTGTCTAATTGTTTTTTTTTCCCCTTCATAAAATTACAGTTTTTCCCATCTCACCCTACAGACTTCACATGAAATAAGTTTTGTCTTATTAAAAGTGACCTACCGCAACATGCATTATCTGTTCTTATTCATGTTACATTGTATCACTTGCCTCATACTCATTAAATAAGTATTTAGTAACATTTCCAAAGAATGATGACTGGTTGATCAAGTTGGAAACTACTGGGATTCAAAGTAATTTTTTTTTAATGGAAAAGCATCACTATCCCTGAATGATTCACCAGGCTGATTTAATTTTGTCTCTCCCATGCTCTCCTGTAGATCTACCCCAAATCCCTGGCTGAACAGTGCTGGAAATTGATGAAATGTTCTACTCTGTGTCACATAGACACACAAAGTTCAATTTCAGCACTGATACTCTCATCTACAGGTTTGGTTATACTTAGGGAAAATCAAATATTTTCTTTCCTCTTGAAGCAGATAGATACTCCTGACAGTGAGAAATGAAATGGAAAACGAATGCACTGAACACATGCTATCTGCCAGGTGCTCTCTCTGTTTCAGTAGCGATCCTCACACTAATGCCAGGAGATAGGTATCATTATTCCTTTCAGGCAGATTAAACAAAAGGCAAGGGAAAAAAGGGAAAGACAAGGAGTGAAATCATATGCTTGAAATCACATATGCAGAAAATGGCAAAGACTAAAATCAGAAACAGGTTTGTTTGTCACTAAACGCCATGCATATGTTTGAATAGGCTCATTGTCTACAGCAGACCTGACGGTGGCTGCATGTCAGCTTTGGAAACGACAACCAAGAAACGTAAGTCATTGGAAATAGTCTTTCATTTGTTTAATTCCAAGGAGTCTGTGTAGTATCTTCCCTATTAATTTCAAGATAAAGAGTTGATACTACTATTCTGCAACTTCTCTGAGTTTCTTCCATTTCCTTCTTTTTCTTTTCATTTTATCTAATTTTGAGGATCAAATTCAGTCCTTCTAACCCATGAATTCTCCTCTGAAGTTAATGGAAGTAACTTCTTTCATTCTATTACCCTAGACTCCTGTGACTTCAACTAGCGTTTAACATTAGGTGACTTGACTTACACCTGTTTTTTATCCAGAGACATTAGAGTTGATGGGAGAGATGTAGGAGGCTGAAATTTAGGATCAAATCAGTGACATAAGTTTCTTTTCCATCTCTGATTTTCTTCCCAGGAGAGAGAAGAGAGGTAAAATTATTTAATTGGTATTTTCAACCAATTCTCTCTGAAGTTCATTCCTCTTCTGCTAAATAAATAGGAATAAAATGATTTTTTTGGCCTCTTTCACAGAGCTAATGTAAAGTTCAAATGAGACAATATAAGGGAAAGTGCCTTAAAAGTCCTATAATTAGTATAATTGTTAGGGCAACAGCAAAAATTACAACAAAAATCCATGAATCCAAGAACTAACTGGAAAACGTCTCTTTAAGTTAAAACTCTTGGGAGAATGTCCATGGATATAATATATGCTTGTTATGTTTATTCCTAAATTCCTAGTAAAGCCTAACTTATTTATACATCTTAATATTTTGGAATCAGTAAATATTTAAAAATAAATACCAGATCATTTTTAATAGATTTTCTAGTCAATAAAGATAGAAAATAAAGTTACCAATGAGGGCAGGAAAAAGATGGTTTAAACTACTCAAGAAATCAGACATTATTCAAGAGCTCATAAAATCTATTTAGCTGCATCCAAATGCTTGCCCATAATACACAAATCATTCTTATTTATATTCAGTCTTTGATATTGCAGTAAATTTTCATGTACTAAAGTAGCATTTAAAAATGAACATAGTCTAAACCCTTCTTTTCCCAACATAGGGAATTTTAAAACATCAGCAGACTAGTAGGACTTAGTTTTCCCATCTGTAAAATTAGGAAGTTGAGCTAGATGAGGATTAGAAAGAGCACGGCAAGTTGATCCAACACTGTTCACCTCCTTGCTCGTGGCAGGCATCACTAATGGAAAGAGCACTTTCTCACTGAGCTAGGAAGCAGCCTTGGAATAATTCTTTCCTCACTGCTCCCGGCAGCTGCTATTAATCAGTTGAAACTTAGCTACCGTAGGATTAGATAATGTCTATTAATAAAATTTCATTGTTTAACTCTGACATTTTCAAAGTGTATAAATGCAATGAGTTGTCTAACTCCTAAAATTCGTTTTGTTAAAAGGCAGTCTGTTCCTGTACTCCGGAAGGTGTTGACAAATTTCAGTTGGTATTTCTCATTCAGTTATCTATCTTCTCTGGTCCCCGTTCTGTGAATGGTACCGGTGTCTCTCAGTAGGAGATGCCAAGTAAATGAAACAGCCCAGCAGGAAACTCTGTTTGGCAATTCTAACAAGGCTTGAAGAATTGGTTTCCTCATTAGAAACAAGGGAAAGTTTCCTATCTGGTGAATATGCAAGTTCTAGGCACTGATCTGATGGGGTGGCTTTGCCTGAACAAAATACTGAGGCATAAGGAATACCAGTGGAAAGCAAATGCTTGGTAATGATAGGACCTCACCCCACTCCAGTACTCTTGCCTGCAAAATCCCATGGGCGGAGGAGCCTGGTAGGCTGCAGTCCTTGGGGTCGTGAAGAGTCGGACACGACTGAGTGACTTCACTTTCACTTTTCACTTTTGTGCATTGGAGAAGGAAATGGCAACCCACTCCAGTGTTCTTGCCTGGAGAATCCCAGGGATGGGGGAGCCTAGTGGGCTACCGTCTATGGGGTCGCACAGAGTCGGACACGACTCAAGTGACTTAACAGTAACATGTACCTTGCAGGATATAAACATTCCATTTCCATGTCATGCTTTATCTGAGTTAACACACTTTAGTCCTGGGAGTAGAAAGACATTACCTTCTGAACAAAGATGATCACCCTATAGAACTCCTACTATGTGCCTTCATGCATATCATTTTATATGAAAGTGGAAGTGAAGTTGCTCAGTCATGTCTGACTCTTTGTGATAGCCTTCCAGGCTCCTCCTCCATCCGTGGGATTTCCCAGGCAAGAATACTGGTGTGGGGAGCCAGTGGGGAGCCAGTAATTTCTTCTCCAGGGGATCTTCCTGACCCAGGGATCGAACTCAGGTCTCCCACATTACAGGCAGACTCTTTTCCAACTGAGCTACAAGGGAAGGCCAACAGTCTAGCATATGCCCAAGATCATCCCAAGCTGGGGCATGTATTCCCCACCTCCCATCTGTCACTGGCTAAGGGCTATGGCATCGATGATGGGGGAAGCAGGTGGAGGACAGTAAAACCCCCTGGCACTTCTGGCCTCTGCGCGAGGGTTAGGAAGGACCCGGGTGGAGTGCGGGTACCTTTAGGAGAAAGAGCCCATTGCCTCCTAGCTAGAAAGTGGCATAGCAGAACCAGCACTTTTCATCTGTCATCTCATGTTATTCTTGTTAAAACCCTATGATATAGATGGTAGTAGTTTTACCCATTTAACAGATGAAGAAACAGAGTCCTCTGGGGATTGTAACTTGCCCAAAATCACACAGGCATTAAGTGAAAGAGTCAAGCTGTGAACAAGGCAACCTAACTCAAGGGTGAACATGGCTCTAGTACTCAAGGAGCTAACAATTAGATCTAAAATCAGGGCAGTATAAAGGTGAAAAAAGTATTCATGGGATGGTGGAAACGGAGGGCAAGGAGCTCAGAGAAGGATCAGGGAGAGCTGTCGAGGCAGTTTCAAGAATGAGATGAAACAGCTGACTCTTTAAGAATAAGTAGAGGGTCCTACACTGTTGGTGGGAATGTATATTGATACAGCCACTATGGAGAACAGTATGAAAGTTCCTTAAAAAAGTAAAAATTGAGCTACTGTAGGCTTCCCCAGTGGCTCAGTGGTAAAGGATTCACCTGCAATGCAGGAGATACAGAAAATGTGGGTTTAATCCCTGTGTTAAGAAGATTTCCTGGAGGAAAAATTGGCAACCCACTCCAGTATTCTTGCCTGGACCACCTCATGAACAAAGGAGCCTGGCAGGCTACAGTCCATGAAGTCACAAAGAGTCTGCGTGACTGAACACTGAAATCCCTCTGCTGGGCACATATCTGGAGAAGAACACGCTACGGAAAGAAACATGGGCGCCAGTGTTCGCTGTAGCACTGCTTACAGTAGCCAAGATATAGAAGCCACCTAAGCGTCCATCAATAGAGGAATGGATGAAGAGGATGAGAGACATATATATGATGGAGTATCACTCAGTCCCGAAGAGGATGAAATTGTGCCATTTGCAGCAACATGGATGAATCTAGAGAATGTCAGGCGGAGTGAAGTAAGTCACACAGAGCAGGAGAAGTATTGTTTGACGTCCTTTATATGTGAAATATAAAAACAAACGATACAAATAAACTTACACAGCAGAAACATACTCGCAGCCTTAGAGAATGAATTGATGGTTACTGGAGGCAGGGAAGGATGCAGAGGAAAGGACCGTTAGGGAGTTTGGGATTGGCATGTGCACGCTGCATTATTAAAAATGGATAGCCAACAAGGTCCTTCTTTGTTACACATGGAACTCTACTCAGTGTTACGTGGCAGCCTGGATGGGAGGGGAGTGAGGGGAAGAATGGACACGTGTATATGTATGGCTGAGTCCTTTCGCTTTTCATCAGGAACTATCACAACATTGTTTGTTAATTGGCTATTCTCCAATACAACATAAAAAGTTAAAAAAAAAATAAGTGGAGGGTAACTTAAGGGATCTTCAAAAAAAAAAAAAAGGCAATTGTCATCTGTCAACACCTGCTGTTTGCATGTAAGTGAGTCACAGAGATAAGTAGTAAGGAAATGGGCACCTCGTAGTCAATTTTCCTAAGAGGCACTAATAATTAATCAATAAAAGAAAACATTTGTTGAAGATGTTTCTTCAAATGCCATGGAAATGTTTCTGAGCCTTACTTTAGAGCTCAGACAGAAAGGTTCCAGAATTCACTTTTCCCTAACTCCTGTTCATTTTCTGTTCTCTCTACCTCTGCCACACTTCAGTACCTCACAACATTCTTGGAACTCCCTTTTAGCTAGTGACAGAATTCTGTTCTTTAAGTAGGGCTTTTAGAAATTGTGACCCTTAGTTTATTTTCATTCCAATTGAGGCTTTGACATCTTGTCAGTAAATTGCTTTTAAGTTCCTTCCTGCCAATGCCCCCACCCTCATTTTGCCATTTTATGCTTTTCTTCGGCTTTCTGCTTTATCTGCAAATAAAATGTATACATATATAGGTTACACACTCACATTCATTGCTTGCTCACGGTTTTGGGGTTTGGGAGTTGTTGGGTTTTGTTTCCCAATCATAAACAATGTTTCTATTCTACTACCATCCTCTAGAGAAGACCGATAAAATTTGACTCATGGAGAGAGAGAGAGAGAGAGAGAGAAGAAAAAAATCCAGGAGGGGAAAAGTAATATGGGGAGAAAATGAAAGAGATTTAGTGCAGCTATCAACTGACTGTGGTGCTGTCTTTAAGAGTCTGTTGAAACAACATAATAAAAGGTAATAAAGGTTGGATTTATAGCCTACCTGGTGGATATAGCTGCCTGTTTGTATCTTGCCCATTCACAGCCCACCGAGAGTCTTTGTCTGGGGAGTGGGGTCATCTCCCCTGGAGTCATCTCCCCACCTTGGAATAAAGAGGCATCAGGTAGCTCTGACAGTATACAAATCAGATTGCCAGGTGTTTTAAACTTCCTTCTAGTTTCTTCCTTTCCCTCCTTTTTTTCCCCTCTGGGATTTAATAACACAGCTTTGTTTCTTTAAAAGCTGTTATTTAATTCAGTTTGCCTAGGAAAGCCCCCAGTGATTCACTGAAGATGGTCATGTCAGCTTTTGGGGGGTCAAAGGCTTATTGCTTCTCCTTTCAAGTTCAAATAAATCTCCATAAACGTCTAAATCAGCACTAATCGGTCTCTCAAGAGGAAGGTGGTGCACACTGCCAGGGAGTTTGGCAAAATTAAGAAGCAAGGGGACAAGAGAAAGGCTGATGGCTTCCCACAGAAGGGTGAGGAACTCCATGCAGGGGACAGCTGGGACAGGGGCTGATCTCCTGGATCTACAGCGCTTTCTGAAGCACTGCTGGTGACCAAAGACTGGAGCTTGTTCATTCGTTCCTTCATGGAGCATTTACGCAGCATCTACTTTGTGCCAGGCCTGGGGTCAGTGACAGGGCTACACAAGTGAATAAGACCAGGACTCCACCCTGAAGATTCTAGCTCCCTGAGACACAACGTTGTAACTGCAGCACTGAAGCCCATCGTGTCGGTCTGCATATTCAGGGTTCAGGAGATACAAAAGGAGGTAATACCAAGCCAGCCCTAATTGTCTTGGAAGGCTTCAGAGCAAAGCTGGTCCTTGATCCTTGATTCGGGTATTTGCTTGAATAGACTGAATTAATAAGCTGAAAGCACAGTGAAGAAAGTCAGAAGTTACAAGTTCCAGGTCTAAGTACTACTCCTTGTGAGATCTCAGGCAGGTCTTCTCCCCGTCCTTAGTTTCCCTGTCTGCGCACTGAGATAGACTTGTCTGTCTCATGGGCAAGGCCATTCCAGACTGCATCAAGCAGAGTAAAGGGGCAGAAGCGTTTTCCACGACCTGGGCTTTCAGTAGTGGGTTCTTTACTTTTGGACTTCCTGGTGGCACAGTGGATCTGCCTGCGAATGCAGGGGACACGGGTCCCGTTCCTGGTCCGGGAAGATTCTACACGCCACGGAGCAACCAAGTCCACACACAGAGTACTGAGCCTGCACTCTGCAGCTGAGTGCCGCAATTGCTGAGGCCTGAGGCGTAGAGCCTGCGCTCCAAAAACAAGAGACACCACTGCAGTGAGAAGCCCCCACACCACAGCCAGAGGAAGCCTGCACACAGTGACCAAGACCTGGCACAAACCAAAATAAATCAATAAATCAATAATTTACACTGTGTGTTTAATCTCCCGTCTCTCTAGAAAAAAAATAAACCAACTCTTTACACTGTGTGTTTTCTCACTGCGTGTTGGGCTAGCTGGGTAGCCCTTTGAGGTTCTGATTCTTTGCCAAGCAGGAGTTCCAGAAACCACTCTCTTTCCCCACCCCTGAAACCTGGCTGAAAAACTCTGGCTGGAAACCTGGGAGGGAAGCTAGGAAAATCTCAGAGGAAAGATGGAAAAGGATGTCACTGTGGGAAGGCAGGGGGCGGGATGCCAGCCGCAGAGCACTGAGGCCCTGGATGAGAGACCTCATTACTAAAGTCTGAGTCATGGTAACAGTCTGCATAAATCCCCATCAAGTCAGGGCTAATGGTGTCTGCTGGAGCCCACATCATGCCCTCAACAGGAAGCCAAGGCTGTGCTAATTGTCAGAGCCAATCAGAGGGGCTGGGGAGCATGAAATGAAGGATTAGTTCTGGGAGGTGAGCCCCAGTCTCTCTGGGGGTCCTGGCTCTGCCTCCGGGCTGGCTAGAGCTCCTCAGCAGCAGGGTTGACGGCGACAGGCATGGTCAGAGAGAGGGGCAGTGCTCCTGCACGGCGGGGTGCAGCCTGGGTTCTGGTTCCAGCAAGTGACCCCTGAGCCCTGCAGTCAGGGTGGGAACCCCAGGAGGCTTCTCCAGTCCTTCTTCCCCCTCTCTTTGGCCCATTTTTCCCCTCTCTCCTCAGTCTTTTCCCACACCCTTTTCCCGGCGGTTTTCGCTTTGCCCCTTTTCTTTCCTTCCGGCCTGCCAGCCTGGTTACCTCCCTCTGCTTCTTCCACTCATCTTCCCTCTCCCGTCTTTTCTCCCTTTTCCTTCCTGCTCCCTCTGCACCGCTCATCTTCCTACTCCTCTCCCCGTTCTGCCTTCTTCTCTCGTTTCTTTCTTGTGTGTGTGTTTCTGTCTCCTACGCCCTGGCCTCTTTCTCTTCACCTTCTTCCTGGTCTTCCTCTTTGTTCCCTTTTTCTCCCCCTTTGCTTCTTCTCTTCTTTCTCCTTTCCCTTTCATCATCCAAGCTTGGCAGGAAGTAACCTGGGGTTGGCTGGAGTAGACGGCTGAGCCACCAGCCTTATTGTCACCTGCAAAACACCTTCATGATTCGATCTTCACACTGACCTGGTGATGAAAATGTGTGTGAGAAAGTTAAAGCTCCAAAGAGTTCAGGGATGGGCCAAGAACCCAGACAGACACGAAACAGAAGATCTGGGGTTGCATCCTAAATCTGCCTGATGCCAAAATTTAGAATGGGTGTGTGGGTGACAAGAAAACCAATCTTGACTACTGACAATGTTACAGGGTCACATGTATCCCCTCAAGACCAAAAAGGAAGGTTGTAGCCACAGACTGGTCAGGTCCCTTTCCCCTCCCTGGGGACTGATTGACTCAAACATTGTGTGACTATATTCAGGCATTTTCCTGGATGCTAAGGATACAGAACCAAGAGACCCTCCATATAAAACTCACATTCTCATGAGGTTAATAGTCAGTAAAGGAATGATGAGATATGTGTATGGTATAATGGACTCAGATACTGGTTTGCTAGCTACAGGAATGTCTGGAGTAGGTGAGGGATTGCTAAAAGCAGACACTGGAAATTATTATAATTTTGATGTTCATAGAATCTTCTTGAAAGTCTCTTCCTCTATAATTTAGGTTTGAAAAGAAATCTTGTCTTACTTCCTGAGTATGAGAACACCATTAGCTCATAAAATTTTCTAAGGTTCTCATGCCAAATGGTTTTGAGCTAATTTTGGTTACTTAGAGGCTCAGGAAGTTACTGTCACTGGGCAAGGGGCTGTAGTTGTCATCAAAATCTCCCTCATCATGTAGGATTTCAGCTTGCCCTGAGCCTCCAAAATTCAGCTATTTTCTTTCTTTTCTTCCACTTAGACCTATCCTCTGTCTGTAGCTGGACTCTGTAATGCTCAGTTGCCCGTGTAATGGACAGCAGCCATGTGGGGAGCTTGCCACCTGACAAACAAAGCCAGCTCTTACTTGCAAGAACTTTGCAGCGCCTAGTGTTCCTGGTCGCTGATGGGGGAGGATAATTATCCATGTCTCCTCTTTGGGGATAGAAATAGCCCAGAGACAGTCAAGGAAGTACATGATAGCTGCCTCTGTCTTTAGTCATGCTTTACTCCAAATCCAGAATGCATATTGTCTCTACACTCAAATCTCTCCTTTCCTTTGAAGTCCATTCCAAATGACATCTGCTCCATGGAGACATCTTTAACAACACAGCAATCTACCAATTTTCTGAAGTCTCATAGCAAAACCTGTCAGAATTGGATTGGCCCGGATCACACCCTGCTTCTACCAACTGCAAGTTGTACAGCCTAAACCATACATATATGGCTCAGATGGTAAACAATCTGCCTGCAATGTGGGAGACCTGGGTTCAGTCCCTGGGTTGGGAAGATCCCCTGGAGAAGGGAATGGGTACCTACTCCAGTGTTCTTGCCTGGAGAATTCCTTGGACAGAGGAACCTGGCGAGCTACAGTCCATGAGGTCACAAAGACTGAGCAACTAACATTTTCACTTTTTCATATGTCATAGTGCTGTCTTCCATTCCTATACCTTCTTCCGCAGGTGATTTTGCCATTTGCCCATTACAAACTGAAGTCTAATTTCTAAATTAATCCATTCTTGCCGTTTAGACACCAATAGAAGTGACGTTGCATGATTCCAGCATTAGGTCAGTAAAACACAGCTGCCATCAGAAGCCCAAGGCCGCATGTAGGTGTTTGATAGTCCCAGCTGAACCAACCTCAACTCATTCCAGCTTTTCTGGAGACAAGCTATCTCTTCTGTACCCTGTCCTAATTCCTGGCCCACAGAATCCATGAGCAGAATAAAATGGCTTTACACCACCGTTATTGGATGGTCTGTTCTGCAGCAATAGATAACTAGAACAGTGTTAAAGTTTTTAAATCAGCAAGATTGGGCAATATTGCCAGCCTTGGAGTGTAGTTGAAAAATTAGATGAAATAATATATGAGAGGTACCTGACAATGCCTGACATTTAGAAGACATTTAATAAATATAATTTCTGCCACCTCATTCTAACTACAGCAGTTTCAACTGTCCACATATCTTACTAAAATTTTTGCTCCTCTATGGCGGGGCTTGACTCATATTCAAATTGAAAATCCTGTTTTATTTAAAATGTGCTTTAAAAATGTTTATTAAATGAACAGATATATAAATACAAAGATCACTGGACTGGGAGCCGTGCGATCTTGGTTAAGTACTTTCTTTCTCTTGGGGTTATTTTTCTTATGTGTAAATGTGCGTGCTGAGTCATTTCAGTCATGTCAGACTCTTTGAGACCCTATGGACTATGGCCTGCCAGGCTCCTCTGTCCATGGGATTCTCCATGCAGGAATACTGGAACGGGTTGCCATGCCCTTCTCCAGAAGATTTTCCCTACCCATAGATTGAACCCATGTCTCTTACATCTTCTGCATTGGCAGGAAGGTTCTTTACTAGTAGAAGAACCATCGGGCACCTGGGAAGCCCGATGTATAAATGAGAAGGCTTAAATTCAAAGGAGGGGGGCTACTGTGGCCAGATGGAGAAGAGCCTGCATCTTTTCTCAAATTCTTAAAGAACTGTTGTGAGAAAGAAGAACAGATCTATCTGCTTGACTCTGTAATGGTACATTCAGGGCCCTGGATGGCATACACAAGCACAAGGCAATGAAGAACTATCTGAAGAATCAGAAATGCCCAAAGGTTGAAGAAGATGTCTTGCGAGCTTAGTGAATGCCTTGCCCCTAGAGGTGTGATTGTGGGAAACTGAATGTTTCCTTGCAGCTCTGCTGTAAAGGGCAGGCAAGCATGCAGATTTCATTCCCCATATTCTTAATTCTACCCCTGGGTGACATCTTCCAGCTCCAAAGGTGTTCTAATTTGCAAAAGATCTCTCTAGACTGTGATCTTTCGGCAATTCCTAGGTCAGTGGGTCTGCAGTGGTGCAGGAGGGGATCTGGCAAGCAAAGCCACCTGGAGTGTGGGTTGTCTGGGGATAGCCTAACTTGTTTATTTCAGTGATGCAGGAGAAGGGCGGAGGAGGAGGGCAGTCGGGGGGAGGAATGGGGAGGAATATTGATCAGGGACTGAACTTAAGTGCTCTTTCAGAGATGATTACAGGGTCATGATTAATGGTCTGTAGAAGCTCACCAGGGGAGCACTATGTGTAGAGAACAGGAAAAAGCTCTGGAAAGTATGGGCACAGACATTCTGATCTAGCAGGGTTGGGTGGGGGGCTTAGAGGGCAGAAGTTAGGTTTGCTATTCTTCATAGGAGCTTCTACATTTATTAGGTGAAAAGGGGTGAACAGACAACCTCCAAAGGTTTTAGGATTAACACTGACAAAGTTTAATTCTCAGTTACATAAAATCCATGCCTCTCTTTAGGGCAAAAGCTAAGCTATCCAGGCAGCTTTTGTCTTATGACTATTCTATCAACATGAAGCTTCAACAGAGAAAGAACGTGTGTGTGTGTGTGTGTGTGTGTTTTAATAATCACTATAATGGTTTATTTAAACAAGATGGTGGACTCCTTATTTCTGAATAGGGTTGCCCCTTCTGGATGGGCAGGCTGTTCAGTGAACAAGAGTGCATAATAGAGTTGGTCCTGAAATCAGTCCGTCCTGTGTTCATTAAGTGTGGGCTGCATGGGGAGCATGGATATTTGACAGAGGGATGGGATGATGGAGAATATTGCACCAGCAATGAAAATGCTTTCTCTCGCCCAATGCCATATGTACTTCTGCTCAGGCTCATTGCTCAGAAGTAGTCACATGGCTCATCTTAAGTATAAAGAGCTAAGAAGGGTTGGCCCTTCCATGTATCCAGAAAGTGAAGAGGATCAGCTTTGTGTTAGTACTAATAGTTT